>NC_134846.1:40656512-41354512 GCF_965363235.1 Mytilus galloprovincialis | reverse complement strand
TTTAGTTTTTCGACGATTACAATTAAAAATGTAACACTATAAGGTATGGAGAAAATCCGGATTCAGTTTTTTTTCTGTCATCTGCTTGACCAAAATATATTTTTTTCATCAAATTTTGAATCAAGTTAAATGGTCGTTCCTTACTGGATGATTATTAATTTCGTCTTGACATTATACAATATACAATATATGTTCATAATAAATTAAACTCTGAGATTATGAATTTTGTTTAAGCATTTTTAATTCATTAAAATTGATCTTAAATAGCCTGTATAATTTTACATTATTTTAAATTAGAAAAGTTATTGCTTAGATTAGTTATACATTTCACTATACTAGTTTTGACGCTAAGTGGTGAAATTTAAACATGTTTTGACGATTTTGGGAGTAATTTCTTTAATGTTTCTTCGAACAATTTGGTTATCCTTAATAGTTTTACACATCTTTTTTTCTCTGTTAATAAGTAAATGAAAAAGTTTTACAGAAAATCAAAATTCAAACCCAGTTGGCAAGTCATTGTGCAAACAGTTGTGTTCCTAAAAATGTGTTCATTTTGTAAATGTACTGTCATGTAGTATGGTAAGTAGTAAATCAGTTTTGAACCTAAGGCATATACATGTAACAAAGTAAAATAACAAAAATACTTAACTCCCAGTGATCTGGAAGGTTTTTTTCACTATGGGCCCAGGGCCCCTCAAAAATAAATTCAATGGGCCATTTTAAAAAATAATGGGCCATGTTGTCAAATGAGTGGGCCATTTTAATTGACTTTTGTAAAAAAAAAATTATCTGTATATTTTGGCAAAGAGGTGTTGATACTTACCTTTATGATTTTAAATACAATCATGGATATTGTTCCTGTGATTTTATAATTTCAATTTCAATGAATATACAATAACTTCTTCCAACCCCAACAATATTTTAGTCAACCTTTATTTACAATGTTTAAACTGGTACTGTTGCCTTGTTCATGTTCATGGGTTTTTTTTTGTACATTAAATTTGGGTCTTCGTCGATACCATACTTATTCTAGACATTCCGTATCAGAGGACATTTCAGGCATTTCCTCTGCACTTCTTGTATTATAATAACTTCCTCACTGTGACAAGAATAACAGTATAGAGTACCATTAATTCATAGAACATAACAACAAATCGCTGAAGTCATGTTTACAAAATGTGAAAACGAGCCAAAGACCAAAAAATGACAAGGACAGTTAGGCGTCTTTTATGGAGACAAAAACTATATTCCTAAAAAGTCTTGGGATTCTTCAATCGAAATAATAGCAAGCTAAACTAAATGAGATTATTATTAGAGTTAAATCTCGTCTGTACTAGCCAAATTTCACAAATTTAAAGTTGTTTATAAACAAATATATCATGAATGATGGCTAATTACGTTTTTCGGGTTATCAGTTAGACCGCAAGGTTCTATTATTACAATAGGAAAACACCGAGACATTAAATCGCATGGTTCTATTATGATAGGGAAACACCAAAAACGTCCCAAAAATATATAGGTGCTCCTATCATTGGAGGAACATTACACAGTTGTGTACACACACATGGCGGCACGGAACACGATCGGAAATTCATTTGACGATATCAAGGATTTGTATAGTACTATACAAATCCTTGACGATATCTAAACATTTCAAAACGAAGTGAAAAATATCGTGCGCCACGTGGGCGCTTATATTTGGCACTGTATGCGCCATTTCTGGTCAATATGAGCTATAGGCGCAAGGCGCACGTCCTTCCCGATCACTGAACTCCGAGGAAAATTCAAAAAGGAAAGTTCCTAATCAAATGGTAAACTCAAAGGCTGAAACACACCAAACGAATTGATAACAACTGTCATATTCCTGACTTGGTACAGGCACTTTCTGATGTATAAATGTTTTGATTAAACCTGGTTTTATAGCTAGCTAAACATCTCACTTGTATGACAGTTGTATAAAATTCCATTATATTAACAACAATGTGTGAACAAAACAAACATACATAATAAGTAAAAATGTCAAGATAGAGGTACAGCAGTCAACGTTGTGATAATATCTACTATTATCACTATAAAAACAAACAAATAATTTTATATAAACAAATATGAACCATGTCACAATGACAGAGCCACGTCACATTCAAGAAAGAAACAGAAAAAGACACACCGACAAAGCAAAGAAGAAGACAAGAATACAGAAATTATCATAGAACTATAACACCATGACGGGATGTATAAGTACAGAGCGACGTCATATGTAACAAAGAAATACCAAACGGTATACAGAAAAAGCATATTGCAAAAATGAAAGACAAGAATACAAAAGCTATCATAGAAGTCAACAATAACACAATGACGGGATGTATCAGTACATAGCCACGTAAAATGAATACCACCAAAAGAACAGACGAAACAGTAAACATAATATTTATAAAGACAAATAAAAGAATACTATAACACGTTATTCAGATGATAAACAACGTCAGTACCCAGAATATTTACTCAAAGAACTTCGTGTATTATTTGTGAAGTTGATTCGGCATATTTACCAACAAGTTCATGGTACCTTCCGATGAACATTTTGTTTAGAAAAAGGATGAGACGTTCTTTGACATATTACCCCTAGTTCATCAACTTTCTGCTCAGACACTAAGGCTTCTCTAAAATACAAAATAGTTGAATAAAATATGAATGCCATTCCTGCAAAAGTATTATAATCATTTTATCAAGCTTTCATATTAAGCTAGGTTCACTCTGCCGATCAGACCAACTCGATCAAGCCCGATCAAGACATATTTAGTGATCGGGAGACTGGTCTGCCGCAATCGACAAGAATGTTCGGGGTAGTCTACCTTGCTCGTCATCGATCTGCCTTTCTACCCGAGAATTTTTGACATGTCAAAAACATTCGAGTAAGAAAAGAGAAGCCAGTCACTCGAGAAGAGATCAGGAATTCGTCGAGTAGCGGTCGAATTGATCGGGAAAGGATCGTGTAGAGATTGAGTTTGGTCGGAATACACATATTTTACCGATTACTACTGTCTCGATCATTTCGACCTTTGCTCGACTAATATCCGATCATTTTTCGATCAAAGCCAACATGTTTGATATGTAGCCAAGATTAACTCGACCAATGCTCGAGCGCTTCCAGATCACTTCGACTTCTACTTATTTTTATCCCAGACCAACTCGACAAATACCCGACCTCTATGTGACCATATTCGACCACTTTTCGATCTCTACTCGGTCATACACAAGTACACATGACTGCTACACGATTCTCTAAAAGGGTGTGCAGGTCTGATAAACTCTCATAACTTTTCAGCGAAAATATAGTGTCACGGTTTATTTTAACTGTACAAAAGATTGATTCCGCAAAAATAAATCTCAATGTACAGCACTTGTCTGTACTTCTGCAAGGAAAGTTAAAATTTTAATAGAGAGGCAAAAGATACCAAAGGAACAATCAAATTCAAAGGTCGAAAACAAACCGACACAGCCATGGCGAAAACGAAAACCGACGAGAAGACAAACAGCAGTCAACATAACACAATATTGAAAACTTAAAACTTAGCAACACGAAACCCATAATAAAAGCTAGGATGATCTCAGCAGCTCCCGAAGGGAAGTACTAGAAGTTCCTGTAGTTTGGCCACGGAGGATTTTTCAAATATGAAAGTAATTGTGCAATTAAATTTATTTATTTTTAGAAAGCTGATGACTAGTTTAGCCTTCAAAATGGGTTTATAACAACCTCAATATTATTGTTTATCCGTTTTATGGGTTGTTTTCTGTTTGACTGTCTGTATTTTCCGTAGGTCCAGAAATTTTTGAAGTATAAAAATAAGAAGATGTGGTATAATTGCCAATGAGACAACTCTCCATAAGAAACCAAATGACACAGAAATAAACAACTATAGGTCACCGTACAGCCAAATAAAATTGAGAATGGAAATGGGAATATGTCAAAGTGACAACAAACCGACCAAAGAGCAGAAAACACAGCCGAAGCCTAGGCCATCAACGGGTCTTTAACACAGCGAGAAAATACCGTACCCAAAGGCGAGTTTCAGCTGTCCCCTAAATAAAAATGTGTATTAGATCATTGAAAATGGACGTCATACTAAACTCCAAAACATATAAATGAACTTAAATTAAAAAGACATACAACTTGAAGACTTCCAAAGGCCAGAGGCTCCTGACTGAGGACCGGCAAATAAATGCGGCAGGACCAAATGTTTACAGTCACTTTTTTTCACACGAACCTTTTGACGCAACTTTACAAAAATGAGACGAAAGACAAATGTTCTTTAATTTGATATCTTGGTAGATATATTTTAACAGTTTCAGAAAAAGAATCACTCGAAGGGATTGAAATTCTACTTTTGACCTGATTTTGGAGAAATATGTGACATATTTACCCCCTTTTTGCAATATTTTTAAGCAAATACATGCTGGTTTTTGCCATAGATACACCAAGAGAAATTATCTTTAACCATTCACTACTGGATATCAAATATATGGAAAATATTGATTACATACATAATTATACATATATATGACACAAACAGTAAGCTTAATTTGTAAGAAATCAAGGAAAAGGGGATGGTAAAGCTATCTAACAAAAGTACCAATCTGGTGACAAATATCATTTGGTGGTGTCATTTTCAAGAAAAGAGAAGTGAAAACTCCCATAACAGATCATAGCATATCAGCGTCCACTTTGAGGAAGTTTTTATAACCATTGGGGTCTTCTTTGTTGAGTTCCTGCAAGTCTTTCATTCCGCCCATACAGTTGTCGCCGTGTCCGCGTCTGCCTCACATAGATTTCTCGGCACCCGTTGCTGACTACGCATTTTTGTTCTTTTTACTCTCTCCTCATACGTCCCAGCTATTAACCTGTACGTCGCTCTTTAGCTCTAACTACCTTGCCCACACATCCAACTGCTTTACATTTGTATTTCCACGTAGATATCTTAAATGCATGATTTTACTAATACCTTCTGTGATATACTGAATATAACCGAATAATTGGAGAATGTGTCCATGGGACACAGATAATATTATGCCCCCGCTTGCCTATAACGTTATAAAGGGTCATTACTCGAGAACGATAAAAGTGATGCCATCCAATTTCGCACTTTATCTGTGTTTTATGCTAATAACCATTGTGTATACGGTTCATAATATTTGGTTGAGGCAAAATAAACTTAGAGAACGGAAACTAATTGTTGGGACGTACGTACTCGTACAAGGGTAGCACTTAATGCCCCCTACGCTGCGGCGGGGCATAACACATTGAGACGTTTTTCTTATACTGAAATTGTACATACCCGACCAATTCCTGACTATCCATACGACCCCAATACAATCAGGTCGATCTGGTTATTTTCAAAGATAAAGAAAAAAAAAACAATTTATAATAATTATTTTTTATAAATAATAATATTTGAAAAGGTTTAGGCACTGTAGAAGTAGCTCTTCTTTTGCCTAATAGATCTTAAACTGAATTGTACAAACTGATACAAATAGTAGTCTTGTGTACCAGTTATCTTTCCGATAATCGATAGATTCTTCAAAATTCAAATTACCGTGTCTGCTTTTTTACCACTAATATATAAATGACTTTTCAACTCGCAACTCGACTTTTATAACTCACTATTCGACCTTCTGAATTTGCAACCCAATACTCTCACATAAAGTAAATCTACTAGTAGATGTTAGGGGCAAAGGGTGAACAACTCTATTTTAGAATCAATGTGTGACATGTGAGTGACAAAATCAAGATGCCTTCCTTAATTTTTTATTGATGTGTCGCTCAGTGTTGTTGATGATGCATATAATATGTTTAAACAACTTTTTAAAACGGAAAAAAATGTAGTGTTTAAAATCAATGCACTGCCATAATGAATAGCCTTTCAATATAGGAATAAGAAGATTCGGTATGATTGTCAATGAGGGAGATGTCATTTATCAATTTTGCTGAGACATTTAAAAAATTATTGAACTATCAAAACTTGCTTATTATAGCTTAAATAAATATCATTTCCTCGTTTACGTGTTATACGATACTTCGATACGGATACGCGAGCAAATACGTTAATCAAGTATTTGTTGGCGTATCCGTATCGGCGTATCGTATAACACGTTTATGAGGAAAGTATAAATTAAGTCAAGTTGGTCCCGATGAAAATATTTTATAATGCATTTAAGTTTAATTGAGATCGGGGTTAAGTCATTATTGTAAACAAATCTGTTCGATACGTATACGTCGATCCGTGCACGTATCCTGATACGTGAATAATGCAAATTCTCTATTGCATTATCACGTATTTGATGGCGTATCCGTATCGACGTATCTAAAAGTGCCAATTTAACAAAGACTAATAGGGGAAAATCAATGGTGGTATTATACCTATACGTCGATCCGTGCGCGTATCCAGAAATAGAGCGTTAGACCATTTGCATTATTGACTTATCGCGATACGTGCACGGATCGACGTATACGTATCGAACAGATGTGTTTACAATAATGACTTAACCCCGATCTCAATTAAACTTAAATGCATTAAAAAATATTTTCATCGGGACCAACTTGACTTAATTTATACTTTCCTATTAAACGTGATATACGATACGCCGATACGGATACGCCAACAAATACTTGATTAACGTATTTGCTCGCGTATCCGTATCGAAGTATCGTATTATATAACACGTATACGAGGAAATGATAAATTAAGTCAAGTTGGTCCCGATAAAAATATTTCATAATGCATTTAATTTTAATTGAGGTCGGGGCTAAATCAATCATTTACACAAATCTGCCCAATACGAATACGTCGATCCGTGCACGTATCGCGATACGTGAATAATGCAAATGGTCTAACGCTCTATATATATCTGGATACGCGCACGGATCGACGTATAGGTGTAATACCACCATTGATTTTCCCCTATTAGTCTTTGTTAAATTGGCACTTTAAAAAAAATTATACAGTATTTACCTTTATTTCAACCAAAGAAATACTTTGCATGAATAAATCCTTTCCAGTGCTACAGTGAAAATTTCACACTACATTTTATTGCATATAAGAAAGTAATCTTCACCGGAAGAAAACAACCCAATTTTTACACTGTTATTTCCTGGTTACCTGTTTTGGTAACTATGTAACCTTAACTTTCCAAAATATTTTATAAGACCATCAAATAAAAAAAGAATGATGCTTTAAGACACCCAACATACATGTTTATGACTCAGAAAAATTTAAATGCATTAAAATGCAGGGTTTATTTTCTACAACTGTCAAATTCAAGGGAATATTTTTGTAGACCTACTTTCAGATGTGACGTACCATGATTTGGTGGTATTACACCTATACGTATCGGTCAGATTTGTATAAAATAATGATTTAGCCCTGACTTCAATTAAAACTAAATTAAATGCATTAAATAATATCTTCATCGGGACCAACTTGACTTAATTTATGCTGTCCTCATTAACGTGTTATACGATACGTCGATACGGATACGCCAGCAAATACGTGAGTGTGCAAATGCTCAAGTAGAAAGTACAGCTGAAGGTAAATTTTAACAACACATTTTGTACCATGAAGATTAAAACACAGAGTATGCGTATCATGATTTTTGCATGCGCAAGGACTACTCTCAACATTTTCCGTGAATACCTTGTATGCGTGTTGTGTTTCAAAATGGATAAAGACAACGGATGTATATTCTTAAATTACTTAATGCAAAAAACGAAAAAGTTATGTCGTTGTTAGTGATTGTGTTGTTCCAAACTTTGGATTAAAATCAAATGTGTATTCAGATATATTCGATTTCAGTGTGGATTACAAAGAGAATATAGTTATAGCAGCTAATGATGGTAGGTTTTATATTTATTATATTTCAAAATGTCGTCCTCTCCTTTAAGTTTCTTGTTTCTTCTCGGGTTATTTCTTTCTAGGTGAATGAGAAAAAAAGAAGAACATGTGATGACAGGTTCACGTTGAATCATATCGAGTGCACCGCAGTGTTTTTTATATTTCGAATATATAATAAATATGAACAAGTCAAATGAAGAGATATCAACGTGAAATCATTTCAGTTTTTTTTTATTGTTCATCTGAATTTTCAAGAGACTGTTATTGTCTAACCAAACGGTACCACCTGGATACCCCCTTCCCCTTTTTCTGTTTTTTTCTGCAAGGTCGTGTCTCCCTTTTTTCCCCGTTTATTTGTGTATTAATGTCCCTTTTTTGTGTTTGTAATGTTATCGAAACATAATTTTGATTCTCGATTCTCTTTTGCAAAACAATCACTTTCTTATTTTCATTTACAACATAAAACGAAAAAAGTGCGAATCGGACACACCATTGATTTGTTTGACAGATAACATGCGGTAATGTCGTCATTTATTCTGCTTCTCATATTCATCGTCGTTCAAAAGCTAAGTGTTGGATTATATTCATATTCAAGCAATAATATCAGACTTAAAAAAACAACAACTTGTAAATCAACGCCGAAACCTGGAAATTATTAAAAATAAAACTATTTTAGTTCCCTATATACACTGGGGTAAAGCTGATGACCGTAACTGCATTCACGGTCATCCCAAGATGTCGGATGAAAAATTAGGTCAGTTTCTGTATTGTCTGTTTAAGTGTTTCTATATCATTTTCTTTACAAATCATACATTTAAACGATGTAAATTTATAAAAGAATCACTCGAAAATCACTAATTACTTCCGAAAAATGTGCATGAAACGGGAAATTCGATTTGAAAAAATCGTTAAGATGACCGTAAATCATAATTAAAATATTTTCAAGATGACCGTAACATAAAACAAGGATGACCGTGATTGGAAAAAGATGACCGTAACTTGTAAAGGATGACCGCAATTTGTAAAGACTGACTGTACTTTATATAGGACGACCGTAACTTTTATAGGATGACCATCAATTCTAAGAAATATCCGTATTGTATTCAAAGCTTTTTTGTTGAATTTGTCAATCTCAATAGGGGCACGGTTAGCGGATTTAAATATGTTTCATAAATTTCTTTTTTAAAACTATAATATAATTGGCCATATTTAGGATTTATAACAATGATAGTAAATTGCATATTTCTCGTAAACAATGAAATATTTATTGATATCGACGTTAAAATTTTAACACAAATTGACAGCGATACGACGAAAATTTTAAGAAACATGAATGTGTCCCTAGTACACGGATGCCTCATCTACACTATCATTTTCTATGTTTAGTGGACTATGAAAATGGGATAAAACTGTAATTTGGCATTAGAATTAAAAAGATCATACTATAGGGAAAATGTGTACTAAGTTTCAATTTTATTTAACTTGAAGCTGGACAAACAAACAGTAATGGGGTAAACATACACTGGACCTAATCGAACACAAAGTCAGAGCTTAACAAAAATACAAATTATCAATGGTCAGCGTTTTTATTCCTGTTCATCTTTATAGTCGCTAGAGGGTCTTCAACGATGAAAGAATCTGAGAGTACTTAAGTTTCTGACAGCTAGTTCACACTGTTACGTTTGGAGTCTTCCTGTCCGTCATCCCGCAATCTGATAATTTGATTATCTGTCTCAGGACCTGCGCATATATAAAATACGTGCCACTGAACATTGAAACAAGTAAAATCAATACACATCGTTTCATATATAAAAATCAATCTACAGATGATTATGCATTTCTTAGTTGGTTAGATTCCCTTTTGTGGGAGTTGAACACTTTGCGGGACAATTTTCTTCTCATGGGAAGACCGTATATTTTTCCCATGGGAATATTAGTTTTTTCTTTTCTTTTTTTTTTCAGAATTTGTAAAAGTGCTATGAAATATCGAAATGGACTGACAATCATGCACTAGTAACCAATGACTTGAACAATATAACAGACATTTCAATAAATTAAAAGTATTTCTATCATACTTTTACACTCAAAAGTCTTTTTATATCGTTGAATGATTGATAGAAATTCTACCGTTCAGCGAATGATTTTACAATTTGAATCTTTCACCTTTGTTTTCGGTCAATATCATCGTGCATTTCATGTAATAGTGTTCGCTGAACTGTCACGTATCAGAAACATGCCTTTTGAATTTCAGAATTAAAATTATAATTTTGTTTTAATCTAAAATTATACATGGGGAATGACGAATCGTGTTTTAGATTGTTTTCTAATTATAACCTTTTAATTTCGTGAATTTACATCATAATTATTATGAATGTAATTATTCTTTTTCGTCTACGTAACTCGATATGCGTGTTTTTTGTTCGCCACTACAAAGATGAGCACGAACTTTTTTTGTTCAAATTTCCTAATCATGCTTATGTCTACACAAAAATCTTTTATTTCAATTCATTTTTGGTCTTTTCTAGATCTTTTATAACCTCTCAGGTAATTTTCAAAGAAAATCCAGAGTTTTCGGCATTTACAAGGACGCGTACGGATGAGGATTAAATATAATCTTTTTGTGATATATTCACTTGTACTTTACCCGTAGGCTGTCTTCGTGTACTGCAATCATACGCAACTATTGTCAGCACCCGCAGTGCGCATGCGCTAAATTTGATAGCAATCGATATCGATAAATTTACTATAGATTATTAAAGGAAATACTGAATTTTGGTTAGCTGACAGTAAACAAAAATAAATATCTTTTTCATTGGCATCACATTAGAAAATACATTTTCTTAGCTTTCTAATGGCATATTTTATAATTGAATCGGGTTAGCAGAAGTTACGGCCATTTTCATTTTTAAAAAAGTGGTTTCATTCCCTATTACTTCATACAATTCAAAATCAAAAACGTTTGCAAAGGAGTTTTCATATATGATTACATCTTTCACTATTTTTAGAAATAAATTCATTGGCATAAATATATATTCTTTGCTTTATAATCTTTCTAATGATATATATTTGATATTTTAGAAAATTTAATGAATCGGGGCCTTTTTTATCCAAAGCTGGAGTTATTGTCATTGTTTGAAGATTGCAAGAAAAATTCTAAGTCCATGGAAGTATTATATATTGATATAGTACATGTACTTCCAATGTTTTATATCATAAATTTAAAAATTCAGTAAAAAAAGTAAAAGAAGTGTAACTTTTAATTTAAAAGAATTTTTTTGTCCAGCCGTCAGTTTTCTTTATTTTTGATAATATAAAATCTTTCACTACTACATTAACTCAGACTTTTGGATGTTTTTCGTGAAGCGTATTAAAAAAATTGAAATCCCATCTAAAATGATTTTGTTTTTTTGCAATTTTCTTACATATCTTTTTAAAAGTTTTTTTTAAATAATTAGGCGGCCGTAACTAAACAATTTTGATACTTTAACATGCTCATCTGATTTACATAGAAGTAATAGTTACATATTTTATATATATTATTTTCATATTCTAAAAAGACCAATTAGTTTTGATGAAACAGGAAAAGTCTCATTATCTTAAACTTTTCAGATGCAGTAACACTTTCAGAAGATCTTTTGTAGTAGATGGATTTGGAATGAAATCTTAAATGTTAAATTTTCTTTCATCAATTTTATACCTTTTCACTGCTTTTGATTGGCAATATGAATCGCTATACTATCTTACATGTACATGTGATGTATACTAGTCTATTGCTTGTTTGATGTACATTCTCCTTTTATCATTTTAACTTTTACCAGAGACATATATCTCTGTTTTTACTGAGAAAAATAAATCGCATAGAACAAAATAAAATTAATTTTAATTCGTCTCTCTCCTTTCAGAAGTTTCTATCGGGAAATATATTTAATTTTATACTTGAACATTTATGTAAAATTTGTATTAAAAAGGAAACTTATTTTAATTATTGTTCTTTTTAGGTACAGTTTACGGAGAGCTGTCTCATTGGAACTCATACCAATTCATCCCCGGAAATCTTCTTGCATTTATATTGTACATGTATTTGCAGAATTTTTTATTTTTTTATTTATCGAATGAATGATAGTTGGAATCGTTAAAATTTAGTATTATACATGCAAACAGATGCCTACGACCCCTGTTGTTTCGATTAGCATGTTTTCTATAGATATCCATGTGAAGTTCACAAATTTCATCATTCATTTGATCACCTGTTGTGAATTTCAGATAACACAGTCTAGTTCAGTGAAATCCGTGGTTTAAACTTTCCTATACATATCAGTAATATTATTTTCCGGGTAGGGTATTCCCCCCTTTTTTTATATATATATTATACTCGGAACATTATTCTAAACACTTTTTCTGTGGGACTTTCTTTACGGTTTTAGGAAAATTTGAGAATATCAGTATATAAATTCATTAGTATGTGCTTCGATTGGCTTATATCTATATAAAAAAAGGTAATCTAAGACTATATCATTATTGTAAGTGAGAGACCTTTCCATCCATCAACGAACATGTGAAGCGTGTATAAATATTGTTGAAACTGAGAAATATGTATTGATATAGTGTCCATTCTAAGATCACCTGCAAACTGATCTCTTATAGAAAAACTTTGTCACTTCGGAACATCCAAACTTTAAAAAAACAATCCAATTTGAAAAATTGTCTATTGTTTTAAAGGTAGCCAGTGAATATGATAGAAGTGCCAAAATCTGCAATCTTATTTTACATAGAAGACGCTGTTTTTCAAATCGTTTTCAAAACAGTTTGTCTTAACTGAAGACATTTTTAGAGAAATTTGAAAATTTAGCAGTACATTTATACTTATTCATTATTAATACGACATTTGTCTTTTTTTTTCACATAGCAAAATTAAAGCTATTTAAAGGACAATACGTTGATGTACTGTAGCGTGTTTTCCATTGTGATTAATAAACAAACTGCATCGTCGCGGGCAAAAGTACTATTAAACTGCATCGTCGCGGGCAAACGTACTATTAAGCATTTAGTGTTGAAGGCCAATTTTTCTCTCAGAAATCATGGCTGAAAAGTCAGAGCAAATATTGATAAACAAACAATTCTGGGAGGTAACTGAAAACAAGAGTAAAATCAGAGACTGAATTTATTCTTTTAATAAAGACTGAAAATATTCTTTTAATAAAGACTGAATTTATTCTTTTAATAAAAAAGCAAAATGTTGCAATGAGTTTGTGTTTGTGTATGTATATTCAAATTCTACGCTGTCTCACATTCGGGTTTACGTCGAAAGATATATATATATATAAGTTTGGTAATCATGATCTCATATTTGTCCTTTTTCGACTTTTTATTTTGTATGCATGGTTTAATATTCGGTAAAATCGAATTGTATATCTTTCGGGAAATAAAGTCAGTTTATAATCTTTATACAACTCGTATTCATGCCGCGGAACCTAGCATGCTACAGTGTCATATATTTATAATATTGTTTACTTAGGGTAGTCAAATTATTTACGAGTGTCAACATTGTCTTTACAAACTCAGCATGTTGTCTTGATAAGATATCACACACAGAAAAGACTAATCAGATGGATAAGAAATCAAAATCATGCGCGATAACTCGTACTGGCTTACACTGAGGACAATAGTTGGCCATGTTATGGTTTACATGTTTAAAGGAATACGAATACTTTATTTCTCATAAAACTTCAATTATTAGTTATCAAGAACATACATACACATAACTATAAGGTAAAATTAGTACATGCAAGTGTAAACGATACAATTAAATTAGCTTGGAGGACTGACTTTCACATTTATAACTTCTACATAGTTTTTCTAATATTACAATATTTGATGAGTTTAACTGTTGATCAGCTTTAA
Organism: Mytilus galloprovincialis; assembly: GCF_965363235.1. Classification (NCBI taxonomy): domain Eukaryota; kingdom Metazoa; phylum Mollusca; class Bivalvia; order Mytilida; family Mytilidae; genus Mytilus; species Mytilus galloprovincialis. The sequence goes on along the minus strand of NC_134846.1, from coordinate 41,340,725 downwards.
AGATATAAGGGTTTGACTAACAGTAGTTCCTTAAACTTTTCCTTCTTTTTCTATAGTTTATATGTTCTACAATTCATAATGTAATGGTACTCATCATCAATGTTGTTTGTGTCACAGAGACGACATATTCTGTCTTCTCTGTGTAAATCCTGAAACCTTCTGGACTCAATCGTCAACTACCACATCTATATCTGCGTAATATATGAATTTAGAAATGTAAAAAGGAGTTTTCTAATTGATAATTCTTTTTGAAAATATGACAGCATTATGTTTTATGCGATTCTGCATAAAAGCAAAAAATTCTTCTTGAAACTGGTCTTTGGGTTTCTGTTTAATACATTTTGACACCCATTTATCACAAACTGTGCACAAGGACGGAAAACAAATATACGTCCTTGCTGTGCACTATAATTCGAAATAGTTGTAAATTGCAATTTTTTTTAATTTCTATTTTTTCCTCACTAGATAGGTGAAAGTATGTATAACATTTATTGTAAATTGCGAAAATGCATTACGAGCATAAATTTATAATTTTAAGTTAGAATTTAGATTAGAGTCTCAACTTTTTTCAAAATCTCTGTAATATTACTCATGTATTATTTATGTTTATGTCAAAGGCGTTTGATTGGATAATAGGTAAATTTAGGCGTGGTTTTTGGTAACTTTCCTCCAATCAACTGCCCCATTCGAGAAACCTGTGTGCGCTGATGCGTGTAAACTGGGTATTGTAACGGTACGTGTCTTACATCAGAACCTATCGTGCGTGACCAATGTTTATTGTATAATTTCTTGTCACGTGGTCAAATTATCTGAAAGACAAGTTCTAAAGGTGCACTACAGCAGAATTACAGTTTCAGTTGTTATAATTCAGACACAAATTAATATGGTTATTTTGAAATCTGCTGCATGGTTTATTCCATTGGCAATCATATTCACGAAAAGTTGTAAATCTTGAATATTCTGTAATATCTTTATGAAGCGTGATTGAGAAGTAGATTCACACAGATACTGCAATCATTGTCATCTTTAAAATTTACTTTGCATGCACTAAATTTCTAATCCATTTGTTTAGAACAATAAAATATGTTTAAACTACTAAATATCTAAATGAGATTACATAGGAATAACTTGTGGTGTATTCATGTATACTAGTATGTAATAATAATAAAAAGAAACCAACAGCACTATTTGACGAAGACGAAGACGAAATAAAGGATTGAATTTTAACGTTCAGTGACATATATTACAATGATGTCGAAACATAACTTGAACTTGACAATAGGTTTTCATAGAACCGTCGCTTTTCCAAAGTACGCTTAGTTGCGATTTCACAACTTCGGGTTCGCATTATAGTTATACATGTACAAAATAACTTACAATAAACAAATTCTGATGATTTCTTCAACTGTTCGAGGACTTTCTAGTTGTAATATAAATCTGTGATTTTTCTATATTCGTACTTTCGACGAAGCAAAGCAGTTCGATCTAGATCTGGACATGTATCATCATTAAACATTTACAATATTCAATAGTTGTACATTTTTTTTGGTACATGTAGAACATGTAGAAAAATCCGTCTTTTCGAATAAAATCTTAATTTACGTACCATTGTAAAATTGAGAATGGAAAATGAGGAATGTGTCAAAGAGACAACAACCCGACCAAAGAAAAAAACCAACACTGAGCAGAAGGTCACCAACAGGTCTTCAATGTAGCGAGAAATTCCCGCACCCGGAGGCGTCCTTCAGTTGGCCCCTTAACAAATATATACTATATATATATATATATATATAGTCCAGTGATAATGAACGCCATACTAATTTCCAAATTGTACACAAGAAACCAAAATTAAAATAATACAAGACTAACAAAGGCCAGAGACTCCTGACTTGGAACAGGCGCAAACATGTGTATGATCTCAACCTCCCCCTATACCTCTAGCCAATGTAGAAAAGTAAACGCATAACAATACGCACATTAAGATTCAGTTCAAGAGAAGTCTGAGTCTGAAGTCAGAAGATGCATATACGGACCCTGGATTTAAATCAGATATGATCTGGCGGTTTTTGTCTTTTTTTCAAAATACATATTTTTAATTGTGACTATCTTTAGTTTCGAATCTTTCTTTCATTCTAATTAATTTAGTTTAAATGAAAATAAGGAAATTGGAATTAAAACACTGTTGAAGAGAAACTACATATTCGGGTTAAATTCACCTTAGTTTGTTAATTCAAGTTTGACATCTAACATCTTAATCCGTAATCCACATTTACCCGACAACCTTAAATTGTTTATTGAATTTTATCAATCAAATATCCTCACACAGGAAACTAGACAAAATAAGTTATTTGTAATGGTATTTATCAAAACTAAAATGATTGAAAATATCTTTGTAGAATATGAATTTACCTAATAAGCGAATAATTATAATACATATATTTCAACATCTTCAATAGAGAGATTACTGATAAGATGCCCAAAATATATGTACATGTATACATATTGCGATTAGTGCTATATAGTATGTCAATGATATCGAATGCCCGCTGAGTGTTAAACATGTTTGACACTGCTGGTTTTAATTTTCTGACTCAAGTATAAATTTAAGAAAAGTTAATAGTTTCTGAATATTTTTAGATTCAATATTTTATCATTATTATTAATTTTTAAAGTCTCACCACATACAAACATAAAATGAGAATCACAGAACTAAACAAAACATTTAAACATTTGCATTGTGTGCATCAATCTTTAAAAAGATAAATGAGACGCGTATAAGACACAATATATAAATATAAACAAATTTTTACTCATTTACATTCAAAATTTACAGTGTCCGTATATAACAAATGAAATGAAACATCTTTTTATTTAAGAACAAGTGAAATAAAATGCCGTTTCTTTTCAATAAAATATTGTCGATGTTTTTGGCATCTATTGCAGCAACATTGTCGTTATTGAATAAATATATAAATTTTTCGCTATTTGATATTTATAAATTGAAATGTTAAGCCTAAATTATTATTATATGTCTATAATGGGCATTTTAAAAGGACAGGAATATAAAAAAGAAGATGTGGTATGATTTCCAATTAGACAACAGTCCACAAGAGACCAAAATGACAGAGACATTAACAAATATAGATCACCGTACGGCCTTCAACAATGAGTAATGCCCATACCACATGGTCAGCTATAAAAGGCACTGATATGACAATGTAAAACAATTCAAACAAGAAAACGAACCGCCTTATTTATATAACAAAACAAAATGAATGAAAAATAAATATGTAAAACATAAACAAACGACAACTACTGAATTGCAGGCTCCTGACTTGGGACAGGCGCATACATAAATAATGTGGCGAGGTTAAAATTGTTAGCGGGCTCCCTATCCTCACCCTAGTCTCGATCAGTGGTATAACAGTACATGTACAACATAATAAAAAAAGAGGGTTTGGATGGGGTTCAATGATTAGAGAATAATGCCCTTGAAAAATGAAGATTAGAGAATAATGGGCATAAAAAATAAAGATTAGAGAAATGCGTGGTCTAAAAATATAATGAACATTGAATGATCAATAAAAGAAAACGCTAAAAGATACCTGAATTTTATTGAATGATTAATAAAAGAAAATGCTAAACATTATCTGGTAACAGAATTTTCTCTTCTTAAAATTTAAAGAAAATTATCAAAGTTATCATTGTAAAAATATGATAAAAGTGAAAACAAACTTGGTAAACCTTTTTTGGTTTCGTGGTAACAGACTATAGGATTCAGTCAATATGAACTGGTTTCCGATACTTCTACTTGGGCTTTAAATTCAGTGGCGGATCCAGAGGGGGCGTAGAGGGCGTACACCTTCCCTTTTGCTTGGACTTTTTTTTTAAATGATTAATCAGACTAGACTTCGTGAATTAATAGGGAGATGCAGCATCTAAAATGTCCAACCCTTACACCTTACCAGCAACTACAAAATATGCATGCCCCACGCCATGAACCGTTTAAAAAGTGCATATTTCACTTATTTTATGTTTTAAGTCCTAAAAAGGGGCAAAAAAATTTTTTCGCCTCACTCCCCTCGTTACAAAACTACAGCCCCTCTTTCAAAAAGCCTGAATCCGCCCCTGTTTATATCTGACTATGCGGTTGGCTTTAGCTCATTGTTGCATGCCGTACAGTGACCTATATTTGTTAATTTCTGTGTCATTTGGTCTCTTCGAAGAGTTGTCTCATTGGCATCTTCTTATGTGTAGTCAAAATCACTGGAAAGAACTGATGAAAACTTGGACTTGTTACTTCATAGAACTAGCACTTAAATCATGCAGAACAATACACACCAACACGTCATTGTTGAGTAACAAATGAAAGCCTTGCTGTTGTTTGGAAATCACCGTTCTCAATCATTTAAAAGAATGATTTTTACTTTTTTTTTTAAAGATTAAAGAAAACTGGGGAAAAATTAGAGAATAATGCGTAAAAAATTACTTTTAAAGAATAGACTTATTTTTTGAAGATTCCCCCCCAACTCAGACCCTCCTATAAGAATCATTTTAAATAGGATGGACAAAAAGATGGAGGGGTAGAGTGTAATATTTGTAACTGGGCGTTAAGCAATCATGAATCATTTAATCTATTCTTTATATTTTCATCTCTTTATTCTGTAATTTAAAGTGCTTATTCCACTATCATCTTTATTTCTGTAAACTTACTTTCATAGCCTCATATATGTACATGTACATGGTATTTGATACAGGAACAATATACCGTCGTATATTACAAAAATTGAGAATGAAAATGAGGAATGTGTAAAAGAGACAAAAACCCGACTATAGAGCAGACAAAAGAGGAAGGCCTAAATTACGGGTCTTTAATGTAGCGAGAACCTCATGCGTATACATACATGCATTATTGTATGCACATGCTTGTCCCAGAGACATATAATACAATTATATGTCTCTGGATAAACATAATTATTTAGAATTAAAAAGTGTATTATAGTTATCAATAAGTTCATTTTCAAAATCATTTATTTAAAGTGAAAAATCGCGAATTATCCCTTTAAGGCTTGTTGAAGATCTTCATCAAATAACGAATGAATATAAGAAGATGTGGTATGCTTGTCAATAATTTAATTCACCGTACATGTGGAATACCGTATGATAGTTTTTTTGGTCTAAAAAAAATACATCTACTACATGTCTTTGATTTAACAAATGATAAAAGATCTGGCATAAAAACGTGATTCTGAATATAATCTAAAAATTGAAGAGAAAGCCAGACTAAGACGTTATACAATTTAAAGAATACAAATCTTAAAGTTTTATTACTTAGAGGTATACTGTCCCCTTCTTTTAACCTACAAGAAAACTTCACGAGAGCCGATGATTAAATATCCACCTTGTTTTTCCGTATATATACTGAGCCAAAAAGGTTTAGCAACACTTTTTTTTTATAATTTTTTTTTGTTGTTTTTGGAAAAACATATTGATATAATCCTTAGTTTTACCTGTAACAGTCGTACTTTTTTTCCTGCTGATTGATTTCGCGCCATTTCAGCTTTGCACGTGTCAATGATGTTTTACCTTCTGTACCTTTAATTTTAAAACGATATTAAAAAATTCTTTTTCACTAACGTTCAGAAACACACCATTGGTAAGAAAAACACAAACACCGTTGAAAAATTTGCTTGGGGCGTCAACCAGGCCACCCCGAAAATGACAGTCAGAAAGGTCTTGAAACGGTTGATGCCGGAATGAGGGTTGTTGACATCATGGCTCGATTTAATGTGCACTAGGCAACAGTTCAGAGACTAACAAACAGATATCGACAAATTACAACTGCATAGGATAGGTCGATATCTCGTAGACAAGAAAAAAACTATCGTCAAGGGAGGAGCGCTTCCTTCGCTTTACGTCAACACGTGACAAGTTTTTTTCGGCTAAAAAAGTACTGCATTGACTAAGGGAAGTTGCTGGTGTTCCTGTCAATCCTTCATTGGTGCACTAAGGGCATGGCTGAGAAATTGATTTTGAGAAACACTATACTCATTTAAGCATTTTGACCCTCCCGCGCTCCATACAAAGAAAATCCTAATTAATGTGAGTGATAAACATTCATGTTGCTTCTGACATATCATAATTCCATTTTTGTGTTATTAAAATTATATGTTTAAATTTTATGATTTTGTAATAAAACAAAATTTCACAATTTTGTTGCTAAACTTTTTTGGCTCAGTATATATATTAAAATAACTTAAGAAGCAATTCAAAGGATATTCAATGTGTTTCAATATTGCCGAAAACTGAGGCTACTATTAGCCAAATACATCGATTTAAATTATGTACACAATAAATAATTTTTGTGTACATAGTTTTCCGTGTCTACATTTGAATACGAGTACAATATAGAAAACCATCATGTTATATATTTAACTATTTTTTTTTCAACAGATTCACAAGTTTTGCATTTTTAAACCGCGTGTGCATATATATTTTAATGTTTTTATTTTAATTCCTTACATATGAACATGATACGTGTATTATTCATTCGTTTCAACGTTTTAAATTGTGAAGCATGTGACTGTAATAAGACTATACGCATTTAAAGTTTGAAACAAAAAACGATAGATACATCGAGGTCGTTTTGCTTGGGTGATTTACCTGTAAAAAGCTCGGGTCTCATCCATGTTTAAAACGAATTAATGCATGTTTGAAATAGTTTAACGGGGGCGTGGCCTATAAGTTTAACGCAACTAACCAGCAACTTGATTTCAATTGATTCACCGCAGAGAAATCTATTTGACTGGCGTTAAAATGAATTGATATGAATTGATATGAATTAAATATAATTTTTAATTTTTGTCAATCTTTATCAAATAACGATCAATCTTATTTAAATAGCGTTAACACGTTTTTGTCCGTTCAAGTTAAATTCGGGTTACTAGTGATTGGACAGTTTAGGGTAACATGATGGTTTTCTACAGATAAATGATAGTCCAATCACTGAAACAAAGGACGTGTACAACAATAGAATGACGTCACAACAATGTTTCAATCAATGAGAAAACTCAATTGTATAGCCAACTTTTAAAGGACCTGATAAAAGTTTTAAGTAATTTGTGGTAGCGAAAAATGTCAAACGAAAAAGCTAACAAACTTATTTGTAACATTACAATTTATCAAAAACAATTTTTGAAGGACATAAACTATGATAAATGATGTGGAAGCCAATCTCTCAGCGAGCGCAACGAGACGAAAATGTTTTTTTGACGATTTTATTATGTTTATGCAGAAAATGAGACTTTTTCGGAGATTTTCCCTATATATGCATGTGTACTCTACAAGAACCAGACACTGGTTTGATTTTTGTTTAATTTAATAAAATAAGATCCTAGAAAATATTAGCCTAGGGTTAAAATGTACAATGATATTCGTAATCTGTTCACAAAATTAACAATTCAGATTATTTGTAGACCAACAAGCTTTCTTTCCTTAAATTTAGATGCAAATTTTATGATCACGTTTTGTTTATCGATCACCACATCTCTATAGATTTGTAGCATAATAAGCGCCGGGAGACGGTCTGTTCTCTTCATGGTTTTAGGTTTATTCTGTTTATATATTGCGTTTTAAAAGATCTCTCTGATGTGGCTGTCAGAGATGGCATTGTAAGGGCAGACATAATAACAGAAATGTTCGGATATGGATGTTTGTTTGTGTTGACAAGTAAGTGTTTTATTGAGTGTGTTTGGTTTTGTTTCTAACATGATCCTGTTCCATCTGAATTTCCAACGAGAAATGTCTTCTTTGTTTTGTTCATGAGTGCTAGTATCGGCGCCGTAAGCATTTGATATCGTCCATGTGATCTGATGTCAGTTCCTGTAGTTATAAGGCACAAACTATTCTGTAAAAAACCTGTCTTCTGGCTGAAATTTTAAACGTGACTCTAATTTTTGAACGAGATGGTCAAGAAAAACGTAGCAAATAGAAACCTTTCAGTATTCCAAGGCCTTTGATTCTTGTACAGGTTGATTTGCTCTGTGTATTTGACGTGGTGTACACGGATTTAGTGAAAACTCTTTTGCAATTTCTATACCTTTCCAAAAAATGCACCCCACACAACTGGGTCATTTATTTCGTCACGAAATCTTTGAACAAAAACCTTGCTTCCGCCAACTGCTTCGATCAGATTGCAACACAGTTGTACAAAATATGGACATAATCTTAAGTGTTTGACCAAATACCCAATCACAGTAAACAGCACAAGATAGACAGATAAACTCTTAACAGAAAGTCATGATGGATGTCTTCTATTCAGTAATAGAAAAACAAATGCTATTATTTAACACTTTAAATCTTGTTCTTTTTTTAAGGACTTCTTTATATCTTTTGGTGTTAACTTAGTATTTTTGCATAAATGTTTTTGCAAGTAAGTCTGTCCAGTCATTTCCGTGAAATTACTAGCTTTTTAAGCAAGTACATTTATGTAAGCCTGTTTGTCACTGAAATTTATAGTGATTAAGATTATAACACAATGTTGACTGCGTTACCCCTTTTTGCACTTTATTTTACCCAATATGTTTTTTTTAAAACAACAAATATATTCTCTGGCCTTTGTTAGTCTTGTATTATTTTAATTTTAGTTTCTTGTGTACAATTTGGAAATTAGTATGGCGTTCATTATCACTGAACTAGTATATATATTTGTTTAGGGGGCAGCTGAATGACGCCTCCCGGTGCGGTACATTGAAGACCTGTTGGTGACCTTCTACTGTTGTTTTTTCTATGGTCGGGTTGTTGTCTCTTTGACACATTCCCCATTTCCATTTTCAATTTTATTTATTCTAAAGATTGCTTGTGACAATTATACGTCAATGTCCAAGCGCCAGTGGAGTATTCCTAATGTGTTTGTTTGCTTTGTTTACACAGCGTTGTCAATATAATGAAATTTATGCGTCTTTAATACAAGTAAGATGTTGAGCTAGCTATAAAACTAGTTTTAGTCCACCGTTTTCTACATAAGAAAATGCCTGTACCAAGTTAGGAGTATGACAGTTGTTATCCATTCGTTTGATGTGTTTGAGATTTTGATTTTGCCCTCTGCTTAGGGACTTTTCGATTGTTTATTTTCCTTGGAGTACGGTAGTTTTGTTATTTGACTTTTCTCTTCAAACCGACAGTTTAACCCTTGCCATCCGTTTTGCTTTGCGAAAAGTTTCAATTTGCATCCACGTCCGGTTAGAGTGGGGACGTAAAATCCGATGCCTCGTGTATGAGAGTGTCACAATCTTTGCACGTTAAGAACTCTTACAACGTTGTTTTGAAAGTTACGTATGTGACCTGTTCCTAGCCAATATACCCTAATTTCCCTTCATTCCAGTCAACATCTATTACAGCATATTGGCGATTAGTTCTGATTCTGGACATGGATGAACTATTTTCCACTGGACGTAAAGCAAACAACAATGCATCAATATTAACTTGTATGTCCAGCATATGCTGTTTGAGTAATGGCATGTTTCTGCGACAAATACAGTTATTAAAAATCAAAAAGTAGTTGGTCCATTCGTATATTTGAGAAACCTCTATCTAATATTTCAGTTAAAACAAGTAAAAATATGAACAGATACAAGTACATCATCTATGGTACGCTTCACTTTAAATACTGAACATCATTTTGTTTTTTAAATTGTTTATGTTGTTTAGGACATTTTGTAAACAATAAATGGCAGTTTAAATACTTTGTTTCTATGTTGTACCGTCTCACCACTGTCCTAGGTTAGGGGAGGGTTGGCGCGCCTTCAAACTAGTATAACCCCACAACATTCTATATATGCCTGTCCCAAGTCTGGAGCCTGTAATTGAGTGGTTGTCGTTTTTTTCTCTTTTTCTCTTTTTTGTTTTTCGTTCATTATTTTGTACATAAATCAGGCCATTAGTTTTCTCGTTTGCATTTTTGAACATTTCGGAGCTTTCGTAGCTGACAATGCGGTATGAGTTTAACTCATTTTTGAAAAGCCATACGGTGAAATATAGATGTTAATTTCTGCGTCAATTGGTCTCTTGTGGAGAGTTGTCTCATTGGCAATCAAATCACATCTTCTTCGTTTTATAGCACACCATGGACAATCAATTGAGTAATCTGTGTATCAAAATTAATGTTATAACGAACATGTCGATGATATAGTCAGCGTAAACTATGTTCGAAAGTTTCCAAATTGAATAAGACTTTAAAACTGTTTCTTAAATTATATATGATAATAAAAACTTGTATAGTACTGTACAAATCCTAGCCAATAGTCAGTTTGATTTCAATCATACATACCACTGGAATCGTCTTCAACGCTAAATCACACAGGCATTTAGAATATGTTATAGTTAAATTGCGCAATGCGGTATGCGCGTTTGTTTTTAAAGCATTTATTGTGAATTGATGTCATGAAAATTGGCATGTTATTAAATGAAAAATGATATGTGTTTTCGAGCATTTTCCCGGTATGTCATGCTTATGAAATTCACATCACTCCTTCACGCCCAAACTCCTATTTTGTACACGTTAGGAGTAAGGGATATATATCTAAGATGTTTACAAGGTTATTGTATTGAGCCTGTATAATCAAATTAAAAAAATACTGCATGTAAGATTTAAAGTGTAGGTAATATGAGATAGGTTTTCAGTCGCTGTAATGCACTAAATGACCGTTCAGTAGTTGATGTTGGTATTGGTATTGTAACTAGGATTGAAAAGATTGCAAATATGAAAGGATATAGTTTCTTATTAGACACTGCTAGAGACGACATCATATATTTGGGTTTCTCTCTAAGATCTTGACCCGAGAAGCGTCTCAGCAATCTCTACACCTCAGAACTGAACGTTCCTTAATTGTCTGTTTAGTCGTGTCTATATGTCTATAAATCGTATAGTTTGTCCATACACTCTGCTGTCAAAGAATCACAACGTGCAGGAATAAGGTATAAGGCGTAATCCAGTAAACGTCCTGTGGATTCCTCAGGGAATTGGTAAAGAAAGGAGCAATGCAAGGCTTGCTTGCAATACTGACTTGGAGTACCTGCTGGATAGCAAGCCCGGTTGACCTGTCTTCCGACTCGTATGGACGGTAGGACCTCAATTCTGTCAACCATCGTAACCGCCTTCTAAAAAGGCGCATCCCAAACAGAGTCGTCATTTTAGTCGTCTGATAATTGATAAAGTATATAGCTTCTACCAAATCACAACTCTGACTTTGTAGAAAAGTACTAGTTAGATGTACAATGCTTTGTAAAATGTGCTCTGTTGTTACTAACCCAATGATAAATTTAAATCTTGATATTGCAGCTATATGTAAGTAGTTATCAAAGGTACCAGGCTTATAATTGAATACTGAATAAGAACTGACCGGCCTTCACTATCTTGCTGCAAATGTTCAAGGGCACTGAGAATAACGGGGAAAGCTACCCTAAATATAAACAAGGAATCAACGCGACTCGTCCAACGTGTTTCACACAATGTCTTAGTTTTCATCTCCATTCAAGCTCCTCTTTGGGGAAGAAGTCAGCGTCAAGCTCATTCGAGAAAAAAAATTAAATTTAGATTTGTAACTGTGAACGATTGCCAGGTTCAAACAATGACTCTTACAATGGACACTTGGTGCCTCGGGAAAACGTCTCCTCACATAATCTGTACAACCTGGTGTTTTCCAGACATATTACCTGATCCGTCATACCCACTGTGCTTAAACGGCTGTGGGTAACTTAAGTTAAGTTACCCACAGCCCAAGATGGAGCCGCCTTGCGTCGGTTAGATACTTTTCTTCTATAGAATAACAATACCACGAATACATCAATTAAACAACTGAATTTAAAAGTTGTATTAATCGTTTAGGGAAACCCCTAAACTGGAAAGGTGATTAAATTCTACAAAATAAACGATCACAGCACGGTTTTAAAAAACACTTAGGCTGTCCGTAACTTCAAAACAACTTGTCCGTAACTTTTTTCATCATACCAATAGAGATGTCCGTAACTTTCAAAGAATCGACATACGCGGATGTAATGTTTAAACTGATGATAGAGATTGCATCGAATACATATTCACAAAACGATGTAGATGTCTAGTATGACATAATTCATTGTATCGATGGAAGACAAAATTGTAAAAAATATGAAAAAAATCACGATAATCCGTAAAACTCGGGTCTCATTTTGTATAACGTCGGGGTACCCGAATCGCCTAGTTCGGAGGGTTGTTTCCGATCATAGCAGATAAACTGTTGAAACATCATTGTTCGTTTTTATTTTTGAACAAGTAGACTTTACAAGTATTTTTTACACATACATGTAGCATGTATACACTTACTGATTTTCTGCCAGCAACGACAAGGGTAGCGTGAATCCGGGATTTTGGAGGGGAACCCAAATTGCCCAGGCATGCAGTGGATAGACTATACGAGACTTAAGTGCACAAACTTTTTCCGTCTTTTTGAAAAAGCCAAAAACACTTTTCTCTCATCCCCACAAAAACAAATCCCATCAACATTGACAGTAAAATAAAAGGGGTGTCAATCTGGACACACTGGGACGTTGCGCACGGTGATATTGCGGCACCCTGGCCAAGATTTACAGTAAATGGGAAAACTTTAAAAAAGGACATTTTGTATAAATGAATAAACCTAGTTTTACAGCTAGCTGCATATTTCATTTGTATGCAAGTTGCATTAAATCTCATTAAACTGAATAAAACTAAAAGACACAATAGGTAAAAGTCAGTGACAATAAAAGGAAAAGAGCAGTCAACATATATAGTGTAACAATTCGACATAGTATATAAAAATATAAATAACTACGTAGGACAACAGGGTAATTTAATAGTCTAACAACCCCTGATAACATACAAAGAGAAAAAAAAACATACTAGGAAACATATTCAAAAAATCATAACACTATAACTAACTGGTGGGATGTATAAATACCGAGCCGCGTCAAAGAGTATTCATCAAAATACACATGCATAGAAAGAAACAGAGGTGAAGGTAAACCGCAAACATATAATTAAACTCAAAACATAAAAGAGTATGGAAAAGTCTTGGTCTGACAAACGAAAATCATCGATAAAACGCACATCAGTAAATAAAATTTCAAACCATAACCAGGATGGAGTACCACAAACCCCACATAAAACTTCTGTGGTGTAAGTATGATGCGTTAATAAAATCACATTTGGTGGTGAATGAGTAGTATAAACGGCCGCGAAGGTTACAAATATGATGTTAATTGTCTTCTAATTGTTGAAATTATAATTCTTAAAATTTTAAATCAAAAGTTACCCACATATAAAAATAAAGTTACGGACAGTCTGCTTAGTTTCGATCAAAAAGTTACGGACATCTTATGCATTTTTTAGAGTTGACCTTGCGCTTTAGTGAACTCTATATTAACAAATTTATGGTAATTGTTAGTTATTTCTTTATTCAATAATCCTATAAATATTTACATTCTGCATGAAATACGTCGCAAAAGGTACATTTTGTATGAATTAAATATCAACGAGTTTAGAGTTTGCCATCTTGGGCTGTGGGTAAGTTACCCACAGCCGTTTAAGCACAGTGATACCACTGAGCACACATTTTATCGCCATCTATCTCGTATTCATCAAGTGTAACCAAAAGGAGAATAGCAAGGAGTTGACTCGTATACTATGAGCATGTAGAAACCAAACGAATGCTTCACGGACTTCCAACCCATTGTCTTTACGATCAATGAAACGTGGGTGAAGAGAACTTGTTCCTTTATGGAGGTGTCTGTTGCTTCCGCTGCAAGAATGGCGAAGTAATTACTCCTATTACAATCGCGCACGATATTTTCTCTTATTTGTCTGCCAAAGACTCTGAGTATTTAATTTTGAATATCAGGAGATGTGTATTTTTCCTTTGCATTGGTCGGTTGTGTAAGATGTTTTGACAGAACCTCATTTTCTGTGGCAGCATAATTTAATATTGCCATAAAATTACTACGTTCCTCTGTGTAACCTCAACAGTTATATTTGCCTGCCACACCAGATAAGTTTCTTAATTATTGTTTTCATAATATGTCTATTTTTTCCTATCTGACGATCTCTACTGTCAATTGCCTGCTAATGAAAAAAATGCTTTGCAAAAATATTTCATATTTATGGGGGACATCTTTTTTATTGAACTTTATGCTGGATTGGTAATGGATAATAGCCAGTGTAAAACAACTGTAATACTAGACGCTTGATAAATTGTGCAATTAATTAAATAAAGTTGTTTTTACTAAAGTTTTGATATTTCTAAAACATGATGTACATGTATCTGTTTATTTATCATTATTGCTACAACATTTTTCAACGAATAAATTCACTCTCTCATTTGTCAATACTAGAATACTAACGACATTTTGAAGTAATTTGCCACTGTGACTCCTTGCCAAGAAGTAACTACATACTTCCATATTTCTGTAACACTAAAAATCCGTCTTGGTTTTTAGCAAGGGCGACGCCTAGAAAATATAAAAAAAAAAAATCATAACAGAACTATTCTATTTAAAACAATTATAAGTTCTGTGTTTTCAGTGTGTCTATGGTTTATGACACCTTTTTATTATGGAATAATGCTATAATATCATAACAGCAAAAACACTGAAAAAAGACGATCAAATTTTTTTACGGGTAATCCAACTTCGCCCATCACTAAAACTATCTGCAATAATTCAGTGTACAGTCTTTAAAAGTTGCGCTAACCACGCGCTTTTTGAATCCCCCCCCCAAAAAAAAACAAAAAAAAACCCGACAAGGATTGCATTCCGAATTTAAATAGCCACTGCTTATTTACAAGTGATATAAATCATTTATGGTTCTAAATATTTTAGACTTTCTTAACTAGCAACTCGACTCGAATCTCAACTATGCTTTTTAGACTCGTATTAACTCGACTTTTGTAACCAGAAACTTAACTGTTTTTTTACTCACAACTCGAGTTTTATCAACCCGCATTTCGACTTTTATAAATAACAACTGAATTTGATAGCTCTACATTTTTTAACTTGTAATTTGACCCTTTTTAACTCGCAACTCGACTTTTTTTAACTCGCAACCAGACTTTTGTAACTTGCAAATATAATAACATGAATAACTTACATCTCCTCTTTCGAAAGAAATTACTCGATTTTCATAATCATTTGATAATTAGCAACTGAAAACTCGCCAAAAATAAACCATCAATGGCTATGGAGAAATATTTTTTCTTTCGTGAGCGACCTACAAAATGTAGCCATTATTTTTTGAATCTACTACTTTTTATCGTAAAACACAGGATATATTATATATCACTGGATTCGGACCAATGAGTACTTTTGAAATAAATTCTGTTATTATTTTTTTCTTCCATATTTTCAAAATTTGAAGATATTTACAACAAATTAGGTTAAATTTCAGATACAGACAGTTTTTTTCAAATAAATTAGCAATGAATTATCTTGAAAATGTACAAAAAAGAAGGAATTAGGAAGTCGATTTATTCTGAAAATTTGCGTTTTTCAACACTTGTTTTATTATACAAGATCAACACAAATTCTGTTAAAGTTACAGTAGTAACCTTGCCGGCTGACATTCAACCTCAGCAATAATTGATAAATATTATTTTTACCTGAAGCCTACTACCATGAAGGCGTATTTTGCAAAAGCTCATTCATGTAATTCATTTAAACTAAAAAAAACCCACTCAAAACCTCGAAAACAGTTACAATCAAAAAATCCAATTAAAGAGATCCACACAACAGAATTAAGCCAGGAGTATCTTCTGATTCGTCTGTCAAGGAACATGATTGGACATTTCTACATAATTTTGACCCTTTACAGTAGCAAAGCTCCGAATGTGTTAGTTTTTTTGTGAACAAACAAATGACTTTTTACATGGAGACTTTCCCTTACATGAAAACACAAAATCCTGCAAGAATTCTTGTTGACACGGGGTGTAATAAATCATTTAACTTTCGCCTACCGTATTTTAAAGGTGACGAAATATTCGATAAGTGCATGTACAGCAGTCAGTAGTTTACAAATTGTTCGGAAAATACATGCACATTGTTTGTGAATGGGTCAAAATCTTCGCCCATCCTTTAAACTGCCAATGTTCCCCATCTCCACCCACAACTCGCTTGTAATTGTCATATGATTGTAGTAGTGGACACACAGCACAATCACATTCGTATTAGTGGCCCGTATGCTTGTCCCATTTCTCTAAACTTCGTGTCAAAGTTTTAAGGCATTGAGTATCATACGAGTATCGGCCTCCTCTTGAGTGCTAAACATATTACGACAGTCATTTACAGTGTTGGTATAAAATAACTTTGATAATTTTAGGGATTTACAAACGTTCTGGCTAAGTAAAGCTAACAATCAGGTGGAATCATAGGGGATTTGTCAAAGTTTTGAAGAATAAAACTACCAAAGAAATAAAGGAGAGCCTGTTTGTTTTCCTTAACAGAAAAAACTTCTTCCAGTAAGGAATACTTCTCCCTTCAATAATCGGATACACTCTGGTGGAAGCTGTAGTCTGTGCGGCGTTCCCTTTCTGCAGACTTTATAGTGTTGTCCATGTCGTAGAGGTAAAAGAAACATCTGCTACTATGTGCGCTATTGAAAAGCATTGGGACATATTTTTTGTTAATAGTCAGCAGCAAGGTCATCGAATGTTTTACTTTTCTTAACATCAATATATTGAACCAATGCCATACCATCTCTGATATAAGTTGTGAGTGATGGTACAATGGAATGTAGGGAAAGTGCACAAGAGACTTCAGATTCTAATTGCTCCATCAAATCAAACTTGCATGATTTTCTCATGGTGCCGTCATCGTGAAAAAGGGAAATTGGAATGGGACAGGGTTTGATAGCACATTTTCTATTGAAACACCATCTCTACATTTTGCCAAAATTAGTGCACGTCTAAATACAAGTTGTGGATTTATGTGACCTGAAATTATTTCCCTCGATTTACATTGAAGGTTTGTGGTTTGTTTAAAAAAATAAGATAACATAAAAAGTAAAATCACTAAAATACTGAACTCCGAGGAAAATTCAATCGGTAAGTCCCTAATCACATGGCAAAATCAAATGACAAAACACATAAAAATCGAATGAACAACAACTGTCATATTCATTTTCAAATGTAGAAAATGTTGGATTGAACCTGGTTTTGTAGCGCTAAACCTCTCACTTGTACGACAGTCTCATCAAATTCCGTTATATCTACAACGATGCGTGAACAAAACAGACATAATAAATAAAATAGTCAAAATAAGGGTACAGCAGTTATCACTGTGTTACAATTTTAAAAGGAACCATTTTACAAAAAAGCACATAAGCATCTATCAAATTAAAAACACATTCATTGCTTCGCGTGTCTGACGTCAGAATATTTATACGTCACATAGGAAGAAATTTTGTCGTTCAATGTTTATACAAAACAATTTTATAATTTCACATGGGGAATATTGGCATACAGGGTTAAGAAATCAAAAGTATGTAAGAATTAATTTCAGAAATAGACCGAGATGACATTTGCGATGACAATCTCAAAAATGTGACCAATTACCCTCTCGTTCTGCTCTAACATTTGACAGCAAAATGTCTACTGTTTCAATGAAAATATCCCAGTATTTGAATGTAAGTGATACAGCACATCCCCATTGCGTAACTATAAGTATCTATAAGAGGCTGTAATGAGCTACGAATAGCTCCGTCATATGAGCGTAAGGACTTGTGTCTGGTTTGAATTGCTGAAATAATGCTTCTGAGATTAAGGAATTTGATATTATTGATTAAAGCCTCGGTCACACCTTACCGGATAGCTCGAACGGACGCCTAACGGATAACCTTTTTTCAATCCGTTCATGTCCGTTAGATGTCCGTTCTTATCCGTTAGACGTCCGTCCATATCCGTTGCATGTCCGTTAAGCGTACGTTTTATCCGTCGGCGTCCGTTCTGTCCGATGGAATATTTTGAGCATGTTCAAAACTTTGAACGGACGTCCAACGGATAAAATGTCCGTTGAACGTCCGTTAGGCGTCCGTTTTGTACGGTACTCGTCCGTTTCGTTTCCGTTTTGCATCCGTTACGTGTCCGTTATACATCCGTTGGAGGTCTGGAAGATCAATTCACCAACGGACATTTACCGGACGTTTAACGGATAAAACGGATGTTGAACGGATGAGAAACGGACTTCTACCGGACGTATAACGGATAAAACGGATGATGAACGGATCTGAAACGGATAAATGCAAATTGAAAATTTCGCGTCAGAAATGCCAATTATTGGTATGTCAGATTTCTTAAGGTTCATGAATTCTTATTATTCATAATCGATCTTAGAGTATAGGTACGTCTTCACAATCAAGCAGCTCTTATTCAGGCCAGACACTGGCCTTTGGTGGAATTTTGAAGAATAAACCAAAACCAGTTACACAGAAACAATTTGAATATATATGCGATTTACATGTATTAGTATTTTCGCCTTTGATTTTTCCGTATATCTTGTTCATCCGCTTTATCCGGTACGCTTCCGTTAGATGTACGTTTTATGCGGTACTCGTCCGTTGGATGTACGTTCGACATCCGTTCTGTCCGGTACGTGTCCGTTTCGCGTACGTTGCATATTCGGTGTGTGTCCGTTATGCATCCGTTACACGTCCGTTTTATTCGGTCAGTACATCAACGGACTCCAAACGGATAACAATTTTGTCAACGGACAACTTTCATTTTCATCCGTTAGGCGTCCGTTCGTGCTATCCGGTAAGGTGTGACCGATGCTTAATAATTACATTAGATGTATGTTTCATTATAATACGTTATTCTGATTGGCTAACTAGCAATCTCGTGATATCCCTTAATCAATTGCATTACACAATGCAACTTTTCATTCATGATGACACGAGGTCCCACAATAAAGTGCACAGGTAAATGGTATAAAAGCTTAATAAAAGGCGTTTTTTCATGATCCTATAGGTAAAAATGTAATTTGTTTAAAAAAAGAGGGACGAAAGATACCGAAGGGACAGTCAAACTCATAAATCTAAAACAAACTGACATCGCCATGGCTAAAAATGAAAAAGACAAACAGAAAAACAATAGTTTAAGTTTTGAATGCTTTTTTTGTAACTGTATAGGGTTGTAAAACCGTTGACCTTGCGCACATTTTAAGTATGAAGCGCTTCCGCGCTTCATACAAAATGTACTTCGTTCAAAACTTTTACACCCCAATAAATTTACAAAAAAGAGCATTCAATTCTTAAATAAAGGTATGAAATATCATATAAAATCATGTTGATTATTTTACATTTTGCGTAAAAACGCATGATGAAATTGAATCGAAACGTACTTTATTAAATGCAAAATATTCGTAGTGTTAAACTTTTACAAAAGCTCTTTAATAACGGATTAATTTTGCTTAAGTTTATTTAAAATTGTTAAAAAAAGGTGTTACAACAATGTAAATAAAAATAGAAATCATATCACGGATTTTCTTTTACAACGAGACCTAAAAAAATATTCGTCATATGAGCGTAAGGACTTGTGTCTGGCTTGAATTGCTGAAATAATGCTTCTGAGATAAAGGAAATTGACAATTGATTAATAAAGGTATGAAATATCATATAAATGTTGATTATTTTACATTTTGCGTATAAACGCATGATGAAATTGAATCGAAACGTACTTTATTAAATGCAAAATATTCGTAGTGTTAAACTTTTACAAAAGCTCTTTAATAACGGATTAATTTTGCTTACGTTTATTTGAAATCGTTAAAATAAGGTGTAACAACAATGTAAATAAAAATAGAAATCATATCACGGATTTTCTTTTACAATGTAGACCTCAAAACTTTTCAAAGTCGATTTTTCTTTTAAGTCAACTAACGTACTTCAAAGCCCATTTTACAAGAATTGCACGTACGATTTTTTGACGACAAGTCAAAATGTTAAGTTTAATCTTTGAACTATCACTACTGTGATTTATAGCCGTATAGTCCGAATGACAATTAAACTCTTTAAATAAGCGACTTTTCTTTACTCAGTCTGCGTACAACAAGCTATGTATGAAAGAAAAACAGTATACACATGTTTACTGTTTTTGAAATTTTAATTCTAATAACAGCATGACCACCTTCATATTGAAATTGTTTATATTATACATATTAACCGTCATTAAACAAAGAGTCTATATCAATAATACCGGTTTTTCATCATTTATTATTTCCATCATACACGCACTTTATTGCAACACATAACTCATATTAAATATCATCATTTATTATTTCCATCATGCACGCACTTTATTGAAACACAATCATATTAGATGCAATCAAACTATCTTTCATCCGTATTGAAAAGCTTGTTTATATCGATATCTTTTTGTTTAACAATGCCTCAAATAGTTTCGACCGCGTTGTTCGTGTAAATAATACCCCAAGTTTTTTTCTTTTATTGTTCGAATACATTCCATGACATGCATATGGGGTTTGTACATGCTAACGACCTTCAATTTTGATTTTATCGCGAACTGTTTGCTATTTTGATTGAATTATTCAATGGTCAACTTGTCCATCATCCAGGGAATCAACAAGACGGAATCAAAACATGTTGTGTTATTTAAATTAAATAAAGTCATAATAATTTATCTTAACATTTCTATTGTTATTCAGGTTATTTATGTATATTATGGCACTGCAATATCCTATAATCATTTGTAATTTGATTTCCCAGTTTTCTTAACCGACTTACTGATTTAAAGTAGACACAAATTCAAGTTCATTCATCGATTTTTATGGTTATTTTCACATTAACTTGACGGCGTGTCTTATTTTTAACCTTGAAATTTTCTTATTCTGTCCTAAAAAAAAGCTAGGTCATTTGAAAAAAAATGTAGAATTACAATACCCCTTATTATAATTTTCAAACACCTATACTAAACAAGTATTTTTTGAGAAAAATTTAGTTGTAAGTATTTAATTAAAAGCTAATAATAAACACGATTTAGATATGAATTGAAAAGATCAAAATATCATGTTTAAGTTAGATTTATGAGTAATGTACGAGCGTAAAGTGTCCGGATAACCCTCATCAAATGATCAGAATCACAGCATTCAATGTAAAAACTTCCCTTACATTTCAAGTTTTAAACCATTTTTGGTTGATGTCATGTGAGTCTAAAATTTTAATATGTTAGTGCGAAGATGTATAAGTTCTTGCTTTGGAATAAGAGAATATTTGCATTCCAAAAACTGAATATGCATAGTTGTGATCTAGTTTTTTAATATTTTATTTAATTTTATTTTTTTGTGACAAAATATTCTATTATATTTATTTTCAAACACCATCTAGTATGGTATATAGTTATTTAATTATTCATATTTAATGTAATACGTCTTTAAAATTACTGTATAATTAATATTACATATATATGTATATGCTCGGAAACCGACCCTTTAATTGGATTCAATAAGTATTCTTCTTATTCAGCTTCTTTATTATTTTTTGTCTAACTTTTTTCTACAAACTAAATGCAATCGACGTACATCAAATGCATGTTATCGCTTCTTAATCAAGCGGTAAATCGTTTCTTCCAATGAATATTGAGTGATGATTTCAACAGTACGTTAAATCTAAAAATTTAACATTACAAGGTTCTTACATAAAAATGAAGAGACATGAAAATTCGAAGCATTTAGTGACAACAATTAGTTGGTAACGTTTGTTTTCTTGTCTACCAACATATTTATTAATTATACCAATATTAAAGTCTTTTAAAAAGTGTAATTATGTGTTGGAAACACAGCAATTTTTTTTATCTCTTTATCAAAGTATCAAAGGGAGTATGAATTCAACAACAGCAAACAAAGCTACTTCTTCATGGACAGAGTTAATTAATTTATTTTTTGATACCGTATACTTTTGTGTTTATTATGCTCTTTACGTATACAGGTATTTATAAATCCTTCAATTTGAAATATTGGGTTGGAGTGTTCATGATGACAATACACTTTTTCGGATGTAGTATATATGCAAATTTTATTTTTTATAGTATTTGATTTCAATACATACAATAAAGGATATGAAAAGTATCTAACCGAGATCAATAATGTTTTCTGAAAAATACATTTTGTAATTGTGTCATTGTGCAAATTTATAATGACAATTAATGTTTTTATCGCGTACATTTATTTTGTTTGTCGTTAGATCATCATTGACGTTGGGGAGGGAGGTCTCTACATTTGCATAAGTATTTAATAAATAATCTCATATATCAGAGGCGTAGGCTACGAATATGGTAGACAGAAGTAATGAATAATTATCAAATTGTTTCTCTATTTTGAAAAGAGCAATCAGTTTTGCTGTCATCAAATTTATACTTAACACCACTTTTGTATGGCAATAAGATTAGTTGTACGATCTTGTCTTTTCTGGTTTATTAACCAAATCCTGATTTAGATTGCTGATTAATTTTGGCACTTTGATGTAATTATTAATACTGTAAGATATTTAAAGTATCTTAAGTGTTAGTATCACGTCTTTAAAAAGTGGATATGTTTGGGCCAGCTGAAGCCTGTATCCGGGTGTTGGAATATATCACTGTATCGATGACCCTTTGGTGGTCTTCGGCTGTGTCCTTCTTACGTCGGGCACGTTGTTGTCTCTACGAAACGTTCTCCATTTCCAGTCAAAACTTTCTAAATTCTTTCATTCCTCCGTGACTGACACCACTCATATGTGCAAAAACTATATCTCATACATGTCTTTATGTTTTAATATGCTGTCCTTTTAAGTGTACAGTAATGAATTTGTGGTAGTTTTCTACGCTTATTTTTTCAATCCATTTTGGGTATAAGTATTCTTTTATTTATTGATAGAACAGATTTATCTTGATGTGTTCTTCAAATATCAAATCCTAATGCAACCTCTCCTATTTGATACCTTTAAACTTTCCCTTTTCATACTTTTCAATTTATTCTTAATTTCAAATGTCAATTTCTCTTTATTTATACTTGTCATTTTTCTTTCTTAATACCTTTTAAACTATGTTTACAATACTTAGAAAAAATAAAGAAAAGAAGAAAGCATATCACTCTTTAATTGTTAAGAAATCGCTTACAAATAAAACAAATCTCCTCTTTCCTTTATTGAAAAACGTCAATGTATATTAACAAACAAGGTTCGTTCATAATCAAAACTCTTAAGAAAAATTAAAATCACTGATAGTTAAAACTCATGATTTTGACAAGTAAGAAGACTAGAACAATTCACATGACCAGGGTTAAACATCCCATTCTATGATTGTTAAGACATTGATTATAAATAAACGAAAAAATAAAACAAATAAAAGATACACCACCATCCAAATACAAAACAAAATAATATAATAAAAGTTTAATGTATATCAATAAACAATGTACATTTAAAATTCCAAACTGTAAGGAAATATTAAAATCAGTGAATATGCCTGATTTTGACCAGTAAGAAGAGTTCTTGTGCTTGTATCGCTTTTTGTGTTTATCAAATGTTTTATCTTAAATGTTTGATATTGGATATCCCAGCTGGTTGCCTTTTAACTATACAAAAACTGTATTGTGTTCATAACTTAAACACTAAAATGCGCATGCGCATTGAATACAAACCACAAAAAATAATTGCATCCTCTTTATTAGTTTTTTCTGCAGCTTTTTTGTTTTTTGTTTACCGCAATTCGACAAAATGGTAAGTAATGATATGTGCATTTATAAATTATAATTATAATATTATATATATATTGATAACACTTTGAAGATTAGTTTTCTTTGGAAATTTAAATGTTTCAAATTAACACTATTAAAACGTTTAAAAATGCAATGAAAAAGAAAAAGAAATGAAAGCGGCGATTTTCATCTGCATATTAACCTGAATAAATATATAAGAATCAAGTTTGTCTGTTATACATTATAAAGTTTATTTTAGTAGGTTTAATTATGGGCGGGCTTGTGGATCAGTCAAATTTCTTTATAAAATGATTAACTTTAGATTACACTTTGACACGACATACTACATATGAATTGGAGTCAAGTTATTAAATTTAGTGAAGATAAATAAAAATTGCCTGAATATTTCAAAATTATTTTGATATCTATCTTTTTGTTGGGATCTGTAAATTTGCAGAACTTAAATTCATTTTCTTACCAAACTGAAAATACGGATGATTGTTACAAAGAATGCGACCTCTTTTGTAGATATTGTGGAAAAAAGCTCGTTCACACATATTAGTACGGTGACGAGACCCAATATTTTTTAGATTTAATCGTAAAACATACTTTAAGGCTATAATATATATCATTGGATTCGGAAAAATGAGTACTTTTGAAATATCGATGTCGTCAAACAGAAATGTGGTAACAGTTTTGCATAAAATGAGGTCAAAGATCAAATTCTGTTATATTTTTTTTTCTTCCATACTTTCAAAATTTGAAGATATTTACAACAGTTTTATAGGTTAAATTTCAGATCAATTAACAATGCATTATCTCGAAAATGTAAAAAAAGAAATGAATTAGGAAACCGATTTATTCTGCAAATGGGCGTTTTTCATGATCTATCATACACTTATTCTGTTAAAGTTACAGTAGTAACCTTCGCGGCTCACATTCAACCTCAGTAATAAATGATAAATATTATTTTACCTGAAGCCGACTATCATGTAGACGTATTTTGCAGAAGCTCATTCATGTAGTTCATTAAAACTAAAAACCACTCAATACCTCGAAAAAAGTGACAATTCAAAAACCCAATCAAAGAGATCCACACCACAGAAATATGCCAGAAGTATCTTCTGGTTCATATGTCAAGGAACATGATTTGAAATTTCTACATAATTGTGGCCCTTTACAGGGGCAAAGCCCCGGACATGTAAGGTTTTGTTGTGAACAAAAACACATGACTTTTTTACATGGATATTATCCCTTCTGATCAATAAAAACACAACATCCTGCAAGAATTCTGCTGACATATGCCCTTTAAAATACACGGGATGCAATGAATCATTTAACTCTCACCAACCGTATTGGAAATTGACAGAATAGGGGGTTAAGCAATGTGTAATGCGGTCCAAATTTTTAGTTTAAAACGAAGTACGTAAAACATTCTGTTTCAGTGCCGCCTCACCGGGAGGTGACCTGACTAAACTTGCATCTTTACTGGTGACAAGCTTGACGCACATTGTATAAATATCATGATGGAATAGTTTTAAAGAGATTTTTTTTTATCTTAACGCTTTAAAATTAACTCTGAAAAACCACTGAAACAGTCGTGCGTGTCCTTCAAAGTCTTGTGAACCGTCTGTTTACCTACTCCAAACAGAGACGAAGTTGTGTCGTATCCGTTAAGGGCATGTACAACAGGCAATAGTTTACAAATTGTTGGGGAAAGACAGACATATAGTTGGTGAATGGGTGAAAATCTTCGCCCATCCTTTACACTGTTAATGTTCCCCATCTGCACCCAGAACTCGCTTGTATGTGCCATATATTTATAGTAGTGAACACACAGAACAATCCTATTTGTATAAGAGGTCCATATGATTGTTCTTCATCTCTTTTCAATTTCTCTAAACTTCGTGTCAATTGAGTATCGGCCTCCTCTTGAGTGCTAAATAAGTTACGACAGCCATTAACAGTGTTGGCGTAAATAACTTTGACAAATTTTGACGAATTTACAAACGTTCTGGCTAAGTAAATTTCACATCAGGTGAAATCATAGAGGATTTGTCAAAGTTTTCCAGTCAGGAATACTTTTCCCCTCAATAATCTAATACATTTTGGTGGAAGCTGTAGTCTTTGTGCGGCGTTCCCTTTCGGCAGACTTTATAGAGTTGTTCATATCGTAGCGGTCAAAACATATGCTACTGTGTGCGCTACAGAAATTCATTGGGACATATTTTTGTAATAATCAGCTGCAAGGTCACCGAATGTTTTACTTTTCTTAACATTAATACATTAAACCAATGCCATACCATCTCTGATGTAAGTTGTGAGTGATGGTACACAGAAAAGTAGGAAAAGTGCACAAGAGACTTCAGATTCTAATTGCTTCACCAAATCAGGCTTGCATGATTTTCCTATATGGTGTCGTCATCTTGAAAAAGGTAAATTTGAATTGGACCTACATGGTGCGACAGCACATATTCTAATGTAACATCATCTCTACATTTTGCCAAATTCAGTGCACGTCTCAATACAAGTAATGTATTTATGTGACCTGGAAGTATTCTCCCCGATTTAAATTTAAGGTTTGTTTTTGTGGTCATGTTTCAAATTCATCATTTTATGCTCTTCAACTTTGTATTTGTTTGGCTTTTGAACTATTTTGATCTGAGCGTCACTGATGAGTCTTATGTAGACGAAACGCGCGTCTGGCGTATAAAATTATAATCCTGGTACTTTTGATAACTATTCAAACGTTTTTAGTTTTGACTTTGATATTGGACTATAAAACCTCCATGACTGATCTAGAGAAAGAGACTAGTGATAAAATGTCTAGACATGTTCATTCTAGAAGAGATATTGATAAGACATGAGGGTGGGATTCCACATCAAAGGGATCAGTCATGGTTCATTCAGATGGTTCACAATGGCAACAAAATGCTCGTCATGTATTCTTATTGCTGTTGGTTTTGTTTCCTCGTGGAAATTTGCATTATTTCCAGCCCTTTTCATGATTACACTACTAAGGGATTCTAGGAAATGTATAGTAAGGGTCCATCTAACAAGCGCATACTTTGATTTGTTATGCCTACAGTACCATCTGATCCCTTGAGGCTTTTATAATGTCTTTTATGTAGCCTACCGGTCCATATACCGTTAAAATGTCCAGGAGTATGTCTAAAAGCAAAGTAGTAATCTATAAAAGGTGATCGAATATTTTCATAAAAATGAAGCATATCGAGTATGTAAACTGGCTTCAGTAATTGGTACGGTTGGTTACAAAAACATAAGTTACATTTGAGATGACGATCTCAAAGAAGTAGCCAATTGCCATCTCGTTCTGTTCTAACATTTGACAACAAAATGTCTACTGCTTTAAGGAACATATCCCGCTATTTGAATGTAAGTGATACAGAACATCCCCATTACTTATATGTATTTATAAGAGACTGTATAGGAGCTTCGAATAGCTCCGTCATATAAGCGTTAGGACTTGTGTCTGGCTTGAATTGATGAAATAATACTTATGAGATAAATGCATTTGATATTATTGATAAAAAAAAGTATAATATATCACATAAATGTTGATAATTTTACATTTTGCGTAAAAACAAATAATGAAATTGAATTGAAACGTACTTTATTAAATGCAAACTATTCGTAGTGTTATCGTTTACATAAACTTTTGATAACGGACTAATTTTGCTAAATTTTATTTGAAATCATTAAAATAAGGTGTAGCAACAATGTATATAATAACAGAAATCATATCATGGATGCTCTTTTTCAATGTAGACCTCAAACCTTTTCTAAGTCGACTTTTCTTTCAAGCAAGCTGACGTACTTCAAAGCCCATTTTACAAAAATTGCAAAATGTTAAGTTTAACCTTTGAACTATCGATACTGTGATTTATAACCGTATAGTCCGAATGACAATTAAACTCCTTAAATTAACGACTTTTCCTTACTCGGTCACCGTACTATATATCATGTACAATTAATTAATTTTAATGTGAGGTTATCGTTTGTCATACATTTAAGAATATTTATATCAAGATTTATGGATCTGTTTAAAATATATCAAGTTATACATTGTTATAGCGACATGTAATTAGCATATTAATTTTTCTATATTTTCTATATATTAGAAACATATTTAATATGTACTAGATGTATTTTGATACAAAATTTAACATTAAAATGAATATTCAGAAGACAATCTTATTGATTTACGGAAAAACTGTTTGCCTGTCATAACTCTTATCATGTTTTAAAGTAATTTTAGTTTGGTAATCAAAGTACCATTTTTAGCAAATATCAAGTGCACCAGTAAAAACGCTAAAATCCAGAAGTTTGCTTGATCAAACTTACTTATTTTTGTTATAGTTATATCCAGGTTCATGCTAGAAATTTAGTACATTCCAGAATTCTAAAATAAATCTAGATATCAAAATGTATAAAAATAGATTTTGGAAATCGAATTTGTGCAAGAAGGAATCTGAATTCTACTAAATTGCATTTTGTACTGTAACATATATGAAGTGGTTTTTTTTTCATAAATGAGAAAGTGTGGAGGTCTATCTTTAAAGTAAGATTGAAGATATAACTACTGATGACTTACTTTTTGGACCTTTTGGATTATAGCTCTTCATCTTTTATATAAGCTTTGGATTTCAAATATTTTGGCCACGAGCATCACTGAAGAGACATGTATTGTCGAAATGCGCATCTGGTGCAAGAAAATTAGTACCGTTAATTTTATTACACGATAACAATCAGTTTAAATGTAATTTTACAAGACAAATTGTGAATCAAGAGACTAAAGAGGCGATCATATCGCACTTTCGCCTTTGTCGACAATTCTATGTTTTTTTTCTTCAGTAACTATTACAATGTATTACTGCTATACAAATATAGGAGCTCTGTCACAAGCCACCTGGCTTTACACTCTTAAAACAATAGAGTAACTGTCAGTTGACAATATTTGACCCTCTTTTTCGCTCCTGATTAATGATGTATAATTGATTTCTTAACACCCAGTGGCAATATGTCATGCATGTTATCGATAAGAATTAACTATAAAAAAAAACCAAAGGTACATCTTTTGAAAGAGGTTGACCGGGATGACGGGCTCGAAATTTGGACTGCTAATAGTGAGTGATGTTATATTAGATAGGGGCCATCTACGAAAAACTTAAAAGGTCGTTACAAGGTGTCTTAATGCACGTAGAACGTTGCAACATTATTTACGTCACATTACCAACCGTACATGACTGTATTTTTATACTTTCTGCACAACAGTTCGGACGTGCACGTTGGTGAACGTTTAACTGTTAGTCAGTTGAAAAGTGATCATATTTTTATTCCCAAGTTACCCCTTGGTGGTACGGTTTTGAAAACAAATTTTGAAAAACGGATATTTGTTGACATACATTTTGTACAGTCTGTATTATGGTTTGTAAAAGGACATGCGCAAGTATTTGTTGTACATTTATTGTAGCAATACATTAATAAATTTACATGCTGCACGTATAAAACCACAACTGTATGATAAGGTGCAATTTTTTGCATTTATGAATTATTGTTATGATAGTTATTGACTTATCTAGCAACCAAGATTACATGTCATCAGGTCCGAGACCACAATTGTCGTCCCTTGATTTTCGTTGTTCACAAATATAGTCCCTAGTGTTGACAGTGGGTTACTTGCCATTAACTTTTATACCCCTTCCAAATTTATTTCTCCATGTTTAATGCCTCAAATTGCAAGTAGGGGGTCAAATTACACTGTAAAAAAATTTGGGTCCTGAATTTTAAAGGAAAGTAGTGATTTGGTCCAGCTGAAAAAGATTTAAAAGTAGCACTTCGGAAGCTGTCAAAAGATTTTAAGACGCCCTAAGCATAAAGTTGTCCATATTTTGAGTAAGAGCCGATGAAGTTTTCTATAATTTTGATATAATTTGTCCCAAAAGTAGTACAACACACTGTAAAAGTTTCTTTGAGAAAGCGCAGGTGGGATTTTTTTTTTATTTTCATTTATGTTTTAAAAGAAATGCACTACGAAATAATTGTGGTCTCGGACCATCATATAATATGAAAGGAGTAATGTGGTACATTTATATAAAGGAGAATAAAAATAAATCCCACATTTAGAATGAAAACAGACAGTTAGTTTAGCATATGATATTAAACTTTCTATATACAATTGGACATAAAAGCTTCACAACTTACAAATGTCTTCTCCATGTTAACACAATTAAAAAAAAATGGGTACGCATTTTCGTGGATTAAGGAAAATCTAATGTTCATGGATATTTAGTTCAATAATTTGCCGAAGTCTGCATACAAACCTATGAAATTTGTCATTCATTGAATATCTAACTTCGTGGTTTGTCTATACCATTGAAATTCACAAACATTTGTATCCAACGTATAAAAAATGCATTCACAGTACTCTAAATGTGACTTCTGTCGTATGTTGGTTCATATCTGTCATATTTATTTTTCGTAAATTGTTTAGTAGCACATTGAGCCGTTAATGTGGTCGTTTGCATTGAGTCATATTTATTATATCGGGTACTCTTAGAGCTTATTTAACTGAGTCTAAACGAAACGCCAGTCTGGTGTATCAAAATATAAACCTGTTAACTTTGATAACTATTAACTGTTTAGATTGTGTTTCGTTGTTAAAGGTTTTTCGTTCGTTTGTCTATAACTGCATTAATTTCATTTCAACTCTTGTAAATAGTTGCCCAATTAGCAACCATACGTTTACATCTTTTTTTTATTATTATAGTTCACAAAACCTTTATCTGTCCCCGCAGATAAATCCTAAAACAACATCGTTTTTGTGTGTAAAACGTATTACAATAACTGCTTGATAAACGAATTAGGTATTGACAATTCACTTGGAAACTCAACATATACCCTCACGACACTTACCACAGAGAAACTCCTGGATAATCATAGGTCTGTTCTATGTTCCTTTGGAATTTCAACCAAAGATGAAGAACTGGACAATCACTGTATTGGATACCTCAACTACATAAGTGTCCTTTCAAACAACGGTACATTGCTGGGTCTTCCAAGTGCTCCACGAAACCTCTTTCTAAATTGTTAACATCTATTTTATCAGCAATCAAAGCTGGGCTTCATAGTTATTGTGAAACTGCCTATTCTACAGGTGGCGTGAATCAGATGTGGATACTTAAAAATTTCAAAGTTCTTTTAAAGTACATATAAATTTCAAAGATGGGTCCGATTACTTTCAATGTTATTGATTAAATTACAATAACTTTGTCATTTGTACGATAAAATTAAATTAATGATTACATCATTTCTGAAAGTGTCTGATTAATGATTAATGATTACATTGGCAAAGTTATCATGATTACTTCTGATTACAATGAATTTTAATTTAAAAAAAATAAAGCATTTTTAATTATGTGAATTAGAAGAAAGGTAAGAAATTAGCAATATCATTTACTCTCCGCTATATAGATGATGTTCTTTCACTAAATAGTTAAAAATTTGGTTGTTATGTTGAACGATGCGCATCTATCCCATCTAACTAGAGATAAAGTATACAATAGAGTGAAGTCGGCCTCATATCTTGACTCACATCTAGAAATTTACAATGAGGGTCGATTGAAAACAAAACTTTACGACAAAAGAGATTATTTCAGCTTTCCAATTGTAACTTTCCATCTCTGAGTAGCAACATTCAAGAGTTCCAAATGATGAAGTTGAAATCATATCTGCGTACAGTTTACGGACGCCACCACGAGTTGGTTGACCATTATAGAATAACTGTTTCGCAAATGATATCTAATATGTTCCTTACGTCGTAACTACACTTCACTTCCCTTTCATGAATGTGACCTACCGATTTAGACTATTTACCGGATTTTTTATAACATGAGCAACACGACGGGTGCCACATGTGGAGCAGGATTTGCTTACCCTGCCGGAGCACCTGCGATCCCCCCTAGTTTTTGTTGGGGTTCGTGTTGCTTACTCTTTAGTTTTCTATGTTTATTCACGATTTATGATTTTGACTGTCCCTATGATTTTATTTCGTCCCTCTTTTATCTAGGTGTTGAAGAAACAGATTAATTGTCTATTATCTTCTCCTAATTAAACGGACAAATTTTGTTGAATATGGCGTGAAGTGTCAAAATGCCACCCAGTCAAACGAACAATACTGGAAATGTCAGTTAGTGATACATATCTTTTCTTTTATTAATAACCTGATTCTCATCGTTACTTGAAAGGTCACGCAAACGTATCTATCCCACCGGAATATCGTAGCTGATTATGGCTTCGATTGTTTTTTTTATTTACTGTATCTTTAGTTTTATATTACTTAATGAAAGAGACCAGGGTATACTAAATCTGTGAAAAGTGGGGTACACTACCTTATGCTTATGCTTAATTTAATACACTAAATATATTTTCCCGATACTATAGCTGTTCGTTAACGTATGCTTGGTTTGTTTTAAAAGGATCATTGACCAATCAATTGGTTTAGTTACAATACATGACGGAGTACACAACAATTTTTTGACTCTATCGATTTCAAATTTCGTATGGCAAATCTTTTTTCTTGTATATAACCTGCTTCCGACAACGATACGGTTAATCAAAGCCAATGCAAGTGTCATTGTCCAAAACATTAAATCTTCATTATAATTTGATAGAGAATAACATGTTGACAACGTTGATAAAGCCTCTAAAGGGACTTTCCAATTGAATTTTTCTCGGAGCTCTGTATTTGTTTGTGATTTTACTTTCTAAGTACTGACTGTTATGGTTAGAACTTTATTACTTTGTAAATAGTGCTTTGAGATGTTTAATGTTTGAGACTTTTTAATCAATATCTGAAAGTGTTTATTATAAGCGCTGATACTCATACATTGCATGTATATGCATAATGATCTGCATAAATTATTGCCTAGATTATCAAATGGTAATTAACCTAATTAAGGTTGTTGCTGTTTTTTGGTAACCATAGAACTACATTAAGTGACAAGTACATTATTACCTTTCCATATGAGTGAAGATGAAAACAGTAATTGTAATTTAGTATAAAATCCTTCATTATATAAAATAGTTGTCGCTTAATATTCACTCAATAGATATCTTAAAATTATTAGAAAGTAAATAAATATTAATATGTGTATACACCAAGCAAATACATTCATGTTCAAAACAAGTATTATGTAAAAAAACAAAAACAACAATCATGAATGATGTTCTTCCTATTTTTTATCATCTTGGAACAAATATTTATTATATGAAAAAAAAAAAATAACTTCGTGAATTTGCATAGTGACAATATTACCTTTTCATGACGACAACTAAAACAATAGGATTGTACTTGCTCCCAAAATAAAAATGCAGATATGCTAATAATGCCTTAGTCACACCAAAAATTTGACCGTATACAGGTGAACACATGTGTTTTTTTCAGGTCGTATTCAAAGGAAAATAGTATACTTCAAAACTATGTTTTTTTAGCGATAACTTTGGTATAATTACTATAGAAAATATCCAAAAATCGTGAAAAGACAAGATACAAAATAGATATAAGTTAAAAGAAGTAAAAATGCAGAGGTTGTTTATGATTTCTCCGCATAAATGGAACACCTTGCAGTTGGCTGTTTTAGTTTATTCACTTCTATTTTACCTGCGGTCTGCATAGAAAGAATAATTATTATGATTTTATTTATTATTACAAGGACGTATATAAGTTAGTTATACATCCTTCGTTATTGCAATGATTTGTATAGTACTCCCCAGTTATATTGCTATTTCCATACAAATATTTTACCAGTTATTATCAATGTTATCTTTTATCTATTTTTGGAAGAAAAACGCATGTTAACAACAACGTGTATCTACAGTCCAATAGCCGACTATGTCTCGTTATTATTTAGTGTTAATAATTTTTTTCACGTTTTTTTAATGATTTCAATTCCTGTGCTATCAAAGGGAAGCAATCCTTATGTAGTTTTAATACAATGAAAAATACTGGACAACGATTATATCGATAAACCGATATGATCACACATGTTCTTAACTGTACTGGATTTAACGCAATGTGTGTGGTTTTTTTTATTATTAATTACCTGAACCTGTACTGACTGGTACTTAATCGACCGAGATAGTTGATGTACTGAACATATAATGAACAACTAAAACAGATCTTGAAATTTTTCCTTGTGGTTATTTCAGGCGTTTTTGAGTTGTTCAGTTTAAAATGTCCGTTTCAGTAATAAAAACAGTTACTAGTGAAACATTTAAAAACATGACGATTTCAATACGAAACTGTCAAATTGTTTTCTTTTTACGTTAGAACATATCTGTTAATTTCCACCAAAGGAAGTTTTCAAAGACAGATGAGTTTTAGATCCAAGAGGGGACAAGAATGGATAATCCAAAGATTTGGTATTATTTGTTTTATAATCTACATCCACTGGGAGTATTTTTCCATCAGAAAGGGCCAATTCCTTGGTTCAAATAATATGAAGACAGTACCTTAATATTTTTCACTGGATAATAACATATATATATATATATATATATATATTGAAAGTATTTTTTTCTAGGAAAAAATCGCTTATAGGAAAAATAAGCAAACGAACGAACAGTTAGTATTTAATTAATTAATATTAAATATAAATATAAATATAAATAAGAAATAACTTGTCCTTTAAGAGCATCCAAATATCTTCTTCTATATAAACAAAAAAAGCTGAACTTTTCAGAATAATTTTAACAATACTATTTGTACATTTTTAAAAAGAGACACAAATGAGTAGGGACAAATACATTTTAGAAATAAATTCTATCGAGTCCACTCAATTTCCTGAAAAAAGGTCCGATGATTCTGTAAAATATGTCACCTAATTGTAGATAGATACAGTTGCCAACGACCAAACAAACAACACTTGGAACGGTACAAATGTACTTCATGATAGATATTCTATCTTTTGTCTAAATGAATGTCTTTCTTGAAAGACCACACAAACATAACTATCCTACAAATATCATAGCTGAATAATTATTGCTAAGGTTGTATTTTTCTGTGACACATGGTTAGTTAAATGCTATGACAGATAACCTATTTAAAGCAACGACAAAGTTTAAAAATTATAATCTGAAATTGGAAAAACAAAATAATACTAGGCGATTTGTGGTATGATTATATTACACAGATTGCATATCAAGAAACAATTTTAATCATTTATTTAAATGCAAATTGAATCATCCGAAGTAGATCGTTTTTACTGAATTATTTAAAGCTTCCATTATAGTACATGTATGTATAAAACATAGTTTCTTACATGCTACCTCATAACTTTCAATATAATTATCAAAGACATAGCTAAATATACATCTAAAAAATGAAATATACAGATAAAGAGAAACATAGCGTCAATATACCTTAAAATAGAAACAAGGCTTCTGATACGTAATATAACATTTGAAACATGTATAGTATTATCCCATGAAAACAGTAGAATGCTACACCATATGTGATATTGTATACTTATTGACTGGGTATGAGTGGAATAGTAAGTTTATTGTCCCCCGAGGTGCAGCTATTGTCCTGAGGCGTAGCCGAGGGCAATAGTTGTATCAGAGGGGACAATAAACTTATCATTCCACGAATATTCAGTCAGTAAGTGTTTTATAAAATCAAAAAAGACAACATACAATAAATGGCGAGGATAAATAGTCGTCTATCGTAATATAAAAAGCAGAAACCCAACCATAACAAACATAACAATTCTCAAATGTTAAGGCTTCGTCTTTCATTGACGTCAACCCTATATACACTAGGTAAAACTCGACGTCGTCACTCCCGCGGTATATCCATAATCTTCTAATCCCTTTGCTGCTTTGGAACTTCCGCGAAATATAATGACGCTTGCAGTCTTAAAGTTTTGGCCAGGTCCAGAAATTGTAACTATTGACCGGTCAAAAAGTTCGACTCTTGCAATTTGAAAAAAAAAAGTCAAAATTTGTGTACTTATTTTATTTAGAAAATGATAACTGAGGTATAATAAAACATTCCATATAATTATTACCAACCACTTATCTTGATAGCCACCTGTTATATCATACATGTCACCAATCAATATACTATGCAAAAGTTACAATTACGCAGAAGCGTTCAGAAGGCATGTAATATTATTATTTGGAAATATTTTGAACAAATACGAAAAAAAAAAAAATCAGTTTTAATAATTTAGACTAAGAAGAAGTGGCATCATACATATTTAAAAAAAAAAAAAAAAAAAAACCAGAACAACAAACGTCTACATGTATCTAGTCGACGACCATGACTTTATGGAAACAGAGCTGGCAATTTAAAAAAGAATTGTCACTTTATTTTCAATAAGTACAGTTGCCAATGAACAAACAATAAATGCTTTAAAGGGTATTTAATGAAACAACTATTTAATATTTTTTTAATAGTATAATTAGACAATATACGTATAGTGTCTTGAAATATGAAATTTATTTGTATGAGGCTTAGAAACGGGAAAATGCGAGGTTCTACCGAGCATTTTCCCGTTTTGTGCCGAATACAAATAAATTTCATATTTCAAGACACTATACGTATATTGTTTTTATACTGAAATCGATAAAAAAATAAAAAAATAATAAAAATATGAAACAAATATTATTAAAAAAAAGTGTTTGGAATTTCCCCCTTGGGGTACCATTTTGGGGTATTTCCCTATGAACGTAGTCTAGGCGGTAAGCATTGACAATTTAAGGAATTAGAAAGGGAAAATGAATTTAATTAATAACATTTGATAAACATGGTATATAAATTACCAATTTGAAGACATAACAGGTTTAAATTCATAAAAGTTTGACCATTGTTACTACACGTTGTCATGGTTGTGACGTGACGTTGTAAGTAGGCGGGGCTTATAGGTGAGTTGAGGTCATTGACGTATAAAGCTAACGTTTATACGTATAGCTTTATCTGTATAGTAAAATAGCTGATTGCAGTATAATAATAATTTATATGTCTAAAAAAAGGCTTCCTTCAAAGGTCACTCTAACATATCTTTCCTACTTGAAGCAAATATCATAGCTGAATATCGATTTGGTTATATTTCTTTTACTCTACACATATTTTAGTTTTTAATTTTTTGTTAAATGCTATGTCAGATAATCTATATTTAGGGGTGACATTTGTTTTATTCTTACATTGGAAGAACAAAAAAAAAGCTGGTTATCAGTTCAATAATTAAACTTCCTTAACTAGATATTATGAAAAAGAAAATGATCAAGTAATGTTGAAATAAAATGTGATAATCTGAAAGAGACCACTCTTAGCAACTCGTTTAAAACAAATCGAATATATGTATATATAAAATTGTGTTGCATACATGTTATCACTTATTCTTTAATGTAATTACAAAATACAGACTAATAATCTTAAGACATTCAAAAATCGAAGGTACCTAACAAGAACATAGACGTTTTACCATCAGGCAGGTCTGGCTACTAACTTTAAGAGAAAAAAATCACCAGCCGTTGCAAACGGAGCAAACGACTTAAAAGGGTTTCGTAATCAACTATGCAGTTTATCATGTCGTGGAAGTGTGGAACTTGATCTTGATCTTGAGTGTTGCACGTTTGACATCAAAACTGTAGCCACTCTGGACTATAGTTTCAAATTTTTGAGACAGATTTAGAACCGATATTAAAAATAATTATTTCATGTTATATAATTACGACCAATTGCTGTTCTTTTGTTTGCGTCTGTGATTTGATACACGTCACATTAGACATATCAAAATACTATGCTAAAGTAACAAATATACAACATCGTTTACAGCAGATATCAGTGAGTATGTAGCTAATGGTAATGTCTTTGGTTAGCTTGCTTGTAAGCTGAATCGTGAAGTCATTGTTAGGTTAGGTAAACTACCCTCCTTTAATAGTAGACTAGCCCAACAGATAACTAATCTATCTCTCTGTAGGACTAAGCTACATTAAAAGGAGGGTAGTATACCTTACCTAACAATGACTTCACGGTTCAGCTAACAAGCAAGCTAACCAAAGATGTTACCATTAGCTACATACTGACTGAAATCTGCTGTAATATGCACGAAGTAATAATGTGTGTACCTAATTTTTTTTTACAAATAAGAGGGTAAAGAATACGTTATATTAATATTGAGAGACAGGGGAGTCTGGCATTACCCAATGTAGAAAAAAATACTTTGATCTTGTTGTCAATCGTCTGACTTTTTGGAAACCGGAATGACGATTTTGTAAAACTTGTCACCCATTTTAAATAGGTACAGTTGCCAACAACGAAACAAATAATACCTGAGACTGTAGTTTTATAACACAAATATAATCTTTTATCAATAAAATCTCGAGTTCTGTCAATGTCAGATAAGTCATTTCTAGTAACATGATTTTTATCATTAATCTTAAATCATTTAAGATTAATGAATGAATCTCTCTCATGCAAAGCTCTGGTAACTTGCCAAGCTTTGGCTATATTTTGTGGTCCCTTTTTGTGTATAGCTGACCTATTTTTAAATAGCTTTGGACAGTGAAATATTTTGGCCTCGAGCATCACTTGAGAGACATGATTGTCGACATGTGTATCTGCAGTAGAAATATTGGTACTATTTATATTGTAAAAACATGAAAAATCATCGACGATAACAATAAACTATGTATCATCACATGATCATATTATATTGAAGATCTAGATGAGATAAACACCAAAATAACAAGTTACTAACGATATTGTCTTTCATTTCATCCAAACGTCCATTCGAAAGGCAAACAACTTTTGAATCATTGTTTAAAGCTTTTATACAATTTTCAATATGAAGCTTGGTGATGTTTTTGTGTAAAATGTACAAAAGTATTCTATCGCCAGTGAAGCTACTTCCTATTCGTCAAATGTTTGAAGTTGGATGGCACTCATTGTACAAGACAGTTTTGGTCAAACTTTGCTTGGCTTCTATGGAAGCCATTAACTCTATATCTGTGGAGTTTGTTCATTTTATAAAGAAGGTATTATACATTTCAAATCAATCCTGTAGCCAATACCTTTTGTCAGATAGTTTCAAATATTTGACACATATTGTGAACCGATATTATGACATTATTATTGCGTGCTGTATAATTATGATCTGTTACTTTTCATTTTTGTTTACCGACTGTCAATTGAAACTTGCACATTTACGTAATTATAAAAAAACAACGCAAGATAGTAACAAATATGTTTTAACTTGTTTAAACTGCATGTATCGAAACTATGTGCATATATTTTGGAAAAAATAAGAGGGTGAAGAATAAGTAGTTTTTCATTATAAGAGACAATGACTTTGGCATTACACATTGTAGGAAAAAAAATTTGATCTAGTTGTCAACCATTTGATTTTTTGAAAACAGGAATGACAATTTTGAAAATCATGTGACCTTGTCTTAAATAGGTACAGCTGCCAACGACTAAGCAAATAATACGGTAGTTAATGTTAAACATATATTCTTTTGTTAATAACATGATTCTAATCATTATTTCTGAAGAAATATCGTCCTTTAAAGATCACGTACGCATACTTTATATCAGTCAGAAAGCTGTCAACGTCATTTCTTTAAGCAACAATGGAAGCTTTTTTTGGGGTCATTTTTCTCTTCAACTGAAACGACTCTGTTTCCTCCAAAAAATCATATTACATGAAATCAATGCATGATGTACGTTACAAATGCCATCTGTAAATACTTTTCAGAAGCTCAAACTGTTTTGATTAAGCCTACTGAATTGTAATACAAAGCCTTCAAACTCCAGGTCGTCCCTCGTCTTGCCAATTTATTTTTCTTGTCAAAATTTCTTTCTTAATTTATGCTGAATTTAAAAAGTGATGAAGCCTTTTATAAACCGGCCCTTGTCACATGTGCGCCACTTAATACGCTGTAATACATAAATATGCCCCTCCCATGTTTAATATTTCAGTATTTTGCTAGTTACATCCCATTGTTAACAGTTTTTTTAAAAATCTTATTTGCACTTATAATTATATAAAGCTCTATATGCTGTTATGAACAAG
This sequence comes from Mytilus galloprovincialis, assembly GCF_965363235.1. NCBI lineage: Eukaryota > Metazoa > Mollusca > Bivalvia > Mytilida > Mytilidae > Mytilus > Mytilus galloprovincialis. The sequence goes on along the minus strand of NC_134846.1, from coordinate 41,300,880 downwards.
ACTTAATTATCCTTTTACTAATTATCATATGATATAACAGACATATGTACACAGTTAGGTTAACCTATTTTATCATTTTATAACAGTTTCAGAACTGAAATAGGGCTTAAATATTACAGTAAATATTATCATGTGCCATAATAAACTATTCCAATAGTTACTTTAATATTGTCGTAAATATCTTTTCTGCTGTTATCAAATTATATCAACACAGAAATAAATTTCTACTACATAAAAACATGGCTAGCCAAAATATGCATACATACTAGATTTAACGTTAGACAGGAATAAAGTAGATCCCCTTTCAATACTGATATCTGGTTCTTACCTTTTTCATTTATAAATTTATAAGAAAAAATAATCATGATAGTATTCTTAATATTAATTCTTAAGAAATTGACAAAAAAAAAGGTTGCAATTTGTGTATATCAAGACCTGAAATTTGTCCTGTAAAAGATCTAATTCACCGTCCATATAATTTGCCGCCTTTAAAATCAAGCATGTAACCAATTGATAAATTCACATATTGTAACATATACACAAAGCTTTAAATTTGGTCTATGTTACAACACGCAAATCCATCATCGACAGTAAAAATATTGTGTTATCTTACATAGATATATAAAGATCACATTTTTACCATAACAAACACAGTATACAATCGACAAGAACGAAACGGTTTTTCTTCCTATTTAATTGTACAAATCCTTGGATCCTGAATGCTCTTTAACTTCGTACGTGTTTGGCTTTATAGATATGACCGTCACTGATGAGTCTTGTATAGACGAAACGCGCGTCTGGCGTACTAAATTATAATCCTGGTACCTTTGGTATCTTTTTAAGAACTGTTGTGGCATTTTAAAATCAAATCCAAGTAGAAATGAATTACTGCAGTTATCTTATTTTAGTCAGTAACTTCTTGATCAAAAGGTTTTTTTCTTCTTATCAATGTAGCTGTTTAAAAGAGTTTACTATGCGTGTATGTGTAATGAAATGTTTGCCTACATTTTTGTACCTATATTTCGCCTTTTACATAACACATCTTTTTCCTTTCACTTAAACGCTGTTTGAATAAGTGAAAACAAAGCTTATAAACATCAGAAAAAAAAACAATATTATTCTGGTATTTGTGTCGTCCTGCAGTTTTTAAACAAATATTTCACATATTAAAAAAAATTCGTTAATTTGCATAGCGGCAATATGGCCTTTTATTGACGACAGACTTTACAATAGGATTGTACATGTCCCACAAATGAAAGTACATATACTAATTGCGTAGTCACATCAAAAAGTTATCCTTATATATTTGAATTGTACATGTTTCTTGTCTTTAGTTCGTATTCAAATGAATATTGTCTACTATGAAAACTCTTTAGCAAAATTGTGGTATAAATGTAATATGAAACATATTTAGATCGCGAAAAGACAAGATTTAAAAAAAGAAATAAAATTTTAAGAAGCGATTGTTAAGAAATTGTTCATGAGTTTTCCGCATAATAGGAACACCTTCTAGTTGGCGGTTTTATGTTAATCACTTCAATCTCACCTGCGGTTAGTAGTTTTAAGCAAATTTGTTTTAAAAGCATGATGATTTCGATAGTTTATAGTCTAATTGTTTGCTTTTTACCTTATATTTGCACAACATATTTGATAATGTCAGGTCAAAGGAAGTTTTTCAAAACATATTAATTTTAGATCAAAGACGAGACAAGAAAATTTGATCTAGTCTAAATTGTAATCTACGGATAACAATTAATTTAATCAACAGGGACAAAGTCCCCTATTGCAAATCATATGCAGAAGATACCCATGATTCTTCCATTTGATAATACCATATATTTATACCAAAATGATATATAGGGTAAATTCGTCGGTGGGACACATACAATTTCAAATTAATTAACAAACAGACGTATAATTAGTTATATTAGATACATATATAAATTACAAATAACTTGTCCCTTAAAAGCACATCAATTTACCAGACCAGAATAGCAAATACGCCCAACTGTTTGAAATGCATTTAGCCATATCATTGGTGCTTATATTTGTATGATAAGAGTCATTTTAAATAGGGAGATGAAGAAGAAGGGATACACACATTTTAGGAAATAAGGTGAGGTCCGATAAATATATAAAATATGTCACCTAATTTTAAATAGGTACAGTTGCCAACGACCAAATAAACAATACTTGGAACGGTACAAATGCACTTGATTATAATCATATTTTCTTTTGTCTAAAAAATGTTTTTCTTGTAAGAACACGCAAACATACCTAGCCTACTGGAAGCTAATATCATAGCTGATTAATTATTGCTTAGATTGTACTTTTCTACGACAAATGATTAGTTAAATGCTATGACAGATGTCCAATTAAAAGCAATGACAATAGTTTAAATATTGTATTCTGAAATTTGAAAAACCAAATAATAGGCGATTTGTGGTATGCTTAAATTACACAGTTACAATATACAGAAATAGTTTTGATAATTTATTTAAATGCAAATTGAATCATCTGAAGCAGATCGATTTTCTAAATTATTTAAAGCTTCCATATTAGTACATGTATGCAAAAAACCATCAAGTTTCCTACACGCTTCTTATATTCCGAAATTCGAAAAACCAAATAATAGGCGATTTGTGGTATGCTTATGTTACACAGATACCATATAAAGACACACTTTTGATAATTTATTTAAATGCAAATTGAATCACCTGAAGCAGATCGTTACTGAATCATTTAAAGCTTCCATTCCAGTTCATGTATGTATAAAACATAAGATGCTTACAGGCTACCTTCTTACTTTCAATCTAATTAACAAAGACATAGCTAAATATACAACTAAAGACAAGGAATATATATATATATATATATAGAAACTCAGCGTCAATATAAAAAAATATAGAATCAAGGCTTCAGATTCGTAATACAACATTTGAAACACGTTATTTGAAAGTACTATTCAATGAAAACAGTAGAATGCTACACCATATGTAATATAATATTCTTTTTAATTATCACCAACAACTCATTTTGTTATCTTGGGTACATCATGCTTTGATTTCATTAATTATGACTTTTTGGAGGAAGAAGAGTCGTATAATTTGAAAAAAAAATAACTTTAAAAAATGCTTCCATTTTTGTTTCAATAAATGGGGTCACCTTTCTGACTGATATAGGTATATTTACGTGATCTTTAAAGATTTAATGATTAAAATCATATTATAGACAAAAGATCATACTTGTATCATTAACTACAGTTCCATTTATTGAGTGCTTTGTTGTTGGCAACTGTACCTATTTCAAAATAGTTCACATGTTTTACAAATCATCATTCCTGTTTCCAAAAAGTCAGATGGTTGTGAAATGCCCAATTCATTTGTCTCTTATCTTTTAAAAAATATTCTTCAACTTCTAAATAGTTCAAAGATATGGAACACATAGTATCGCTACATGAATTTAAACAACTTTGCATATTTGTTTCTATAGTATAGTACTTTGATAATTATGTCGAATGTGTTGAAAGTCGGCAAACAAAAATTAACAGTAATTGATCATAATTATCTAACACGCAATAATTATTTTATAAGACCAATAACTGTTCTTAATCTGCATAAGCAATTTGAAAATATATGCAAAAAAGTAGTAGCTACAAGATTGTCGTAAAATGTACAACACTTTCTTTTCAAAATGATCATTATCTACACCAGATATCAAGTTAATGACTTCCATATAGAGACCAGAATTGTCTTTGTATAATGAGAGCTGCACAATTCAAAACTATTGACAAACAGGAAGAAGCTTGACGGGCTATAAAACAAATTCTTACAAGCTACACATGGAAATTATCATGGCCTTGTAAAAAAAAACTTAATCAAGTTTACGAAAGTTGTCTTCATTTAAAAGGACGTTCGTATGGCATGCAAGACAATGTAGTTGTTTACTAGAACTATTTTGTCAATAGACATATTTTTAGAAAAGCTCTTTTAAATGAATACCCTTTGATTACAGAATAAATACAATTAAATAGAATGTAATTGATGTTAATGTTAGAAACCAAACGTTTGTTTCAGGCCTATCGTTCATTGTTTGTTTGGATGGTACAAATGTTATCTGTAATCAACAATATAAATAGTAAAAAGTTATTATCATAATCGTCGAATGATTTGCATATTTTTAAGACAGAACTCGTATTTTGTTTAGATGTTAAAACTTGTAAATAGTTCTATTGATGGCAGGTTTGATTATAAAGGCGGCAAATTAAACGAACAGTGACAATTATTTAGCAAGCTATAATATATTGTACAAGACCAATACCGGGTTTAAACATGTATAACATTTAAACTTTTAGCAATGAGGAAGTAGCTTTAGAACAGAATGATAGATGTTAAAATTACTAATACAATTACGCACCATTTTAAGTTTGACCTAAAACAGAAAATTATTGGCTTCCAGAGAATCCAAGAGAAGCCTAACCTAACGAATGTTTTCCTGTACAATGATTCAATAACAAAGGGCTTGTTAAAGCTATTTACATATTTATTGAAATTTATTTTTAATTTATTGTATTATATTTAATCTAGGTTGCACATGTTGCATAATGCATAAGCATACAACAAGTAGCCTACTCTGTGCTTGTACACAGCTTATAAACAAACATGTAAACTATCGATAAATATAGAGTATACGCCATAGCATTTCACTGGACATAAGGGTGCGATAAATAAAATGGAATAACACAATAAACAGCTATGATATATGCTTCCATTAATCTAGGAATGTTTGTATGATCTTTCCAATGCTTTCATGGATGTCATTTCTGCAGACATATATATATGTGATTATAATCCCATTATAGATAAAAGATCATATTTCTGTTATTTACTACAGTTCCAAGTATTGATTGTTTTGTTGTTGGCAACTGTACCTATTTAAAACTAGGTGACATGTATTACAAAATCGTCATTCCTGTTTTCAAAAAGTCAGATGGTTGACAACCAGATCAATTTGTTTTCTACATTGTGTAATGCTAAACTCTTTCGTCTCTCAATTTTAGAATAACTTATTCTTCACTCTCTCTTTTGTTAAAAAAAAAAGGGACACATATTATCACTTCATGCATATTAAACGATTCTCCATTTTAACCCATTCATAGATAATCTTAGCTGTGTTTGCCATTTTTGTGGAAATTTGGGCCTTTAATGCTCTTCAACTTAGTACTTTTTGGAATTATTACTAGTTTTATCTGAGCGTCAGTGGTAAGTCTAATGTGGATGAAACGTGCGTCTTGAGTAACAAGCCTGGTCGCTTTGATAACTATTTACTATAGTTTAGTATTTTGATATGTAGAATGTGACTTGTTCCAATTTAAAGGCAGCGAACAGTAATTGATCATAATTATATAACACGAAATGATTTTTTTTTAATATCGGTTCTAAATCTGTCTCAAAAATTTGAAACTTTTGTCAATAGGTAATGGCTACAGTCCTGATGTGAACCGTGCAACACGTTTTTTCTAAAAATCATTATCATGTTCCACAGCTGATATAATTTGATTGGCGTCAAAAAGCAGAGAAAATTTCGTCCACTGAGTGCTTCACAACTTTAAACATTTGACAAACGGGAAGTACCTTCAAGGGCAATGTAACACAATATTAAGCTGTTGATTTAATTTGAAATCTTTTATTTGGTTAACAAATTTATCATTTCAAAAAAGTTTTAGAACTAAAATAGGGCTTTAATATTACAGTAAATGCTACTCTGTGCCATGATATACTATTCCAATAGTTACTTTGATATTGTGGTGAATATATTTTCTGCTGTTATCAAGTTATATCAACACAGAAATAATTTCTACTACATAACACCATGGCTAATTAAAATATGCATACATACTGGATCTAACGTTGGACAGTGTTAAAGTAAACCCCGTTTCAATACTGATACCTGTTCCTTATCTTTTTCATTTGTAAATTTAAAAGAAATAATAATCATGATAGTATTCCAAATGTAAATTCTTGAGAAATTGACAAAACAAAAATTTGGTTTGCAATCTGTGTATGTCAAGACCAGAAATTTGTCCTGTAAAATATAATGAATATATTCACCGTTCATTTAATTGGCCGCCTTTAAAAAAAAAATGTCATCAATTGATAAATTTAAAAAATGTAACATATACACCACGCTTTACATTTGGTCTATGTTACAACACGCAAATTCATCGACGACAGTAAGACTAATGTGTTATCTTACATAGATATTTAAAGATCACATTTTTACCATAAACAAATAGTAGACAATCGACGAGGAACAAACGTTTTTTTTCCTATTTTAACTGTAAAATTCCAGTAAACAAAGAGTACTCTTTGAAAGAGCTGTTCTTAAAAACTTGTCTATTGACAACATTGATCATGATCACCACAGCAAGTAATTTTGAAAATTAACATTTAGTTACATATAACCCTATTTGTTGCTCTTGAGATTTCGTTAAACAATTAATGTATTGAATGCATTCGTGCACATGAATCTTGATTTAAAGCGAAATGTGTTTGATTGTCAGAGTTTAATTAATAGAACTGGCGCTCTCAAGCAAAAACCATAAACCAATAACAGATGTTTAAAAATATCAAGTATACACTCAGTTTGTATACATGTTGTTGCATGTTGAAATCAAATTGAATTAGAAATAACATACTGCAGTTTTCTTATTTTAGTTAGTAGCCTCTTGATCAAAACGTTTTTTTCTTTCTCTTCTTATCAATTTAGTTGTTTAAAAGAGTTTGCTATGCGTTTATATGCAATGAAATGTCAGCCTACCTATATTTCGTCTTTTACATGACAGAACTTTTCTTTCTCACTAAAACGCTGATTGATAAGTGAAAACAAAGCTTATAAACATCATGACGAAAACATAAAAATGATTTAACATATTTTGTAGAAAGAAAGTTTTACTAAAAACCGTTTTTCCATATCATATATTGACAAACTGAGTACATAGAGACAAAGACTGTAAAAATAAACTATATGGAAAAAGAGATAAATAGAACACAACCAATGAAGAGGCTGTTGAATTTTTTTAATGACCTTGAAATGATGATATGTATACCTTCAATCATAATTTGATCTTCTTGTTTATACGTGTATATGAGCTGATAATTTAAACCAGATTTAGATTGAGGTACATCATTCTTCTGGTATTTGTACGTCCTGCAGATTTTTAAATAATATTTCACATGTTTGAAAAAAAAAAAATCGTGAATTTGCATAGCGGCAATATCGTCTTTTAGTGACGACAGTCTTCACAACAGGATTGTACATGTCCCTCAAATGAAAATGCAAATTTGTGAATTCTTTAGTCACATTAAAAATTTGTCCGTATATAGGTGAATTGTACATGTTTCAGGTATTTAATTCGTATTCAAAAGACTATTGTCTACTACGAAAACTCTTTATCATACTTGTGGTATAATTTAGGCTGAATCCCAGTTGTATTAGAACTGAAGAATCGAAGGTCTTTGTTAGAGAAGGCGATAAATGCTTTCTGTAATGTTAACTATATATAGTAACAAACTTTTTTAAAAATTAAAAGAAACAAATAAAATGACATCGTATGGCTAAATTATGAAGTATTTTATCATAAAAATACCATTGGCATTAGTTTTCAACTATCTATTACATGATTAAGTAGACCAATTAGATATCAAGTCGACGACATAGGTGTAATTTCAGTTGGATCTAAAAATGCATATGTACAGTCTAAGATGCATGATTTTTTTATTCGTTGGTAGTGGTTTTGATGACATATGACAGTAAAAATATAAAACAACACGTTTAATAATTTATTGCGTCCGAAGCGCTTTTCTGGATTTACCTTCATCAGGAACGCTCAAAGCCAAACATTTGAAATCCGAAGATGTATAAGTACCGAAAATCGTTGAAGAGCTATATGTTAACAATACCTAAAATAAATAGCCAAATTCATCAAAAATACGAGTACTCTGAGACCGTACCTAGTGTATTTTTGTTGTTCAGATGTACAAATACTCGGCCACGTCCATTTGCATTTTTATGCAGCCTTTTCTATTGGTTTTTATAGTTCTTATGTTGTACTGTTATACTACTATCCCAGGTTAGGGGAAGGGTTTGGACATTCTGTATGCATGTGCCTATTCCCAGTCAGGAGCCTGTCTGTCATTCAGTGGTTGTCGTTTGTGGTATGGGATTTACTCATTGTTGAGGACCGTGTGGTGACCTATATTTGTTAATTTCTGTCTCATTTTGGTCTCTTGTGGAGAGTTGTCTCATTGGCAATCATACCACATCTTTAGTTATTATAACCTCCGATTGAGAAAAAAAATACCACGGACGGAGAACATATCAATCTATGTGTTCCTTAGTTTTCGCTTTTTCCCTTCTATTATGTAACGCATCAAAATGAGAAAAGTGCACCTTTAAGGGCATACGATACAGTTTTGATCCCGTATTTACAGTTTGATAAAAATTTCCATATAGGCTATTTTTTGCCTGAATAAATCAAGTATGTAATAAAAAATATAACTTCATGTGCTACTTTTTGAGTAAAATGAGGTCGAAATTTTTTATATTTGCTCAAAATTCGGATTTGCGGCCGTATTTTTCCTTTCGAAAGAAAGTCAAAAACGTCTTTTTTTGCTGTATATTTATCAAAATTAAAAAAATTGCACTATTTACAGTTTTATAAAATTTGGTTCACATAATCTCCCTGCCAAATGAAACAAAATGTCGTTTTAAAACATAGGGGTCCATGCACTCGTTTCAAAATTAAATTAGTTTGAATGATAAAAATCGGTCGAAAAATGCATCTTTTCCCGATATGTCACAGTTTGACGTCGCGAAAATAATATTTTACGTTAGCAACGTCATTACCTCCCCTGTAACTGTATCGTATGCCCTTAATGTAAAAGCATGTTTGAGTTGAATATTTTGTCTTGAAAACGTATAAAGCAGGATTATTTGATATATCATCTCGCTTCAGATTTTATCATTTTTAAATATCAGGACTACAAGTTGATTTTTTTACAAAAAAATGCACAGCACTAAAACAATAGATATATGGATCAAATGAAATACATTTCTAATGAATCTCAAAGACAGAGAAGGTGTATTCGAATAGCAAAATTTTTCTAAACGTACTTGACGACCGAATTTTAAGATGGATGTTAAAAATGCAAAAACAACTTTTTTTGCGTGATAATTAGGGTTTATAGTATTAAAGTTACAAGAAGTCATTGCTAAGAGATTGTTCATGATTTTTCCGCATAAAAGGAACAACTTCCAGTTCTCACTTTCATGTTTTAAAATAACTAGTATTTTACCTGAGGTTCGTAGTTTTAATCCTATTTTTTTTTTAAATCATGATGATTTCATTAATTTATAGTCTAATTGTTTGTTTTTTTACCATAAAATTAAACAACATTTTTGTTAATATCCGTCAAAGGAAGTTATCAAAAACATATTAATTTTAGATCAAAGACTCGCGAGACAAGACTTGATACATCAGCGATATAGTGCAAAATTTTAATTTACCACCAACAACAGATTAATCTGATTTAATCAAAAGGACCAAAGTCCCCTTGTGTAAATCATATGAAGAAGGAATTATCCCATATGGTATTACCATATATTTAAACTTAAAGGATATATAGGGTACATTATTCGTGTATAGGACAAATACAACTTCAAATCAATAAACAAACTGACGAATAATTAGTTATATTAGATAAAAAATTAATTACGGATAATTTGTCCCTTAAAAGCACACCACCATACTATATTATAGAAGCAAAAAAGCTCAACTGTTAATAATGCATTCAGTTATACCATTTTTGCATATTTTTGAATGGTAAGAGTCATTTTTAAAAAGAAAGACGAAGGGGTAGGGATCAACACATTTTAGAAAATAAATTCAGGTCCGATGAATCTATAAAAGAATATGTCACCTATTTTTGAATAGGTACAGTTGCCAACGACCACACAAACAATACTTGGAACGGAACAAATGCAATTGATGATAAAAATATTTCCTTTTGTCTGAAAAAATGTGTTTCGTGTAGGATCACGCAAACATACCTATCCTATTGGAAGCAAATATCTTATCTGATTAATAATTCCTTAGGTTGTACCTTTTTACTACTAATGGTTAGTTAAATGCTATGACTGATAACCTATATTAAGAAATGACAATAGTTTGAACATTATACTTTAAAATTGGAAAAAACCAAATAGTTTGCGATTTGTATCATGCTTATATTACACTGATAAAATATAAAGTAACAATTCTAATCATTTATCTAAATGCAAAGCGAATAATCTGATTCTGTCAGACAGAAGCAGATAGTTCTCTTCTGAATTATTTAAAGCATCGAGTCTAGTACATGCATGTTTTTTTACATGTTACTTCTTAATTTTCAACCTTATTATTGAAAACATAGCTAAAAAGGTATTTTTTCGAGCAAGCACGAAAACACTTTACTTAAGACAGATCTGGATAATAAACTATATATAATAGTATGCATACATAATTTGTACCGCATGCCAACTGCAACAATGGCTACGGCAGGTCTAGTAATCACTCGACTCCTTCTAGCATTCCGTGCGTTAGAAAGACCTGAGATAGACAACTTTTGTAAAAGAAAATGTAGAAAGTTTTTAGATTAGGTCTACAGCACAGTAATGTTACACAAAACGAAGTGAGAAGCGTGTAAGCAATTTTTCATTATCGTGTACTTCTTGTTTGACGATTGTTTGAAATTTTAAAGAATTCATGTTCAAAGTACGTACACGTTGTACATACAAAATGTTTTCAGACTTTTCAAGGCTACTGTGGAGCCTTATAATTTTGAAATTGTAGTGTGTAAGCTTTTTTCACATATTTCGTGAAGGTATTTCTTTTTTGGTAAAATTATAGAATTGATGATGATCCGGTATGAACTTATGTTATCGTTGGTCATCTAAACGAGATTGATTTTCTCGCTTGAGCCGGTACCGCGAAAGTGAAAAAAAAATTAATCGAATTGATATATATATATAACCAATGCTAATAAGTTTATCACCTATCTCATATGACGACGTTCTAGTTAACATTGAAAACGGGACATACGTCTTTTGTATTTGGCGATATTTTTTCATATCACTTTATCATGTGTTTTATGATGAGAAAGGAAATTATCAGTCAGTAAGATCAAAAGATTTCGTAAAATGTATACCGATTAGAATTATTATAATGTTCTATAAAGTTATAAATCAATCACTCATTTTGTTAGTTGCCTGTAATGTCAAACATGTCACGAATCGATATATCAATATATTATGCTAAAGTACTAAACCAATACGCAGAATCGTCTGGATGGATTTAATGTTACTATTTGTAAATATGTTTGACAAAGAAAAAGACAAATAAATCATGTTTAATGATAGAGACAAAGAAAGAGTGGCTTTACACGTTTTCCGAAAACAAGAAACGTCTATCTAGTCGTCAACCATCGAACTGTATGAATTTTTTTAAATCATGTTGCTTACATGCTACCTCTCAGTCGTTGATCTTATTACAAAAGACAGATTCATAAAATAAACCAAAGTTATCTTATCGAACAAGCACATATAATTTTTACCACGAGACAGCTGCAGATACTAATTTTCAAAGAAAAGGTAATCAGACGTTATTTTACCTGCATTGCCATTGTCTTTTTGGCAGACAGTTTAAAAGTTTTGACACATATTAAGAACAGTAATTGGTCTTGATAAACTATAGATTACTCGCTATATACTAATGATGCATTACTGTTCATTTTTTTTATGTCTGCAAGTTAATTGAAACAAGTCACTTTCGACTAATCGAAATACTATACTTTAGTAACAAATATGCAAGAAGCAATGCTATGTGTACAAATATTTAGTCACATAATAGTTTGGAAAAAAAGTAATTTTTGAAATTAAGATACAAGGAATTGAACATTACAGATTGTAAAAAATATTTTTAATCTAGTTGTAAACCATCTGACTTTTTGGAAACCGGAATGATAATTTTGTACAACATGCCACCTAGTTTTAGATAGGTATAGTCGCTAACGACCAATCAATCAATAAGTGGAACTGAAGTTATTAATACAAATGTGATATTTTGTTTATAAAGGGATTCCCATCATGTTGTTTGAAGAAATATCGGGGAAGGTCTAAAACGCGGAAATGGAAAACGCGGAAGTGAAAAATGAGTGTATTATAACTAATATCTTTGGAACCGCTAAAGCTAAATTAATAAATAAAACTGATTTTGAAAGCTAATATAATAGTCTATAAGATAAAATTAAAAAAATATATATTTGAATATGCTTTTTTACCGAAAAGTTGACCGGAAGGCTTTCTTAGTGCCACTCTGGCAACACATTTTTGAACATTAAAACTTAAATTCACGAAAAACCATATAACCCGGTCAAAGTCTGTAAATTGACTCTTAAAGACATTTAAATGACAAATCATATGATATAAAGAAAAAAATAAATATATTACTATAAAAGGACAAAAAGTTGACCGGGAGACCCCCTTGTACACAAAGATTGAAGTGAAATTTTCAACTTTGAATTAAAATTCACAAAAATATAAAAAGCCCGGTCAAAGTCTGTAAATTGACTGTTAAAGACATTGAAATGACAAATAATATGAAATAAAGAAAAAAATAAATGTATTACTATAAAAGGGCAAAAAATTGACCGGAAGACCCCCTTGTACACAAATATTGAAGTGAAATTTTCAACTTTGAATTAAAATTCACAAAAATATAAAAAGCCCGGTCAAAGTCTGTCAATTGATTCTGAAAGACATTGAAATGACAAATAATATGATATAAAGAAAAAAATAAATATATATCTATAAAAGGACAAAAAGTTGACCGGAAGTCACCCTTGTATACAAATATTGAAGTGAAATTTTCAACTTACTTTCAACAATACTTTTTAAAATTAAAATTCACAGAAATATAAAATGCCCGGTCAAAATTGAGAACAAGATTCGAAAAGACTATTTAATAACAAATGATATGATATAAATAAGAATAAAAATATATGAAACTATTTAGATATTAACAACCCTCCTCCTTTTTCACCCGGGCTTGGGACCGACGTTGGCAGAGTTATTGTTTTTTTTGTTTTTTTTTTCTTTTCTTATTTTGCTTAAATATTTATTGATACACTATACTCAGTGGTATTAATTTATTAATCTATTCATTAACTATTTTATGTCGGAAAAATAATGTTCAAATTTATTTCAAGAATAGGTATTGTTAACATTTTTAAAATTTATTTCAAATTTATCAAGACTGTAAATCGGGGCGTGTAAATTGCTATAAAATTTCAGTTAAACTATCGATGTACTTCGCAGAACCAGCTGTTTCCTCTCATCATATTTTTTTTAGCACAAGACCGATGTGTCCAGACATCACAAATTTTACGCCCTGTTTTTCCTTCACAACCTACCATATCCTCTTTTGTATCCGGTTTTCTACAGTCACAGTTTATTGAGATAATGTGGGTTTTAGTTTTCAGATTTTTTGGAGCTTTACCGAAATAATTTTTTGGAAAATGTGTGAATTTACCATTTTCAAGACAATGAATTAAATGTTCTCTCATATATTTTTGCTCGTATGTGATATGAGTACCTCCTTTAAACCCAGATTGAGAAAATTCAAGAGCATTTGCAATTGCAAAAAGTCCACAATCTATGCTGTTTTGTTGTTTTTGGACATTGGGTATTCTTATTATTAATTGTTTCTTGTCATTACCGTAGATTTGCGTTAACTGATATTCTAATGAAGTTGTTAAATTTAATGATAAGATGTCTAGAAATATCGTCCCTCAAAGATCACGCAAAAATACCTGTATTAATTGAAGCAAATGATATACATTGTATCTGTTAATTGTTTTCATTGCATTTTATTTGCTAAACCCTAATATTTAGTGACAACTTTTTACTGAATCATTTAAAGATTCCACACCTATACATATATTAATACAAATAATGGTATTACATATAACCCACTTTGGCGACTACTACAAACGGAAAGTAATTCAATACAATATAAATTACAGGCTTCCAACAAGTACATAGACAATTGACCTGATGAAGCTGTCCATGATAAATTTTAAAACAAGCATACATGTATGTAAGAATAATTTGCGTTTTCAACGGCGTCGAAAGCGAAAGCAGGACAAGTAACAACTCGATTTTGTCTGTCAATCCGTCTGTTCAATCTTAAAACCTTGAATTAATAATTGGTGTTATTTCATATTCCTCTATGAAAAGGAAAGATCGTATATAAATTCTGCAGCTTGAAAAGTTTAATGTGTAGTATGCAATCCTTTTTTTCGATCACCTTTCTAGCTACATCCGTTTGGTTAATAGTCTGAAATTGCATAGCTCTCATTTAACAAAGAAAACTGTTGTAAAACTCTGCTTGGCTCCTCTGGAAGGCAACAGATTTCTTGTGTTATTGTGCTGCTTAAAAAAGGGAACTAGTAGAATACCGGTGTATAAAAGGTAGAAGTCGATTGAGTGAAAACAAAACTCGATAACAACCTGAACCAGAGGGAAACGCAGGAACAACAGGTACACTGAAGTGCAACAAAACAAACGCCAAATTACTTAGAAACGAACTATTAGATAACAACTGCCATATTCCAGATTTGGTACAGGTCATTTAAAAAAAGGTTGGTTGAACATGGTTAAATGGCTAGTTAAACCTGCCGAATAATGAAAAGGATGAAGAATATCGCTGTAATGACAACAGAGAATAACATTCAAACAAATAATATAAAAGTACTGTTGAGTTCTAGCATGTGTACTGTGTAAGAACTTTTTAAGTCTTTCTTAAAGCATCTTTCTTTACGTTGATATTTAAAATGAATAATTACCGATTCAGACCAAGTAATAAACTCGTGAACATGATAAACCATACTATAAATTGTCCATAAATCACTGTTTATTTATTTTACTGACTCTGTAATAAACTAGGTCATCAATCGAAGTATTTTATACTGTAGTTACTATTATGAAGAATCGTTTGGAATCCAAATCAACAAATATTTGTTCATATTTTTGAATTAAAAGATGATAATGAATAAGTCATTTTAGACAGAAAAAAATGTATTGTACCTAACTATTGCATTTTCTGGAAATATGACGGACGATTTTGTAAAACATATCACCTAGTTTTAAAGAGAAACAGTTGCCAACGACTAAATACACAATAATCGGACCTGTAGTCAATAATACAAATATTTCTTTTGTTAATCACATGATTCTAATCATTATGTCTAAAGAAATGTGTTTCCTGTGTGAACTCACAAACATGTCTATCCTACTGGAAACAAATTTAATAACAATTTATTGCATTTTTGTATTTTGTTACTTGTAACTGTTGAAACAAAGTGTTTGTTAAATGGTTTGGCATATGATATATATCTAGCATTGACAAATGTTTAAAAATTTCAATTCAAAATTGGAACAAAACCAAACAGTAGGAGATGTGTGGCATGCTTGTATTACGCTGAGTAAAAATAACATTTTGTTTTACTACAAAAGGTATTTAGCGGAATTAGCCCTCTCTTTTCTTTGAATTATCTAAATCTTTGATTCCTATAATTGTAGACTCTGCTAGACTCTCGGGCTCCTTTTGTTAATAGTTTCTAAAAATATAATAGCATACGTTATCATTACCTGCGTTATCAGTGGGTCCATTTCATCCATGTACATGCATTTTTAAGACCTTTTCATAGACAACTTTCTTCGACATATTTTAAACTTTTATGACAAGATAAATATTAGACATATTATATTAGCTTGTTTATTCTAAGGAGTAGCGTTCAGGAAATTTTTAATAAAAGGTACAGCTGCTTTCTGCTTGACTATTGTTTTATTTTACAACATTCATTTTGCACAGAAATTTTTAGTCTAACCTATCCTGGTTCTCTTGAATCGAATACTTTATTTTTCGGCGTGAACTTAATGGTTATGAGTTACAGTGAGTAAGTAATGATACCAGTGATTTTGTGTTACTACCTTTATCATGTCTTGAAGCTGCTCTGGTGTTGATGGTTGATTGTGTTTGACTCATATTACAGTGAAATATTTAAACCTCCTAAAACAATGTAATCCATGTTTGGCGACTATTTATTAAAAAAATGTCGTTAATCGACATATCAATATGCTAAACAATACTTATACCAATAATTGATAAGCATGATAAGAATTCATAACTCATAACTGATTCTTTTATACATACTTGTGAATAAATACGACAGCAACGAATAAGTCATTTTTAAAACGAGAAACGTAGGAGGAGAGTATAACACATCTGAGACATTTTTTGTTATTTTGTACTCTACTGTCGAATGTTTTGGAAACATGACGGACTATTTTGTAAAACATGTCACCTAATTTGATATAGGACCAGTTGCCAACGATGAAACATACAATACTTGGAAGTGTAATTATGTTAATCTACATGTTTTTAATAATTATAATTAACGAAATATCTTGACATAGCACGCACATTTACCTGTCCTACATGATGCATACACGTATACCATATTTGATTATTGCTTAGGTTTTTATTTACTAACTGTACCTATGTTTGAGTGTCTAGTACTTGTTTGGATGTTATGTCAGATAAGCTATATTTAGCGATGACCGTTATTCAAACCTTTTATTTTCAAATTGGTAAAATCAAAAAGCAGTTGATTTGTGGTATGCTTACATTGCCTTAAATGGATATAATGAGAAAAAAATAGAAAAAAAATGTAAAAGAATTTAAAATGAAATGCATTATTAAATTGGTTGCAATGCATTACATTGATTTCCCAGGTAATAAACAGCCACTTTCACATGTGAAATATACGTAGTTGTTACTCCTCTGGCGTCATAGAACAATAGGAGTTGTCATGACGTCGGGTCAAAACAAATTGTGAAGGCTTATAAAAAAGATAAAGTTCCTTACATTTTCTACTTTAATTTCAGAAAAAGAGCCATTTGTCAATGTAATAAAAAGAATATCTAATCAAAGAATTCAAATATCGAAAAATATTCAACTCGAGACCAAACAACACTTATAGTTATATCATGCGCTACGCGCTTTAGTGAATTAATGTGTTGCTCGGTCAATCGTTGAATAGTTTTCTCTGTTTTAATTCTTCGATTAGTTATTCGATTAGATAATCTGAAAGAAACCAATCTTTACAGAATCGTATTTAAACTTTGAATCCGATACATGTATTCCATTCACATTTTTATGAGAGAAAAAAAATTGCGTACATGCTACCTCTCATCTTGTTATCTAATAAAAAAAAAATATTAGGATGTTTCTAAAGACATTGCCTATGCATTTAAATGCAAAAACATGTCTTGTAACCAACAAAGCTGACTGCCATTTCGTCCAATAGTCTGCTAAAAAAGGAAGACACATTTTGTAAACTTGTTCTAAGATTTTATGAAAGGGAAAGATTTTATATTAGATTTGCAGCATTTTTCAAATGTTTGACACTTATTCATAGCTGATATTGGTCTTGAAAAAAAATATTATAGCGTGCTATATAACTATGATCATTCAGAATGAATTTTGTTTGTCGCGTGTTAATTCAAACAAGTCACAATTGATACTTACAAAATACTTGAATATTAAAAGTATAGTAACAAATATGCAAAATCGATTAACATACATGTGCTGATACTATTTTTGCTTGCTAGTTGTTTTTTTTTATAAGAAATAAGTCAGTTTCAATAACCATATAACAGAGACACATGAGGAGACGCTTAACACATTTCCCCTAAAAAACGTCTATTCTAGACGTCGACCATCAAACTTTTTTTGAAATAGGACTGACAATTTATTAAAAATGCCACTTAATTTGTATAGGAACAGCGACCAAACAAACAACATTTAGACCTGTATTTAATGCTTCATATATTTGTTTTCTTAACAGTCTGATTCGTATCATGCTTTTTAAAGAAATGCTTTTTGTCAGATCACGCAAACATACATACATGTATACCACTGGAAGTAAATTTCATAGCTGATCATCGTTTATATTGCATTGTATTAATTGTACTGTTAAGTGTATTATAATCATTTAGTGTATTGCAATTGCATATAATTTATATTTAAGGAATGACTGTAATATTTTTAGTCTATGAAGAAATGACATAAAAAATTTGGTGCACACTGAAGAACGCGCGTAGTGGGTTATTTAACAGTGTGCACCACATTTTTATGTTATTTCGAATAGACAGAAACAAATATTACAGTCATTTCTTATAATTTAGTCTAAACTCCATTTTAAACCGTAGAAAACCATGAAAAACGTTGATTACGTCACGGTCACATAACTTAATTATGTCTATGGGCTGATAACAACATAACGTAGCCAATCAGAAGACGCGTTACATCCAAAATTAAATTATTCAACGATGAAAAAATTTAATACTGTTTCTTCTTAACTTTGAAAAAAAAAACAGTAGGCTTTTTTTGGCATGCTCATTAAATGCAGATGAAATATGATTACAACAAAATATTAAAAAAAGATAACGGTACAAATTAAAAAAAAAGGAAATTGCAAAAAAAAACCAAGTCAGTCTTTACTGAATGGTTTGAAGGTCCTATTGCAATAAATATACTTTTAACAATTAGATTGCTTGCATACTAATCAAAATGTGTTTCTAAAATGACAGAGTAAGATATGTATTCAAAAGACATGAAAAAAAACCCGAGCTTTTGTCTTCGAACAATCACATAGCCATTTTTATGAGGCAGCTCTTGATAATTCTATAAAAAAATTATCATGTGCAATTTGTACCTGCGTTGTCAACGATATCAATGGCGAAATCATGGATACAGCAATCACTCGACTGTCCTACCATCCATACGTCCGTTCGAAATAACTTTCTGAAATACCTTATGTCAAAGCTATCAAGCTTTTATAAAAAGAACTGCTGATACATGTAATGCTGAGATGTACTGTGTTAGCAATTTTCCATCACTTGTGTAGCAATTCCTTGTTTGCAGAACATTTGAAATTTTACAACACTCACTGTTTGAGGGAAACTTTCGTCAAGTTTGGGGTTTTTTTTGCTTGTCTGGGAGCCCATTATTTTACATTTATTGTCGAGCTTAGTAATGATGGTTTTATATTTACAATGTTAGTACTTTTAACATTAGTCTTAAAGCTACTTCCCTTGTTCAGTATGTTTAGATTTTTAAAGCATGCGTAGACCCAGTATGGTTTTGAAAAATGTATTTTAGTTAGCTTATTGATAGCCATAAATCACTGTTCTTCTAAATGAAATATATTGCTTGCTGTTAACAATTTACTTCACTAGTCCAGCATTCTAGTGAAGGATATCTTTATTTTAACAAGAAATCCAGGATTTCTCTCTGTTTAACAATAAAACATTACAATTTATCTAAACAATATTATAAATATTTCATTTTCAACCGTAAATAAATAAGTATATATGAAATTATAATTTATCAATATGTGTATCTAGCTTGTTTGGAAAGAAAATGTTTCTGGAAATAGTTCAGACTTGCCCTTATCGATTTTATATTACTGTATTGATATCTCTTCCTGGTTTGAAAATTACCAGTCAATATAACTCATCATAAATACCAGGATTGCATTTCACCGTCTTTTAGATAAACATGTCGATAGATTTACAAGTTTTAACATATCAACAAACCACTAGTTTTGTCTGTATGTAAAACATGTTAATCTATCAACAAGATACAACAGAATTATCTTATAAAGAAGTTTAAAGTTAACATTTCAAAACTCAAAATACAACATACAATCGACTAGGTACATACTGATGTTGATGGAGACCGTATTTTTTATTCAAAAAGTATATTTACAATTATACTGAACTCCGAAGAAAATTCAAAAAGGAATTTCCATAATCAAATGTCAAAATCAAAAGCTCAAACACACCAAACGAATGTACGAAGTGGGGCCAGAACAAGTGTATCTGGATTAATGTGCTTATTTTTATTAAATAAAGTATTAATACAGAGGGAACTTGAACATAGCATATGCTTACTTAATTAATTACCGTATCCAGGAAGTTCCTTTTATCCAATCATGATTGGAAATCATAATTTCTGCAGCCCTAATCTTTTACTAATTGGTATGATTGGTATCTAGGATGCTAGCCAATCAATGTTCTTGATTTATTTAAATTATCCAATCAGATTGTTAATTACAGTCTTTGTTTTATCACAAGCGCTCTTGATCACTTTTGAATTTGCACAAAGCGTGTGCAGGCTGCTTTTCATATTCCAGTTACAATTCTATTTTATTCCCACCCACCACAGCCCTCGCAATACTTGTGTGTATGTTGATTTTTTTTTATATGACTATATGTTGTCATTGTATGTGTCACCTATTTGTAGATTTTGTTTATTTGATGATATTGTATTTTAGTGAAATCTTTTATTTTTTAATGTGTATCAGTAGATTAGTTTCCATTTTCATGTTGATAACCACAGTTGTCATTAGGCTTTCAGCTTCTTGTATGGAGTACCACAGACCTATCAGTGAATTGATATTACTCATTTAGTTTCAAATGTTTTGAAAGGTGCACGTAAAGTGTTGGGGGATGCCAAAACAGCCAAGTTGCCTATTACCCCCAAGATTTTGTTTAAAATTTTTGCCATTATATCCTTTAACGACACAAAAGATGTAGCTTTTTTGGCAGCGTGCCTTGTGGCTTTCTTTTCTTTTTTCAGGAAGTCTAATTTGTTGACACCATCTGTAAATGATTTTGACCCTGATCGTCATTTAAGTAGACATAATGTATTTTTTCGGGAAGATGGTGTCCTATTGCGCATTTCCAAATCTAAGACTATACAGTTTGCAGAACGTTGTTTAGATATTCCACTTCCTGCTATTAAAAACTCTCCTTTATGCCCCTCACAGGCTTTATTATTAAATTTTAAAATGGTACCAGCTGTCCAAACTCCTTCCCCGGCCTTTTTATATCAAAATGGGGAGGACACTATCCCCTTAACCTATGCAGTCGAATGAGTGATATTTGTCATATTCCTGACTTTGTAAAGTCATTTTCATATTGAGAAAATGGTAGATTGAACCTGGTTTTATAGCTAGCTAAACCGCTCATTTGTATGACAGTAGCATATATAATTTTAAGTTTCCTGTAAACTAAAGATACTCACTGAAACGAACTGTTTTCAATGAAAAACTTGCTATTAACTTAACTGGTCACGAGAATTACGACAGGTTTATAACAATATTTTACAAATGAATATTTCAGTTTAAGTTTAAATATGGCTACACCTAGCAACTGCAATCCTGTCCCTTCTTTTATCTGGATATATCATATTCTTGCATACGAAACCTAAATTATAGCTTAATATACATGATATATGCTTTTAACAAAAGTTCATATCAATTTCAATTTTGAGATCAATTAATTCAGATAATTATCGTTAATGTCCATAAATAATTTAGCCCGTTATGCGAAATCTAGTAAATGTTTACAAATATTTTTGATCATTAAAATACATAGCTTATGTCAGGGTACGCAAATTCTTATTGTTTAATTGTAATAAAACTGTTACTACTACAATTAGAAATTATTCAGTGTTATAATTTCCACTGTTATTAATATAAATTGACAAGTCATACAAATCTAATCTTGAATTTCATTCAAATTCTTTCTTAATTTTCGGACCACGTTTTAGAAATTTAAATGTGACGTCACTTTGAGTATTGCAATGACTTTGGCTGTGATTTTGTAATGTATTTGTCTTTATTATATAGCTAGTCACCACTTGTTTGATCATGTATATCTATTATATAGTCATTTCATAAAATTTACTGTTTGCAAAACTATGTATTATTCTTGATAATAATGATATTTTTCCCAGGCGGATAACCCTGGCCTCACATTTTTTGGGAACTTTTGTTCCTCAGCGATCTTCAACTTTGTAGTATTTATGGCTTTCAATTTTTTTTTTATCTGAGTATAGTTTTTTGTGGACGTAGCGCGCGTCTGGCGTATACTAATATTTGTTTACCTGTTACCTTTTGATGGCTATTATTCGTTTGTTTCTCTGTTCTATATTATCTCCCATTTATTTATTGTAGCCCTGTCGTGTAATGTTGTCATTTTAATGTTATAATTAACATTGCCAATAAAGCGAGATGTTTGTCATGCCACAAAACCAGGTTCAACCCCCCATTTTTTCATAAAATGCCCTGTACCAAGTCAGGAAAATGGCCATTGTTACATTATAGTTCGTTTCTGTGTGTGTTACATTTCGGTGTTGTGTTTCTGTTGTGTCGTAGTTCTCTTATATTTGATACATTTCCCTCAGTTTTAGTTTGTAACCCGGATTTGTTTTTTCTCTATCGATTCATGAATTTCGAACAGCGGTATTCTACTGTTGTCTTTATTTACAAATCAGAAAGAAGAAAAAAACCAAGATTGAACCCTTCCTTATATCGCATCGTTAACCAATCTTCTGCTTTTCAATTGTTTTTAACTTGTTTGAATAATATTTATACTTTACAGAAAGCATTTTGTATGTTAGAAATTAGACAAAAGTGCAATTACAAACATTTCACTATCAACCAAAAATATAAACCAATAAGTATTACAATAAAAATAACCATCGGACGATTATTTCAAAAACCATTGTGTTAATTTTTAACTAAATTTAGATTTTAACGTTAATTTGTTCAGTATACTAGTAACTAGAATACTGCAACATTTTTTAAAGGCAATTACTGCTTGATAAAAACGTTTTGTTTTTTAATTTAAGTCTATTACTTTTTAAAATAGTTTGCAATGCGTTTATCTGAAAGGACATGTTAATTTAAAGTTTGCCTGTTAAAATAAACGATGTTCGGTTTTTAATGCTAAAACGATAAGTTTAACGTAAAAACATTAAAAAAAAATTAAACAACTTGAAATAACATATATTGTAAAAAGAGGTTGAGTTTTTTCTTCAATCAGTTTTTTTAATATAGAACATTTATTAGGATATAAATTAAATAGAGACAAATTCTTTAAAATAAACTATACCGCAATGATATTGATTTACAGAAAAAAAAACCTTGGCGAAGGTGTTGGAGTTGTTTTAACGACCTTGAAAAAGGTTTGTTATACCTTGAAATCATAATTTTATGTACATGTTAATACATGTATTTAGGCACATCATATATACCAGAATTAAATGTTTGTATATCATTCATCAGTTGTTTGTATCGTCTAGGAGATCCCTTACAAACAATGTATATTATGTTTACTATATTGAACGTATTGAGTTGCACCTTTACAATTTCAAAAATGGATGCATGGTTAATACGCAGGCGCAAAGACTAATTTGTAGTATAAAATAAGTTGCTATGTAATTAGATTATTAAAGCTTTAAGTTTTTATGATATTTCTATTTTGATTAGAAGGCAACAATCCTCAATAATGGTAAGTAACATTATATACTAATTCGAATTCGTAAATAACAAATTATTATCAAAATTTTTCATTCAGAATTTTTTTTCTCAGATTGATAATACTAGACGTTTCTCGTCACTTCATAATGATAAACATAGTTTCAACATTGTTACTTTTCTTAAAACTTACATGTCAATAAAATAGAGTATCATTTACAGATTATGAATCTCTAGGAATAATTAAAAGAACATAACTGTAAAATGAAAAATAAAACGTTTTAGGATATGTCATATACATTGGTAAAAGTTGCAACTGGTGTCGTCTTACTTATACTCCCATGATTTCAAAATATGACAAATTGTCAGCATGTTTTTAAACTCTGTTATACATAAAATACAAACAAAACAAACCCAGCAAACAAAATATTGTTTACTGGGCATTTTCTTTTTAATAATTAAAATGTAAACATATTTAAAGGGGCCAATGATCTTAACTGGATACTTTACTATCAAGTAATAGATGAACAAACAGTATATATTTAACCATTGAAAGTAATGTTTTAACGGACCTGACAATTTAGTAATGGATTTGTTTTCTTTATAAATGGTATTTAGGGTTGTCAAATAATTGCTGCCGTCAGGGTAAAATTTTAATGTTGACTGTAAAAAATTATTTTATTAGCAAAATGCAGGATTTAAAAATTTAAATAAGATATTTTTCCTCTAGATGATTTTCCGTTCCATTCGTATACAAGTCAAGCGATTGATTACATACTAGTATTTATGTGGCTTTGTATGGACTGCCCTAAAATTTACCTTGGAGATAAAGGTATAAATTCAACCGTTTTAGTCGAACTGGATAATTGATTGTTTTATGTTTGATTAACATACAGTGTCAAATATTTATGCATGTATTAAAATATCACTATTATATATGTATACACATTCATGGATTTACAATATGTCGATACCTGTATTTCTGCATTGCACAAAGTTATGTTTTTCTCTGACTGTTTATGACGTCTTTACATTAAATCCAATTGATGTTGAATGTGTATTCATTAGTCTTAGATGCATGATTTTATTAGTTCTTAGTGACTTTGAACAAGCTGTCAGTAACTGCGAGTATTCTCAGATCTGCACTTAATAATGTCTTTCTGTTGTTTGGATACACAAGTACCTAGCCACGGCCACTCTTTGTGTAAGATATATTTCTTTTTGTATCTGTCTAATGAGTAAACAAAATTTACAATGGTAATGGAGAATGTGTCAAAGAGACAACAACCCGACCAAAGAGCAAACAATAGTCGAAGGCCACTAATGGGTCTTCAATGCATCGGGAAACACCCGCACCACCTGGAGGCATGCTTCAGCTGACCTCTAAACAACAATTTTCTTGTTTAATGATAATGGACGTCATACTAAACTCCGAAATTCACACAAAAAACTAAAATTAAAAGGCATACAAGACGAACAAAAGCCAGAATCTCCTGACTCCTAAAACATGTTTTATGAGATCTCACCCCTGCCCCTATACCTCTGGTTAACTAGACAAAACAAACACACAACACTTCATACAGTAAAACTCAGTTCAAAAGAAGTCCGAGTACGATGTCAAAATAAGTTACACCCGAGCATCACTGAAGAGACATGTATTGTCGAAATGCGCATCTGGTGCAAGAAAATTGATACCGTTAATTTTATTACTATCACTGGGTCGATGCCTCTGCTGGTGGACTATTAGTCCCCGAGGGTATCACCAGCCCAGTAGCCAGTACTTCGGTACTGGCATGAAAATACGGATTTTTTTTTGTGTTATTAAAATTTGCTGTTACAAAATGATAGAAATTGTTATAAATTAAGGAATGTATCTCCCTCATGCAAAGCTCTGATTCCTTTCACGGATTTGGCTATACTTTTTGGACCTTTTGGATTATAGCTCTTCATCTTTTATATAAGCTTTGGATTTCAAATATTTTGGCCACGAGCATCACTGAAGAGACATGTATTGTCGAAATGCGCATCTGGTGCAAGAAAATTGATACCGTTAATTTTATTTTTATTACAGATGAAACTAAACAAAATTACAATGATACATCAATTATCAAAGGACTACTAACAGTTACTAATCAAATTTATCTAACATGAAAAAAAAACAGAGTGGACGTGGCCGGGTACTTTTGTATCCAAACAACAAAAGGACACTAAGTACAGATCTGAGCGTATTCGACGTTTTTCAACTGATTTTGATAGTTCGTTCTAATGATGTACTGTTTCACCACTCTCCTATAGAGGGTTATGATCCCGCTTACATGTTTAACACCGCCACATCCTGTATGTATGTGCCTGTCCCAAGTTATGCGCTTGTAATTTATTGCTTGTCGTTTGTTGATAAATTACATAATTTTGTTCGTTCATGTTTTGTACATTAATTAGGCTGTTAGTTTTCTCGTTTGAATTGTTTTACATTTGTCGTTTCGGAGCTTTTTACAGCTGACTATGCTGTATGGGTATTGCTCATTATTGACGGCCATACGGTGACATATAGTTGTGTATTACTATGTCACTTGTAGACAGTTGTCTCATTGGCAATCATACCACATCTTCTTTTTAAAATGTTCCGCACAGGAATAGATAAAACTAAATATATTGGGAAGATCGTGTAATAGGGGCATTCAGTGCACGCAGGTTGAGCTGCAACTGGAAAAAAAGGACTATTGAATAATGAAATAGGCGACACGCAGGGTTCTTTTTGTAAAGGTAGTGTGGAAGTTTTCAACGAATTTAACTTCCCTATTTCGACTCAACGTTGATGCGTAGTTTAAAGAATTCCACAAACTCCCCACTGTAGCAATTTTGACCCCAAGAAAACAAATGACACATGTCTATACTGTAGTCACACTTGGTTTGCGAGCCTTATAACGAATTTTTAAATATGGATACTTTTTGTTGAATTTTTTTTTTTATCTGAAATGACTTGTTGACGTTATGTATTGTACACACATCATGCCAGTGGAGTTGTATTATTTGAAAGTACAATTTTGTCATCGATAACATTTTTGCCAGTTCTCACTTACATTTGACCCAATGTTTCATTATATCATATATCATTTAAAATGACGAGATATATAGGTTACATGTATATGCCCTGAATCATATTATCATGTGCATATTATGCGTAAAACAAAAATGATTCGACCATACGGATATATATTACGGCTAATTAATCCGACAAAAGAGGACAAATAACAATGAATTACTTGTACTTTAAATTGCATAAATATAACCCTAAAAGGTATCTAGAGTTACACGTTTTTAAAAAAAGTCGCTTGATGTTTTAAACCATCTATTAATCTTTTGTTATATGATTAATGAATTAAAGTAAGATTAATGGTAAAACATTTGTACATGGTCATTTTCGATTTTTACTATTGCATCCATATTTGTCGATCTACAGGTACAACGTTTTAATTTTTGTTAAATAACTGTTAACAATAAGTCTACTGTTTATACTTACAGTCATATACGGTAGTGAACCTTTGTTTTTCAGTGGTGTATAAACTCAAATTCCTTACTTATTTGAAATTATAATTAGTTCCTAGCATATTTTGTTTTTGCTCCTATTTATATTTAATATTTACTTTACCCATGTTTTATTACTTACAATGGCAGACAAATTGTATATAAGTATAGTATACCATAGAAGCAAATGCGTAGAAGCAATACGAATGGATGTTAAAAAACTATTTTTACCTATTTGTGAACAATTAAAGGGCCACGAATAAAATGTAAGTCATACTTAATAATAGAGACAAAGGAAGAAAAGCAAAACAAATCTTAGAAAAAAAAAACTTTTTTTCTAGTCTTCGACTGTTGAACTTAAAGAAACATGAAAAATAGTATTTCTAAACATTTCACATTATTTGTATATGTACAGTTGACAACGACCAAACAAACAATAGTTGATAATGTACTTAAACATACAAATATGTTCATTTATTTGAATAGCATGATTCTAATCGTTCTGTCTGAAGAATTGCCGTTCTTGATAGATCCCGCAAAAGGAGCAAATATCAAAGCTGAGCATCCCTTTGATTGTATTTTCTTAACTGTATTCATATTCTTATTAGTTATGGTTAGTTAAATGCTATGGAAGAAAATATTCATCAAGCATAGAGAATTGTCTAAAAAAAAGGTTTATATATTACTTTCTGCGACCTGATATTATTTAAAAGACATTGCTAAATATATTATTGAAGACACTTATTTATATATTATTAGTATATGTACAATGTAACAAACAAGGTTCTGTCTTCGAACAAGCATATAGAAATTTACTTGATGAAGGTTTTATATAATGATTTGTCATCAAAAGTGTTTACCTGCGTTTCCAAATGCGTCTACACTAAAGGTCTAGCAACAACTCGAGTCCGTCTGTCCAATTTTTACGATCATCCTTGCATCTTTTGATATGCCGCATGGTATATTTTTCAATTCACAAATCGACATTCCAATATTATATACTATATGAAAAATGCAGAAGACGACGGAGGAGAAAAATTTAAGACAGAAAAACAATATTCAGTTGTTATCCCATCTGAAATAAAGGAAACATGACGGTCGATGTTGTTTCACATGTCAGCTAATTATAAATAGGTGCAGTTACAAACCACCAATCAGCCATTATGTCCGTAAATTCGTTTGCTAGGCCTTTAATATACAACTTTCGTAGAAATATTCCAATCGTTTATGACAAGTAATGTTTAATGTAAGGTCTGCAGCTTTATAATGTTAAGGTGTACGGTGTAAACAATTTTTCGTTCAAATGTGCAGCTGCTTCCTAGGTGTCGAGTGTTTGAATTTTAAAGCACTCCTTTTATAAGAAAAACTTTCGATTACCTTTTCTGGCTTCCATGAAATCAAATAATGTTCGGTGCAATGTTATTTGAAGCGTCTAAGTACTTTTTACGCATTGTACTGTAGAGGTACTTTTTATAATATGTCTTTATTGTTGATAGTTGGAAATGGTTTACGCAAATTCAGACCCTGTATTGATCTTGCAAACATAGTCTAGCTTCCTAGTTATTTGTCATCAATCATTGTTCATTTGATTGCCGCCTGATTATTACTAAAAAAAGGTAACCAATTTTGATATTAATATACACTGAACTAGTACACACTATGTAAGGGACCAGCTGAAGCCCAACTCCTTGTGCGGTATTATCTCGCTGCATTGAAGACCCATTAGTTTCTAGTTTGAATTGTTTTACACTGTCTTATCGGGGCCTTTTATAGCTGACTATGCGGTATGGGCTTTTGCTCATTGTTGAAGGCCGTACGGTGACCTATAGTTGTTAATGTCTGTGTCATTTTGATCTTTTGTGGATAGTTGTCTCATTGGCAATCATACCACATCTTCTTTTTTATATTTGGCAGTTAACTGCTCTTTGGTCAGATTGTTGTCCCTTTGACAAAGTTTCCCTTTATATTCTAAATTATTTTTATACTAACTAATACGGAGAATTGTTTATAATTTCTATCTTAATACTATTTGTACATATTTATGAACAAATAAGACAGCAACAAATAAGTCCTTTTTATTAAGCGCGGAAAAGTAGGAAGGCAAGACACAGTTAAGATTTTTTTCGCTTATACTCTATCATCCAATTTTTTGGAAACACGACGGACGATTTTGTAAAGGATGTCATCCAATTTTGTATACGGTACAGTTGCCAACGACCAAACACACAATACTTGTAACTGTAGTTATTAATACACATATTTTCTTTTGGTACTACATTATTTTAATCATTATGTCTACAGAAATGTTTTTATTGAATGAGCATGCAAATAAACCTATCCTTCTGGAAGCAGATACCATATCTGATTATCACTTTGACTGTTTTTTATTAAACGTACCCATTTTTTTGTATTACTAATGGCTAGTTAAATGCTATGGTATATAATCTATATTTAGCAATGACAATGTTTAAACAAAACTATTCTACATAAACAATTGGCGATTTGTGGTACAAACACATTCTTGTTTTACGCAGATAATATATAACAAATATAAGTTGAACAATAAATGTAAGTAATTATCAAATAAACTGTAAAACCTTAAACAGACCCCTCTTATTGAATCGTTTAAAGCTTCCACTCCGATACATGTATGTTTAACAATGAATAGTGTTGCTTTCATGTCACCGTTTGTGGTGTATTCTAATTATTAAGGACAAATATTTTAAAAGGTATTACTTTTAAGTATTAAAATACTTGCAAAAACGAGGATATTGCTTCGAACAAGCACACAAGCAATTTACTAGAGGCAGCCGTCATAAAAGTTTTCTTAGCTCCAATGACAACGAATGCTTTTATATTCGATGTGCAGCTTGATTGTGGTAAATTGAACCGTGTTAGCAATTTATCGCTCCCTCGTGCATCTGTTTCATGTTTGTCGTAGCTTAACATTTTACAAAACTAATGTACAAGGATAACTGTTGTTTACCTTTTCCTAGTTTCTCTTGAAGCGAATAATTTAATATTTGGTTTTGAGCTTGTAGTGTTGTCTTATATAATGTTTATAGATCACTGTTCATTTAGTTTGCGCCTGTTATATCAAACAATTCACAAATCGGTTGATTTGCAAGTTTAGACAAAACTTCAGTATCAAATAAAGGTACCAAGCTTTGTTTAGATAAAACTTGAGTATCAAATAAAGGTAAAAAGAAACATATGTTTCAGGTACGAAATTTATAAAGTACACTCAAGACCAAAATTTATAAGACTGTTTAACAAATCTTAGTAAACCAATTAAACATGCTGAACTAATTTTTGTTCGTTGGTTATAACTAGTATACGCATAAACGAAAAAAAAAGTTTGAAAAGCCTTGCGTTTTCAGAATTGAGTGAAAATTTCCCCAAAATATTCAGTCTTAATATTATGCTTACTATCGATGGTTTCTTTCCAAATTATTAGGTCTATTGGTTGTTAGAGTGATTCTGATCACTCGATATTTTTAAGATGAGTAAAAAGAAGCAATGTTATTCAATTCAAAACGCTCTTTAAAATAAAATATTTGGATGATATCTAAATATCTACAAATTTGGTAAACCCTCTGTTAAGACATAACTCTTTATATGTATACATACTAGTAAATTAAAATAGTGTTGCATGTATTGTTACTTATATATACATGTATTCATTAATTAACATACAGCATATTGACATTTATACTGCACTCGTTCTATTTGAGCAGTCAAAATGCGTTGACTGTATATTTCTATGTCATATACAGTCACTGACCTGATATCACTTTTTCTCATGAATATTTAAATAGAAATTGACGAAATTCTTAATTAATTATTCATACGACCTATTCAACCTGTTCTTGCTTCCAATGTATACAACGACATAAACTTATTTCTTTGGCAATTTTTAGAAGAAAAAAACCATATTTCACTTTTTAATATTTTTGGTTTGCAAACTATATATCATTATGTTTTATGCTTATTGTTAATATTTTAGTTCATTCTCAAACAAACTTGTTCCTCATCGACTGGAGGTAGATGTACATTTCATTGTGCTGTACATTTCCCCGCCTGCATGATATGAGGCCTTTTTATAAAAGGGGGAAGTTTCCCAATATTTAAATCAAATAATTACATACATACTGAACAACAATTGAAAATGTACTATTTTAGATTGCAGTATAAAGACAATAATAGTGCATTGACTTGACATATCAACGATATAAGGATGGAGTCGGCCCGAAACGGGAGAAAAAGCTCGGCAGAGCCTCGCATTTCCCCGTTTCTAAGCCTCATCCTTATATAGTTGATATGTCAAGTCGATGCACTATTATTGTCTATATATCTTGTAAAATAAAGCAGACACGGTACTAGAATAGAAATAGAAATATCAAAATATATGCAATTGACAGTTTCATTTCCAGACTGATGATTTCAGTTATGCATGTAAATAGTATAGGTACAAAAGTCGTATAAGCACATCATTTTTGGGGTTCGTAATGTTTATTCTTTAGTTTTTTTATGTTGTGTTATGTGTACTATTGCTTGTCTGTTTGTCCTTTTCATTTTTAGCCATGTCGTTGTCAGTTTATTGTCGATTTATGAGTTTGACTGTCCCTCTAGTATCTTTCGTCCCTCTTTTATCACACATATAAGAACCTTCGTGTATATTTTGTGTTTGATTTCTACCGGTCTTAATAAATTTTACTACATAGCACTTAAGATAAACCATCGAACACATCTTAATACATTCTTGTACAATTCATTTTTATTTCAGAATCACTTTGTATTTCGAGTTTTTGGTATTGTGCTAGTGGTGGTCATTAACTCTGAGTTGGGTAAGTTCTGATTATTTATATCTAAAGGTAATACGCTTTTTTTGAACATTTTCTTAAAATTTAGGATAAATATAAGTTATGCTTTTGATACTAAAACTAACACGTTAATAAGTAACTTATTTATTTGAAAGATGGGCCGGTGCATGCTAAATTTTGTATCTTCAGAAAAGTCGATGTCCATCTTTTTGAATTGTGAGGAAAAGTTTCAGTCCATTTCACAGTTAATATGTAAATAAAAAAAATATAGCCATGTCTTAAATGTAAACATCAATGTTAAATAGCGTGTTTTTTTAAATATATGATTATCAGAATTCACCAAAGAGATCAAAGTTCGAGTTCACGTACATTATAACAGATCTTTCATATACTATAGTTGCATCAGAGAATGTTCTATTAAACTGTCAGAAAGACGAAATAACTCATTTCGTGCAATCATAATTATATTATTGACAATGCTGACCAAAATTGTGACACGACCCTTGTCATTATATCAATATGGTAGTTTGAACACAGAATCATTAAAACTTTATGAATAGATTTTCCTTAATTCGCTAAATGTCTAGTTCTTAAATATACCTTTATTCATATTTTGTTAAAATTTAAAAGCAAAATTTCTGCTATAAACATGATAACCATAAATTACACTTTTTTTCTTCAAAATTTAAACAAATTTGTTGAGATAAGATTTAAACATGTTAAAGTTCAAATCATGATTTGTAATAATTTTACGATTGCTCATGACATAAAAATAATAAAACAGTAATTCTAAAATCGATCGATTCCATTCATAATTATTTTGATTTTCATTTATAACGACGTTAAAATTTAAATTTAATGATATAAACGATGTACCACATACGAAAGGAGAACGTACAAAATTTCTGACAATGGTCGCGATTTTTTTTTAAATACTAAAGCTGTATTGGTCAATAATGTAACATTCACATTGAGAAATTGGGTAACATAGTCATAAATTAAGAAAACCGGTAAATTTTTGTATTTTCGTGAATAAATATTATACAAAATGAAAAGTATCATATTGCAGATACTAACATGCGTAAAATCAAAATACTTAAGAGACTTTCATTACAAATGAGACAGTATTAACATTATTGAATGAATTTGAACCAGCGCAAATGCATTTTCCTTAATTTCAAAATATAGAAGTGGAAACAATAAGACCAGTGGAAATTATGAATACTGTAAATTCAGAAAGTGTTGTGAGGAGTTTTATTTATCTCGAATCATGTGATTCATTGAGTATCGCAATCAAAGGAATTTGTATTCTGATATCTGGTCCAAATGGCCATGGTTAACTTCGGTTACTGTATATATTTTTAGGTGCCAGTGTAGCTTACGGTGGAGATTGTACGAGTACCCCATGTACTGATACAACAACGAATGAGTGTATCAGCGATCAGTGTGAATGTGCCACCACTTATTTCAGAAATACTGCTAACGATGCATGTCTTATAAGTAAGTATTTTTGCAAAATTGGGTTGATGTTTTTTCGTAAATATTCTTGTGTTGATATCTTTTTAAGTGATCTACTTTTGATTAAATCTCATTTCGTTAGTAAAACAGATATAAGAAGACAACTTGTATCTAAATAAGGGCAAAATGATGACCTGTGTCCCTGCATGCAATTGCTGAGTTAAAATGTAAATTGAGCAATAAATGATCACTTTCTGTCATTAGAGACAAAAAACTGGGAAGAAAATTTTGTAAATACAATTCATGACCAACAGAATAAATTATTAATAAATTGAAGTCGGGAGGATCGACTGGTTGAGCACCGCTATCATGTTCCTCATCCGCCCTGCAACTCCAGACTTATTTAAATTGTTATAAAAAGAAATTTGTAAACCCCACCACTATTTTTTTTAATTTTTGTTTCTTCTTTTGTTGTGTTTTCATTATTTTCAAATAATTTTTCCTTTTCTGATACATAATTACTTATTTATTTATTCTTGCTTCATATCATTGTTACATTGCATGCTATAT
This sequence comes from Mytilus galloprovincialis, assembly GCF_965363235.1. Taxonomy (NCBI): domain Eukaryota; kingdom Metazoa; phylum Mollusca; class Bivalvia; order Mytilida; family Mytilidae; genus Mytilus; species Mytilus galloprovincialis. Next base: position 41,267,012 of record NC_134846.1, on the reverse strand, counting down.
TTATGTAATCGTTAACTGGAGTTGGTATTTCAAGGAAACGGATTAATATAAGATATGTACAGCTTGTTTCCGAATCTTATTGTTATTGTGTATTTTGTATGATAATATTATTGTAATGATGATGAATACATATGTTTAAACCAAACCCCCGTTAGGTGTGTGCCTATCTTAAGTTTGGTGCCTGTTGACGTTTTTTTGCTGTATATCAAATTTGTTTTTGTTTACCGTTTTGCACATAAATGAGGCTGTAATGTTTTCGTTCTCATTGTTTTTTGCAGGGCCTTTCATGACTTGCTTATGGTTTAAGCCCATACGATGGACTGTGATAGATTTTAAAGGCCATTAATTTGGCCCTCTTTGCCGAGGTGTTCTATCGGCAATCATAACACACTTTTTTTTAATTTTTACAATGACCGAATATTTCGACTGTAACATGAGGACGTTATTAAGGAAAACAAATATCGTTATCATTTGCCATGTTGTATCAAATTCGTACTTCAGCACTTGCATGCATTATTATTGAAATAATCGAAATACTCAGTTGTTCGATAAACATTTGGAATCATGTTCAATCGATGTTGAATAAATTTAATTGCATGATAATTTTTTTTATTAGACTCATATTTACATTGTATGTATCTTTACAAACAATAAAAATAACAACCACAATCAAACACGAATCACCGTCCTTACCGTCCTTATACATTTCAACTAATGCATGTAGAAAACTGTAAAATCATAAAAATTCAGGTGACAGAAGAAATGTTCTTGTTGTTATTGAACAGTTGGAAACCTCTTTTACACAACATGATCTGACATAAGCTCGTACAGGCAGAGTTCGATTATCTGTTTATTCCGTGAAATACTTTATATTCATTTAACGGTTTAGATAAATAGATGTTTGACGATTCTAACAAACTTATTGCGTTCGAAGTCGTTAAAGACCGCCCTAGTAGTAGCGAACACATTTGCTAAGATAAAGGAGAAAATTAACGAACTACTTACATGCAATATTGTTATGATGTCAAGTAAACATACTATTGATGTTTTTATTCTTCAATCTCAAACAAACTTCGTACTAATTTTAAAAGTGAATAGGGTAATGTTTTTCAGTTTCTTAGAATAATACATTTTTTATTTTAGAAGTTGCATTAGCCGGAGCATGCGTAGCTGCAGAACCAACTGGTCAGTGTTCCGACGGTAATGCAGAATGCGACAGCACTGCACTCGTATGTCAATGCAAGACCAATTACTTTGTTAATAAAAACAATGTCTGTACTGCAGGTAAGACTTTTTGAAAGCACCTTACTAATAGAAAGGATAAATAATCAATGTTTATGCAAATATATATATATATATTTTGTGTTACGTGATATGTTCTATTCCTGAACGCAATTTAATGTCCCTTTGGTATCCTTCGGCCCTCTTGTATATACACTTTGTTTTATACCTTTCTGTAACACCAAGTACTATAACATGACAATTATTGTAATCGGGAGTGGATAGTTGTTGAAAAAAATACATATTTGATTATTTTTTGGGTGAATATCTGTTTGAACGAATTAACCAGTCCTGACTGTATAAAAAATAACTTTTGATAAATTATACTGATAGAGATGAGGGGTATATGTCAAGGAGACAGCAACAAAAAACATACCAATTATTTTAACTGACCTATTTCAAAATAAAATATTACTGTAGTGAGGCTTTTAACTTCTGGAAAATCTTAATAAGAGTTTAATCTCCTGTTAATATTGGAATCAACATTACCCTAACTAAGTTTCTCTCTGATGTAGATTACGATAAATAACCCTTCTCTCTGATGTAAACGAATGTTCCTCTGGTAACTTTCGTCCCTCTTCTATAACACATCTAAGTACTAGCCTTTGAACGTAACTGGATAAATAAATGTATTGACGATTGACGTACGGCTTATGAAAGTGAATCATAGCAAACTTTATTTATACATGAGAAATATGGATAATTAAACTCGTCAAAGAAACAGTTTGCCTATAGTCAGATTGTTTATGTTTTATGGATATAATAGTATAATTATATAACTAAACTGTATATGACAAACAGAGATTGTGTTGTGTTCCTTTGATATGGTTTCCAAAAATACATGTTTGAATTTTTTAATAACCTTGTTAGAATTTTCAATTAAAGATACAACGGTATAGACCCATATTTTTTTTATGTTTATTACAAATTACAGTTGTTGGTTTGGATGGAACTTGCGACGCCACAGATTCTGCTACAGATCAGTGTGCTGTAACCGACTCGGAATGTAGAGTAGATGGAACTGCTAAATGCCTGTGTAAAACCACCCACTATGTAGCCGGCTCCGCTTGCACAATCAGTAAGACTAAACATATAAACTTATGTTGTAACTAACTACTTGTGTTTTGTGTCAATTTTAAATGAAAATCAATACTTTTCGTTTTTGCTCAAACAAGAGGTGCATATTTACACTTTCTTTCTTAAGTCATATTTTAACACCGACTTTTTGAACATACCTCATTGGAATTATGTAAATTGCACATGCAAACCTCACTTAATATCTATACTTGCAGATCTGATTATTATTTTATGTACCTAATTTGATCATAACATATGTGTTGATGTTGTTATACTTCCTTGGCTTTCAATATATTTGGTATCATCGTTTCTGACAAAGTTTTACATGTATTTTTTACATGATTTTAGACCACATGTTTAGATAAAGGATGAATGTACTGAATTTGTAACTGTGTGCAGGTTACATTAATAATCGACTTAACTGCGAAATGTATATTTGAAAAGTCGATTTCTCTTGATTGTTAAATTGCTAGATTGAAAAATATTATTATATTAAAGGTTTGCTTATAATATTATATATGAGCATTGTGTAAAGATACATTAACGATGTTCTATAAGTAAATTTGTAAGTAAATAACCCACAATTCAGTCAGTGTTTGCATGAACCTCATATATCCCAGTGAACTTGAGACAAAGGATACCACAATTACTGATAGGTCTGCTGAATATCTTAATCTATCGTCGATGTTAATTATTTTTGTTTCTCCTGGATTTGGTTTTCTTTCGAGAACTCGAAGAGTATGTTACATATCTTTGATGTAATCACTGCTAATTGGTTTTGTTCACAACTGTAGACTCAAGTGTTAAATTGACAGCGTGACTAACTATATATGAACCAATCTAGTCTGATGGACTAATTTATTTTCTTTGTGTTTAATTATGTCACATTAACGTATACCAAATATGTATGTGTCCATTTTAATTGCAGGAAAGAACCCAGATGAAACAGGTTGTGTTGATGGAGGGTGTGTAACCCATGCTACTTGTGACACTGTTGCTTCTCCAACTATATGTGAATGTGATGCAGGTTATACTGCATCACCAACCACCACTCCTACCATGTGTAAGTTTGAGTTAAATTGTAATTTATTGCCAACATTCGATCCAAACTGGTGAATGTAGCCGTTACATTTAGCATTTGATCTTGATATTTCTATTATCTGTATGTATTAGTAACACCAAGGAAGCCAAGTACATGTATCCAGAAGAAGACTCTCAAATATTTGTCATCGTAAAATACATGAAGACAATGCCGTGAATACAGTCACAATTTTATAGTAGCAACCACTTGACGATTGTTTCATTCGAGCTTATGAGTCTTATGAAGACGAAACGCTCTTCTGTCGTACCATATCCCAAGCATAATATCTTCGATTCCTATTAAGTGCCCGCTTAGGCTCTAATTTCTAGATATCATTCTTGAAAAATATGTATTCAAAATTAAATCTTTTACTTTGACCAAAATGGCAAAAAAACAAGATTACAACTACCGGAGTTTTACGACGAGTTCTTTACGTATATTTCAGTTACAAACAACGACCAATACATAGTGTTTAAGTCTGAATTACTTTCTGTCTTCTAAATCGTGTACTTTATTTTTTTTAGTTTTCAAGGACGAATTTTTAGATTTTATTCACAGTAATTGTTTTGCAAATTTAGCCAATGACACAACCAATATGGCAAATAATAAAGTTTGTTTTATCATTTACTTCATTGAAGTTATCTTAAATGAGTTAGAATTTAAAAATCGTATAGCTAGTTTTAATTAATGTTTTGTTTTAATACTTTTTTCAGGCAGTGGTGTTGTCAAATTCGCATCTTTGTCATACATGTACGTGGTACCCATCCTTGTATCCCTGATGTTTCTCGTACGATGAATGTTCATTCTAGATCATTTTGGAGATTTGTTTTTTTTTGTGATATTTAAGTCTTACTATGCTGCTGTTTGTTTTATTTGTACAATAGTGTAATGGTTTTTTTCTGGTACTTTTTTATAACGTTTGTGATACAATAATTGTTATTATTCGTGTTATTACATGAAAAGTATCACCTAACAAATGTGTGACCCGTAACTGAAGTTAATAATATTAAGTTATACTTCTGCAAATTATGAGGAAGGTTGATGTTTGATATACGTCCATAAACTATAGACACTCATACTCAAAAGGCGTTAAGAGGTCAACATAAATTTTCAAACCTTTTCAAGGCATTGAGTCAAACAATAAATTCCTGAATCTATACCTATACTGCTAGAAAACGTCATGACAATGTTACCATTTGATGAAACGGAAACAACAGTATAAAATGTATAGTTAAAAGTAAAATTTATTTATTCGTTAGAATTAAATGCTTTTCGCTTATCCAGTATTGCATTTATGATGAAGGTGTGGAATACTATTCACGATCATAAAAGTAAAAAATGAGGGACCCGTGGCAGGCACAAGTCACAATATTTTGAAAGAACTAAATTCAGTTAAAGCGACATTTGAAATAAGTGTGAAAACTTTCTTGATTTACCTGGTGATATTAAAATAAAATAAATGTAATTAACCCGTGTATAGCCAGTCAAGGTCGTTAAAAACTTCCATTTGTTGTAACCCGTGTATAGTACACGTATAATTTGTTGACGCTTTATTAATATTTGTGTGTATTTTTATTTAGCAATATACATAGTGTGTCTTTTTTAATTACTATTCATAACTAATACATATGTATTATTTATCTCTATGTTAGCAGTGACTCAATGTGTCATTTTACATTTAATCTCGGAAACTGATAAGACCTCTTTTTTGTGCCCCACCTACGATAGTAGAGGGGCATTATGCTTTCTGGTCTGTGTGTCCGTCCGTCTGTTCGTTCGTTCCTCCGTTCGTCTGTTCTTCCCGCTTCAGGTTAACGTTTTTGGTCAAGGTAGTTTTTGATGAAGCTGAAGTCCAATAAACTTCAAACTTAGTACACATGTTCCTTATGATATGATCTTTCTAATTTTAATGCCAAATTAGATTGTTTTACTAAATTTCACGGTCCATTGAACATGGAAAATGATAGTGCGAGTGGGGCATCCGTGTACTTTGGACACATTCTTGTTTAATCATTTAAATAAGCTACAATTTCGATAAAAATAAGAAACATTATTTACAATTTTACATTTCATTTTAAAATTCTTAATTAATATGCATGTATTTTTAAAGAATTGAAAAAAATAAAATGTGTTTAGATAATAAAGCGTTAAAAGCTTTTGTTGTCAAAATGAATTATTTAAATCGATTCCCATGCCAAGTACATGTATAAACATACAATGAAATATTTACGATGTAATATATTGTAATAATTCAAACTTCTATTTTTGGACTTGAACTTGAATGTTTGTAATATTCACTAAGCTAATTTTAATATGTTACAATTATATTGTACATGTATGGCTATGTATGTATTCATCAGTTGTGTTATAAATTGTGCAAAACAATATGTTGTCTTTATCACTTCTTTACAAATATGTTGTGTTTCGTCCCATTGAAAATTATATAGGCTTCAATACGAAATAATGATGACAATTTTATAAATAAAACTATAGTCATTGACGAACTCATAACCAATTTCATATTTACGAATCACTCAGTTGGTTTTCGGTAACGTAAGATACAACAACCAACAAAATGGCTTTTTCAATCCATCTTACAAACTGAATAATAATTCCGTTTGCATCAAAGCATTACTTTTGTTATACGTCAATGATAAAATTCCGTCAAAATTTAAAACGAGGTCAGTAAAATTTCAAAGTTTTATGATGAGATGAATACCCTTAACATAGATCCTCATGTCGTGTAGACAAGATTATGTTGGTGTCGCATAAATACTCAATTGAGCTTTATTGGGACAATTATTTCCTTTTTTAATTGTAGTCGTGTCATTCGTAGCTACTTTAAAATTTGCTGGAAATAAGCACACCCGTCGGACATTGATCTGAAGAAGGGAGACGATCGAATGACTACCAGAGCTTAGTCTTCATTTGTTGTGGTCCATTTGCAAATATCTTGCAATTCAAATACTCGAATAATAATCATAATATTTTAAAATTATTATCCATTTCGAAACGCAAGGGAAAATTTTAGAAAAATATTTTAAATTTTATTTTGAGCATACTAAAGAAATATTCGAATGTGTTAAACAATAATACGTTTACGTATCCATTATACGTCATTATATTCCTGAAGACTTTTTTTAAACATTTTAATACCGTTGATCAGAAAGCAATATTTCCCAAAAGGTTACATTTGAGGAACATAAATTATGTTGTGTTGATTTAATCGTTTCAAGCGATTGATATTGCTTCAACGTTTTCGATCAGACTTGATATTGAGGTTTCAGTTACATTATCCTGTTGAATGTTTGGAATGAAATATAACATATTTGCATTACTACTTTGCGTCCAAAGTTTCCTGGAGAGTGGTTATTATAATATATAATCTGTATAGTTCACAAGCTAAAGTAAGTATATCACCGACATGATTGATTGATTTTTGGATGCTAAACGTCCAGTGGAAAATATTTAATGCATGTTCAGGGCAAAAATTGTAAAAACTACAATAGGTAGGTCGTATGGTAGAGGCTGTAAGGGTTGAAGGTCAAGGAAAATTAAGGTTCATTGGATAGATACAGAAATTATACCGCATTTCAATTACAGACCCCTGAAACAGTTGTTGAAATGCTTGTTAACATTCAAATAGCTTGGCACCCTCTTTACGCGATGCATCAGATTTAACGTCCCTATTATCACGCGAACTAACACATTCCGCTCAGTCATACGCTCACTTATGGCGAGGGTTTACTGCCGGTTGGAGGAAGACCAACAGTGACCATGTTTCTATTACAAAGTTAACTAAAGGGGTATCAAATACTACTCAAGTAGAACAAGCTTATTCTTTGTTTTCAAATGATCATGAAACCTTTTATTGTAGTTTTCTACCGATACACACATATGTCTTCAGCCGGCCTGTCTACATTGGACATATTCATAAAATATATAAAGTTAGCGCAACGGCTAAACAGTTATTATACATTACTGTTAATAAAAAACAACAATTGCATCCATATATTATTTTTGATGGGTACGATTTGAATTGGCCATTTGAGTTCATATAAAAAGACCAGAATGTGAGTTCTTTAAACCATTGTGATGACGTTAGCCTATTCATTTACCGTGGATTCTTTTTCTAGAATCAACGCTTCCTAAATCCGTCGCTGATATGGACTCACCAGATTATATTCTATTGTTTCCTTTGTGTTCCTAATATCATTAAGTTTGAATTGACTAATTTCCTGATTTCTGTTCACTAATGCAATTATTTTTAAAAACTTACCTTTAATTTTTGTAATTTCTATATGCCTTCACTGGGAATCGAACCCGTCCATAAGTTTTGTAACTTGTTACTGACATTAACATAATCGACGAAACCTGTGGGCTACCAATCGGTTACGATTTAAAAGTCTATTTTATATATATAAATGAATATATGATATACATCGGTACAACGGACACACATGGTTTGTACCTTAATATATACATAATAGGTAATCGTATAGTATGAGTTGATAGCCACGAGGTTTCGCAGTAAAGATAAATGAGTTAAAGCTAAGGACTTGTCTGTTTAGGTTCGAATCCCTGAATTCTATTTGTTGTTCCAAATTAGTCTAGATTTCCAGTTTTTGTTCTTGTTTTGAATGTTATTGTGGATATTTTGTGTAAAAAGGCGATTTTGGTCGTTTATTATCGGATAATGGTTGGCTATTCCATATGTTTCAAAGAAAACAAAAATGGATTGCATAATAATGGTCCATTTTTGTTTTATAAATTAATATTATATGATTTCATCTGTTTTACTACATAATTTTACAAATTTTAATTCGCAAATTCCTATGCTAGAAAATCGTGATATGTCTTGAATTAGGCTTATTGCTAGAAATTCCGGAAACATGCTTATTATATGCACTATATATAATGTTTTTGTCGGGTTGTTGTCCCTTTGACATATTCTCCATTTCCATTAAGATCTATTCAAATAGAAATAAGTTCGAATATGTCTTATTTTGTAAAAACAGATAACATTCGGATGCCTGATGATATGAAGATCTTTAAGGGCAGACGTGTTGCGTTATAATATGTTTGTATTTTTTTAAATATTTAATTGTGATATCTAATTTATTGTAATGGATCGTTTGACATAATATCATGGTTAATTAAACTCACTTACAATACCTTCTAATTAAGAATAGACTTTAATTTTCAAAAGACATTATCACAATAGTTTAAGTGATAGATACAATGGATAAGCGTTGATTCATGAAAAACAAACCATTCGCCCTGCGGGCTCATGGTTTCTTTTTCAAGAATCAACGCTTATCCATTGTATCTATATCACATATTCCGTCGTCAGTATCTTTATCATGCAGTTAAAGACTATAAAATGAAGGTTATAGATTGTTTCATTATAAATTTTTTGTTTGTTTCACGTTTTAAATTAGAATTCGAAAACGATGAATTCAAAATCGATCTGTTTTTGGTTGTATTGATCATTATGTATAGGTTTAATAACATTTGAATGATGCAAACATAAGTTAGAGAACGGACACCAATTTCGGACGTATATTTTGATAAGTGAAAGTCTTAATACCCCTGTGTTCTCAATTTGTGCTGGAGGCCATGGGTTTGTTTACCTTGTATCAGCACAGCAATAGAAAAAAACATACCGTTGTTTGTCATTTCATGTTGACGCCTAACGCACATAGTGCGATATATATATTTCAACGAATTGTTATTACAAACGTCGTACAAATTCGCCAAACACAATTGGTCCTGATGACTTGTAAGTGTATAAAATGGATCTGGTTATATGCCTTCATCGTTTGAATTTAATTACAATGTTGCAAAATTTCAATATCATTGATGCAGAACATTTGAGTAATTGATAGAAAGTACGAACCAAAAATACACATGAACACACACTACAAAAAAAATAAATGACAAACAAATATGAGAAACAGCAATAAACGACAAAGATGTCATAACAAACTTCAAACATAGGATAGATACATATAAAATATAAAGGGGTCAAAATCGTTTGCTTGTGTGAACCTTCACCCTTATCGGAGACGATGGTGTATAATTAAAATATTATTCCAATTAAACAAAATGAGTTGAAAAGGTCTTAAAATATCAGATCAATACAAAGCTGATAAAACAGCTAAGATACAAAAACAAAGACAGGACGCGACAAGCAACGTATACATCCCAGCTCATTTGTGTCATAGTTGTGTCTGGATTAGGAACCCCGATTCGCTATATCCGGAAGTTTGTAACTAACATACACCCGATGCCGAATTCTATATTTGTTTACATGGAATATTGAGCTTTAAATGAAAAATAACTGATTGCATTGTTATTGACAATATCAAACCATGATTAATAAGAAAAAAAGAAGATTTTAACCCACACTGGAACCCTTAATTTTACCTATATGGTCAAACTTTCACAAGAGAGTACTTTTTTACAAATGCCAAAGGTGCCGTTTTGCTTATTCTTGTTAAATCCATGTGCTAATATGGATCAGCAGGTCAAGACTGGCTGTCTCGTGCAATCATATCACAAAAAAGTGCATCATGCAATTATAAAAATGGACGGGTTTAAGACGACGACATGTTGAGTCAGGCATTGGATTTGACAGAAGAGACTGAACATAACGCAATGAGTTATTACTATTACCCAAAGAAATAACATGTATCAGTTCAATGGAGGAAATCATCAATGTATTTTACTTGTTACGTTTTTTTTTTAAACCCACCCCTTTTTCTAAACATTAAATACGCATTAGTTTGACAAAATATTGAGGGATATGTGTGTCAGGGCTAGAAACCCGACGACTAGACACAATTTACATACAAAAATACAGATTGTATTTTTTATGTTCAAGATAGATGCTAGATATTTTTTCGCTATTAGGAATTTCCTGAAATCTAACAACTTGAGTAAACACTGTAATTTACTCTTGTGTTGTTGTTTAAAAAAACAAAAAACACTCTGGTTTTGAATACCAATATATTATACTGTATTTTCGGGATGTACATGTAGAAGCAGGGGCTTCGGGAATCCCGCTCGTGAACCATGTGGTCAAACGTGATCGTTATTCGTAACAATAAATCTAATCAATTTACACTTATTTAAGAAATAGCAAATACCAGCTCACACCGGCTTGAGTTTCTTTGTTCTGCATGCTTTCTTTTGTTCTGTAATATTTTGGTGGAAATGTCAAGTCCACTGTAAAGTTTTGTATTATTCATACGGAAAATCCAGTCTCTAACCTGGGATTTAAACTCATGACCTTTAGCATATACACCCATGATCAATATCCCTACACAAAGACGACTATGTGTTAATTGTAGTAATATTTAAGGTTATTTTAATGATTATGTGGCGTTCTAAACTAGATTTACAGAAGTATAAATGTTTTGTTTTTATCTTATGCTAGAACAGCTGGGATGTAAAATAGTAATCCAATCCGGACTTGGTGTGTTAGTGAAAGATCATTCTCCAGTCATTAGGATGATTTTACAATAATTAAGACACGTGTGGATAGTTGTCTCATTGGCAATCATACCGCACCTTCTTTTTTATATGGTGTACAATAAATACGGAATCTTGATACATTATAGTGAAAAGAAACTGCTAGGCCTGCATTCATAATTTGAACAATTGTTGGCTTGATTATCGCTGATATAAACAAATGTAATTTCAACTCTATAAATTGTCTAAACTCGCAACTCGACTCTCAATTTTATAACTTGCAATTCAATTCTTCTTTTAACTCGACTTTTGAAACTTGCAATTGGACTTTTTAGACACGCAACTCCACTTTCGCAACTCGTAACATGACATTCAACAATAAGAATTCCTTAAATAGGAGTTCATGTAACACACATTTTGAATTTTCCACAATTACTTCATCCTTTAAATTCAAGCATAATTATGTAAAAACGTGTTCGATAGGCAAGTTCTTCGACAGGTATAATTCGACTTATTAAGTCGTCAAAATGAGAAAATCTAATATAATAAACGAGACTTATAAATCATAGTTCGTTATGCTTTAATCTGAAGAAAAAAAATGCTATATAATAATATCTGTTTTTTAATTTGACTTATATGTTTTAGATATTGTTTTAACCCTCTTTAAATGGAAACTTTTGATCTTTAGAATATATATCTACATGTTCTTAGTCAATTTGATTGAAAAATAAAAAAAGTTGTTTTCTATCGATTTTGAAATCGCTTTCTCTACATGTTTTATAGCATTGAAAAAAACAATCACAAACGATGACGATGGATGGCTGATTAACCTCCAGCGGCAAATAAACTGAGTTTAAGACTGATGAAATGTCAATTTCATATGGTTATTTATCCTGATTGGTACTACACCGACACACTAAGCCGGAATTTAACATGCTAGATTACAATGAGCATTTATGAGTTTGACTGTCCCTCTGGTATCTTTCGTCCCTCTTTTACAAGGTATCTGTCCGTAAAAAGACATTTCACCCTACCTGGACACATTCTGACTCCGAGCTGACCAGTCTCTAATTTTGTGTATAATAATAGCTAGGTAATCTTATAAATGACAATTAAAGTTGAATACATGAAAAGCTAGCGTTCCTACAAAGTGCTTGTACACTACAATCATATATTATACACATTTTGCATGTACATTTGTGTTTAAGGATACTGATTGCATTTAAAGCAGGCTAATATTATTGACATGGGGGCTTTTTGTGTCTTTCTATATGCGTGATGGGGTTTGCTTATTGTTCAAGGCCGTATACGATAACTTACAACCCTTAATCCAACTTCCATTTGTTTCTTTAAATCATGCTGTAACTTTTTATTTTTGTATGGACACATGCTTATGTTTTTTCATGAATGTAAAGACTCGTTCATATATTTGCCATATTTTTGACATCAATCATTATACACCAGATTTAACTTTAAAATGTGTTACCCATCTAAAAATATGATCGACGTAATTAAAAAAAAAATACAACCGCAAAATATAATGAAATAAATAAAAATCTGTTTATGGGACATACATAGTCCAGCTTAAATATAAATAAATTCTGTAAATTTTTTTTTCTATTAACAAAGAGACATAACTCAAGAACGGATAAAAGCACGCCACCTAAATTTAAACTCGATCTATATTTTTTGGTTATGAGCATTGTGGCTAAGTTTCATACCATTTTTATTTTGGCAAACGTATCAACGATAAAATGCGGAAACGTCAATTTACAATGTACATGTAGGTTGTTTTGTTTTATAAACGTTTATAACTCGAAAACGGTGAAAGTGACGCCATAAAAATTCAAAATTTGATTTACTTTGGCGGAAATCAGCATTGCAAAAAAGTTTAATAGGATTTGTTAAAGACAAAATAAAATTAAATTGCTGAAACTAAAAACATACTAAACAGACTGAGATTATTCCGCAGGAACATTTATGTATAGCTTCGCATAGGAAAAGTCTAAAAAAAAAAATGAGAAGACTGAAAAGTTTGTGTGTGTGACTGAAACGGGATTGGACAAACTTCTGAACAGGACAAGTTCAAAATAGGATTAAAGTCTTACAGTAAGTCAATTTCTTTTTTCAGTTTCAGATCTTCGTTTTAATTTTTTGGCTCAAAATGGTAGTGGAATATATTTGTCTGCTTCTTTGGCCTTCACCAATAGAAAAACTGTTCAACTAAATAGTGTAAAAAGATCATTAGCGACCCCAGCCCATTGTCCTGGAGTCACATTCGCTTAGGGAATGCTTTTTGTTTCTATCTTTTTAATTCATTTTAAGTAAAATTTCCTAATTTCTTCAGTATTTGGAGTTATTTGCACCCTATGTAACGTATTCTTAATTTTAATTTCAATTCACAACCAAGTATTTTGAAACACACAAGGTTATTGTCATATATGTGTAAACATTTTTTTTGAAATTTAATTGTGTGGTAGTACTGTTTACTGTGCCCGTGAAGTGTTTTTTACTATAAGTCGGTCAAAAGAGAGTCGATGAGGGAGAAATAAAAACTTTGTTACATATTATTATTGCTGCTTTTTGTGCAGTTCTTCTTTTATAATATATATTTATGATAAGAACTCTAGTATACTATATCGATGCACTCACTAGCCGTCTTACTGTAAAATAATGTTTTTTGACGAGCATGCGACTCATGTCGCAGAAAGCTCGACATAGGGATAGTGATCCGGTGGCGGTGGCGGTGTTAGTTAACTTCTCAAAAGCTTTAAAATTTAGAAGGTGGAAGACCTGGATGCTTCATACTTTGTATACAGATGCCTCATGTTACGAAGTTTCCGTCAGTAACATGTCCAATGTTCTTAATTTCATTTTAATGGTTCAGTGAAAAAAGTTTTTTTGTAATGCTTAATTCTGTCTTATTATCAGTAATAGAATAACTATATTTGGTATGTGCGTACCTTGCAAGGTCCTCATGCCCGTCAGATAATTGTCACTTGACCTCGACCTCATTTCATGGATCAGTGAACAAGGTTAAGTATTGGTGGTCAAGTCCATATCTCAGATAGTATAAGCAATAGGTCTTGTATATTCGGTGTATGGAAGTATTGTTAGGTGTACATGTCCAACTGGCAGGTATCATCTGACGTTGACCTAATTTTCATGGTTCAGTGGTTATAGTTAAGTTTTTGTGTTTTGGTCTATTATTCTTATACTGTATGCAATAGGTCTACTATATTAGGTGTATGGAATGATTGTGAGGTGTACATGACTAGCAGGTAGGTGTCATCTGACATTGACCTCATTTTCATGGTTCAGTGGTCAAAATTAAGTTTTTGAGTTTTGGTCTGTTTTTCTTATACTATATGCTATAGGTCAACTGTATTTGGTGTATGGAATTATTTTATGATCTATATGTCAGTCACACAGGTTTTATTTAACCTTGACCTCATTTTCACGGTTCATTTCTCCGTGTTAAGTTTTTGTGTTTTGGTCTGTTTTTCTTAAACTATAAGCAATACTAGAACACACCCGCGACATCGCGGGCATTCAGAGCGTAGTTTAAAGTATCAGTATGTAAAATGTTGTTGGAAGAATTTTGTTAAATACAGAATGACTGGAGAATTTCAGCGAAAGTATCATATTAAGTCATAGGTTATTGGGGACAGGAAAATGTTTTTTTTTACCCTCCACCTTTATTTCCAAAGTTCCCAAATTTTTGGTTTTCTATCAATTTCAATATGAACATACATTTAGTATGTTATGAACATTTATTTAAGTAAGGAGCCTGTAATCAGTGGTTGTCGTTTGTTTATGTGTTACATATTTGTTTTTCGTTCATTTTTTGTACATAAATAAGGCGGCTAGTTTTCTCGTTTGCATTGTTTTACATTGTCATTTCGGGGCCTTTTGAAGCTGAGTATGCGGTATGGGCTTTGCTCTTTGTTGAAGGCCGTACGGTAACCTATAATTGTTAATTTCTGTGTCATTTTGGTCTCTTGTGGAGAGTTGTCTCAACATGGCAATCATACCACATCTTCTTTTTTTTTTGTAATCAATGAATTTTGTAAAAGATTTAATGACTGGAGAATTTCAGAAAAAGTATCAAAAGTTCACATGAATTATTTTAGCGCTTATCTGTATATTATGAACATTCATTACTATATAAATAAAGCGTAATTACTTTCAATTCTAAGTTTACTAATCGATCCATGGTGATCATTGATATAGTATCCAGACCATCTCTATTTAATAAATTCTGTGACTGCCGTGGATAGTAAACTTGAAAATGATAGCAGATAAAATTCTGAAAATACACTTTATTCGTAGCATATGTATGTTCAAAGTATACAGAAAACGCAAACCGGAAGTCTAATCTGACTTAAAATTTCGTACAATGACGGGACAATACCCGGATGCCTTTTTTCTCGTTTTTCTCATAAAATAGCTCAATCTGAATAATCATATGAATGGATGACAAATGCGACTATGCACTGTACCTATAGGACACAGCGGCGTGTTGATTATTTTATTGTGGAAAGTAGAGAAGCGACACCAAAAATGATGTCTTCTCGTTTAATAGTATAGATGACAACTATATTTGTTGTATGGAAGAATTGTTAGCTGTACATGTCTGTCTGACATGGTTAATCTGACATTGACCTCATTCTCATGGTTCATTGGTCAATGTTTAGTTTTCTTGGTTAATGTTAAGTTTATGTGACTGTTGTAATAAAAGCTTTATATTTAGGACTATCAACAGTATCAATGATTAGTAACGAAGGTCTATATAGTCTTTACATTTAGCATTTTATCTTGATATTTCTATTATCTATAATTTATCAGTAACATCAAGGAAGCCAAAAATATGTATCATGAAGGAAAGTTTCAAATAATATTCATCTCTAAAATACATGAAGAAAATTACTTGAATACAGTCAGAATTTTATAGTAGCAAACACTTAACTAACTCGATTGTCACGGATGAGTCTTATGTATACGAATGGCTCGTCTGTCGTACCATATCCCAAGCCTTCATATTTTCGATTCCTATTTAGTGCCCGCTTAGGCCCCTAATTTCTAAATATCATTTTAAAAAATATGTATGAAAAATAAAATCTTTTACTTTGACCAAAATTACAACTACCGGAGTTGTATGCAGTGTTTATTTGACGTGTATTTCCGTTACAAACAACGACTAATACATGAAGTTTAAGTCTGAATATATCATACTGTTTACTCAACCGTGTTTTTTTAAGTGTTTTCAGATTTTATTCACATTATTTCTTTCGTTAATTTCTCCAATGAATCAAGCTGAACGGCAATAATATGATGTCCGTTCCAATAATTTACGATGAGTTAAAAAAAAAATGTTTTACTAGTTTTTATTAATCATGTTAATGTTTTGTTTTAATACTTTTTTCAGATAGTGTTGTTGTCAAAGTCGCATCTTTGTTGTACATGTACGTTGTACCCATCCTTGTACCAATGATGTCTCTCCTATGATGAAAGTTTATTCTAGATCATTTTGAAGCTTTTGCTTTTTTTGATATTTGAATGTTGCTTTTTTTTTTTTATAAAATTCATATTGTAGTGTTACATTATACCAATCTAATTAAAAACCAATCTCTCATCGCTCCTGTTTCTAATATGTCGCGTGGGAGATCTAACGAAACCCGCTTTGAGGTCACATGTGAGTGACCTCGTAGCTGTGTCTTTTTCGACCAATGAAATTGAGTCTTCCACGATCTTGGAAGTTTAACGTAAGGCAAAGGGATGTAACTCATTTTATTTACGACGAAATCGTCAGTCAAAATAATTCATAAACTTTTTTGATTGGATTAATAGGTCGTCAACTCATTTGCATATCTTTATAAATTCATGACTTTTAGTTCACTCACATGTGACCTCAAAGCCGGTTTCGTTAGATCTCCCACGCTACATATCAGAAACAGGAGCAATGAGAGATCGGTTTTTAATTAGATTGACATTATACATGTATGTTATACAATATTGCTGTTTGTTTTTATTTGTACAGTAGCGAAATGTTTTTTTATTTCTTGTACCTTTCCTTAGTTTTAGTGATACAATAATTGTAATTGTAATAACATAAAACACTTATGACACTACCAATAATGATCCGTTATTGCAGTTTATATAATATTTTGTATTAAGTTATACTTCTTCTGCAAATTAAAATGAAGGCTTATGTAGAATATACGTAAATTAACTATAGAAACTCATAACCTAAAAGACATTAAGAGGCCAACATAAATTTTCAACAGGTGTCAATACATTATGTCAAACATATTCCTGAATCTATACCTTTACTGATGGAAAACGTCATGGCAATATCACTATTTGAAAAACGGAGAACAACGGTATAACATATATAGTTAAAAGTAAAATGTACTATATTCATAGATTTAAACGCTATTTGCTGATCAAAATTTTACATTTATGATGAAAAAGTGAAATACCATTCACAAATAAAGGTGACATGCAGTCTTAGGCCGTGTTCACATTGACCTAAATTCGGTGTTGTGTTAGTGTAACTCACACGTAAACTAAACACAATTGCGTTCCCATTGATAAAACTCAATGTTTACATGTAGTTTAAATCATGTTTTATCTACACACAGTCGATAGTCAATGTAGGCCTTATGTAGGTTAAGTGTACACAAAACTAGGCATCTAGGACATTAGTTTTACCGTGTATATATTTAAGGAGGAAACTATTTTTGAGTAAAATTGATATTTTTGATAATTTTTAGTATAGTTCTTTACAGAAATTGTTGTCTAAATTTTACAGATTTTTTTTGTTAAAAACAAATTCACGTACTTTATTAACCCCTGATTAAGACTCAAAGCAGCATCATTGCCGAACCCATAAGGCAGGAACCAATTGATTTTCGGGGGGGGGGCTATTATAGTTGAGTATAGAACATAAAGGCATGGGGAGGGGTATTATAGCTGAGTATAAAACATAAAGGCATGGGGGTGGGGCTATTATAGCTGAGTATAAAACATAAAGGCAAGGGGGTGGGGGTGAGCTATGGATTTTGTTTTGGAAACAAAAAATGTTTCCAGTTTTGGGCCATGAAAAAAAAAATTGTTTGTTTCACCCTCAGCTGCCACTATATATATATAATGCTAAAATTGATTTCGACTTGTCACCAAAATTTGTCCTGGAAAAATCAATAGCCCACGCCCCTCTACCCCCCCCCCTTTTCCCTCCCTAAAAAATGAAGTAAATAGTTGCTGTCTAATTCATTTGAAAAGGTCTTCCCGAATCGACTTGACGTACATAGAAATATTTGCCACTGGTCTTTACTCAAACAACGATTCACGCATAAATGCATGACTAAAAAAAGGGTGGGGTAAATGATATGTTTGTCTAGTATCTCAGATCCGTTAAATAACACTTAAAATAAATTAAAAAAAACGTGACCCTATTCTTTTACCATATACTCCTTGGAGAAGAGATACCATTTGAAACAAACAGAAAAGAAAAAAAAATAGAGATCCCTAATAACTCAATCCTTTTTTTCGGCTGTAAGCACGCTGCTGCAGCTAACGTTTTCTAGTGCGTAATCGAGACATCTCTAGTATATTCAAACTACTGCAAATTATAAAAATGGCTTTCATAAAGTAGTAACCACTTAACTTAAAAAGGGGGAGGGTTATTTTTTTTGTATCTGAGTAAGATTTTTTTTCTCGCGCGTACGTTTTTATTCCTTTTTTAAAAATTAAAATAAAAAAAAGTGCTGACTACTGGGCTGGTGATACCTACGGGGAAATAAATCTCCACCAGCAGTGGCATCGACCAAGTGGTAGTAGAGACGTTAAATTCGATACATAACGTAAACAAGTCCAACAGTCTTGGCATATTAAGAACCATTGCAACTACTGTTTAGGGGATCTGTAAATAGGCTGTTGGTAAATTTCAGTCACTATTAAACATACCCTGATTGTCCCTGACATCCCGGAAGACCCCTATCATTGGACCTACCTATAGACGTTATTACTGATTTGTTCGTAATTTGAACATTCATGGCATATTTGCGACTATACGTCTCACCAACAATCAGTCATGTCGATGGTATACTTACTTATGTTTGTGAACTATACAGATTATGTATTAGGATAAACACCCTCAAGGAACCACAAATCAGCCATGCAAGTATGTATTAACTAATATATTATTCCAAACGTTTGACACGATAATGTAACTCAAAACCTAAATATCAAGTCTGGTCGAAAGCTATAATATTTGAAACCATAAACATCGTTTGAAGCGAGTTAAATAAGACAACATGTGCCATAAATGTTACCTTGTGCGAAATATCACATTTTCAACGGTTTTAAAATGTAGCAAAAGGTCTTCATTAATGTAATGATGTATTAAGGATACTCTTAATTATTCTTGTTTAAAACACATTCGAATATTTCCAAAGGAATTATTTTAGGTTATACAACGCTTTCAAATTGACCTTTATTTAGATATAAAGCGGATGTTCTCTCACTAAATAATTCAAAATTTGGTGACTATGTTGAACGCATCTATCCCATCGAACTAGATATAATGGATAACACAGATGCAGTAAAATCGGCTTCATATCTTGACATACATCTAGCAATTGACAATGAGGGTCTTTACGACAAAAGAGATGATGTCAGCTTTCCAATTGTAAACTTTCCATTTCTAAGCAGCAACATTACAGCAGCCCCTGCATACGGGGTATATATCTCCCAATTGATACGATATTCCTGTGCCTGTATTTCCTATTATGATTTTCTTCATAGAGTGTTACAAGGAAGCTATTAAACCAAGAGTTCAAATGGTGAAGTTAAAAAGCATCCCTTCGTTAATTTTACGGACGCCATCAGGAGTTGGTTGACCGTTATGGAATAACCGTTTCACAGATGATATCGAATATATAGATATAGGAAGATGTGGTGTGAGTGCCAATGAGACAACTCTCCATCCAAATAACAATTTTAAAAAAGTAAACCATTATAGGTCAATGTACGGCCTTCAACACGGAGCCTTGGCTCACATGCTCCTTACATCGGAACTACAATCCCCTTCCCTTTCATAAATGTGACCTACCGAATTAGACTTTTTACCGGGTTTGTGATTACATGAGCAGCACGACGGATGCCACATGTAGAGCAGGATCTGCTTGCCCTCCTTCTGGACCACGTGAGATCACCCCCAGTTTTGTTGGGTTTTGTGTTGCTTAGTCTATAGTTTTTCTATGTTGTGTCATGTGTACTATCATTTGTCTGTTTGTCTTTTTTTAGCTTGTAGCTATGGCGTTGTCATTTTATTTTCGATTTATGAGTTTGACTGCCCCTCTGGTATGTTTCGTCCCTCTTTTACATTTAATATTCTAATAAAATCTTTAAAAAAATTCTCCAAACTATTTTAGAAAAGAATGCAAGAAGGTCGAAAAAGCATTTGCAAATTATGTTTCCCGTGAAATAAATGGAATAACAACAATGTAAAACAAAAACTTAAGCATTATATAAACTGCCATAGTTACTGTAATACTTACACAATTTAAAACAAGAATGTGTCCAAAGTACACGGATGCCCCACTTGCATTATCATTTTCCATGTTCAATGGACCGTGAAATTGGGTAAAAAATCTAATTTGGCCTTAAAAGTAAAAAGATCAACTAATAAGGAACGTGTGTACTAAGTTTCAAGTTGATTGGACTTCAGCTTCATCAAAAACTACCTTGACCAAAAACTTTAACATGAAACTCACACTTTTAATTTCTATGTTCAGTGGACCATGAAAAAGGTGTCAAAAGTCTAATTTTGTTTTAAAATAAGAAAGATCATATCATAAGGAACATGTGTACTAAGTTTCAAGTTGATTGGACTTCAGCATCATCAAAAACTACCTTGACCAAAAACTTTAACGTGAAGTGGGACGAACGGACGGACAGACGAACAGACGGACGGACAGACGAAAGGACGCACAGACCAGAAAGCATAATACCCCTCTACTATCGTAGGTGGGGCATAAAAACACAATTATTTTGATTGTACATGATTTTAAATTCCGTTTAACAAAGAAATCAACGATTACGTCTCACTATTTACGTTGCAAGTATATACTTATGATTAAAGTGTTAACATATTGTAGCTGGATGAATGACCATAAATTATTTTATCTAAAACCTCCTGTCTATAGATAGAAAGGTTCTATAATTAGCGAATCAACTAAAAACCGCCCAGTCACATAAAATAAATCAAGTGGATAAGTCGTAATAAAGGAAAAACGTGAACAAATGACCATGCTTTTAAAAGAGATAGATAATATAACTGATAAGTGTGCTGTGGATGTTACTACTTTATACAAGGCTTTCAAAAATTGCTGCTATCAGTGAAAAATTGAAATGTCGACTGTAAAAACTCAATCAATGTCTCAGAAAACTGCAGAATGCAAGTTATAGATAAGGTGTTTTTTTTTTCTTTGAAAGCTTTTCCGTTCTGTTCGTTGATACATTCGAACGTTTGATAATGTGACTTTTTTCAGGGGTCCTCGCTTTTTGAATTAACCTAGGATATATATTCAACCTTTTTGGTTGATCAGTAAGAAACAAACTACAAGTCCACGATAACAAACATCCTATTATGAAGATCGTTATATTATCGTTTAATTATCACAAAAAAAAACTTCCCAATCGTCTTCGCCATATACTTTTTCTTTCAACTGTAAATGGTTGTGATAATGATAAAGATAAGCAAACCACAGTAGGCGGATTTTAACTTCCCTAGGGCGACTAAATACACAAACATTGTTAACATTACGTATTTTATCAATTGATGATGTAAGAATATGAAAGAAATGTTCGTCTGGCATTTAATAAGAAATATAAAAGGTCTTTAAAAAAAATCTTAGCAGACATACGCTATGGATTTTAAAAGAAAGGATGAAATTTATTAAAAAAAAATAAGCAAGATCAGTTCAAATGGAGAGAAGACGGTTTCTGTGTTTAACACAACCACGTTCAATCGAATATTGGAACATTGATTGGTCAATTACAGCGTTTGGAAAGTGCTAGAATGTTTTTGTTTAGAGTATATTACTATATATCAAAAAGACTAAATAACAGGAAGCACGGGTGTTTGTAAGGTAAATGGGACATGGGTGCAATTATAAAATCTGTCACTCTCAAATTAAAAAAATTGAAATCGGACAAAAGTTTAAATCTAACAGGTTTTTTGTAAACTATCGTGTGATACACGCAAAAATTGTTCTCCTTTGTCATCAATCTTTGAATAATTAGTTGATTAGTTTGTAGTGGTTTACGTGCATCGAAATAGCAAATCATACCTTTTGCAATTAGAACAATTATTTATTATTTTTGTTTTGAGAGGATTGAATATGTAAGTAGGTTAAACAGTAAACATTCAATATAACATATTTTCTGAAAAGAGATTGGATTTAACTTAAAAATTGTAATCCCTATGGAAGAAAATGAGCCTTTTAAACTTATTTCTTAGCGTTGAATTCGTGGAATTATTTTCTGCACCTCGAATCCTATTTTTATCTGCATGATCATATATCATGTTTTACCTGTTTGTGTCGCCTTAGGGGAAATTATGAAACATTTCATATGCATCTTAGCTTATGATCTTAAACATATGAGATTACTGCTAAACTGTAGGAAACGTTCTATGCATTACTTATACGCATGCGCTTACAGTTGTTGTCAGTCTAAAATAAATATATAAGTAGTTAAATGTTATAGCTTTGCAGGTAACCAATTTTTTGTAGATATGGATATTATTTAGATTACAAATAAGCATTCCCCAACTATGGTACGTACCTTGATGTAACAATATATGAATTGTGAATAACTTGTTTCAAATTGTTTACAATATTTCATTTAAAAAATGTTTTTATATTGATAAGAACATCATAGAAGATGATTTACTCAAATGCAAATGTTTAACAAACAAGGGACATTGGTTCTGTTTCTTATGAAATGCTTGTCAATAAACTGATATCATCATTATACGAGGCATACATATTCGTCTTTAAACGGTCTCAAGACAGGGCACACATAACCATTAGTAACATCTTCGTGTAATGTTTTCCAAACAAATGGTTATACGATTTTCGTATGCGGCATTTATCAGGTACACTCAAAATCAAAAGTTTGGATAGCCAACAATATAGAACTGTTTAAAAAATCACATTTATTCACTCGAAATATGTTATGTTTATAACTTGTTTATTAATAAACGAAGACCAACTAGTTTCCAAGCTCTGGGATTCCAGAATTAAGTTTGAAAATTTCCTGATTTATTAAGTGGTTATACTATGATAACTATCGATTGCTTCTCATCAAATTATAAAGTCGTGTGACCGCTAGACTGACTTGAATTTTTCCTAAGATGGGCCCAAAAAATCTTTAATTCAATTCAGAACGCTCTTTAAAAAAAATTGACAAAAATCAAAATATAATCTGCAAACTAAGTAAAAACTCCGGATATTGCAATCATTTTTTTTTCAGCCTCTTTATTTTCAAGATAAAGCACTTTGTACGCTTTGAAAAATTGTTACAGCTATGAATCGTTTGAATTGTTTTACATTGTCATTTCGGGGCCTTTTTTAGCTGACTATGCGGTATTGGTTTTGCTTATCGTTGAAAGCCGTACGTTGAACCATTGTTGTTAATTTATGTGTCATGTTGATCTCTTGTGGAGAGGTGTCTCCTTGGCAATAATACCACGGCTTCTTTTTTATATCCAATGATCTACAAATCTATTAATCCCTAGATGTTAACACCTTTTCCAACAAATACAATATATATATGCATACATATTAGCAGAATCAAATGGTGTTACATGTATTGAAATTGATGTACATCCATTAATTCATGTTGTCGATCTATGTCTTGTATAATAAAGCAGACAACATTGACAAAGTATAACATTGGCATACATATATCTAACAGTACATTATTTCATAGTTTCATTAACAGACTGATGATTTAAGTTATATATGAAACGAGTACAAACACACAAGTCGTGTAACCGCATCTTATCACACATATAAGAACCTTTATCTTCACATTCTTCATTTCTTGTATATTTTCTATTTGATTTCCAGCGATCATAATAAAATCGTCTACATAATACTAAAAAAAGCATTGAACAAATCTAAATACACTCATGTACAATTCAGTTTTATTTCAGAATCACTTTGCGGTTTTTGGCATTGTGTTAGTGGTGGTCATTAAATCTGAGTTAGGTAAGTTCTAATCATTTATCATTAAAGGTTATAAGATCTTATGAATCATTTTCTTCAAATTTTGGAAAAGTACAAGTATGCTTTTGACACTAAATTTTAAAGTCAATAAGTCACTCATGTATCAGAAAGATGGACTGGTGTATGCATAATTTTGTATCTTTAATAAAGATGATGTCCATTCTTTTGAATTGTAAAAATAAATATCAGCCAATTTAAAAGTTTACATATGAAATAGAAATGATGTCCATGTTTTAAATTTAAACAATAATGATGATAAGCTTTTTTTTATCTTTTAAAAGTATATTTGTATATGGAAACTGGAGGTAAAAGCAAGTTTTATGAGGTTTGTATTGTTCGAATAGTGCAATTAAGTGAGTAATGCAACCATAAGAACTTGCAATCTGATATCTGGTACATATATCTTTAAACGATTTCCGCCAATCGAAATGATCAATTCTGCATTTTTGTTCAGTATTCAAAATTTGCAATAATAAATGCCTCCGGGTGCGGGAATTTCTAGCGACATTGAAGACCTGTTGGTGACCTTCTGCTGTTTTTTTTTTTTTTTGTTTTTTTTTTCTATGGTCGGGTTGTTGTCTCTTTGGCACATTCCCCATTTCCATTCTCAATTTTATGCAATATTTTCAGTTTCTGTAATATTCATATTTTCAGGAGCCAGTGTAGAATACGGTGGAGATTGTACTAGTAACGCATGTACTGAAACAACTAATGAATGTTCCAACAGTGTATGCCAAATACTGCGGACAACGCATGTCTTGCAAGTAAGTATTTAAGCAAAATGGTTGCATGTAAAATATTTTTGCTTTTATATCTTTTCAAGTGATTTACTGTTTTAAATCACATTACATTAGTGATACAGATATTAGAAGATATCCTTTATAAAAAAGGGCAAAATGATGAACCGTGTCGTTGCATGCAATTGTTGAGGTAAAACGTTAATTGAGCAATAACTAATCATTTCCTGTCATTTGAGACACCAAATGGGAAACGTTTTGCAAATACAATCAACAATTAACAGAATGAACTACTAATAAAGTGAAGTCGGCAGGGTAAGCACCGCTCTCTATGTGCCTCATCTGCTATGCAATTCCAGACTTGTTTAAGAGGTGTCTCATCGGCAATCATATCACTTATTTTTTTATTTTAACAATGAACTGTGCACCGTGTGTTAAAATCAAAACTGGCTAAGAATAATGTTGTTTGGTTGTTGTTTTTTGTATCAATAATGCATGTATTAGCTTTACACTTATTTTGACATACAGGATTATTTCGACCCACATGAGGAGGTTATGGAAAACACAAATTGTTATCATTTGCCATGTTGTACATTAGCTAATTCGTGCGTTATTATTGAAATAATCGAAATTCTTAGTCAAAATTTAGAATCATGTTCAATCGATGTTGAATTAATTTAATTGCATGATTAAAAATGTAATTAGACTCTTAAAGATAACTTAGCACCAAATTAAAATAACAACCAAAATGATACACGAATCACCGTCCTTATACGTTACAACTAATGTATTTAGAAAACTGTAAAATCGTAAAAATTCAAGTTTTACCGTTTATTCCGTGTAATACTTTTGTTATTCATTTAACGGTTTTGATAAATAGATATTAGACCTTGTTAACCACATTTTTTTCGTTTTTCGTTCTAAGTACAGATAGTTAAAGACCGCCATAGTAGTGGTACACACATTTACTAAGACAAAGAAGAAAAAATAACCAACTACTAAATGTTATAATGTCAAGTAAATGTGCTATCAATGTCCTTGTTTTGCAATCTAAAACAACTCTGTACCAATTTTAAAAGTGAAAAGGGCAATATTTTTCAGTTTCTTAGAAATTGATCCAGATTAATATAATTTTATTTTAGAAGTTGCATTGGCTGCAGCATGTGTAGCTATACAACCAACTGATCAGTGCTTAGACACTAATGCAGAATGCGATGGCACTGCACTCCAATGTCAATGCAAGACACATTATTTTGGAAATAAAAACAATGTCTGTACCCCAGGTAAGACTTTTTGAAAGCACCATTCGGATAGAATGAACAATTAATCATTGTGTATGCACATACCTTCTTGTGAAAGGTGATAAGTTTTATTCCTGAACGGAAATATTTGGCTTTTTACTGAGTTTCTGAATTAATTCCACGGGATCAGCTTTTTGCCTAGTATTATCAATACAAAAATAAGATTATTTAATGCCTTTCTGGCTATCATCCTTTCATAGATTACTTCATTAGGTAGATAGTGTGTCCAGTTCAATTGTTGAATTGATTATGTCACGTTTTATGTTAAAATCATGTTGTTTACACTGAATATACTGATTTCCCCTTATCATCAGATGTATAACCATCGAAGGTAATGGCTGCTTGTAACCAACAGACACATACCAGTTAATAAATGGCAAAAGAGGTTATGAAGCATAAATATACTTTTAAAATATACATTTATGAATATACAGAGTACTATGACATGACAGATATCGTAATCAGGAGTGGCTAGTTGTTGCAAAAATGTACATACATGTATTTTGTTTTTTGTGTATTTCTGTTTTAATGAATTTACTAGTCATGACAGTGGTCACATAATAAAAATTGTTGATAGATTATACAGATATAAATGGTGGGTATACATCTGGTGAGACAACAACCCAAACATAACAATTATTTTAACAGACCTATTTGCAAAACAGAAAATACGTACTCTAGTGAGGTGTTTAACTACTGGAAAAAACAAATAAGTCTTTAATGTCTTGTAAATATTGGAATCAAAATGACCCTAAATAACCTTCCTATCTGATGTACATATAATGTAAGACCCATCTGAGTACTAGCCTTTGGACTAACTGGATAATTGAATGTATTGATCATTGAGGTACGATTGTGGAAAGTGAATCATAGCTATTTATACATAAGGGGTATGCATAAATAAACTTATCAAAGATACCAATTTCATTTGCTTATATAGCTATAGTCAGATTGTTTATATTCGTTTGATAAAAAATATAATTTAACTGAACATGACAGATAGAGATTCGAATCTTCAATGCGTATATTCACCAATTATATTCCTTTTGATTATATTTAAAAAAAAAATGAGAATGGAAATGGGGGATGTGTCAAAGAGACAACAACCCGACCATGGAACAGACAACAGCAGAAGGTCAACAATAGGTCTCCCCCTATACCTCTAGCCAATATAGAAAAGTAAACACATAACAAAACGCACAGTAAAACTCAGTTCAAGAGTCCGATGTCAGCAGGGGTAACAAAAGAAAATAAACAAAATGATAATAGTACATAAAAGAGAACCCACCAGACTACTAGCAGTTAGTGACATGCCAGCTCCAGACGTCAATTAAACATATTCGAATTATTTGATGACCTTATTAGAAGTTTCAATTCTGATACAACTGATATATATTTGTTTATTTACAGATTACAGTGGTTGTTACCTTGGTTGAATCTTGCGACGCCACTGATTCTGCCTCAGGTCAATGTGCTAAGGCCGATACATCATGTACACTAGATGGTGCATCTGGTAAATGTCAGTGTATAAATAACACACACTATTCAGATGGAGCCGATTGCCAAACAAGTAAGACTTAAAATATAAGCATTTGTTTTGTAACTAATTACTTGTGTGTCGAAAGACTATCTTAACTTTTCGATTATGTTCTAGCAACAGGTGCATGCAATATTTTACTGAACTTACTAAACCAAGCCAAGTTAAACTTGCATATTGGATTTCAATGTCATATTGTTTGAAAAAAAGATTTTGTTTAAGCCACGTTTTTTTTATACGCATGCTCGAGTAAATAATTTCCGAGACAAAAAAGGCGAAAAGGAGGAAAGGCGAAATCGCGAAAAACGCGAAAACGCAAAAACGCGAAATCGCAAAAACGCGAAAAGGCGAAATCGCGAAAAGTTATAACTACAGTGTTTATAGGTAGAACGTACCGTTTAATCTCAGTCAGTGGATTTTAACTGCGTCCTTAAACGTTTTAAACAATTTGTATTTTCTAGTGAATCCAAATTTATCTTATGGTCTGATTTTTGATTGCACATATGTATTTGGTAATTGGGCATGCGTAAATAGTTCACGACTTAATCGGTTTGATTTATATTTCAAGCTTAATATTTTTACTATTAGATAATGTTATTTTTTGTGTCATTTTAAACAAATAGTTTTTCATGTGCTAAGGAAGTTTTACTACTTTCGCTTTCAAAATTGTCTTTATCAGATGTCCTGTTTAAAGTGAAGCGCTTCAAAGGCAACCAATTCTCTTTGTTAATATATCTGGTTCTAAATATAAAAGTCAATGTGTACTGAATTATCCTGATTCATTTTGCTTTTCATACCGAATACCAAGTGGTCAAAAACCTGAAGCAGGATTACATTACTTAAATAGATATATTAATACTATTAAAGTTCAAACATTTCAATAAAACGTTAATGAACATTGCACTGTGTATAAGATGCAATAAGAATTGACTATCCTTTGATATGCATGTTTTCAAAACCATTAACTAAAACTTTAATGCATCCACCTAACACACGGCTAAATTATATATCAATCGAAAGCTCAACAGCTGTACTTTTTGTTTTGCCCTTCATCTGCATTTTCACTACCAGACTGAAATAAACATATTTCGACTTTTCTAATTGTCTGATTTGTAGTTTCATTATAAACATTGATGTAGTGAAATGGCCTTTAATTTATTCAATGTGAACCATAAAAAAAGAAATTGTATATATAGACAAAAAATAAATAACAAAAGAAATGATGAAGATTTCAATGATTTCAAACGCATCAATTATAAGAGGAAAACAAAGGGAGAACAGATACAATGAACATAGCAACGCATTATTCGATAACATCTTCAATATGTCTGACGTGGTACACGAAATTTGTAGGAAATAGTGGTTTGAACATGGTTTTCAACCAGAGTTCAAATGCAAAGTTGAAATCATCCCTACGAAAATTTTATTGATGTCACTACATGTTGGTTGCAGTTATGAAATATCCGATTCACTAGATGACGAGTTCTAATCGACGAAACCACAATACCGTCATCTCTGCCTTGAATGTCACCTAACGAAAAAGGCTCATCACCGCGTAAGGAATTACATGAGCCACAATACTTGTGTCATACGTAGAACAGTATCTGGTAACCCTTTCGGAGTCCCATTAGTTCACCCCAAATATTTTTGAGGGTTTGTCAATGTTTGTGTTACTCAATCCGTAGTTATACATGTTGTGGTATGCATGCTGTTGCTTGTCTTTTTCGTGTTTTGCCCCGGCTTTGTCAGTTCGTTTCAAATTATAAGTTTGAATTCCCCTTTGATATCTTTTGTCTCTCGTTAAGTAGTAAACGTTTTAAAAAATGTGGTTAAATGTATCATAATTACGATTTGGTTCTATATGATATATATAACCGTGAGCAAATTAACTTTTTCTCGCGGATATTTATTTTATTGCGTTGAACATTGCTCAGTTTACTGTGAAGCAAATTGTTTTTCGATTTTTATTACTGCAACGTAATGTCTTTAAAATAAAATGATACCAAAGGGGCAAAAATCTCAAACCATTTATCAAAGAAGAATAAAACACCATCAACAAAATACAATTGAAGTCAAAGAGACCAACAACATTCCACAATACACAGTACAGCATGAAAACGATTACTGCTTCAAACAGCAATTAATCTTATGAGGTCAGGAAGGGTAGTCATCCTTTTCATTTATTAAAAAACACAACTGCATATAATGTTTTACATATTCAATGACCGGCATTTGTATTTAAAAAGCTTATGAAGAAACCATTCAAAACATATTTTAATCGAATGATTAAAGAGATTAAACTTCTTAATACATTTAACATGTCTAAAAAGCAGCAGCATTATATTCATATCGATTGCATTCCGCTAAAGACTACCAAGTGTTTTTAAACGATGGTTACGTATATCAATGATGTCTACGATTAAGTCAAAAAGTCATGTTTGCATTTAAACATGATTACAAGTGTAAATAAGTGTGACTCCGAGAAAAAACCCATCTTTTTACGCCAATTAGCTTGCATATTTCTTTTCGAACTTTATATACCCCTTCTTTTGTTATGGAAAGTCATTGTCCTACAATTAACAATATAGAATAACAAAATTTAGCTTTTTTTGCAGATTACAGATTTTTGGGCAACTGCAATCACTTCAAGAGAAGGCCGATCTATGAGCAATAGTTAATTAATAATTGCATCTTAAAATTATAAAACAAATATACCTTGACCAACAAAATACTCATTTATCTATTTTTTGAGCATACAAATGTCGATTCCCAAAGATATATTTTGCTTTTGGAACAATTTTTTCATTTCTTTATGATTTGTTATGAATTTTAATTTTCGGGAAATATTGCGCAACTAAACTATTTTTTTGTTTGTTTGATTTGGATATAAAAAAAAGTAAAATCACAAAAATACTGTACTTAGAGGGAAATCATAATCACAAGGCAAAATCAAATAACAAAACACATCAAAAACGAGCGGACAAGAACTGTCATTATCCTGATTTGGTACCGGCATTTTTAAATGTAGAAAATGGTGAATTAAACCTGGTTTTGTAGCGCTGACCCTCTCACTTTGATGACAGTCTCATCAAATTCCGTTATATTTACAATGATGCGTGAACTAAACAGACATAATAAATAAATAGTCAAAATATAGAAAAATATAGAAAAAAATATAGAAAAATGAGTCTGCCATATATATATATATATGTATCATGTAATATAAAGTTCATATAATATTTTGGAAAATGTCATGGTACAAGAACTAGAAAATGGCTTTTTGTTTAACAATCGCAAAATAACTAATGTTTATTCATGACCTTTGACCTTTCAATAAAAGAAAATGCACCGTACGATTTTGTTCACGACCGTCACACGAACAAGTACAGATAAAAAGTAAATTTGAATGATATATAATACATCTATGTGTTAGATGGTGCATTGAAGTCGTTACTAAGCGTCTTTTCGAAATATTTCACTCGCCTAAAACGAGCATTTTGTATAGATATACGAATGATGTCCTGTCACTCAATAACCCACATTATAGTAGGATATTGCATTCCATGCATCCCAGTCAAATTTAAATTAAGACTACTTACGAAACTAAAACGTCTTCTGAATATCGTGATCTTTTTCTCGATTAAAGTTGGGCACTTTAAACACAAATAGAAAAATGAGTCTGCCATTTATATCTGTTGCTTTTCAAAGTTTAGAACATAGTCAATGATTAATTTTAGTTTATAATTAATAAACGTGTTTTTAATAAGTAGTTACATGTACATTATATGCACCTATCAAGTTATTAAGAAATAATGTTAAGCTCCTTTTATTTTTCATTTTATTTGACAACTGTCTCACTGACGCATACACAATATGTTTTTTGTTTATTATAATTGCAGAAAAAGAACCATCTATCGCTTGTGTTGCTACAAGTCAATGTGTAACCAATGCAGAATGTGACAGCGCTGATACTAATACGTGTGTGTGTAATGCAGGTTATACTGCAACACCAACCGCTATTCCTACCATGTGTAAGTTTAGATAAATACGAACTGAATAGCAATATCAGATATACTTTTGTCAGAGTCGCCGTTCCCCTGGGAATTTTTCTTTTGTCATTTGTATGATCTATAATTTATCATAAATATCAGGGTAGCCACATACAAGTATAATATAAGAAGGAGTCTTTAAATATTTCACACCGCTAATAACAGAAGACAATGACAGTTATCAATTTGAAGTATCAGACACTTAACGATTGTTTCAATCGAGCGTTGGTGCTTATCACATGTATGTAGACGAAACACGATTATCTCGTACCAACTTCTTAGCCTTATTCCTAAAAACTTGGTTTCTTTCTCGGTCGAATCTTTGTTTTCTATCATTGGTGAAAATAAGTTTACAAAAATGAATCGTTTATTTGACCAAAATGGCAGGAAAAACAAATACGACTACTGTTATATTATAACGTTGTGTTTCTATGACGTGTATTTCCGCTACATACAACGACCAAAAAATGGTTTCTATGATTGAATTAATCATATTGTCTTCTCAATCTTGATTTTTTCGATTATAAGTATTTATGATAAAATTTAAGGGTTTTAGGCACATATTTACAAATGTAGTTCATAAAAAATTCTCAAATTAAGTCAAGGAAACAAGCAAGAAGCACATAATATAAATTTTATTTTATCATGTTATTTATCGAAGTAATATTGATAGAGTAAGAAAACATTTGTATAGCTTATTTTAATTAGTGTTGTGTTTTGAAACTTTTTTTCAGGCAGCCTTAATAGTGTTGCCAAATTCGCAAATCTGCCATACATGTACGTGGTACCTGTTATTGTATCCATGATGTCATTCCTACGATGAAAGTTGATACTAAATAATTTTGAAGTTTCTTCTTTTTGTAATATTTCAATTTTAGTGATAATATTTTTAATTGCCGTGGTACCTTAGATGTAATAATTTTTGTTTTTGCTGTTTGTTTTTATTGGTAGAGTAGCTAAATGTAGTTTTTTTCTAGTAAATTTACTTGGTTTAAGTGATACAAAATTATTTTTGTAATATTATATTTTGTCCAACATACACTATGTGTCTGTTTTACTTACTACTTATTACTAATATGTACTATTCATGTCTGTCAGCAGTGACCAAATGTGTCAGTTCACATTTAATCAGACCAATACATCTAAATAAAAAAGGAATAGATTATTAAATAACTTTTAAAAATAATTAGTATTAGTTACAACTTTTATGAAAGATAAGACACATTTTTTTGTTTGCTATTTTACTTCATTTTAAACCTTTCCTATGCATATAAAATAGATGTGGTTTGATTGCCAATGAGACAACTCTCTACAAGAGACCAAAATGACACAGAAATTCACAACTATAGGTCACCGTACGGCCGTCAACATTTAGCAAAGCCCATCACGCATAGTCAGCTATAAAAGGCCCCGAAATGACATGTATTTTTTTAACAAATAAATGTGAACTACACAAAAAAGCTTAAAAAAACAAATTGTTAAAATGATTTATTTCAATCATTTCCTAAGTACATATTCTATAAAATGTATATGAATGCATAATGTTTTGTTCTGTAACTGTTATTTATGTGGTGAACTTATTTTGTTGATTTATTTATGCCTTCAACCCTATTGGGATAATAACCGTGCATTATTGTATGGCTGACCCGTGTTAAGAGAGAGCCACATATCTTGCACGTTGTAGATTTCGAAAAAGAGCAGGATAATGCCGCTACAAGGCAGCACTCACATCCGCAAAGTGGAAAGGGGTTAATATAAGTTGCAAAACTTGTTTTCCAATCCACTATAAATAAATATGTTTATACTATAAGACACATGTCTCATTCCGTCTTACATACTATTTTAATATTAATAATAATTTAATATATTAAAAAAATACTTTTGCTGTTAACCGTTTAGTATAAGGATTATATACCCGTTTTATTGCGATAAGAATTACTGATAAAATGCCCAATGTCGACAGGCCGGTGCACGTACGTGTCACTAGAAAACTACAATAAAAGGTTTGAAACATGATAATTTGAAAACAAAGTATATGCTCGCTTTACTAGACTCGTAGTTGATATCATTCAAATTTACCCGTAAAATTAGTACGAAGGATACTTTTAATTGGTATGTTTGCGTACCCAGTTGGTTTGCTTAAATCATACTTGACCTCTGGTAATGATGTGGTTAAATTGAGGTGAGTTTGAACCTTCAAAGTATGCTACTTTCTTCAGAGAATTCTTGTTTGGCGTGTCAATGGTTAATGGGGAATAGAAATATGGTCAATATTTGTCTTCATCCGACCGGCAGCAAAACCCTAGCCAAAAAAAAAGACATCCGTTTGTCAATGTACAAGTTTACAGTTATGTCCGATGAGAATGGCGACGTTAAATTTAATGCCTCGTATAAAGGAAGTGCAACGCTCTTTGTCGTTTTAGAACCCTTGCAACAACTCTTTAGTGTGAGCTCTGGTTAAATATTCTATCCCTATCCAATATACCTTGTTTTCCAGGGGCAGTCCATATTTTGCCAATCGTTATCCTGGACAGTCTATGTTATAGGACCTACCCAGTGTAGTTATTGCTGATTTGTTCTTGTTCTGAACATAAAATATTTGCCACTAGACGCTGAGCAACCAACAATCAACAAATTATGTAGGTGGAATAGTAACTTTAGTGTGTAAATTGATCAGATTATATATCATAATGACCCCTTTTAATGGACCCTGAGACCAAAGGTAGACATGTATAAAAATGTAATATCCCAAACGGTCATCACGAAAATGTGACTGAAAAACTCAATTTCAAGTCTGTTAGAGAACGATAATGAAGAAAACCAAATCAATCGTTTAAAATGTTGTCGGATTTATGGAATATTACCACGTCAGGACAATGACCATTTTGAATTTTCCTCGGAGTTCAGTATTTTTGTGATTTTACTTTTTAGAATAACGGGAGTCGGACTAAAGGGACATCACCATATTAATTGACAGTCGACAGTCCTCAGAAGTCATCTCGATGGATAATTTGATGCATTGGCCGTCCGTAAAAATATGAAGGAGGTCTTTTAAAATACATATAGGGATCACATATATATCTCGGTACTCGACATTTATAACACCTAGCAACGCAATGTTCTTATCTCGCAACTCCATTTTTTTAACTCGCAAGTTGACTCTCGACAATAAGATACTCTTTTATAGAACATGTTACAAATTCTAAATTTCCCCAGAATCCTTTATCCTATACATTGTTAGTTCCACCAAATGTGCTCGATACATAAAGGTGAGTTTTTCAATAATTATAATTCGACGAACGAAATATAAAACTTTTTAAATGTTCCTTATTTAGCCGTTATAATAACCACAATCAAACATATTGTACAAAACTTAAAAATTACATTTTTAAAAATTTATGTTTTTGCTTTTCCTATCGCTGTCTCCTCATCTTTACCAGCATTTAGAAAATAACTTTAAATGACGACTTTAGACGGCTAATTAGTATCTATCCATACAATGCATATTCAGACAGGGGACATGCTACCAGTCCGCAAGAAAACATGTCACCCTACCTGGACTCATTAGTGTGAGTCGGAGTCTACAAGTCTATAATTTTGTGTACAGAAATAGCTATTTAATTTAATAAGTTTCAAGTTGAATACATAAAGAGTTTCGATTTCCGAAAGATGACACGTACGGTATACCTGAATTCAACATACAGAAATCCAATGAATAGAAAAAAACATACATAAAGCAATATATTATATATCTTTGCGGAGAAATATAACTGTTGTGCTTTAAAAGAGGACATTTTCATGTCCGATTTACTGCAGCACTTACATAGATATTTTCTAAATTTTAGCAGTTTTTCCCCAGATAAAAATCAAGAAACATTACAAAAATATGTTTTATTTAAAAAAAACAAAGCATCATCTATGACAGAACGTGCTTTTCATAACAAAGTTACAATAATGCACGAGAAAACAAATTGAAAATAAAGGCAACAGTAGTATACCGCTGTTCAAAACTCTTAAATCGATGGAAAAAAAAAAACAAATCGATGTAACAAACTAAAACTGAGGGCAACGCATTAAATATAAGAGGAGAACAACGGCACAACATTAAAATGTAACACACACCCAATCTCCGGCGCAGAGTTCATATCCGTTCTATACATGCTCCGCAATACTGCACTTAATATGACCTCTGCCATACATTGTGCGACCCCATGAGGAAATTTTCATATTGAGTGTAGTGTTACAAAGTATTGAACGGAACGGATATGTGATATCTGCTCCGGAGATTGACACACATCAAAACGGACAAAGCATAAGACAAAATCCGATGAGAAAAACAAATATAACATCAAAACCAAATACATAAATACCAAATAAGAGAAAATAAACGACACAATGGAAACACAACGTTAAATTGTTAAACACACAGAAAGGAACTATAGTATAACAATGGCCATATTCCTGACTTGGTACTGGACCTTTTTTTTTAAAGAAAAAAATGGTGGGTTGAACCTGGATTTGCGGCATGCCAAACCTCCCGCTTTAATGACCATGTTAAATATAACATTACAATGACAACATAACATTACAGGACTACAATACAAATAAATAGGAGAACATATTCACGGTGGGTATGGTTGTCCTGCGAGAGAACGTTCTGTGCTGGTGATTCGGTCCTGACGGGTGCTGGTGGGTCCTGTTTCTGTGCTGGTGGGTTTGTTTACATTGTATCAGAATGGCAATAAAACAACCGTTTTGTTGCTTAATTTTTCTCTGATACGTCATAAGTACCATAAAAAGCATATTACAACAATGTTTTATTGCAAAAGTCGTGCAAGTTCGCTAAACGAAATTGTCCTGACGCTGTGCTGGTGATTTAAAAAACGGTCCTGGTTCTGTGCTCCTATGTCCTAGTTCTGTGCCTTTATATTTAAGTCAAAAGTGGCAAATATTCCAGATAATTGACTATATCTAGCTGTTATCTGTTTTCTTAAAATAGACATTATTGTGACTATGTTTCCTGTTATTATGAAAAAAATAACCCATAATTTTTTAATTTATTGTTTTCTGTTTTCTCATTTAAAATGATTAAAAAAGCTGTTATCGGTTATCAATATTTCAATGAACTGAAATTTAAATAAAAATATGTACAAGACTTACAAAGCCAAGAGTCTCCTGACTTGGGCCGGGCGCTAAAATTCTTGATGATTTAACATGTTTCGTATACGAATCGGACACAATCAAAGTTGATCAAGGCAAACAATCGGATTCAGGTGAGCCTGAACACCTCTTAGATGAGTTTAAATAATAAATTCAGTGTAATCTAAGCATCCTGAATAATGTTTCTCCGACACATTTGTACGATACTGTAGATACTTTTCTTTTTATTCAACCAAATGAATCTCAGCCTTGTTTCTGTGCGTTTGAATCATGTGTCTTCAGCAGCTTAAATCAGATTTCTTTGTAAGCAATTTAGTGCTGATTAAAAGGATGACTATAGTTTTGCGGTTTTTTTTTACCTTTTCTATTGGGGAGGGGTGGTGGGGTAGGAAGAGGGAGGGAACAGTGGCTTGGGGTAGTTTTGAAATTCTAAAAATTGATGTTGATTTTTTCATAAATTGTTTGTCTAAACAGTTGTCAGTTATTTTCGAAAGTTCGATAGAACACTGAAAAAATGTAGGACTATTCTATGGAAGGCCAACCTAGAATTTGTCGGAGAATGAAGATGAGATAACCTAAATTACACTTACAGAAATAACATTTTTAAAGTTTTGCATTTTATAATTCCAAAAGAAAGTCTGTTGTCAAAGATTTTTGATAAAGAATTAAGAGGGGAGTGAATGATATTTATATATTTAAATATATTTCTTGAATAAAAATAAAAATATGCCATAATTTAAATTGAAAATGAGTGAACAGAACGGAAAAAATACCAGACTCAGAAATACACTTTTAATATTGGTAATATCACGAGGCTTTTTGAGTACCAAACACACCTTCGCTGTAGTAATGACTCGTTACTGAGGAATTTCACTTCACGCATTTATTTCATTTTTTGATACAGTGAATTCTTTGTATTATTACATTAACATGTAGCCTTTGTATATATATATATAATATATATATACAACTCGTCTAAACATCAACCCAACAATGTTAGATCTGTAAATTTGCTTTCGCAAATTTTTGGTTCTTCCCTCGCCGGGATTCGAACCCATGCTACTGTGATATCGTGACACCAAATCGCCTGCACTGCAGCCGTCCCGCTAGACCACACGACCACCTGGGCTCTCAAAAAAAAAGAGCTTTCGCTGGCCGTGTGTTACCTTTCCACGTCAGTTTTAATCTAGCGGCGTACTGCAGTACATGATATATAAGACATGAAGATGTTATTTTTACAGATCAGCTAAATTATCTATAGTAAAGGATCCTACAAATGAATGTAAGATACAGTCACAGAAAATAATTATATTACATATATATATATATATATGTAAAAAATCGAATCTAAAGCCAGATATATCAAACATTTTTTCCCCATTTAATATGTGTTTTCAGGACTCGAAAAACTAAAAAAAGTAAAATGCGATAAAATGATTGCCCATTTTTACACACACCCCCCCCCCCCCCCCCCACACCCCCGAAAAAAAAAGAACTTTTGCCGGATAGGGAGAGGGAGGGGTCAGATATACAAATTAAAATCAATATTTTATCTTTTCGTGTACTTTTTTTTTCACTTGAATTTATACTTGTTTGCACCAACAGAAATCGGTTTAAAATATATAAATGTGCTATTACAGTGGAGATCACTTCTAACCTCTCATTAGAACTGTCAGAATATTCTGTCATAGAACTGTTCTAACCTGTCCTAGAACAGTTCTAGCTAGAACAGTTCTACCCTAGAACTGTTCTAGGTAGAACTGTCAGGATCAGTTCTAGGTAGAACTGACTAAATCAGTTCTAGGTAGAACTGTCAGGATCAGTTCTAGGGTAGAACTGTCAGGATCAGTTCTAGGTAGAACTGACCAAATCAGTTCTAACCGTAGAACTGTCAGCAGAACTGACTAAATCAGTCAGGACTGTAGAACAGTTCTAAATGACGTCACTGCAGAAAGGGCAATTTAGAATTTAGAAGAAAAAATCAGTTCCAATTACTTTACTATATATAATAGCAGATTTTTCTATATTTTTTACTGATCAAAATTTACATGTACAAATATCGAAGTGGATAGGAGGTTATCCAACTCATCGGAGAAATATTTTTATGAGATTGCAAATGAAACATCATTGTTTACGTTTCTTCGTTCCCCGTTTTTAACAGTCTCTTCGTAAATATAACTCTGCATTTAATTCAAGTAAATTTAATCTTAATTTACCTTGTTTGGCTTGGATTTACATTCATGATTTAAGATTCTGTTTGGACAAATGCTCAAACGAAAATTGTACAGTGGATGAATTATGGGATATCATAGTAATGAACACAGGGTTGTTAAACGCAAGAAAACTATGTACATTTGCACCTCGAGATTTGCACTGAGGTCTCAGATTTGCATTATCTCGTTGCCAAACTTATCCATAACGATAATGAATAATATCTGGGAGTCTGGAACGTCAGAAAAATATACTCGATCTGAACATGAATGAAATATTTGCCACTGGACGTAAGGCTACAAACAAAACCAATCATTTTCCTTCTTCAAATTATATTAACAGTATAGTCAGTATAGTTACCTTTCCAAGAAGAGAACTTCTCATACATGTACTTTTCATTTTAAAATAAAGTATATGAATCAGTGATGTGAGTGTTGGATGATGCCCTTAAATAGTTCTGTTTAAAAAAAAACCATCATGAACTACTGACTAAATAAAAATTCACTTTTTGTGACGGTTCATTATTTAATAATTTAAGTTTGGATGTAACGGGTCTTCTGTCGTTATTGTGTTATCAGCGCCCATAGACATAAGTTAGTCATGTTTGTTCAATTTCCAATATTGCAGTTATTTATATATACTACAGTAAAAAAAATATAACCGAAGTACTGTTCAACTATATAGACTCACATAAAAAAGCAAATATGGTCAGTTTTGGTTGATGTGGTCAAAAGATTTTATTATACAACTCAGTCTGAAGTATGAAAACTACTGATATTTGTTTACGATTCAATACTTTGAATAAAAAGAGGATATACTGGCACTATAAATTCATGCGAACAAAATTTTGAGGTCATTGTTTTCCAATATTGCTGTAACTTGTATATTACAGTCCCTCTTGACCTAAAATTAGAACTGAATTACTGTGCAGCTTTATAGATTTGCAGAAAGAAAGAGAAAATAAGGTCAGTTTAGATTGATGCGGTCAAAAGATTTTATTACACGACACAGTCTGAAGTATGAAAACTACTGATATTTGTTTACGATTCAATACTTTGAATAAAAAGAGGACATGCTGGCACTTTAAATTCATGCGAACAAAATTTTGAGGTCTTTGTTATCCAATATTGCTATAACTTGTATATATTACAGTCCCTCTTGACCTAAAATTATAACTGAATTGCTGTACAGCTATATAGATTTGCAGAAAGAAAAAGCAAATAAGGTCAGTTTAGATTGATGCGGTCAAAAAGATTTTATTACACGACTCAGTCTGAAGTATGAAAACTACTGATATTTGTTTACGATTCAATACTTTGAATAAAAAGAGGACATGCTGGCTGACTAAAAAATTCATGCGAACAAAATTTTGAGGTCATTGTTATCCAATACATTGTATTGCTATAACTTGTATATATTACAGTCCCTCTTGACCTAAAATTATAACTGAATTACTGTACAGCTATATAGATTTGCAGAAAGAAAGAGCAATTTATAAGTTCAGTTTAGATTGATGCGGTCAAAAGATTTTATTACACTACTCAGTCTGAAGTATGAAAACTACTGATATTTGTTTACGATTCAATACTTTGAATAAAAAGAGGACATGCTGGCACTATAAATTCATGCGAACAAAATTTTGAGGTCATTGTTTTCCAATATTGCTGTAACTTGTATATTACAGTCCCTCTTGACCTAAAATTATAACTGAATTGCTGTACAGCTATATAGATTTGCAGAAAGAAAGAGCAAATAAGTTCAGTTTAGATTGATGCGGTCAAAAGATTTTATTACACGACTCAGTCTGAAGTATGAAAACTACTGATATTTGTTTACGATTCAATACTTTGAATAAAAAGAGGATATACTGGCGCTATAAATTCATGCGAACAAAATTTTGAGGTCATTGTTTTCCAATATTGCTATAACTTGTATATTACAGTCCCTCTTGACCTAAAATTATAACTGAATTACTGTACAGCTATATAGATTTGCAGAACGAAAGAGCAAATAAGGCCAGTTTAGATTGATGCGATCAAAAGATTTTATTACACGACTCAGTCTGAAGTATAAAAACTAATGATATTTGTTTTCGATTCAATACTTTGAATAAAAAGAGGACATGCTGGCACTATAAATTCATGCGTACAAAATTTTGAGGTCATTGTTTTCCAATATTGCTATAACTTGTATATATTACAGTCCCTCTTGACCTAAAATTATAACTGAATTACTGTACAGCTATATAGATTTGCAGAAAGAAAGAGAAAATAAGGTCAGTTTAGATTGATGCGGTCAAAAGATTTTATGACACGACTCAGTCTGAAGTATAAAAACTAATGATATTTGTTTTCGATTCAATACTTTGAATAAAAAGAGGACAAGCTGGCACTATAAATTCATGCGTACAAAATTTTGAGGTCATTGTTTTCCAATATTGCTATAACTTGTATATATTACAGTCCCTCTTGACCTAAAATTATAACTGAATTACTGTACAGCACCCTTTTTATGGAAGATCAATGCATTTGAATGAGGACAATAAATTTTAGTTGGACCCCCCCCCTTTTTTTAGACTGCTGGATCCGTCCCTGGTGGTTTGGGCCGGAATAACGTATTACATTAAGGTCAGATAATTTTGTTATGTAAAACGAGTCATCCTGACTCCCCGAATGACAAATGTAAAATAAATGAAATAATAATGCCCCCCCCCCCCCCCCCGCCGCCCCCCCCCCTTTTCCCCAATATTAACGGCTTAATTTATGTTCAAAAAATGAAAGAAAAACAAATAATTTATGTAACACATCAACAAAGAAAATCACTGAATAACAGGCTCCTGACTTGGAACAGGCACATACATGCAGAATATGGCGAGGTTAAACATGTTCTCTTGCCGATTATAAATCTGAAATAAAACCGGCAAAATAGCAAAACTCTATATAATATTAATCGCTATTTTGCCGAAGCTTTTATATTAAGACAAATATTTCTTCAAACTTATAAATCAATTCTAGCCGTAGAATTTATAAATCAATTTTAGCCGTAGAATTTATAAATTAATTCTGGCCGTAGAATTTATAAATCAATTCTAGCCGTAGAATTTGAAATCAATTCTAACCGTAGAACTGTTCTAGCTGTAGAACTGACCAAATATCTGGTCAGTTCTAGCTAGAACTGTCAGGATCAGTTCTAGGGTAGAACTGTCAGGATCAGTTCTAGCTAGAACTGTCCAAATCAGTTCTAGGTAGAACTGACCAAATCAGTTCTAGCTAGAACAGTTCTAACCTAGA
This sequence comes from Mytilus galloprovincialis, assembly GCF_965363235.1. NCBI lineage: Eukaryota > Metazoa > Mollusca > Bivalvia > Mytilida > Mytilidae > Mytilus > Mytilus galloprovincialis. The sequence continues at coordinate 41,224,511 of NC_134846.1, read as the reverse complement.
ACTGACTAAAAGGTGTCAGGCTGACAGTTCTACATACTGTTCTAGAACAGTTCTCCTGACAGATTCTGACAGAATTTATGAGAGGTTAGAACTGATCTCCACTGTAATTTCAAAAATTAAAATATCTCGTAGCTTCATACTACCAATTGAGTATAATTATCCAAGTATATAAGATGTAAAAAAAACACTAAATTATATACCTACATCTAACTTTTAAAACCGATAACAGTTAAAAATCAAAGTACTGATGCACTGAACATCGGATGACCGCATGTTCTTGTGGATGGTTCGAAAACCGCTTGTCTCATAAACAAATAACATCTCTATACCTGAAAGTGAGGTTTGCTTACAGATATAATTTCTTTTTCTGGGCGTGGATGATAAATTAATGACACGGAGTTCAACCTCATCGTAATAACTTTTATATTGTAGTGATACAACTCGGTATACTCTGGTTTATTGTTATTTATAGAATAAATAAATGTATATTACAGTTACCTGCATGTATATATAATGTTTATGTTTTTGTATATCATTATTTTCTACTATATAAATTATAGTGCAGTGCAAGTGCATATTGGACACTCTACTGCAATAATGGACAATTTATTAAAAAGGTTGATGACCACAAACATTCGGGTGTTACTTTTTCTGATAATTGTCAGTACATAAAGATAACCTTTGCTGTAGTGCCATTAAACAGATTTTTTTTCTGAGAAAATTGAAATTTATTTTTAACAGAAACAATCTTAATAAGATACTAGAACACACCCGTGATATCGTGGGTCCGTGAACGAATTAAAGTATATAACTTTGCGTAAGCCTTATTTTAGTATTGGGATTGTAATCTGATAAAGTCATGCCGATTATAAGATGCAGTTTTCTCTGCTTTCAAAATCTTTCTGTTTGAACCCGTCGACCTGGAACTTATCAATTATTGGTAATATTAATTACTTTGGAAAACAAAAGGTCCTGAAATGGAGCATTTTCTAATCAACAGCATTGTCCTATATTAGTTATACATAAAGTTGAATTCTTTGATTAGCTGTTTTACGCCATGCCCCCTAACAAATTGAAAACTGTACGGTACCTGTACGCCTTATTTCAAGTCCAGATTTTTAGTATTCGTATGCGTCTTTGAACTAGCTTTCAGTAGCTGCGAGTATGCGTTGTTCAATAATTTGTGTCTTAATGTTATTAATTCATGTGATAAATTGTTGTGTTGTTACACCACTGTACCAATGAAGGAGGAAAGGAGGAGGGGTTGGTTGGATGGAGTTGCGAGAGGTGTGTGAAACGCACATTTAACTGAAATAAACCAGTCAAACCTTAATGTCAATATAAGACCCCCTCTTATAAATGTCGCTTTATTTTAAGCACCTTTTAAAACTGTTTAAGTTAACATATTTTGTAGAGAATCATCAATTCAAGGGCATTTAATATCTTAAATAAAACTATTCTAATTAGATACATTTTCATCTGATATTGGACGGAAGATGTTGCCCATTTATGAAATATAATAACGATTTATCATGATATAAAACAGCCAAATGGATGCACAAAAGTAAAAATTGGAGTCACAGATCCGATTGAATACAATTATCAGCTAAATTTTATTGATTTTGTAACATTTGTTTCAAATATGACAAACTTTTTACCCACAATCACCAGCACCGTATCAGGACCCACCAGCACAATGACAGGACCCACCAGCACAGTATCAGGACATGAATAAATTGAGAAAATGCAAAATTTTACTAAATTGCACTGTTTTTTTACAAAATAATTTTGTCATTTGGATTTGGGTATAGAAAGCGGACTCCATGAGCATTTTTGTTTTAGTTTTTCAATTCTAGATTTTCTGAAAATGAGCACTTTTGTGTTACGCTTACTGAAACGGTAGGCACTTAAAGTTAACCATCGAGGGACGTTAACTACCGAGGGTAGTAATGAATATTCATCTTTACCGGATGATTGACAGCGATGTAAATAAAAACATGAGAGTGATTACCGTGTGTCAACGTCATATCAAATTAATTCAATTTAATTGTTAGAAATACTGTTTTCTTCTGAAAATTAAAAAATAAATAAAATTGAATGGAATGGAATGGAATTGACCTATGTACAATACAGTAAATAATAGCAATTAGAATTAGACGGTAGACAAGCATATTTTGCCTATTGATTCTTTTTTGCATGCCTATTTGGTTATATTATAATGCACTAATTGTTTTGATACTGTTTAATGTTTAAATAAGACCCATATGTGAACCATTTATGCACTTTTAATATAAAGATCAGATTCACACATGATCATACAGTTCGAACTACCGGTAACTATTTTATGTACGAGAGCTATTACTAATGTAACGGTGATGCTGAGATAATCTCCCTTTGCTAGAATATGGGATGACGCAAAATTAACTATATCACTGTGCAAGAACGGAATAGCAAAGTGAATATATAAATCAAACTGTATTGGGATGATTTGGTAAACGTTTATCCAACTTACTGGATATTTTATGAAAGATTTTGCCATTTGTATAGAGGAATTATACCTTTTCAAATAAACTTGGGAGAATAATACACTAATTATAGAATTAATTGGTAATTTTAACGAACTAATCTTGTCAAATATACATCAAATTCATAGTCTTTGAATATAAATTTGTTGCGTGCAATTGTGAAATATTAATGCGATGAGTGTCATTATAGCCTGAAATGAGATTTTGATTACAACGATTAAGAACAAATCCTGATTAATTCAAACGCAATACTTCAAAATGCGAGTCTTAATTATTGTCGCAATAATAAAAACCTCGCATTAATTTCTGAATTTACAGACATCTGTACCGTCAGCGTACCGTGATCTGTTAAAGGTTTTTTTTTAATAGTTAATTCCGGTGTCACTTTGTCTCTTTTAGAGAGTTGTCTCATTGGCAATCATGCCATATCTTCTTTTTTTATATAATAAAACAAAAACCTGAACGACTTTACATTATAAATTAAAATGCATCCTAGTCGTGATGGAAACAGAGTCAAATGAACAAATGGACTAGATGAAACTGAACGAAAAAAAGAAAGAAAACACCAATTTTATCTGATAGGGGTGAATTCTATTCTTTATTCAAACTTGAGTTTGGTTTGGAACCGTATCTATTGCGATTATTACCCAAGGACAGATATAACATATTTAAACTTCGATGCTCGAATTTGAAGTTACCTATATTGAGACCGGTAGATGGGCGGGGATCGCGAGGGAAAATAGAATATGTACATTATGTAATGAGGGAATAGGGGATGAGTTTCATATATTGTTTACCTGTAAAAATGCTGATGTTTCTGCTCTTAGATCAAAGTTTGTACCAAATTACTGTGTAATGAATCCAAGAAGAAGAAATTCACTGGCTTGCTGTCTATATGTAACGTACAAGTTCGAAGGAAATTATCAATTTTCGTGAAGAAAATCATAAAATACTTAATCTAATTATACCAATTGTCTTTTAAAATATACTATGTATTTGTGTTTCGTTTGTCCTGTCTCGCTATGTATTATCTTAATATGGTTGTATATATTATTGTCCTCTTGTACACAAGTATGTGTCTGAGGTTATGAATAAAATCTTGAAATCTTGATACAAGGAAAGATTATATTTGCTTCGGCTTTTTCCATTTGCGCCAATCTGCACTTAATTAGCGCCTATTTTTTTTATTTCTTTGTGCCAAATTTATTTTCTTCATTTGCACAAATTAACAGGTAAACACAAGTCATGAGGCATATAAGATGTATAGAATTTATTTATATAATAACAAAAATATTTCTTCTGGTCTTTTGCCACCTGCCACTTGCTCAAACGTGACGGGGAGGAGGAGGGGGATTGAAAGCAGGATAAGTTTATTGCAAGTGTACATCACACTTGAAGTAGCACTTTATAAAATAAGATTGTAACAGTTTGACATAAAAAGCACATTTGCATATGCACAAATCTTTTTTAACTGAGTATTGTCTTGTGCAACACTTCTGTTGATATGCAACCTTGTGATATCTTCCCTACAATAAAGCATCCCCTTTTTTATCAAAATTTTTATAAGTTAAAGCCTGTTTTTTTCTTTATGGCATCGGTTCCATATATGAAAGTAAATTTTCGGGTACCAGAAGTGTGATTAAATGAAGATACCCATGATCTCAACATGTGTCTATATACACATTTATCTATATTGTAGCTTGTGTTCATTGAATTGCTGCGTTTGGTTAAACAAGTTTAATTTTATCATCTAAATTTATCAGACCTAACCTTTCGAATCAATTTGGCGCAAATTAAAAAATGTCAATGTGCGCAAATGAAAAAAAAATATGCTTTTTCAAAATTGGCGTAATTGTCATACGTACATTCACCGATCACATATTACTGGTTAGATTAAAAAAATATAGATTAAGAAGTACTTTAAGAAATTGATTGATTGTTGTTTGCCATCAGTACAGCCGCAAATATTTCAGACAACTTCAGGGAGAAAACTAAATAATGAATACAATAGGGAATGTTACTGTTCAAATAAATGTCATCGGTCATTCAGAGTGAAGTATATAGATACGAAACTTTGGACCGTCGATTGAAAATAGTTTGTTTTGATAACAACCGCCGGTAGGTATAGACAAATACGGTTGATAGACGGTATATAGGAGCACTAAATTCTATGTTAACCACCGACACTAGGTATAAAGAAATACTATTGAAAGACGGTATATAAAGGAACACTATATTTTACGTTAACAACCGACGGTAGGTATAAAGAAATACTGTTAATAGACGGTATATAGGAGCACTATATTGTATGTTAACCACCGACGGTAGGTAAATTCAGATACTTTTGACAGACGGTATATATGAGCACTATATACGGACCATATAATACGTTATATTGACCATCGACGGTAGGTCTAAATGAAAACTTTTGATAGACGGTTTATAGGAGCACTTTATTGTATGTTAACCACCGACAGTATGTATAGACACATAATTTTAATAGACAGCACTATATTTTACGTAAACCACCGACGGTAGGTATAGACAAATACTTTTGATATACGGTATATAGGAGTACTGTATTGCTTGTTAACCACCGATGGTAGGTATAAACAGGTACTGTTGATATACGGTATATAGGAGTACTATATGTCATGTTAACCACCGACGGTAGGTATAGACTAAATACTGTTGATAGATAGTATATAGGAGGTCTATATTGCATGTTAACCACCGACGATAGGTATAGACAAATACTGTTGATATACGGTATATAGGTGCACTGTATTGCATGTTAACCACCGACGGTGGGTATAGAAACAGGTTAGAAACATAGTGTTGATAGACGGTATATAGGAGCAATCTATTGCATGTTAACCACCGATGGTAGGTTTAGAAAAATACTGATAATAGACGGTATATAGGTGCACTGTATTATATGTTAACCACCGACGGTAGGTAGAGAAAAATAGTATTGATAGACGGTATATAGGAGTACTGTAATGCTTTTTAACCACCGATGGTAGGTATAGACAGGTACTGTTGATATACAGCATATAGGAGTACTGTATGGCATGTTAACCACCGACGGTAGGTACAGACAAATACTGTTGATAGACGATATATAGGAGTACTGTATGGCATGTTAACCACCAACGGTAGGTATAGACAAATACTGTTGATAGACAGTATATAGGAGGACTATATTGCATGTTAACCACCGACGGTAGGTATAGACAAATACTGTTGATAGACGGTATATAGGAGCACTATATGGTATGTTAACTACCAACAGTAGGTATAGACTAAAACTCTTGATAGACGGTATATAGGAGCATTATATTGTATGTTAACTACCAACAGTAGGTATGGACTAAATTTCTTGATAGACGGTATATATAGGAGCACTATATTGTATGTTAACCACCGACGGTAGGTATAGACAAATACTGTTGATAGACGGTATATACACATGTAGGAGCACTATATTGTATGTTAACTACCGACAGTAGGTATAGACAAATACTGTTGATAGACGGTATATAGGAGCACTGTATTGTATGTTAACTACCAACAGTAGGTAAAGACTAAAACTCTTGATAGACGGTATATGTAATAGCACTATATCGTATGTTAATCACCGACGGTAGGTATAGACAAATACTGGTTATAGACGAATATAGGAGCACTATATTGTATGTTAACTACCGACAGTAGGTATAGACAAATACTGGTGATAGACGGTATATAGGAGCACTATATTGTATGTTAACCACCGACGGTAGGTATAGACAAATACTGTTGATAGGCGGTATATACATTGTAGGAGCACTATATTGTATGTTAACCACCGACGGTAGGTATAGACAAATACTGTTGATAGACGGTATATAGAAGCACTATATTGAATGTTAACTACCGACAGTAGGTATAGACAAATACTGTTGATAGACGGTATATGGGAGCATTATATTGTCTGTTAACCACCGACGGTAAGTATAGACAAATACTGTTGATAGACGGTATATAGAAGCACTATATTGAATGTTAACTACCGACAGTAGGTATAGACAAATACTGTTGATAGACGGTATATGGGAGCATTATATTGTCTGTTAACCACCGACGGTAAGTATAGACATATACTATTGATAGATGGTGTATAGAAGCACTATATTGTATGTTAACTACTTACGGTAGGTAAATTCAGATACTTTTGACAGACGGTATATATGAGCACTATATACGGACCATATAATAGTATTGATAGACGGTATATAGGAGTACTGTAATGCTTGTTAACCACCAACGGTAAGTATAGACAAATACTGTTGATAGACAGTATATAGGAGGACTATAATGCATGTTAACCACCGACGGTAGGTATAGACAAATACTGTTGATAGACGGTATATAGGAGCACTATATTGTATGTTAACTACCAACAGTAGGTATAGACTAAAACTCTTGATAGACGGTATATAGGAGCACTATATTGTATGTTAACTACCAACAGTAGGTATAGACTAAAACTCTTGATAGACGGTATATATGAGCACAATATTGTATGTTAACCACCGACGGTAGGTATAGACAAATACTGTTGATAGACGGTATATACACATGTAGGAGCACTATATTGTATGTTGACTACCGACAGTAGGTATAGACAAATACTGTTGATAGACGGTATATAGGAGCACTGTATTGTATGTTAACTACCAACAGTATGTAAAGACTAAAACTCTTGATAGACGGTATATGTAATAGCACTATATCGTATGTTAATCACCGACGGTAGGTATAGACAAATACTGGTGATAGACGGTATATAGGAGCACTATATTGTATGTTAACTACAGGTATAGACAAATACTGGTGATAGACGATATATAGGAGCACTATATTGTATGTTTACCACCGACGGTAGGTATAGACAAATACTGCTGATAGACGGTATATAGGAGCACTATATTGTATGTTAACCACCGACCGTAGGTATAGACAAATACTGTTGATAGACGGTATATAGGTGCACTATATTGTATGTTACCTTCCGACAGTAGGTATAGACAAATACTGTTGATAGACGGTATATAGGAACACTATATTGTATGTTAACTACCGACAGTAGGTATAGACAAATACTGGTGATAGACGGTATATAGGAGCACTATATTGTATGTTAACTACCGACAGTAGGTATAGACAAATACTGGTGATAGACGGTATATAGGAGCACTATATTGTATGTTAACTACAGGTATAGACAAATACTGGTGATAGACGATATATAGGAGCACTATATTGTATGTTTACCACCGACGGTAGGTATAGACAAATACTGCTGATAGACGGTATATAGGAGCACTATATTGTATGTTAACCACCGACCGTAGGTATAGACAAATACTGTTGATAGACGGTATATAGGTGCACTATATTGTATGTTACCTTCCGACAGTAGGTATAGACAAATACTGTTGATATACGGTACATTGGAGTACTGTATTGCATGTTAACCACCGACGGTAGGTATAGATAAATACTGTTGGTAGACGATATATAGGAGCACTGTATTGTTATTGGTTGCTGTCTTTAATACTGATTTTACGTTTATCGTTTCAGCATTAATCGGGCTGTTAGTTTTCGTTTTTCGTCACATCTAGTCAGGAATGGATTTGAATAGCATTTTACATGAATACATATGTGTAACTCATGGCTGATTCACATTCGTTTGTCTTTGGTGGATAAGTTTCCCATTGGCAATATTACCACATATCTTCTGAATTTTCATTGCATCATCTAAACATGTAAAATTCGTATATGGAAAATATATACGTATAGATAATATATATATAATATAAAAAAGTAGATGTTGTATGATTGCCAATGAGACAACAGTAGTGTTTGTGGGACAGAATGACCCCCATTAAGGTGGACGTCGGACGCTGACGCCATATTCGAAAGTTGGCGCAGACGCCGACGCCATATTTGGGCCTTAAAGTGGACGCCATAGTCGACCCTGAAATCAAGACGCAAACTTCGGATTGGAACATGTTACTCGGACATCGAGACGCCGACGCCATATTTGGGCTTAAATCCTGGACGCTATATCTTAATTTTTGACCAGGCTACCCTCCAGGGTGGATACCTTTAGTGACCCTAGAAAGAGTTTTTCAAGACTTGAGACCTGCTATACATCCATGTAGGTGTTTTAAGATTATTTTTTTTCTTTTCTTCTGTTTTTTTTTCTTTCTTTTTTCATTTTTTTTTTTTGTATCATTATTTTTCATTTAACCAAATAGAGCTACGAGTTTACTGTCATTCTGAATCGTGTCAGTGGATGAAAAGTTGTTGATAATGTCCTTCATCTCGAGTCCCGACATCTCAATTTGACGTAATAAATGCAATACAGGCCACATGTATCTGAATCATTGGGTTGGATTTGATTGCAAACCACACAGTATTTCGGTCCATTGACGATGAGTACATTTCTGAAATAGCGTTGGTACTTTTCCGGTAATCGTTCTAAGGAGTCGAAAAATTCTGATGGACCCGATGCGGGGAAATGAAATGCAACCCAATGACTCCCCTTTTGATCACAGTTGTCCGTATTGACCACAAACCTTCTACGCCTGTCGCTCACATATATAGGGAAGTCTTCTGCACAGCAAACGGTCACGGGCAATCCACTCAAAGCATCCTCTACATCTTTCCCGGTCATCGTTAAGGGCAATGCCGTTTTTATTCCCACAACCTTGCTGACGTTGGGCTTCTAATCCACGTAGGTGAGCAAACACTAAGTACTCCACAATCCTGACAGGCGATGAGATCTTTCCGTGTTTCAGCATCCTCTGACGAACTATGTGTTGTCTCGTCGGCAATATCTTCGTCTGATGAGACCGAACTATCGTCTTCAAAAGTATTCGAGAGACGGTCGTCATCCCTCTGTCCGTCTGGTGTCTCTCCTTGACCGACCTGCAAGACCTCTGTGTGCAATCTGGAGGCTTCTGGGGTTCTAGCTTTTAGGTCAACAAGAAAGTACACGAAAGGTGTCCTCTTTGCCTCTTCAAATTTCCGGAGAAAGAAGTCCCCTCGAGAAGGATACATCTGTCGGCCAAGAGTCACGATGGGCTGTCGATCAATGGGGTTATTAAAGAGAATGAGATAATGACAGTTTCGTCTCTGGGTGGGGTCTTTGCCAAAGTATAAATTCTGATTAAAAACGACGACCGATAAATTCCTATGGTGACACCCTTCCGTAAACAAATCATTTATTCTGGAGTCTTTGTCCGATGTCGACATGAGGTCATCTAATAGGATCGAATGTTTGGATCGAAAAAATCGTCCCTTTCGAGATCAAAAGGAATTCCACGAATGAATTCAACGCGTGGAAGCACTGCATGTTCGTTGTATTTCCTCGTAAAGAGGTTGCCACCTTTTATACAACCAAACGATCCTGTCTGGACTAGGACTTCACAGTTTTTTTATGTGTTGAAACAAATAACATAAAATAAGTTTTATCGCAGGAGGTTGGACCGGACACAATCATGGTAGAAGGGTGTCTAAACACGAAAGCCTTCTGCTGCTGCTTTTGCTGCTGCTGCTTCTTTTTCTGCTGCTGCTGTTGCTGCTTTTGTTTCTGCTGGGTAACACCTGGGTGGTATAGTGGCTCATCGGAAGAATGCTTACTTCTTATATGTCTTTGAAGATCGTGCGGCCACACATGCACTTAACAGCAAATATTGCAATTAAACATACTCGTAATTTCCTAAATGACATTGAGTAGTTTCCTCTTATAGATTTACTTCACTTCCTTCAAAAATATAGCAAGAGAAATACATGGTCATCTTTTAGACGACATATTTGAAGATGATCGTATCTCAAAACAAATTCGATGTGATACAATTCATTCCTGGTTACCGTGAAATAGACTGGTTTCCCAAACGTCACGTCCGTAATATCTTATTTAATCGTATCGACTGGAGAATATGGAGAGATTTTCCCTAACGTACGACTGGTGCACGAAATCGGAACAGAAGTACATACGTCTCGTTTAGGCTTCTAATTCCGGTATGAACGACACCTTCAATGAACATTCCCACGATCCATCCAACGTATAGCGTTTTGCAAGGCGCACTTTGAAATTGCCACGTACGTTATTTTCAAACGATGGATGAAAGCGAGTTTTCGCTATTAATAAATAAACAAAACTCGTCCATAGTGTTAATTCCAGTGAAACCTTTAGTATCTCTCTTACAGCTTTGTTATACTCAAAGCCGTATTTAAGGAAATAAACGGAAATAGTAATTGATTGCTTAACGTCCAGTGGCAAATAATTCATGAATGTTTAGAACACGTTACCATAAATACAATAGGTATAGGTCTTGTAAAAGAGGCCACCCCGCGGGATAAAGGGTATATTGGATAGGAACATAAATTTTGCCTTGCAATAGGCTAAAATGTGTTGTGTATAACTATATAAGTACAGTAGACTAATTTATCTTCTATACGGTTGAAATAATTATTATAGTCAATACAATTTTTTGTGTTTCTGTATAATTAATGAATCCTCCTGATCATCTTTCTTCCTTAAGCATTTAGTAATCTTCATCATAATTTTATGTTAAGGACTATATAGACATAAAACTTGTTTGATTGGACCGTATGCTAAGAGCCGGCCACCTACAGAGCCAGAATCATCTCATTTATACCGGTTCAAACCGGTTCTTGTTTCTCTGCACGGACATAATTCTTGCACGTGCACAAACAAACAAAAAATGCTACTGCAATTATATACTGTAACAGTCGTATTTGTTTGTATTCCTTTATAATTTTTTTATAGTTTAACATCCCATAATTCTTAATTCCTTATATTTAAGCAGCCGTATATTTCTCTATTCGATATATTTTACCAGTCCCTATTTCACTATTCTTTATATTTATTTTGGTCATATTTCTTTATTCTTTATTTTTCTCGCCCATATCATTCTTTATTTATTTTTTCGTCCATTATTCTCTATTCTGTAAACCCAATCCAAACTCCTTGTATATAAATATTGATTGATTAAATATATTATCCGTGTAATTTTTGAAGATAAAAACCAACTACGACCGTGGAATTTTCAAATATATAGTTAAGATTATGTTAAATGAGAAACAATTTTAAATGACCAGACGTGGTTTTAGTTAATCATTTGGGTTGAAATCCTAATCATATGATAGTAATTATATGTGGTTGAAATGAGTTGGAATGCAATACTACTCAATGTTTACGGTTGTCATGCTTATCTAAAAGATAAAGATAATTATTTAATGTCACAGACTATATTTTTATAATTGGTGTCCGTTAATTAGAACCAAATAAAAAAGTGTACACCTGTAAACATGTTATTGAAAGAAAGTGTATAAAGATACTTATTTTTAATCACCAGATGTGCTTTATCTCTTAATCTAATTATTCGAGATGTCAGGTTAAACAGGACCATAGGATATTAATTAAGTGGTTCAAATAAGTCGGAAACTGAGCTACGGACGCCCATAGGACCTCCCACAAATATAATTTGAATTCGAAATCACGAATTTAAATCGTTATTACGAATTTTATAATTCGTTACTGGTATAACATTAAGGTATAGTGTCCAAGCCCAAATATGGCGTCGGTGTCTCGATGTCCGAATCATACGGTCCAACTTGAAATTCGCGTCCCGATTTCATGGTCGACCATGGCGTCCGTGTTAAGGCCCAAATATGGCGTCGGCATTCACACCCAGGTCCAAATATAGCGTCAGCGTCCGACGTCCACCTTTATGGGTTCATTCTGTCCCACAAAGACTACTGACAACTCTCCACAAGAGACCAAAATGGCACAGAAATTGACAACTATAGGTCACCGTACGGCCTTCAAAAATGAGCACAGCCCATACCGCATAGTCACCTATAACAAGTCCCGAAATGACAATGTGAAACAATTTAAACGAAAAAACTAACGACCTAATTTATATAAAAAAAATGAACGAAAAACAAATATGTAACATATAAACAAACGACAACCACTGAATTACAGTCTCCTAACTTGGGACAGGCACATACATAGAGAATGTGGCGGGGTTAAACATGTTAGCGGGATCCCAAACCTCCAATAACCTGGGACTTTGGTGTAACAGTACAACATAAGAACGAAATATAAAAATCAGTTGAAAAAGGCTTACTCATCAGATGGAAAAAAATACAAATATATTAGATCCATACAATACATACAGACCATATATCGAAACCAATATATACTAAGCATTCAGCCAATCAAACAAAATGCATCTTAGAACCAAAGATCATTTTCACACTGTATATGGGTTAGAGATCTTAAAACAGAGTTGTTTTGGACACTGTATATGGGTCAGAGATACAGTTTGTATACAGACTGTATATAAAATTAGACCCATAGATAAAGCATACAGAAAATGCATACAGACTGTATATAAGAGCCACAGGCAGTGCACACACTGTATCTTGCAGTAACAGGCAAAACATACAGACTTTTATTTCAACTTGGAACAACTTACAATGCATACATACTGTGTCTCTGACCCATAGACAGTGTTAACCGACTAAATCTAAGATATACCGACAATAGAAGTATCTTAGACTCATAGTCAAAGCATATAAACAATGTATAAAGACTAAGAACGACGTACAATACATAAACTTAATTTAATTTACAACAAAGAAAATGCATACAGACTGTATCTGGGAGCACAGACAATGCATTGACTGTGTGTAATCAAAGAACCTTTGTGAGCACGCTCACATACTTCACAGCCCGACATTGTCACTAAGCAAACAAAATTTCAACAGATTATTTAGTTCAAACACGCATGAAATTCTGTTGTGTAATTTCAGAAGATATGCAGAAGTATATTTAGGCCGAAATTCTAAGTTCAGAAGGCATAGTTCCTAATTCCTAACAAGAGTACACACGTTGAAATTTCTCGCCTTATTTATGTTGATAGACCTAAATATAAAGTTTTACTACAATTATCACATAAACTTATTAATAACATGACCAAAGAAAATGAGATCAAGGTCATATGACCAAAATGAGGAATACATTTACACCTTACAATCATTCAATACAAATCAGGTCAAGGTCAGATGACACTTGGCACAAAAACTAAACACTGAACAATGAACCTCGAAAATGAGGTCAAGGTCAAATGAGACTTGCGAGACTGACATCATAAGATATTTCCAGACACCAAATAAAGTTGACCTATTGCATATAGTATTAGAAAAAACGAACAAAACTCAAAAGCTTAACTTTGACCATTGAACCAAGGAAATGAGGTCAAGATCAGATGACACCTGCCAGTTGGACATGTACACCTTACAATCCTTCCATACACCAAATATACAAGACATATTTCATATGGTATCTGAGATATAGACTTGACCACCAAAAACTTAACCCTTTTCACTGATCCATGAAATGATGGCGAGGTCAAGTGAAAACTGTCTGATGGGCATGCTGACCAAGGTACGCAAATACTAAACATAGTTACCCATAATATGAGAGAAATTACAAAAACTCTTAACTTTTTTTCAAGTAGTCACTGAACCATGAAAATGAGTTCAAGGACAATGGACATGTGACAGACGGAAACTTCCAAACTTAAGGCATCTGTATTCAAAGTATGGAGCATCCAGGTCGTTCGCCGACTAAAATATAAAGCTTTTAAGAAGTGAACTAACACTGTCGCCGCCGCCGCCGCCGGATCACCATTCCTATGTCGAGCTTTCTGCGACAAAAGTCGCAAGCTCGACAAAAACAAGAATGTGTCCATCGTACACCGTTCCCCACTTGCCCTATCATTTTCTTTGTTCAGTGGACCGTGAAATAGGGGAAAAAAACCTTCTTTGGCATTAAGCTTAGAAAAAAAACATATTATTGGAAACATATGTACTAAGTTTCAAGTTTATTGGACCTGACCTTCAACAAAAACTACCTTGACCAAAACATTTAACCTGAAGCGAGAAAACGGACGAAGGAGCAGACGCATAGACCGGAAAACTAATGCCCATTTACTATCGTAGGTGGGGCATAACAAAATTAATCATGATTTTCTGCCAATATGCACATTTACATAGCAGGTCCTAACTATCTAAAAAATTCATGAAACTCTGTTGTGGTCTTTAGACAGATTTTATGACAAACTGTTGTAGGAGTATATAGAAAAGCAATGAATTGATAATTTCATAATTTCCTCATTATCTACAAAAATTTATAAAACTCTGTTATGTGGTTTCAGAGGAGTTGCAATAACGAGAACAGGACTGACAGACCGATGGATCAAAAACATTGTACCATAAAGAACTTTGTTTGGTTTGGTATAATAAAGGGTCTGCTAAATAATGTAAGGCTGAGATAAATTAGTCATTTGGTCACACCAGTTTTTTGGCGAGGTTCGTTTTGTTCAGTCTGTGATGTTCTTTGTTGTGTTTTGCATTCTGTTGTTGGTTTTTTAATCTTTCTCTTTTTTTTTGCCGTGGTTTTGTCAGTTTATTATTGACTTATGTGTTTGAATAAGCCTTTAGTATCTTTCGCCTCTCTCTTCGGTCAATTTGATTATGTGGGACATACAGATTTAGACCCAAACTTGTCTCTGATTGTTTCGTGATTATTGCAGATGTAAATCATACTATAAAATTGAGTATGGAAATGGGGAATGTGTCAAGGAGACAACAACCCGACCATAGAGCAGACAACAGCCGAAGGCCACCGATAGATCTTCAATGTAGCGAGAAACTCCCGCACACGGAGGTGTCCGTCAGCTGGCCCCTAAACAAATATGTATACTAGTTCAGTGATAATGGACGTCATACTAAGCTCCGAATTATACACAAGAAACTAAAATTATAAATCATACAAGACTAACAAAGGTCAGAGGCTCCTAACTTGGGACAGGCGCAAAATTGCGGCGGGATTAAACATGTTTTTTGAGATCTCAACCCTCCCCTATACCTGTAGCCAATGTAGAAAAAACAAACGCGAAACAATACGCACAGTAAAACTCAGTTTAAGAGAAGTCCGAGTCCGATGTCAGAATATAAAACAAAAGAAAATAAACAAAATGACAATAATACATAAATAACAAGACTACTAGCAGTTATTGACATGCCAGAACCAGACCTTAATTAAACTGATTGAAAGATTATGTCTTCATCATATGAATATCAGGCACAATCCCTCCTGTTAGGGGTTTAGTATTATACCGTCATGAAATACACAACCCTCTTATTTACAATATCATTTGATCAACACCTATTTACAAGGCTCTATTTGATATGATTTTTCTCATTGTTGAAGGCTGTATGGTTGCATATAACCGCTTACATCCACTTTATTTGAACTTCAGTGCATACATGTAGGCGTCTCATTGGCAATCATACCACATCTCCGTATTTTTACAGTATTGTATCAGTACTGTTACCTAATAACAGGACAAAAGAAGACAGCAATTTGACAAAACTAAAGAAATACATACTTGATTTTACTTCTCTAAAGATATAAACAAAATTTTCATAGTTCGTATCTGAACATGTACACAGCCATGGGAATTTTAAGGGACTATATTTCAGTGTGCATATATTTAGTAGCTAATCTGGCAACTTCCTGTTTATCAGACCGGTACCTTAGAAAAGAATTGTGACAATATATCCAATCTTTTCAAAAACCAAAGACTAACGTCACTAGGAGCAGCAGTTAGTTGTCATAGATACTCTAGATAGAAAGATAATCTGCCACTTTTATAAAAGGGACTACACATAGTTTTTGAAAGGGTATAATCGGTTTGTGCCGAAATTACTTTCTTTAGTCCAGAAACTCATTTGTGCTAAATGGTAATCTCCACCCACATTTAGGACTGGCAGTTATTTGTAGTTTTTATCAACAGCTTGCACTTTTTCTAAATTATATTTGCTTCTTTTAAGACTGACCAAAACTGTTTTTTTACCATTGTGGTTTGATTAAGGTAGTGTATATCAAACAGCTGTTGGAAATATTTTGGACAACCCTCTTATTTACAATATCATTTGATCAACACCTAGTGGTCTTTGGTGGTATCTCGCATAACATTAATAAGGTCTTTTTTAAAAGGCAACTTGAAATTATTGGTCCCATATTTATGTGCTATAGCAAATGTATGGGCTGCTGATCTGCAATATTGCAATATATGATAGCAATATATTCTTATGTTTTCAATGACCCCTTATTTCTTCACTCCACTTTATAAGATAGAAATAAATGTTATTCCATAATTTTATTGGTTTTTTTTAAAGGTATCATAATTTAGACATAAAGACAAAACTAAGCACAGTGAAAAAAGTGTACTCTGTCCTGTAAAGTTTGAGATGTTTTTGTTGTTCAATCTTTATCACTTGTATGGAAACACTAAATCTTGATAACCTACAAAAGAAATATTATCACTTTTATTTCAATTCAATTGTTGCAGTTATCATGCATGTAATAGAGAAAATGATAAATTAGACCAGATCTCCACATTAATAATATCAAAACTAGAGGCTTCAATGAGCCTGTGTCACTCACATGATACTTTTATTTACAATCGATGCATGATACAGAAATTGTCCATACCAACCGTCAGTGTTTACCATACAATACAGTACTTCTATACACTGTCTGTATACAGTATTTGTCGGATTTTGTCCATACCTATCGTCGATGTTTGACATAAAATACAATACTCCTATATACCGTATATCAACAGTATTTGTCTATACCTACCGTCGGTGGTTAACATACAATACAGTCCTCCTATTTATCGTCTATCAACAGTATTTGTCTATACCTACCGTCAGTGGTTAACATACGATATAGTACTCCTTTGCACCATCCATCAACAGTATTTGTCTATACCTACCGTCGGTGGTTAACATGCAATAAAGTGCTCCTATATACCGTCTATCAACAGTATTTGTCTATACCTACCGTCGGTGGTTAACATACAATATAGTGCTCCCATATACCGTCTATCAACAGTATTTGTCTATACCTACTGTCGGTAGTTAACATACAATATAGTGCTCCTATATACCATCTATCAACAGTATATGTCTATACCTACCGTCGGTGGTTAACATACAATATAATGCTCCCATATACCGTCTATCAACAGTATTTGTCTATACCTACCGTCGGTAGTTAACATACAATATAGTGCTCCTATATACCGTCTATCAACAGTATTTGTTTATACCTACCGTCGGTAGTTAACATACAATATAGTGCTCCTATATACCGTCTATCAACAGTATTTGTCTATACCTACCGTCGGTAGTTAATATACAATATAGTGCTCCTATATACCATCTATCAACAGTATGTCTATACCTACCGTCGGTACTTAAC
The DNA here is from genome assembly GCF_965363235.1 of Mytilus galloprovincialis. Taxonomy (NCBI): domain Eukaryota; kingdom Metazoa; phylum Mollusca; class Bivalvia; order Mytilida; family Mytilidae; genus Mytilus; species Mytilus galloprovincialis. The sequence goes on along the minus strand of NC_134846.1, from coordinate 41,206,559 downwards.
ATACAATATAGTGCTCCCATATACCGTCTATCAACAGTATTTGTCTATACCTACTGTCGGTAGTTAACATACAATATAGTGCTCCTATATACCATCTATCAATAGTATATGTCTATACCTACCGTCGGTGGTTAACATACAATATAATGCTCCCATATACTGCTATCAACAGTATTTGTCTATACCGACCGTCGGTGGTTAACATACAATATAGTGCTCCCATAAACCGTCTATCAACAGTATTTGTCTATACCTACTGTCGGTAGTTAACATACAATATAGTGCTCCTATATACCATCTATCAACAGTATATGTCTATACCTACCGTCGGTGATTAACATACAATATAATGCTCCCATATACCGTCTATCAACAGTATTTCTCTATACCTACTGTCGGTAGTTAACATACAAAATAGTGCTTCTATATACCGTCTATCAACAGTATTTGTCTATACCTACCATCGGTGGTTAACATACAATATAGTGCTCCTACAATGTATATACCGTCTATCAACAGTATTTGTCTATACCTACCGTCGGTGGTTAACATACAATATAGTGCTCCCATATACCGTCTATCAACAGTATTTGTCTATACGTACCGTCGCTGGTTAACATACAATATAGTGCTCTTTGATACCGTCTATCAACAGTATCTGTCTATACCTACTGTCGGTAGTTGTTCCTATATACCGTCTATCACCAGTATTTGTCTATACCTACCGTCGGTGGTTAACATAAGATATAGTGCTCCTATATACCGTCTATAAAAAGTATTTGGCTATACCTACCGTCAGTGGTTAACATACAATATAGTGCTCCTATATACCGTCTATCACCAGTATTTGTCTATACCTACCGTCGGTGGTTAACATACAATATAGTGCTCCCATATACCGTCTATCAACAGTATTTGTCTATACCTACTGTCGGTAGTTAACATACAATATAGTGCTTCTATATACCGTCTATCAACAGTATTTGTCTATACCTACTGTCGGTAGTTAACATATAATATAGTGCCCCTATATACCATCTATCAATAGTATATGTCTATACTTACCGTCGGTGGTTAACATACAATATAATGCTCCCATATACTGCTATCAACAGTATTTGTCTATACCTACGGTCGGTAGTTAACATACAATATAGTGCTCCTATATACCGTCTATCAACAGTATTTGTCTATACCTAACATCGGTAGTTAACATACAATATAGTGCTCCTATATACCGTCTATCAACAGTATTTGTCTATACCTACCGTTGGTGGTTAACATACAATATAGTGCTCCTATATACCGTCTATCAACAGTATTTGTCTATACCTACCGTCGGTGGTTAACATACAATATAGTGCTCCTATATACCGTCTATCAACAGTATTTAACTAAACCTACCGTCGGTAGTTAACATACAATATAGTGCTCCTATATACCGTCTATCAACAGTATTTGTCTATACCTACCGTGGGTAGTTAACATACAATATAGTGCTCCTATATACCGTCTATCAACAGTATTTGTCTATACCTACCATCGGTGGTTAACATACAATATAGTGCTCCTACAATGTATATACCGTCTATCAACAGTATTTGTCTATACCTACCGTCGGTGGTTAACATACAATATAGTGCTCCCATATACCGTCTATCAACAGTATTTGTCTATACCTATCGTCAGTGGTTAACATGCAATATAGTGCTCCTATATACCGTCTATCAACAGTATATGTCTATACCTACCGTCGGTGGTTAACATACAATATAGTGCTCCCATAAACCGTCTATCAACAATATTTGTCTATACCTACCGTCGCTGGTTAACATACAATATAGTGCTCTTTTATACCGTCTATCAACAGTATCTGTCTATACCTACTGTCGGTAGTTGTTCCTATATACCGTCTATCACCAGTATTTGTCTATACCTACCGTCGGTGGTTAACATAAGATATAGTGCTCCTATATACCGTCTATAAAAAGTATTTGGCTATACCTACCGTCAGTGGTTAACATACAATATAGTGCTCCTATATACCGTCTATCACCAGTATTTGTCTATACCTACCGTCGGTGGTTAACATACAATATAGTGCTCCCATATACCGTCTATCAACAGTATTTGTCTATACCTACTGTCGGTAGTTAACATACAATATAGTGCTTCTATATACCGTCTATCAACAGTATTTGTCTATACCTACCGTCGGTGGTTAACATACAATATAGTGCTCCTACAATGTATATACCGTCTATCAACAGTATTTGTCTATACCTACTGTCGGTGGTTAACATACAATATAGTGCTCCCATATACCGTCTATCAACAGTATTTGTCTATACCTACTGTCGGTAGTTAACATACAATATAGTGCTCCTATATACCGTCTATCAACAGTATTTGTCTATACCTAACATCGGTAGTTAACATACAATATAGTGCTCCTATATACCGTCTATCAACAGTATTTGTCTATACCTACCGTTGGTGGTTAACATACAATATAGTGCTCCTATATACTGTCTATCAACAGTATTTGTCTATACCTACCGTCGGTGGTTAACATACAATATAGTGCTCCTATATACCGTCTATCAACAGTATTTGTCTATACCTACCGTCGGTAGTTAACATACAATATAGTGCTCCTATATACCGTATATCAACAGTATTTGTCTATACCTACCGTGGGTAGTTAACATACAATATAGGGCTCCCATATACCGTTGATGTGTATCAACAGTATTTGTCTATACCTACTGTCGGTAGTTAACATATAATATAGTGCTCCTATATACCATCTATCAACAGTATATGTCTATACCTACCGTTGGTGGTTAACATAAAATATGGTGCTCCCATATACCGTCTATCAACAATATTTGTCTATACCTACCGTCGGTGGTTAACATACAATATAGTGCTCCTATATACCGTCTAGTAACAGTATTTTGTCTATACCTACTGTCGGTAGTTAACATACAATATAGTGCTCCTATATACCGTCTATCACCAGTATTTGTCTATACCTACCGTCGGTGGTTAACATAAGATATAGTGCTCCTATATACCGTCTATCAACAGTATTTGTCTATACCTACTGTCGGTAGTTAACATACAATATAGTGCTCCTATATACCGTCTATCAACAGTATTTGTCTATACCTAACATCGGTAGTTAACATCCAATATAGTGCTCCTATATACCGTCTATCACCAGTATTTGTCTATACCTACCGTCGGTGGTTAACATAAGATATAGTGGTCCTATATACCGTCTATAAAAAGTATTTGGCTATACCTACCGTCAGTGGTTAACATACAATATAGTGCTCCTATATACCGTCTATCACCAGTATTTGTCTATACCTACCGTCGGTGGTTAACATACAATATAGTGCTCCCATATACCGTCTATCAACAGTATTTGTCTATACCTACTGTCGGTAGTTAACATACAATATAGTGCTTCTATATACCGTCTATCAACAGTATTTGTCTATACCTACCGTCGGTGGTTAACATACAATATAGTGCTCCCATAAACCGTCTATCAACAGTATTTGTCTATACCTACTGTCGGTAGTTAACATACAATATAGTGCTCCTATATACCATCTATCAACAGTATATGTCTATACCTACCGTCGGTGATTAACATACAATATAATGCTCCCATATACCGTCTATCAACAGTATTTCTCTATACCTACTGTCGGTAGTTAACATCCAAAATAGTGCTTCTATATACCGTCTATCAACAGTATTTGTCTATACCTACCATCGGTGGTTAACATACAATATAGTGCTCCTACAATGTATATACCGTCTATCAACAGTATTTGTCTATACCTACCGTCGGTGGTTAACATACAATATAGGGCTCCCATATACCGTCTATCAACAGTATTTGTCTATACCTATCGTCAGTGGTTAACATGCAAAATAGTGCTCCTATATACAGTCTATCAACAGTATATGTCTATACCTACCGTCGGTGGTTAACATACAATATAGTGCTCCCATAAACCGTCTATCAACAGTATTTGTCTATACCTACCGTCGGTGGTTAACATACAATATAGTGCTCCTATATACCGTCTATCAACAGTATTTGTCTATACCTACCGTCGGTAGTTAACATACAATATAGTGCTCCTATATACCGTCTATCAACAGTATTTGTCTATACCTACCGTGGGTAGTTAACATACAATATAGGGCTCCCATATACCGTTGATGTCTATCAACAGTATTTGTCTATACCTACTGTCGGTAGTTAACATATACTATAGTGCTCCTATATACCATCTATCAACAGTATATGTCTATACCTACCGTTGGTGGTAAACATACAATATGGTGCTCCCATATACCGTCTATCAACAGTATTTGTCTATACCTACCGTCGGTGGTTAACATACAATATAGTGCTCCTATATACCGTCTAGTAACAGTATGTGTCTATACCTACTGTCGGTAGTTAACATACAATATAGTGCTCCTATATACCGTCTATCAACAGTATTTGTCTATACCTACCGTTGGTGGTTAACATACAATATAGTGCTCCTATATACCGTCTATCAACAGTATTTGTCTATACCTACCGTCGGTGGTTAAAATACAATATAGTGCTCCTATATACCGTCTATCAACAGTATTTGTCTATACCTACCGTCGGTAGTTAACATACAATATAGTGCTCCTATATACCGTCTATCAACAGTATTTGTCTATACCTACCGTGGGTAGTTAACATACAATATAGGGCTCCCATATACCGTTGATGTCTATCAACAGTATTTGTCTATACCTACTGTCGGTAGTTAACATATAATATAGTGCTCCTATATACCATCTATCAACAGTATATGTCTATACCTACCGCTGGTGGTTAACATACAATATGGTGCTCCCATATACCGTCTATCAACAGTATTTGTCTATACCTACCGTCGGTGGTTAACATACAATATAGTGCTCCTATATACCGTCTAGTAACAGTATGTGTCTATACCTACTGTCGGTAGTTAACATACAATATAGTGCTCCTATATACCGTCTATCAACAGTATTTGTCTATACCTACCGTCGGTAGTTAACATACAATATAGTGCTCCTATATACCATCTATCAACAGCATTTGTCTATACCTACCGTCGGTGGTTAACATACAATTTAGTGCTCCTATATACCGTCTATCAACAGTATCTGTCTATACCTACTGTCGGTAGTTAACATACAATATAGTGCTCCTATATACCGTCTATCAACAGTATTTGTCTATACCTACTGTCGGTAGTTAGCATACAATATAGTGCTCCTATATACCGTCTATCAACAGTATTTGTCTATACCTACCGTCGGTGGTTAACATACAATATAGTGCTCCTATATACCGTCTATCAACAGTATTTGTTTATACCTACCGTCGGTGGTTAACATACAATATAGTGCTCCTATATACCGTCTATCACCAGTATTTGTCTATACCTACCGTCGATGGTTAACATAAGATATAGTGGTCCTATATACCGTCTATCAACAGTATTTGGCTATACCTACCGTCAGTGGTTAACATAGAATATAGTGCTCCTATATACCGTCTATCAACAGTATTTGTCTATACCTACCGTCGGTGGTTAACATAGAATATAGTGCTCCTATATACTGTCTATCACCAGTATTTGTCTATACATGTACCTACCGTCGGTGGTTAACATGGAATATAGTGCTCGTATATACCGTCTATCAACAGTATTTGTTTATACCTACTGTCGGAGGTTAACATAGAATATAGTGCTCCTATATACCAAGAGGGATAACGGATCTGCATCTAGAATTTATCATGCTGCCCTTTTTTCGGATTTTTAAAATTCTTGTTATCCGTCAATTTTTACATTCATCCCAAATAATACAACAGTAGTCAATTAGGGGCAGAACACCCATTGTATTATGTTTTCTTGCAGTTATATAAAAAAAATGTATTTAAGAAAGATGGTATATTCTGGATGATATATTAGCACAACCTTGGTCAATTTGATTTCTCCAGTTACTTAGTGGGCTGTCAATTTTGAAACTAATATTTTTTCACATGAAGAATTTTGTAATACTTTAATTTATTATCAAGTTTGGTTCAAAAGTCTGAATAGTTTCTGCTTTGTTCCAGTAATCAAACATTTTGTTTCATTTGCATCTATGAACATGTTATTCATTTTACACCACTCTTCAACCCTGTATAAATCATCATTTATATTTTCTAGATGTTTCCCCCTGATTTATGAATAGTGGTGTCATCAGCATATACAACGATATAGGTCTGTTTCACAATTTTTAATGCATAAGGGAAGGTCATTTATAAATAGCACAAACAATAGAGGACAAGGTATAGAACATTGGGGAACACCAAATTTTACATGTTGTTGTTCAGAGTTAACATTACAAATGTATACGTTTTGTTATTCAGGTACGACTTAAAAAAACTAACAGTAGTCTCACTAAATCCACACATGTCGAGCTACAAAGAAAGTCATATTCTACCAAATCAAAAGCTTTAATTGCTAGGTTTAAATTACCATCTTTCATTTCTTGCAACCATGTGTCAATGATATTAAATAAATGTCAAGCTCAATCCAGTATATATTCCAAGTTATGGACAAATGATAATGCTATTAAAAATACCAAATTATAACCAGTGCTTTTCTCTTTTTCTATTTACAGTATATGACTAGGTAATAATGATTACTTTTTTCAACTATTTTCATACTTTTTTGTTTCCTCTGCTTTTGTATCAAGGGCATAATTGTTTATGACAAACTAAGCATTTGCATAATCAAACTATTCCTAACTATACTCTACCTGAAATTCTGGAAACTGCAGAATTTTTGTCATAGCAGTCTTATGGTAGCTAAACTATTTCTATTTTTTGTAAATCTGGATTAATAAGTCTTTTGTCACATTCTGGGGCTATAGAAAAAAAAACATTACAGAATTATCAAAATTATGTGTGTATAATGTTTGTGTACAGTCATTCAACTAAAAAAGGACAAAAATTATTTTTTTGTGTATAAATAAATAATTGTGATTTTAATGTCTTAATATTATAAAAAAAAACTTCAAAAGATTAAATTTAAATTATAATCTAAACATGAAAGAGCACATATAAATCAACCTTTTACTCAGATTTATATCTAAAACCAGTTATAACTAGCTATAATATCTTTGACTTCACAAATATCATCATCTAATTTTACAAATCAGTATTTATTTGGTGGCACTTCCTGCACACTAAGTATGTTATGCCTTAGGTTTAATTTTGATGCAATCACATTTCAGAAGGTACATGTCTTGAACTGTTTAAATGAATAAATTACAGTTTTAAACTCAGTTTAGGCTGACCTGAGGTCAATAGTCTTAAACAATGTCATCAAACTATCAGTTTTACTGTAATATATTCAGGGGTAGTTCAAATAATTATGACTTCTTAAAAAACTATATTATGGGGAAAAAGGGGGGGGGGTCTATTATGTTTTTTTCATACAGGAGGTAGACGTCAAAGCAAAAAAAAAACCAACAAAACAAAATAAAATAATAGCCTGTCAAGACGTCCTTATATCATAATAATTTGGTCTAATTTTGGGATAATACATTTAACTTCCTTTGATGTCGGGGAGGGGATAAGTTTTGACGATTAATTATTCTTGAAACTAGCAATAATTATTTCTTATTGTTACTTTGTTAAGCGAGCGCGATGTGTGGTTCTCGAGTTATTTTAAAAAAGGGGGGGGGGTTGTTACTATATCAAATTTACCCAGTTTGGAGACAAGAAATATTTAAAATCTAACCATAAACTCCAATGTTCCTGCTTTTTTTAGCAGAACAAACACGATGGCATTCTCGTCTCTGTTATAATCAATAGTTAACTCATTTCTTCTTCCAGGTTATTTCTTAATCAATTATGATTACCAGCTGTCTATCTATTTACCATGTTTATGTTAAACTGGTCCGTAATTCCATCGTAGTGTATCGAAACAGAGGTATATAATATACAAGGTTCCTGAGTCAGTAACCGTAACTATCACCGTGCTTTGTGCGCATGCGCAATAAACACCAACATGAAGGATAAAACAAGGTACACAGTTCCGTAATTTCGTATATTTTTCTTATCTTCATACTAAAGAGCTCCAAAAGTAGCCGTGCTTAGGTGCACTGGGCGGGTCTAAAAACCGACTCTCGGTGGTTAACGTCTCTCGATGGTTAACTTTAAGTGCCTACCTACTGAAACAGTTTAGAGGATCAACTTTTTAATGGTTTGCCTATGAACCCATAAGAAACAAAATGGAAAAATTTCAACTGTGTCCTTCCATTTTTATGAGAGAAAGTCAAAAATCATCATTTTCGTCTTTGTTTACATTTTTTCATTGATCACCAGCACCCGTCAGGACCGAATCACCAGCACAGAACGTTCTCTCGCAGGACAACCATACCAACCGTGATATTAGACAAAGAAACACACGAATAAAAGCTAACGAAAGGCACCGGGTTTAAAATTTAATACGCCAGAAGTGCGTTTCGTCCACACAAGACTTACTAGTGACGCCAAGATACAAAAGTTCGAAAGTCAAAACAAGTACAAAGTTGTACAGCACTGAGGATCAAAAGTTCAAAAAGGTTGTGCCAAATACGGGTAGGGTTTTCTGTTTAGTTATTATACAACTCGTAATTTCAAGGTTTTAGTATTGACATAGACCAAATTAAGACTTTATTATACACACAATATGCAGCGCCGTCTAATAAAAACACTGCTGCAATTAAGTATAACTGGTTTGTTACAGAAGGGAGTCTAGTAAGCGAGTCTTCTTTTTAACTGCCAGTGATAGACGGTAGAGTTTACATGTATTTAACTGCTGTGAATATATTACGATATACATACATGTATGTACTGCAATACACAAAATAAGATTTGTTTTGAAATGTGTCGCTTCAGTCATCAACACTAAAATGAAAAGACCAATAGGGACCACGTTTAAGCCCTTTTATAGCTCTTCATCTTTTATATAAGCTTTGGATTTCAAATATTTTGGCCACGAGCATCACTGAAGAGACATATATTGTCGAAATGCGCATCTGGTGCAAGAAAATTGGTACCGTTAAATCTGCTGGTGGACTATTAGTCCCCGAGGGTATCACCAACCCAGTAGCCAGTACTTCGGTACTGGCATGAAAATACGGATTTTTTGTGTTATTAAAATTTGCTGTTACAAAATATTAGAAATTATTTTTAAATTAAGGAATGTATCTCCCTCATGCAAAGCTCTGATTCCTTTCACGGATTTGGCTATACTTTTTGGACCTTTTGGATTATAGCTCTTCATCTTTTATATAAACTTTGGATTTCAAATATTTTGGCCACGAGCATCACTGAAGAGACATGTATTGTCGAAATGCGCATCTGGTGCAAGAAAATTGGTACCGTTAATTTTATTACTACCACTGGGTCGATGCCTCTGCTGGTGGACTATTAGTCCCCGAGGGTATCACCAGCCCAGTAGCCAGTACTTCGGTACTGGCATGAAAATACGGATTTTTTGTGTTATTAAAATTTGCTGTTACAAAATATTAGAAATTATTTTTAAATTAAGGAATGTATCTCCCTCATGCAAAGCTCTGGTTCCTTTCACGGATTTGGCTATAAATTTTGGACCTTTTCGATTATAGCTCTTCATCTTTTATATAAGCTTTGGATTTCAAATATTTTGGCCACGAGCATCACTGAAGAGACATGTATTGTCGAAATGCGCATCTGGTGCAAGAAAAGTGGTACCGTTAATTTGATTAAAATCAGTTCCGTCCAAACAAAAAGGTAACATAGAAAAAACGTTCACGACTATATATCAACAGAATGCGTAACCAAATTGTAGTTTACACAATATAACAGCAAAAATCCATAATTTGTATGCTGTAGAACAGACCACGTCGACAAAAACGTGTAGACTCTTCAGAAATTTAAACAAACGGTGACCTATAGTTGTTAATGTCTGTGTCATTTTGGTCTCTTGTGGACATTTGTCTCATTGGCAATTATACCACATTTTTATATACCAGCAACAATATTCAACACATGATTCAGATATTTACGTGATTTAAGAACAGACATTAACAACCCTTGACATAACTAAAACATACGTCGTAAAAGTAAAGCAAAATATACAGAAAAAAACCGTCAAGGACGAGTAATGAACACGATGAAAGCTAACTTGAACAAGATAATAAAAGACTGTGCAAAATTTTGAACAAAATTGTCCTTAATAGGTCGCTACTACAGGAAGCTACACAGTATATAGCATCAGTTGTCGCGTAAAATGCTGCTGGTAACACAAAGATTTGAATACATTTAGGAAAGTAAACGCCATTATCAAGTTAATGAAACTAAATTGACAAATCTTGTCTCATGCCTGTTGTGCATAATTCACCCCCTTTGTGAAGGATACGTCTGAGCAAACACTCAAGCTTTCAGAAAATTCAAGCTAAAGAGACATAACTCTAGAATTATAAATGACTCACAGCCCAAATTCGGACTCTCACTGCGTGTTGTTGTTTTTGGTATGGTGTACTGTTAATTAAAAAGTAATTGCGAAAAATGCGACCTGATTATAAATGCAAAATTATAAACTCGCAGTCTGAAACTTTTATACACATTAAACAGGATTTTTCTCAATTTCTCAAAAATCAAAATATCATTTTAGTGAAAATGATAAAATCGCAATAATTTTTGAATTGTAGGTATAAATATCATAAAAGTTGTTTGAAATGTACTTATGTTAGCGTTCAGAAAATGAAAAACATCCTTTTCCATACTACTTGTACGATTCGCTCGTGTATGTAACAATGTTTTAGATTTTAACGAGAGAAATCTATGTATTACTGAAAAATTATTACACCAGGGTTTTTGATATCACAAACTAGTCAAAACATTTACTAAATTTTATCATCGAAATAAGGACATCATTCGTAAATATAGCTCAACATGCAGACTTCTTATACGTTCAGGTATTTCACATCCAATTTTTTAGGGAAATATTATTTATAAAGCACAAAGGTGTCAGTATTCACCTCAAAAACTAACAAAACCTACGAATAGACTTATTAAGAAAGAATATAGTTACGATACTGTTCTCAGGTCATTAAAGATTGCATATTGTGGCGTTAATATTGATTCACTTATAGGGTCTTTGCATCGGAACTAAACACATTTATTCAAAAACCAGTTGTTGGCATGACACGGGTTATGTTCTTCTCATATATGTTATGATGGTATGATACTAAACCCCTAACGGGAAGGATTGTGCCTGATGTTCATATGCTGAAATCATAATCTTTCAGTCAGTTAAATTAAAGTATGGAGCTGGCATGTCAGTTAACTGCTAGTAGTCTGTTGTTATTTATGTATTATTGTTATTTTGTTTATTTTCTTTGGTTACATCTTCTGACATCAGACTTGGACTTCTCTTGAACTGAATTTTAATGTGCGTATTGTTATGCGTTTACTTTTCTACATTGGCTGGAGGTATGGGGGAGGGTTGAGATCTCATGAACATGTTTAACCCCGCCGCATTTTTGCGCCTGTCCCAAGTCAGGAACCTCTGGCCTTTGTTAGTCTTGTATTATTTTAATTTTAGTTTCTTGTGTACAATTTGGAAATTAGTATGGCGTTCATTATCACTGAACTAGTATATATTTGTTTAGGGGCCAGCTGAAGGACGCCTCCGGGTGCGGGAATTTCTCGCTACATTGAAGACCTGTTGGTGACCTTCTGTTGTTGTTTTTTTCTATGGTCGGGTTGTTGTCTCTTTGGCACATTCCCCATTTCCATTCTCAATTTTATAACTGTTTGAGACGTATTTACGTTAGCGTTCAGAAAATGATAAACATCCTTTTCCATACTATAACGGGTCATACCAATTGATGAATTCTGTCAAATTGCCAACTCTGTCCGCGATTTGTCGATTTTGCAGGGTGGAGGAGATTCATAAAGTTTTGATATTGCAATCTGAAGTTAGAGGGCAGAAACGAAAAAAGCAATTTTCAAAGTTAGAAAGGGTCATAACTCTAGAACAGTACGTGACGCGATGTCAAAGTTCGAACACTGTCTGCCAGGTTTTGGATCTTACACTAAGTCCAGTGTAGCATCGATGGGCCTGTATTTATATAAGATAGTCAGCAGTATTTATATAAGATAGTCAGCATATCGGTAAAAAGAAGCATTTGAACTGATTTAGTTACTATATACCACCGGTAGTCTGTGATGTTGGCAAATGTAACAATTGTTCCAATTAAAGCGTAATACAATATTAAATAACCAGGCAGAAGCTAGCGAACAATAGCTAGCGAACAATAAGCCAGCGAACAATAAGGCGATATATCTAGAAACCAAAAAACAGAATAAGACAACAACGGCCGTTAAATAAAAAAATATTTAAAAAGGCAGAAAATCAGTTAAAATATAGCAATTTAAACTCAATTTTGAAATGGTTTTTATCCAATCTATTGATTTAACAAGTCGCATAACTTTTTAGGCTAATATTCAGTACCACAATAACTATGCATCTATCAACGGATTATTTGTAGGTGTAGGGCCACCTATGCACCCTCTTCAATTTAGAACGTATGTAAAAGTAGTCCTACCCTGTAAAATATAGCACCTTTTATGTCATTGTTTAATCTAGAGCTCAAAATTTGAAAAAAATGTCAAAAAATTAGGAGGGTCGGCCTATTCCAGGTCTTCTAGAGAGAAATAATGAGGGGTGTCACGGGTTATGACTATATAGGTCTTGTAGAGGAGAAACAGGCGCTTCTTTTGCGCTAGGTATCGAAGGGCGCTATGTTCAAAAATCTGAAACTAGAGCTCAAAATTTGAAAAAATGTCAAAAAATTAGGGGGGTCGGCCTATTCTAGGATTTCTAGAGAAAAATAATGAGGGGTGTCACGGGCAATGACTATATAGGTCTTGTAGAGGAGAAACAGGCGCTTCTTTTGCGCTAGGTATCGAAGGGCGCTATGTTCAAAAATCTGAAACTAGAGCTCAAAATTTGAAAAAAATGTCAAAAATTAGGGGGTCGGCCTATTCTAGGACTTCTAGAGAAAAATAATGAGGGGTGTCACGGGGTATGACTATATAGGTCTTGTAAAGGAGAAATCGGCGCTTCTTTTGCACTAGGTATCGAAGGGCGCTATGTTCAAAAATCTGAAACTAGAGCTCAAAATTTGAAAAAAATGTCAAAAAATTAGGGGGGTCGGCCTATTCTAGGACTTCTAGAGAAAAATAATGAGGGGTGTCAGGGGGTATGACTATATAGGTCTTGTAAAAGAGAAACAGGCGCTTCTTTTGCACTAGGTATCGAAGGGCGCTATGTTCAAAAATCTGAAACTAGAGCTCAAAATTTGAAAAAAATGTCAAAAAAATAGGGGAGTCGGCATATTCTAGGACTTCTCGAGAAAAATAATGAGGGGTGTCACGGGGAATGACTATATAGGTCTTGTAGAGGAGAAACAGGCGCTTCTTTTGCGCTAGGTATCGAAGGGCGCTATGTTAAAAAATCTGAAACTAGAGCTCAAAATATGAAAAAAATGTCAAAAATTAGGGGGGTCGGCCTATTCTAGGACTTCTAGAGAAAAATAATGAGGGGTGTCACGGGGTATGACTATATAGGTCTTGTAAAGGAGAAACCGGCGCTTCTTTTGCACTAGGTATCGAAGGGCGCTATGTTCAAAAATCTGAAACTAGAGCTCAAAATTCGAAAAAAATATCAAAAAAATTGGGGTAGGGTCGGCCTATTCCAGGAGTTCTAGAGAAAAATAATGAGGGGTGTCACGGGGTATGACTATATAGGTCTTGTAGAAGAGAAACAGGCGCTTCTTTTGCGCTAGGTATCCAAGGGCGCTATGTTCAAAAATCTGAAACTAGAGCTCAAAATTTGAAAAAAATGTCAAAAAATTAGGGGGGTCGGCCTATTCCAGAGGCTTCTAGAGAAAAATAATGAGGGGTGTCACGGAGAATGACTATATAGGTATTGTAGAAGAGAAACAGGCGCTTCTTTTGCGCTAGGTATCGAAGGGCGCCATGTTCAAAAATCTGAAACTAGAGCTCAAAATTTGAAAAAAATGTCAAAAAATTAGGGGGGTCGGCCTATTCTAGGACTTCTAGAGAAAAATAATGAGGGGTGTCACGAGGAATGACTATATAGGTCTTGTAGAGGAGAAACAGGCGCTTCTTTTGCGCTAGGTATCGAAGGGTGCTATGTTCAAAAATCTGAAACTAGAGCTCAAAATTTGAAAAAAATGTCAAAAAATTAGGGGGGTCGGCCTATTCTAGGACTTCTAGAGAAAAATAATGAGGGGTGTCACGGGGTATGACTATATAGGTCTTGTAGAAAAGAAACAGGCGCTTCTTTTGCACTAGGTATCGAAGGGCGCTATGTTCAAAAATCTGAAACTAGAGCTCAAAATTCGAAATAAATGTCCAAAAAATGGATTAGGGTCGGCCTATTCCAGGAGTTCTAGAGAAAAATAATGAGGGGTGTCACGGGGTATGACTTTATAGGTCTTGTAGAGGAGAAACAGGCGCTTCTTTTGCGCTAGGTATCGAAGGGCGCTATGTTCAAAAATCTGAAACTAGAGCTCAAAATTTGAAAACAATGTCAAAAAAATAGGGGGGGTTGGCCTATTCTAGGACTTCTAGAGAAAATAATGAGGGGTGTCACGGGGGAATGACTATATAGGTCTTGTAGAGGAGAAACAGGCACTTCTTTTGCGCTAGGTATCGAAGGGCGCTATGTTCAAAAATCTGAAACTAGAGCTCAAAATTTGAAAAAAATGTCAAAAAATTAGGGGGGTCGGCCTATTCTAGGACTTCTAGAGAAAAATAATGAGGAGTGTCACGGGGAATGACTATATAGGTCTTGTAGAGGAGAAACAGGCGCTTCTTTTGCGCTAGGTATCGAAGGGCGCTATGTTCAAAAATCTGAAACTAGAGCTCAAAATTTGAAAAAAATGTCAAAAAATTAGGGGGGTCGGCCTATTCTAGGACTTCTAAAGAAAAATAATGAGGGGTGTCACGGGGTATGACTATATAGGTCTTGTAGAAGAGAAACAGGCGCTACTTTTGCACTAGGTATCGAAGGGCGCTATGTTCAAAAATCGGAAACTAGAGCTCAAAATTTGAAAAAAATGTCAAAAAATTAGGGGGTTCGGCCTATTCTAGGACTTCTAGAGAAAAATAATGAGGGGTGTCACGGGGAATGACTATATAGGTCTTGTAGAGGAGAAACAGGCGCTTTTTTTGCGCTAGGTATCGAAGGGCGCTATGTTCAAAAATCTGAAACTAGAGCTCAAAATTTAAAAAAAATGTCAAAAAAATAGGGGGGTCGGCCTATTCTAGGACTTCTAGAGAAAAATAATGAGGGGTGTCACGGGGTATGACTATATAGGTCTTGTAGAAGAGAAACAGGCGCTTCTTTTGCACTAGGTATCGAAGGGCGCTATGTTCAAAAATCTGAAACTAGAGCTCAAAATTTGAAAAAAATGTCAAAAAAATAGGGGGGTCGGCCTATTCTAGGACTTCTAGAGAAAAATAATGAGGGGTGTCACGGGGTATGACTATATAGGTCTTGTAGAAGAGAAACAGGCGCTACTTTTGAACTAGGTATCGAAGGGCGCTATGTTCAAAAATCTGAAACTAGAGCTCAAAATTCGAAAAAAATTCAACAAAATGGGGGTAGGATCGGCCTATTCCAGGAGTTCTAGAGAAAAATAATGAGGGGTGTCACGGGGTATGACTATATAGGTCTTGTAGAGGAGAAACAGGCGCTTCTTTTGCGCTAGGTATCGAAGGGCGCTATGTTCAAAAATCTGAAACTAGAGCTCAAAATTCGAAATAAATGTCCAAAAAATGGAATAGGGTCGGCCTATTCAAGGAGTTCTAGAGAAAAATAATGAGGGGTGTCACGGGGTATGACTATATAGGTCTTGTAGAAGAGAAACAGGCGCTACTTTTGCACTAGGTATCGAAGGGCGCTATGTTCAAAAATCGGAAACTAGAGCTCAAAATTTGAAAAAAATGTCAAAAAATTAGGGGGGTCGGCCTATTCTAGGACTTCTAGAGAAAAATAATGAGGGGTGTCACGGGGAATGACTATATAGGTCTTGTAGAGGAGAAACAGGCGCTTCTTTTGCGCTAGGTATCGAAGGGCGCTATGTTCAAAAATCTGAAACTAGAGCTCAAAATTTGAAAAAAATGTCAAAAAAATAGGGGGGTCGGCCTATTCTAGGACTTCTAGAGAAAAATAATGAGGGGTGTCACGGGGTATGACTATATAGGTCTTGTAGAAGAGAAACAGGCGCTTCTTTTGCACTAGGTATCGAAGGGCGCTATGTTCAAAAATCTGAAACTAGAGCTCAAAATTTGAAAAAAATGTCAAAAAAATAGGGGGGTCGGCCTATTCTAGGACTTCTAGAGAAAAATAATGAGGGGTGTCACGGGGTATGACTATATAGGTCTTGTAGAAGAGAAACAGGCGCTACTTTTGAACTAGGTATCGAAGGGCGCTATGTTCAAAAATCTGAAACTAGAGCTCAAAATTCGAAAAAAATTCAAAAAAATGGGGGTAGGATCGGCCTATTCCAGGAGTTCTAGAGAAAAATAATGAGGGGTGTCACGGGGTATGACTATATAGGTCTTGTAGAGGAGAAACAGGCGCTTCTTTTGCGCTAGGTATCGAAGGGCGCTATGTTAAAAAATCTGAAACTAGAGCTCAAAATTCGAAATAAATGTCCAAAAAATGGAATAGGGTCGGCCTATTCAAGGAGTTCTAGAGAAAAATAATGAGGGGTGTCACGGGGTATGACTATATAGGTCTTGTAGAAGAGAAACATGCGCTTCTTTTGCGCTAGGTATCGAATGGCGCTATGTTCAAAAATCTGAAACTAGAGCTCAAAATTTGAAAAAAATGTCAAAAAATTAGGGGGGTCGGCCTATTCTAGGACTTCTAGAGAAAAATAATGAGGGGTGTCACGGGGAATGACTATATAGGTCTTGTAGAGGAGAAACAGGCGCTTCTTTTGCGCTAGGTATCGAAGGGCGCTATGTTCAAAAATCTGAAACTAGAGCTCAAAATTTGAAAAAAATGTCAAAAAAAAAGGGGGGTCGGCCTATTCTAGGACTTCTAGAGAAAAATAATGAGGGGTGTCACGGGGTATGACTATATAGGTCTTGTAGAAGAGAAACAGGCGCTACTTTTGCACTAGGTATCGAAGGGCGCTATGTTCAAAAATCTGAAACTAGAGCTCAAAATTTGAAAAAAATGTCAAAAAACTAGGGGGGTCGGCCTATTCTAGGACTTCTAGAGAAAAATAATGAGGGGTGTCACGGGGTATGACTATATAGGTCTTGTAGAAGAGAAACAGGCGCTACTTTTGCACTAGGTATCGAAGGGCGCTATGTTCAAAAATCTGAAACTAGAGCTCAAAATTTGAAAACAATGTCAAAAAAATAGGGGGGTTGGCCTATTCTAGGACTTTTAGAGAAAAATAATGAGGGGTGTCACGGGGTATGACTATATAGGTCTTGTAGAAGAGAAACAGGCGCTACTTTTGCACTAGGTATCGAAGGGCGCTATGTTCAAAAATCTGAAACTAGAGCTCAAAATTTGAAAAAAATGTCAAAAAACTAGGGGGGTCGGCCTATTCTAGGACTTCTAGAGAAAAATAATGAGGGGTGTCACGGGGTATGACTATATAGGTCTTGTAGAAGAGAAACAGGCGCTACTTTTGCACTAGGTATCGAAGGGCGCTATGTTCAAAAATCTGAAACTAGAGCTCAAAATTTGAAAACAATGTCAAAAAAATAGGGGGGTTGGCCTATTCTAGGACTTTTAGAGAAAAATAATGAGGGGTGTCAAGGGGAATGACTATATAGGTCTTGTAGAGGAGAAACAGGCGCTTCTTTTGCGCTAGGTATCGAAGGGCGCTATGTTCAAAAATCTTAAACTAGAGCTTAAAATTTGAAAAAAATGTCAAAAAATTAGGGGGGTCGGCCTATTCCAGGGCTTCTAGAGAAAAATAATGAGGAGTGCCACGGGGTATGACTATAAAGGTCTTGTAGAGGAGAAACATGCGCTTCTTTTCCGCTAGGTATCGAAGGGCACTATGTTCATAAATCTGAAACTAGACCTCAAAATTTGAACAAAATGTCAAAAAATTAGGGGGGTCACCCAGCAGCGGCATAACAAAAAAAAAAACTCATCATCAATACCAGACGCGCGTTTCGTCTACAAAAGACTCATTAGTGACGCTCGAATCAAAATAATGGTTGAAAGGCCAAAATAAAGGACGAAGTTGAAGATCATTGAGAACCAAACATTCCTAGCAGTTTTGCCAAATACAGGTAAGACAGTTTATTCCTGGTGTAGAAAAACCTTAGTTTTTTTCAAAAATTCAAAGCGGTGTTAATTTATAAGATTATATTAATGATAAGCCAAGTCAACACACAAGTGCCAACTACTGGGATGGTGATACCCTCGGGGAAATAAATCTTTACCAGCAGTGGAATCGACTCAGAGGTTGCATTTTAAGTTTTAACTCATCAAAGATACCAGTATTTTAATTTCATATTTACGCCAGACGCGCGTTTCGTCTACAATATATCAATGAATGTCCTGTGAAGGGAAACAGGCGTATCGTTTGCGTAAGACTTCAAAAGGTGCTATGTTCAATTTTGTCGAAAGGAACTAAAAAAAAAAGAAAAACTCAACTGTCAGACAAGAACGCGAAAACCAAAAAAAAAAAAAAAACCAACATATCAGAGTCAGTAAAAACTAATTTTCAAAATCTTGTTATATAAAGTCATAATTTCCCCATCCGAATAACATGATAAAAAAGTTTGTAAAATGTGTTATGTAAATACTGATAAAAAGAATGCTGATTACTGGCTGATTTTCTTTTGCAAGGGTATTTCGAAAAGAAAACGACGAAGATGAAAGAACTTTAGTGCGAATACCAGCTGGTATATAACCTAAAGTTCTATATACACTTTTATACTTAATAGACAGTCTACTTTTTATTCTTTCAAAAGTTTTTTTCATATCGGAGGTTTTGTACCAGATAACCAAAATCAGCAAAGAATACTGCATTGTTAAAAAAGTATGATAGTAAAACTACATACAGACCAGTTAACTTTATCAATGACAATACAAGCGCCACAACCTTAAAGACGGTATAAGTACCCTCGTCCACGTGCGGGTGTTGTCTGATAAAAATAGATGTACATGTATAGACATGGAAAAAAGTATTTTGTAAAATGTGTTATGTAAATACTGATAAAAAAATGCTGATTACTGGCTGATTTTCTTTTTCAAGGGTATGTCGAAAAGAAAACGACGAAGATAAAAAAAACTTTAGTGCGATTGCCAACTGGTATATAACCAAATTGGAATTGAAATTAAAAAAAACACTCTTTATTTTTTTATGATATAATTTGTTAAAATAGAACTAGTTAAACACTATTTAAATATCACCTGAGTTTGATCAATAATTATCGACTCGATAAGTTCTTATCTGCACATGCAGCTACTGTACCCGTACACAGCAAAACATGTGTTTCATCCTCATTGTTTTCAACACTTTAAATAACCAAGTTTATAAAGTTATGTGATTGACACCTTGAAATAGGTCCTCCACAACTCTTAACCGCAGCAAGATGGTAGATTATCAGCATGAGAGAGGCAGGAATGTCGCTGTGACAACTGTACGTATTGTCGGTCATCACTTTTCCACGTTTAGAGAATAAAAATCAGGCAATACACGATATAAAAGATTATCCGAGACCAAAAAGACCCCCTATGCCACCTGCTAGGGAAAATCAAGCATGATGAAGCTTAGTCAGAAAGAAACCCATTGCATACAATACAATCCTGAAAAGAGAGGGGTGGGCATACAGGAGCCTTTTAACAATAATTTTTCGAGATTGAATCATTCCTTCTGGTTATTGTGCGATAAGACCATTTCAGGGACGTTTGCTTACGAACAGACACACAGTTATCCGTATCCAATGTAGTGCAGAGCTCGCCAAAATTGGAAATAAGCATCGTGGAGGAAGATCCATTGTTCAAATGGAATTCTGTTTATTTTCCTTGGTCCAATCATAGCCCGGATTTGAACCATATCAAGGATTATGGGACACTATTGGGCGTAATTTGCACAAAAGGACACCCCAGTCCAAACACGTGATGAAATAAACAATGCCCTTCATCAGAAATGGTTGCTGCTACCTAAGCAACAAATTAGTCGATTTATGGCAGAAATCATAAGACGTTAAGTGGCGGTTGACCGTTTAAATGGAGACTGCGCACAAAGTGCTATTTCTTTGGCGTATAACGATTAACCATGATGTGAACAATCATCTTAAGATTAATTTTGAAATGTCTGACATTGTAAAGTTCGACTACAGTAAAAGTTGTAAAATGCAGTTTTTTGTACAAAAAAACACCTCATTTTGTTTTTAGAATTGTGGTTAGATAATTATTTTTTTTTTCAAACATTTTTTGTTCGTTAAAATGCCAATGTTTTCATAAACTATGTTTCAATATTATTTTACAAATATTTTATCATATTCCATCCAAAATAAAGGCTGATTATTCAAGTTTTAAAAAATCAATATTTTGCAATACTTTTTTCCATGTGTATATATAAAAAAAGAAACATTACTTTGCTTTTTAAGTAAAATATATTTAATATATTAGTTTGTAATATTTTCACGATTAAAACTAATGACCTGAATAATCTATTCATGATCAATTAGTATTTTCTTTTAAATTCGAAGATAACTTTACGTAATTTTCCGATTTCAAACAAATACGCATTTTTTCAACCATTTACCTTTATAGAGATGGAACTGAGTTGTCCTTTTGATCATTAAATGTATCGAGCACTATTTAATGTCTCTAGAATGACTTTGAAAGGCGCTAAAGACTCGTCTGAGAGATACTGGTGCAACATTTAAACGTCCCCGAGGTTTCAACTCACATGAAACGAAGTTATGTGAAGATTGGCAAATCCGCATTATTTATCTCCGTAATCGATTTGGAGAAACTCATGGAAGAAACAAAAATAGGCTATATGCGCAAACAGTTTGTAACCGACTTCATCTAAGCAGCCTAAGAGCTCGTCGTTCGTTGAAGTGATCTATCCTTACGCAGAATCGAAGGATGTCGCGAGTTGAATGGAGAGGGTACGGATTCGATGACATAGACTAACATGGAGACTAATCCTTTTTACCGCTGAATCGGAATTCAACTTGACATTTATCGATGGCAGAGACATGGTCTGCCGCAGGTACAAGGCATGCTTTTTGATGCGTGCGTACAGGAAACAAATTGTCTTTAGGGTGGCGAATTAATGGTATGGAATGGATAACCTACCAGGAACGCCCCGATCTGACAATTAGTGAAGGAAACCTAAATGCAAAAGGGTATAGGAACGAAATTCTGGCTCCACTAGTTCTCCCGTTTCTCCGAAGGCATCGTTAAACTACATTTTAAACAGAAAACGCCCGTTGTAAACACATTTTAATGAATTTTGGAGAATAATCGCATTCGAGGGTTGCCGTGGCCAGTATTGTCTTCAGATTATCGCCAATGGGACATCTTTGGGACGAACTTGGACGACTCACCAAAAAGAGCCCAAATCCATCGTAAACGGTCATCCAACTTGAATAATACTTTTCAGGGAAAGTAACAACAGAAAGGGTCATTGATAAAAAGGACGATCAAGAATAGTTTCTTCAGATACTGGAACATGAATTACCACAATATCACCATCCTGAAACCTCTGAGGGCCATTTCGGATTCTGTAATGAAATGTTGGTTCATTCAAAAGCACGTATGAAACGGATATAAAATGGATGCAAATAAAATATGATGCAGCAATAAAAGAACGTGAAAATAAAATAATGAACAAGCTGGACAAGTATGACCACAAATTCAAACATGCAGAACCATTGATTTGTTAACTTCACGAAAATAAAACGGCAGCTGAGATCCAGGTGATGAATGTTTGGTAAGCAAAACAAGAAGAACAAGAAAGAGAAATTGAATAGATTCACGGAGTGAGATGTGTTGAGACAAACTAGAGTAGATATTGAAACCTTAAAAATTGAGGGCAATACGTTGCATCATACTCATACCTCTCGTAAATACCACACACATGGCGTTTACTATGTGCCACACTCAATGTAATGTCACGTCACTTTGACATCTTTCTATGATTAATACATCTCTCACATAGTTAAGAAGTCCTTTATTTCTATTTTAAGAAAGGAAAAGTAATACAAAGCTAAAAGCCATTTGTTCCGGAAATGAACGAGCACTTACAAGACTTTAGAAGAATTTTGGATACATAACTGGATAGTTTCGATATAAAAATTGAGAAATTTTAGATTCATACTCACAAAAAATGACATTTATATAGGTCATCATGATAAAATTGCAGAAGATTCCTCTTATAAAAAGGTGGTGGAAGAGATTTAGCAAACAAATCCGTAAATGTTCGTTAAGATTAAGAAATCCGTCAAATTATATTTTTTTTATTCAATCCTCACAATCATCTAGTTATAACTTACCCGTCAATACTATCGTTTTTTTAAGAATACATATCATAATTTCACCTATAGACAATGTGTACCCGCAAGTCACTCCTCTCAATAGCACCGGCATGCACGCAAATTAAATTGATGCACGTCGACATCTCTTGTTTAATAGAATGCAGCATATATTCATAGTAGTTACTCTGATTTATCAGAGAAAACCGCTGAATCATTGGTTACAAGTAGTAACCTTTACATTCTCATAACCTTTACAGTCTTGGAGAATCATCAAGAATATAGACTTCTAGAGATGTTAGTTTAATCATAGTTATTTCGGAAACAAGTTATTATGAGTTAAATTACTAGTAATCATACCCCTTTCTACTTTATTGTGCGAGTGCTGCCTTGTAGCGCCATTAGCCTGCTCTTTTTTTGAAGCTAACAAGTTGTCTTTTACGTGCAAGTGGTATGGCTCTCTTTTAACACGTGATCAGTCGCGTATCCTTCCGACAGACTATCGTTGTTCCAGAAGATAATACTCGCAAATGGTGTGAATGAAGAGCCGAAAATTTGGTCCCTGAAATTGTCTCCCAGAAACGGAGATGGAACCACGAACCTTTGTGTTTGAAAATAGAGGTTGTGACTCCATGTCTTATTGTTTGAACCAAGAAATAAATGACTGAGAATACCTTTCCATTCCTCCAAGAGATCATTTACATCACCCCAATTATACGATTATAGATGCGATACGCGGTATTCAGAAGTTCGGGAACCCTGTTTTTCCTCATTGTTAAAATTCTGGAATTGGTAATCACGCGGAACTGACCCTGCTGTATAATTAGTATGTCTGCATACAAGTTACACTTCACCTTATTATCTTTCATATTTCTTATAAGTTGCGGCCACATGTCCTAAGTCGGTCTCTGTTTGGTGGTGTTTTTGTTGGTTAAGAGATCATCTAAAGTACCAATCACGCAAGTGCGAATATATTTGGCTTTAAAGTATTAGTTCATCTTCCCCATCATGGTATGATCTCAGTGATCGAGAAAAACTCGAGTTTCCTCAAATCTTACGGGATCGATAGAGTAGACATCAACGCAGTGTATTATACATAGTACTTTGATCTCTTTGTTGTTGAATTCGGTAATCTTTTCCGTCCATAGTTTTATGAAAATGCTTGACTTGAATATGGAATGAAAAGCAACCTGGATCATCACAACTTCTTGGTCTTGGGCGGCACTTAGTCATATTGGCAAGTAAAACATAAATGATGCGAAGAATAAACGTGAATTCTTTATTTTGTTGAAACAGAACTGTAATCCAAGTTTCACTCAAACGAACAACGATCAAGCATCGTTTCTCGAATTTACGTCGAAATATTTTATCCGTTTAACAAACTTTTCTATAGAGACACCTAGACCGATTTGTACTTTTGTGAAGATGAGGTTTGTTAAACGGCTGACTAGATGAAGTCGGTTATATAGTGCATAGTTAACAACCTATATGTTCTTTAACTCACATAGTTGCGAGTCGTTGTATTCTTATGTTGAGCATCGACTGCTTATTTGCAATAGGCGAGTGACTTATTTCAAAAAGACGCTTAGTTAACAACCCTAATGGACCCATCTTACGCACGGCTGTATTATATATACACATGGAAAAAAGTATTGCAGCACCTTGATTTTTTAAAACTTGAAAAATCAGCCTCTTTTTTTGGATGAAATATGATAAAATATGTGTAGGATATTATTGAAACATAGTTTATGATAACATTGGCAACCACAATTTTAATAACAAAATGTAGTGTTTTTTGTACAAAAAATGCATTTTTCAACTTTTACTGTAGTCGAACTTTACAATGTCAGGTATTTCAAAATTAATCTTCAGATGACTGTTCGCATCATGGTTGGTCGTTATACGCCAAAGAATTAGTACTTTGTGCGCAGCCTCCAATCAAACGAATTACCGCATCTCAACGTCTTTTGATTCCTGCCATGAATCGGCTAATAAAATAATGTAAAGGTAGCAGCAACCATTTCTGATGAAGGGCATTGTTTATTTCATGATGTGTTTGAACTGGTGTGTCCTTTTGTGCACTTTCCGCCCAATAGTGTCCCAAATATGCTCGATATGGTTCAAATCCGGGCTACGATCTGGCCAAGGAAGATGAACCGAATTCCATTTGAACATTGGATCTTTCTCCAAGATGCTAATTTCCAATTTTGGCGAGCTCTGCACTACATTTGATACGGATAACTGTGTGTCTGTTCGTAAGCAAACGTCCCTGAAATGGTCTTATCGCACAATAACCAGTAGAGATGATTCAATCTCGAACAATTATTGTTAAAAGGCTCCTGTATGCCCACCTCTCTCTTTTCAGGATTGTATTGTATGCAATGGGTTTCTTTCTGACTAAGCTTCATCATGCTTGATTTTCCCTAGCAGGTGGCATAGGGGGTCTTTTTGGTCTCGGATAGTCTTTTATATCGTGTATTGCCTAATTTTTATTCTCTAAACGACTTATAGTGGAAAAGTGATGAACGACATTACGTGCAATTGTCACAGCGACATTCCTGCCTCTCTCATGCTGATAATCTACCATCTTGCTGCTGTTATGAGTTGTGGAGGACCTATTTCAAGGTGCCAATCACATAACTTTATAAACTTGGTTATTTAAAGTGTTGAAAACAATGAGGATGAAACACATGTTTTGCTGTGTACGGGTACAGTAGCTGCATGTGCAGATAAGAACTTATCGAGTCGATAATTATTGATCAAACTCAGGTGATATTTAAATAGTGCTTAACTAGTTCTATTTTAACAAATTATATCATAAAAAAATAAAAAGTGTTTTTTAATTTCAATTCCAATTTGGTTATATACCAGCTGCCATTCGCACTAAAGTTCTTTTTATCTTCGTCGTTATCTTTTCGACATACCCTTGAAAAAGAAAATCAGCCAGTAATCAGCATTTTTTTTATCAGTATTTACATAACACATTTTACAAACTCTTTTATCATGTTATTCGGATGGGGAAATTATGACTTTATATGACAAGAAATTGCAAATTAGTCTTTGCTGACTATGATATGTTTTTTTTTTGGTTTTCGCGTTCTTGTCTGACAGTTGAGTTTTTCATTAAAAGTTTTTAGTTCCTTTCGACAAAATTGAACAAAGCATTATTCTTACTACATTTGTATAAACTTCAAGATTATAATTATTTTTTTTAAAACCGGTTTTTTTCTAAAGTGAATATTGATCAATATTTTCGAAGGGTTAAATATTTCTCAGTGATGTCCTGCCATGGCTTTGTTTAAATTTGTTTGTTAGCTTTTTGTTCATGAATTTTTGTCTCTAATATTTAATTAACTATGCATTTGTATTCAGATGTTGCAGATCAAATATATTCGTTCATTGTGTAATCATACGTTTTTTGATTGAGTTAAGTCTACCAATTGATATTTTATCGTGTGTTTTTCTATGTTGTGATGTTATGCTATTGTTTCAGAAAAAGGGAGAAGGTTTGGATCCATTAAAACGTTTAATCCCGCTGCAAATGTTTGCACCTGTCCTAAGTCAGGAATCTGATGTACAGTAGTTGTCGTTTGTTTATGTAATATATACGTGTTTCTCGTTTCTCGTTTTGCTTATATAGATAAGACCGTTGGTTTTCCCGTTTGAATGGTTTTACACTAGTAATGTTGGGGCTCTTTATAGCTTGTTGTTCGGTGTGAGCCAAGGCTCCGTGTTGAAGGCCGTATACTTTAACCTATAATGGTTTACTTTTTAAATTGTTATTTGGATGGAGAGTTGTCTCATTGGCACTCACACCACATCTTCCTTTTTCTATAGCACCTTTTGAAGTCTTACGCAAACGATGCGCCTGTTTTCCCTTCACAGGACATTCACTGATATATTGTAGACGAAATGCGCGTCTGGCGTAAATATAAAATTTAAATACTGGTATCTATGATGAGTTAAAACTTAAAATGCAACCACTGAGTCGACGCCATTGCTGGTAGAGATTTATTTCCCCGAGGGTATCACCAGCCCAGTAGTCAGCACTTGTGTTGACTTGGCTTATCATTGATATAATCTTATAAATTAACACCGTTTTGAATTTTTGAAAAAACTAAGGTTTTTCTACACCAGGAATAGACTGCCTTACCTGTATTTTACAAAACTACTAGGAATGTTATGTTCTCAATGTTCTTCAACTTCGTCCTTTATTTTGGCCTTTCAATCATTATTTTGATTCGAGCGTCACTAATGAGTCTTTGTAGATGAAACGCGCGTCTGGTATTTATGATGATTTTTTTTGTGTTATGCCGCTACTGGATGACCCGACCCCCCTAATTGTTTGCCTTTTTTTTAAATTTTGAGCTCTAGTTTCAGATTTTTGAACAAAGTGCCCTTCGATACCTAGCGCAAAAGAAGAGCCTGTTTCTCTTCTACAAGACCTATATAGTCATACCCCGTGACACCCCTCATTATCTTTCTCTAGAACCCCTGGAATAGGCCGACCTTACCCCCATTTTTTGGACATTTTTTTCGAATTTTGAGCTCTAGTTTCAGATTTTTGAACATAGCGCCCTTCGATACCTAGTGCAAAAGAAGCGCCTGTTTCTCCTCTACAAGACCTATATAGTCATACCCCGTGACACCCCTCATTATTTTTCTCTAGAAGTCCTAGAATAGGCCGACCCCCCTATTTTTTTGACATTTTCTTCAAATTTTGAGCTCTAGTTTCAGATTTTTGAACATAGCGCCCTTCGATACCTAGTGCAAAAGAAGCGCATATTTCTCCTCTACAAGACCTATATAGTCATACCCCGTGACACCCCTCATTATTTTTCTCTAGAAATCCTAGAATAGGCCGACCCCCCTAATTTTTTGACATTTTTTTCAAATTTTGAGCTCTAGTTTCAGATTTTTGAACATAGCGCCCTTCGATACCTAGTGCAAAAGAAGCGCCTGTTTCTCCTCTACAAGACCTATATAGTCATACCCCGTGACACCCCTCATTATTTTTCTCTAGAAATCCTAGAATAGGCCGACCCCCCTAATTTTTTGACATTTTTTTCAAATTTTGAGCTCTAGTTTCAGATTTTTGAACATAGCGCCCTTCGATACCTAGCGCAAAAGAAGCGCCTGTTTCTCCTCTACAAGACCTATATAGTCATACCCCGTGACACCCCTCATTATTTTTCTCTAGAAGTCCTAGAATAGGCCGACCCCCCTAATTTTTTGACATTTTTTTTCGAATTTTGAGCTCTAGTTTCAGATTTTTGAACATAGCGCCCTTCGATACCTAGTGCAAGAGAAGCGCCTGTTTCTCCTCTACAAGACCTATATAGT
Source organism: Mytilus galloprovincialis (assembly GCF_965363235.1). Lineage (NCBI taxonomy): Eukaryota > Metazoa > Mollusca > Bivalvia > Mytilida > Mytilidae > Mytilus > Mytilus galloprovincialis. The sequence continues at coordinate 41,178,556 of NC_134846.1, read as the reverse complement.
CACACCCCGTGACACCCCTCATTATTTTTCTCTAGAAGTCCTAGAATAGGCCGACCCCCCTAATTTTTTGACATTTTTTCCAAATTTTGAGCTCTAGTTTCAGATTTTTGAAAATAGCGCCCGTCGATACCTAGCGCAAAAGAAGGGCCTGTTTATCCTCTACAAGACCTATATAGTCGTTCCCCGTGACACCCCTCATTATTTTTCTCTTGAAGTCCTAGAATAGGCCGACCCATCTATTTTTTTGACATTTTTTTCAAATTTTGAGCTCTAGTTTCAGATTTTTGAACATAGCGCCTTTCGATACCAAGCGCAAAAGAAGCGCCTGTTTCTTTTCTACAAGACCTATATAGTCATACCCCGTGGCACCCTTCATTATTTTTCTCTAGAACTCCTGGAATAGGCCGACCCTACCCCCATTTTTTGGACATTTTTTTCGAATTTTGAGCTCTAGTTTCAGATTTTTGAACATAGTGCCCTTCGATACCTAGTGCAAAAAAAAGCGCCTGTTTCTCCTCTACAAGACCTATATAGTCATACCCTGTGACACCTCTCATTATTTTTCTCTAGAAGTCCTAGAATAGGCCGACCCCCCTAATTTTTTGACATTTTTTTTCAAATTTTGAGCTCTAGTTTCAGATTTTTGAACATAGCGCCCTTCGATACCTAGCGCAAAAGAAGCGCCTGTTTCTCCTCTACAAGACCTATTTAGTCATTCTCCGTGACACCCCTCATTATTTTTCTCTAGAAGCCCTGGAATAGGCCGACACCCCTAATTTTTTGACATTTTTTTCGAATCTTGAGCTCTAGTTTCAGATTTTTGAACATAGCGCCTTTCGATACCTAGCGCAAAAGAAGCGCCTGTTTCTCCTCTACAACCTATATAGTCATACCCTGTGACACCCCTCATTATTTTTCTCTAGAACTCCTGGAATAGGCCGACCCTACCCCCATTTTTTGGACATTTTTTTCAAATTTTGAGCTCTAGTTTCAGATTTTTGAACATAGCGCCCTTCGATACCTAGTGCAAAAGAAGCGCTTGTTTCTCCTCTACAAGACCTATATAGTCATACCCCGTGACACCTCTCATTATTTTTCTCTAGAAGTCCTAGAATAGGCCGACCCCCCTAATTTTTTGACATTTTTTTCAAACTTTGAGCTCTAGTTTCAGATTTTTGAACATAGCGCCCTTCGATACCTAGCGCAAAAGAAGTGCCTGTTTCTCCTCTACAAGACCTATATCGTCATTTCCCGTGACACCCCTCATTATTTTTCTCTAGAAGTCCTAGAATAGGCCGACTCCCCTATTTTTTGACATTTTTTTCAAAGTTTGAGCTCTAGTTTCAGATTTTTGAACATAGCGCCCTTCGATACCTAGCGCAAAAGAAGCGCCTGTTTCTCTTCTACAAGACCTATATAGTCATACCCCGTGACACCCCTCATTATTTTTTTCTAGAACTCCTGGAATAGGCCGACCCTACCCCCATTTTTTGGACATTTTTTTCGAATTTTGAGCTCTAGTTTCAGATTTTTGAACATAGCGCCCTTCGATACCTACCGCAAAAGAAGCGCCTGTTTCTCCTCTACAAGACCTATATAGTCATTCTCCGTGACACCCCTCATTATTTTTCTCTAGAAGTCCTAGAATAGGCCGACCCCCCTATTTTTTTGACATTTTTTTCAAATTTTGAGCTCTAGTTTCAGATTTTTGAACATAGCGCCCTTCGATACCTAGCGCAAAAGAAGCGCCTGTTTCTCCTCTACAAGACCTATATAGTCATTCCTCGTGACACCCCTCATTATTTTTCTCTAGAAGCCCTGGAATAGGCCGACCCCCCTAATTTTTTTACATTTTTTTCAAATTTTGAGCTCTACTTTCAGATTTTTGAACATAGCGCCCTTCGATACCTAGCGCAAAAGAAGCGCCTGTTTCTCTTCTACAAGACCTATATAGTCATACCCCGTGACACCCCTCATTATTTTTCTCTAGAACTCCTGGAATAGGCCGACCCTACCGCCATTTTTTGGACATTTTTTTCGAATTTTGAGCTCTAGTTTCAGATTTTTGAACATAGCGCCCTTCGATACCTAGCGCAAAAGAAGCGCCTGTTTCTCCTCTACAAGACCTATATAGTGATACCCCGTGACACCCCTCATTATTTTTCTCTAGAACTCCTGGAATAGGCCGACCCTACCCCCATTTTTGGACATTTTTTTCGAATTTTGAGCTCTAGTTTCAGATTTTTGAACATAGCGCCCTTCGATACCTAGCGCAAAAGAAGCGCCTGTTTCTCTTCTACAAGACCTATATAGTCATTCTCCGTGACACCCCTCATTATTTTTCTCCAGAAGCCCTGGAATAGGCCGACCCCCCCCCCCCCCCCTAATTTTTTGACATTTTTTTCGAATCTTGAGCTCTAGTTTCAGATTTTTGAACATAGCGCCCTTCGATACCTAGCGCAAAAGAAGTGCCTGTTTCTCCTCTACAAGACCTATATAGTCATTCCCCGTGACACCCCTCATTATTTTTCTCTAGAAGTCCTAGAATAGGCCGACCCCCTAATTTTTTGACATTTTTTTCAAATTTTGAGCTCTACTTTCAGATTTTTGAACATAGCGCCCTTCGATACTTAGCGCAAAAGAAGCGCCTGTTTCTCTTCTACAAGACCTATATAGTCATACCCCGTGACACCCATCATTATTTTTCTCTAGAACTCCTGGAATAGGCCGACCCCACCCCCATTTTTTGGACATTTTTTTCGAATCTTGAGCTCTAGTTTCAGATTTTTGAACATAGCGCCCTTCGATACCTAGCGCAAAAGAAGCGCCTGTTTCTCCTCTACAAGACCTATATAGTCATTCCCCGTGACACCCCTCATTATTTTTCTCTAGAAGTCCTAGAATAGGCCGACCCCCCTAATTTTTTGACATTTTTTTCAAATTTTGAGCTCTAGTTTCAGATTTTTGAACATAGCGCCCTTCGATACCTAGCGCAAAAGAAGCGCCTGTTTCTCTTCTACAAGACCTATATAGTCATTCTCCGTGACACCCCTCATTATTTTTCTCTAGAAGCCCTGGAATAGGCCGACCCCCCTAATTTTTTGACATTTTTTTCAAATTTTGAGCTCTAGTTTCAGATTTTTGAACATAACGCCCTTCGATACCTAGCGCAAAAGAAGCGCCTGTGTCTCTTCTACAAGACCTATATAGTCATTCTCCGTGACACCCCTCATTATTTTTCTCTAGAAGCCCTGGAATAGGCCGACCCCCCTAATTTTTTGACATTTTTTTCAAATTTTGAGCTCTAGTTTCAGATTTTTGAACATAGTGCCCTTCGATACCTAGCGCAAAAGAAGCGCCTGTTTCTCCTCTACAATACCTTTATAGTCATTCCCCGTGACACCCCTCATTATTTTTCTCTAGAAGCCCTAGAATAGGCCGACCCCCCTAATTTGTTGACATTTTTTCAAATTTTGAGCTCTAGGTTCAGATTTTTGAACATAGCGCCCTTCGATACCTAGCGCAAAAGAAGCGCCTGTTTCTCTTCTACAAGACCTATATAGTCATTCTCCGTGACACCCCTCATTATTTTTCTCTAGAAGCCCTGGAATAGGCCGACCCTCCTAATTTTTTGACATTTTTTCAAATTTTGAGCTCTAGTTTCAGATATTTGAACATAGCGCCCTTCGATACCTAGCGCAAAAGAAGCGCCTGTTTCTCTTCTACAAGACCTATATAGTCATATCCCGTGACAGCCCTCATTATTTTTCTTTAGAACTCCTGGAATAGGCCGACCCTACCCCCATTTTTTGGACATTTTTTTCGAATTTTGAGCTCTAGTTTCAGATTTTTGAACATAGCGCCCTTCGATACCTAGTGCAAAAGAAACGCCTGTTTCTTTTCTACAAGACCTATATAGTCATACCCCGTGAAACCCCTCATTATTTTTCACTAGAAGTCTTAGAATAGGCCGACCCCCCCAAATTTTTAGACATTTTTTTCAAATTTTGAGCTCTAGTTTCAGATTTTTTAACATAGCGCCCTTCGATACCTAGCGCAAAAGAAGCGCCTGTTTCTCCTCTACAAGACCTATATAGTCATACCCCGTGACACCCCTCATTATTTTTCTCTAGAAGTCTTAGAATAGGCCGACCCCCCAAATTTTTTGACATTTTTTTCAAATTTTGAGCTCTAGTTTCAGATTTTTGAACATAGCGCCCTTCGATACCTAGCGCAAAAGAAGCGCCTGTTTCTCCTCTACAAGACCTATATAGTCATTCCCCGTGACACCCCTCATTATTTTTCTCTAGAAGTCCTAGAATAGGCCGACCCCCCTAATTTTTTGACATTTTTTTCAAATTTTGAGCTCTAGTTTCAGATTTTTGAACATAGCGCCCTTCGATACCTAGCGCAAAAGAAGCGCCTGTTTCTCCTCTACAAGACCTATTATTGTAGAGTGGTTGTTTCGGACACAAATTAAGGCTTAGTAAATAGAACGTCTGCTTGCAATGATACATGTATTGAACTCTGCAAAGCTAACGTCACAACAACGGTGACGTCGTGTACATGGAGAGCGGTAGCGGGAACACCTCATGTGCAATTCTTAACATTCTGGGGGCCCGCAAATGAATTTAATTACAATAAAATGAAAATAAATTATGAAAATTTCACTTTGAATTACTGTCTCTGAAAACTTTGAATAGCTTTAACTGTCTTTTAATGTGTCTTTTATCATGAGCACGAATAAAATAAAATTATTTCTGTAATAAAGCACGAACAGTTAACAGTCCATAAAATTATACGATAGTCTCATTTGGTCCACATCTTTATCTTTTCCTTTGCATCGGTCTTCGCTCGTCTAGCGGGTAGTATTTCAGCACACGGTCCTGTGTATTCATTAGATGTTAGTTCTAGAGGATATAACTTGCTAATAGGTCTAGACGTTTGACCATTTTTAGTCCGTAAAATAGCTGATCTGCTAAACCCATCTCGTCCTTGAATCAATTTGTCGATGATCCCTACATTCCAAGTTGTTCTTGAAGTTTCATCATGTATTAGAACTACCTCTCCAATATTAATGTTCTGTTTGTCCACTCCTTTAGTTCGATGTTGTTCTCTAAGTGATGTAAGGTATTCACGTTTCCACCTTGTCCAGAAATTGTCAATGATATGATTTTGAATCTGTAACAATTTATTAGCTGATGCGTGTGTTAAGTTTTTTGAATTTTCAATGTTTCCATCTAAAGTTCCGGTGTACGGTAAAATCGTAATTCTTCTTCCGTAGAGTAAATGTGAGGGTGTCAATGGTTCATTATCCGATGGATCAGATGATAGGTACGTCAACGGACGATCATTAAGAATAGCTTCCACTTCTGTGACGATAGTTTCAAGTACACGTAAACTCACAAATGCCTTTCCTAAAACTTTTTTAATACAATTTTTTGTCAAACCTATTAATCTTTCCCACCAACCACCGTACCATGGTGCACGTTTCGGTATAAACTTCCATACTGTTCCATACGAATTTAATTGTTCATTTAATAACGGTGACTTGGTCAGAAACTCTATTTTCTTTGCCGAAGCTACATAGGTTGTACCATTATCTGATATCATGATTTTTGGTAACGACTTCCTGCTAGTAAATCGGCGAAACGCTAAAATAAATGTCTCTTCTGTAAGATCTTCTACAATTTCTAGGTGTACGGTCCTTGTATTCGCACAAGTAAATAGGCAAATGTACGCTTTTCCAACTCCATTTTTAGTTTTGATGCTCAATGCACCAGTAAAGTCAACGCCTGTTACAGTAAACGGCGGTGAATCTCTTAGTCTGTCTGCTGGTAGAGGCGGTGGGTCCGGAGTAGGATACGGTCTTCCTGTAACCTTTCGGCAAGTAACACATTTGTGAATAATTGTTTTCACATATTGTCGGATTGCTGGAATCCAGTAAAACTGTCGTAAAGAAGTGACAGTACTTTCTAATCCAGAGTGAAGTAGTCTATTGTGGGCATCCATTATAATTAGTGTTGATAATGTATCCTTATTTGGCAATAATATCGGGAACTTGGCTGAAGCGGCAATAGGTGCGTTGTTTAAACGTCCGCCACAACGTATTAACTTGTTCTCGTCCAGGTACAATTTCAACTGCTTTACAAGATTATTTTTTGACGTTTTCTGTTGTAAACTGTGAAACACATCCGGGTAATTTCGAAGCTGTGAATCCTGTATCCAAGCAACGGATGCTATCTGAATTTCTTCTACATTTAAATTCCCACTACGTTTTTTCTTATTTTTACAGTTGTAAATAAATCTGTATACATATGCTGTTACACGTAAAAGTTTCTGGTACGCTCCATACCTATCTATATCCATGATTTTATTTATTCCCACTGTAATACTTGTCGCTGTATCGTTTGTGTTTGTTGATAAGTTATCTTTGGTTAGAGTTGTAAATATTAGAGCTTCTTTTTTCTTCCGTTGATCTCCTTTCTTTGAAATACGGTCTTGCAATTTCAGTCTCTATACATTCATGTGTGTCTCGTTGAATTTCTTTCCATTCCATTATAGTTTCTGGCGATAGCGGTTCATCCCAATCCAGTTTTTTCTCCCATAGGGTCTGCATGAACATTTTACTCCTCACTGTTATCGGACTTATAATTCCTAGAGGGTCGTAAATTTTTGAAGATTGTCTAAGAATTTCACGCTTTGTAATCAAATGATCCTCCATTTCGATGTATTCCTGTTTTGCGAAAGTAAGCGTGTCCTTGTCTGTATTCCATCTAAGTCCTAATACTTTGATAAGTTTGTCATTATCAAGTACATTTTCTGACGTTGCGCGATCTTGTAAAGTCTTGTTGTTTGATGCCCAAGAGCGTAAATTAAATCCCGCTTTTGCAAATAAGGTACGAGATGTGTCAAAATATTGTAGTAATTGGCTCTCGGTTGGAAAACTTGAAATTATGTTGTCAACGTAAAGATCCTTCTGTATGGCATCAGTCCATTCACATGTATTTTCACTTAGGTGCTTTTGAACAACGGCATTTAAAATAAATGGAGAACAGGTAGCTCCAAATAAGACGGATTTGAATCGATAAACTGAGAGCGGACTTGTAGAGTCTGTAGGATTGGAAAACCAAAAAAATCTAGTTACATCACGGTCTTTCTCTTCTAATCCAACATTCAAAAACGCCTTTTCAATATCTGTTGAAACTGCCCATTGATTTAATCGAAATCTAAGTAAAATACCTGTTAACTCGTTTAGATCAGGTGGTGTATCCATTAAACAGTCGTTTAAGCTAGGAGTGTCTTGTCTTGCTCTACAGCTACAGTCAAACACTATCCTAATAGGTGTAGTCGACGAGTCTTTTTTGACGGCATGATGCGGTATGTAGTGCACGGTGTTACTAGTCACTGTGTCTTCGCCTATCTTCTCTATAAATCCTCTTCTTTCTTGTTCACCTATTATTTCTCCGTATTTCTGTAATAAATGATGTTCCTTCTTCAGTCGTTTAATTACGTTTTCTGTTCTGCGATGGGCTATCTCTTTGTTCATTGGTAATGGTGGATGCTCTTCTTTCCAGGGTAATGTAGCAAAATATCTGTTGTCATGGTAACTGATACATGTCTTCTCATATACTTCTCTTAATTCCTTATTCCCTGTTTCCTTTATTTGCTCAATTCCAAGTGTTTCTAAAACTTCTCCAGGTCGCATTCTTCTGTCTTTCTTGATGTCATTACATTCATCATAGATGTCGGCTGGTCATTGTAACTTGGTGTACCGTGAAGTGGTCCTGACAGTAAATAACCTATTTTTGATTTCACGGCAGTAGGTCCCTCACCTCTAATGATATGGTTTTCTATAATTGACCAATAGTAGTCGGCTCCTACTAGTACTGAAACTTGGAAATTGTCGTTCGCGGTAACTGGATGTGCGAGTTTTATCTCGGATAAATATGACAATTTAGCAGCTTTGCGGATGTAAGTTTGGAGTGGTGCGGCGATTTCCGGTACGATCAATACTCTGATCGGCAATTTTCCTTCGTCTGTGAGCAAATAAATAGTTGCAGTTTTTAAGTGTCTAATTTTCGTACTTTGTGCACCGTCTCCGAACCCGGATAAATTTAAACTTTCTGTGCCAATTATTGATAACTGCAATTTAGCGGCTAAGTCTTCTGTGATGAATGACCTCTGTGCGCCCTCATCAAAAAGAATGTTGGCATCTAAAGATTGTAGTCCTGAACTTACAGGATTAATTGCGGTTTTGAGCATGACATTCGTGGTTGCCTGTGAATGTAAAATTGTGTCCGTTTCCTTCGCGTTGTGTTGAATGGTACTTACGTTCACACTATCTTCTTTATCTATTTGTGCATTATCCTTACATAAACTCGTGTGATGACGCTTATGACATTTTCTGCATGTTTTATTTGACTTACAATCAACCAAGTTATGATGTCCTAAACAGTTGAAGCATAGGCGGTCTCTTTTTACTATTGACATGCGATCTTTATATTCAGTTACTTTGGTACAATTTACCGAGACGTGTGATTCGTGACAATAATCGCACTGTTTAGATTTGAAGTTAGTGTTTTGGTGATTCTTATTTTGGTGGCTGTGACTTGATTGTCGATTTCGCTGTTTTGTGTTGGTCAAAAATGCTGCAGTAGCGGTAGGATTTTCATGACTGTCTGTTGAGTTACCGGCTTCCATGATATTTATTTCATTAAATATGCCTTTTCGTAAGTCTGCTAAGCGTATGTTTGTGGACCCAAATTCTCTTGCTAGGTTTTTTCGAATTTCCCCTGGTAGTTTGTTCAATATTATTGGCACTAACAGCGCTCCGTATGAATCATCAGTTTGTCCTAGTGATTCTAAACCTCTTATGTAAATTTCAATGTTGTCATAAAAATGTCGGAGGTTGAAAAGTGTGTACCTAGGCGACGTAATATCAATAAGTTCCTGCATATACCTCTGTGTAATTTTATGTTGCTGACCATATCTTTCTTGTAATAGGGAAATTGCCTTTTCATAGTTTGCATTAGTGAGCGCAAAACCTGTCACTGATTTTAGAGCTTCATCGTGAAGTAACGATTTCAAATAATTGAATTTTTGGACGTTGCTTAAGGTTAGGTTCGTATGCACGGCTGTCTCAAATGAGTCCCAAAATGATTGCCATTGAAGTATATCTCCATCGAAAGTAGGGAGATTCAACTTGGGTAGTTTGTTGTATTCACTAGTTGAGCTAAAGGATGGGCGAAAATCTGACAAACGGTAATTTGAATTGTTTTGATGTTCTGTATATGAAGAGTTTATAGTATGAACGGGTTGAGTAGTTTCTATGCGTGGAGTAAAACTTTCTGCGTGTGTATTCAACGCTGTAGTTTTGACTAAGATAAATTTGTTGACTTGACGAATTTTACCTTCTAAGTTAAATGCATACTCATCTGCTTCAACGATCTCTGTTTCAATATCTCCGTCGTCCAGTTCCTGTACTATGTCCTCATCTAACTTGCGTAATATTTCTTGCTTCCGTTTCAGACTATCCAATATGTTTGACAAATCCTCCGTGTCCACGGTTCCATCTTCTTCTTGTTGAACGTCTTCAAATTTCTTTATAAGTCTGGAAACTGCACTCCTATGTCCTGCTCGTATCGAACGTAGCTTCAGATTCATCCTGGTCTCGGTACCAATATTGTAGAGTGGTTGTTTCGGACACAAATTAAGGCTTAGTAAATAAGAACGTCTGCTTGCAATGATACATGTATTGAACTCTGCAAAGCTAACGTCACAACAACGGTGACGTCGTGTACATGGAGAGCGGTAGCGGGAACACCTCATGTGCAATTCTTAACACCTATATAGTCATTCCCCGTGACACCCCTCATTATTTTTCTCTAGAAGTCCTAGAATAGGCCGACCCCCCTAATTTTTTGACATTTTTTTCAAATTTTGAGCTCTAGTTTCAGATTTTTGAACATAACGCCCTTCGATACCTAGCGCAAAAGAAGCGCCTGTTTCTCTTCTACAAGACCTATATAGTCATACCCCGTGACACCCCTCATTATTTTTCTCTAGAACTCCTTGAATAGGCCGACCCTATTTCATTTTTTGGACATTTATTTCGAATTTTAAGCTCTAGTTTCAGATTTTTGAACATAGCGCCCTTCGATACCTAGTGCAAAAGAAGCGACTGTATCTCTTCTACAAGACCTATATAGTCATACCCCGTGACACCCCTCATTATTTTTCTCTAGAAGTCCTAGAATAGGCCGACCCCCCTAATTTTTTGACATTTTTTTCAAATTCTGAGCTCTAGTTTCAGATTTTTGAACATAACGCCCTTCGATACCTAGCGCAAAAGAAGCGCCTGTTTCTCCTCTACAAGACCTATATAGTCATTCCCCGTGACACCCCTCATTATTTTTCTCTAGAAGTCCTAGAATAGGCCGACCCCCCTAATTTTTTGACATTTTTTTCAAATTTTGAGCTCTAGTTTCAGATTTTTGAACATGGCGCCCTTCGATACCTAGCGCAAAAGAAGCGCCTGTTTCTCTTCTACAAGACCTATATAGTCATTCTCCGTGACACCCCTCATTATTTTTCTCTAGAAGCCCTGGAATAGGCCGACCCCCCTAATTTTTTGACATTTTTTTCGAATTTTGAGCTCTAGTTTCAGATTTTTGAACATAGCGCCCTTGGATACCTAGCGCAAAAGAAGCGCCTGTTTCTCTTCTACAAGACCTATATAGTCATACCCCGTGACACCCCTCACTATTTTTCTCTAGAACTCCTGGAATAGGCCGACCCTACCCCCATTTTTTGACATTTTTTTCGAATTTTGAGCTCTAGTTTCAGATTTTTGAACAAAGCGCCCTTCGATACCTAGTGCAAAAGAAGCGCCGATTTCTCCTTTACAAGACCTATATAGTCATACCCCGTGACACCCCTCATTATTTTTCTCTAGAAGTCCTAGAATAGGCCGACCCCCCTAATTTTTGACATTTTTTTCAAATTTTGAGCTCTAGTTTCAGATTTTTGAACATAGCGCCCTTCGATACCTAGCGCAAAAGAAGCGCCTGTTTCTCCTCTACAAGAGCTATATAGTCATTCCCCGTGACACCCCTCATTATTTTTCTCTAGAAGTCCTAGAATAGGCCGAGCCCCCTATTTTTTTTACATTTTTTTCAAATTTTGAGCTCTAGTTTCAGATTTTTGAACAAAGCGCCCTTTGATACCTAGTGCAAAAGAAGCGCCTGTTTCTCTTCTACAAGACCTATATAGTCATTCCCCGTGACACCCCTCATTATTTTTCTCTAGAAGTCCTAGAATAGGCCGACCCCCCTAATTTTTTGACATTTTTTTCAAATTTTGAGCTCTAGTTTCAGATTTTTGAACATAGCGCCCTTCGATACCTAGCGCAACAGAAGCGCCTGTTTCTCCTCTACAACACCTATATAGTCATACCCCGTGACACCCCTCATTATTTTTCTCTAGAACTCCTGGAATAGGCCGACCTTATTCCATTTTTTGGACATTTATTTCGAATTTTGAGCTCTAGTTTCAGATTTTTGAACATAGCGCCCTTCGATACCTAGTGCAAAAGAAGCGCCTGTTTCTCTTCTACAAGACCTATATAGTCATACCCCGTGACACCCCTCATTATTTTTCTCTAGAAGTCCTAGAATAGGCCGACCCCCCTATTTTTTTGACATTTTTTTCAAATTTTGAGCTCTAGTTTCAGATTTTTGAACATAGCGCCCTTCGATACCTAGCGCAAAAGAAGCGCCTGTTTCTCCTCTACAAGACCTATATAGTCATTCTTCGTGACACCCCTCATTATTTTTCTCTAGAAGTCCTAGAATAGGCCGACCCCCCTAATTTTTTGACATTTTTTTCAAATTTTGAGCTCTAGTTTCAGATTTTTGAACATGGCGCCCTTCGATACCTAGCGCAAAAGAAGCGCCTGTTTCTCTTCTACAAGACCTATATAGTCATTCTCCGTGACACCCCTCATTATTTTCTCTAGAAGCTCTGGAATAGGCCGACCCCCCCTAATTTTTTGACATTTTTTTTCGAATTTTGAGCTCTAGTTTCAGATTTTTGAACATAGCGCCCTTCGATACCTAGTGCAAAAGTAGCGCCTGTTTCTCTTCTACAAGACCTATATAGTCATACCCCGTGACACCCCTCATCATTTTTCTCTAGAAGTCCTGGAATAGGCCGACCCCCCTAATTTTTTGACATTTTTTTCAAATTTTGAGCTCTAGTTTCAGATTTTTGAACATAGCGCCCTTGGATACCTAGCGCAAAAGGAGCGCCTGTTTCTCTTCTACAAGACCTATATAGTCATACCCCGTGACACCCCTCATTATTTTTCTCTAGAACTCCTGGAATAGGCCGACCCTACTCCCATTTTTTTGATATTTTTTTCGAATTTTGAGCTCTAGTTTCAGATTTTTGAACATAGCGCCCTTCGATACCTAGTGCAAAAGAAGCGCCGGTTTCTCCTTTACAACACCTATATAGTCATACCCCGTGACACCCCTCATTATTTTTCTCTAGAAGTCCTAGAATAGGCCGACCCCCCTAATTTTTGACATTTTTTTCAAATTTTGAGCTCTAGTTTCAGATTTTTGAACATACCGCCCTTCGATACCTAGCGCAAAAGAAGCGCCTGTTTCTCCTCTACAAGACTTATATAGTCATTTCCCGTGACACCCCTCATTATTTTTCTCGAGAAGTCCTAGAATAGGCCGACTCCCCTAATTTTTTGACATTTTTTTCAAATTTTGAGCTCTAGTTTCAGATTTTTGAACATAGCGCCCTTCGATACCTAGTGCAAAAGAAGCGCCTGTTTCTCTTCTACAAGACCTATATAGTCATATCCCGTGACACCCCTCATTATTTTTCTCTAGAAGTCCTAGAATAGGCCGACCCCCCTAATTTTTTGACATTTTTTTCAAATTTTGAGCTCTAGTTTCAGATTTTTGAACATAGCGCCCTTCGATACCTAGTGCAAAAGAAGCGCCTGTTTCTCCTCTACAACACCTATATAGTCATACCCCGTGACACCCCTCATTATTTTTCTCTAGAAGTCCTAGAATAGGCCGACCCCCCTAATTTTTGACATTTTTTTCAAATTTTGAGCTCTAGTTTCAGATTTTTGAACATAGCGCCCTTCGATACCTAGCGCAAAAGAAGCGCCTGTTTCTCCTCTACAAGACCTATATAGTCATTCCCCGTGACACCCCTCATTATTTTTCTCTAGAAATCCTAGAATAGGCCGACCCCCCTAATTTTTTGACATTTTTTTCAAATTTTGAGCTCTAGTTTCAGATTTTTGAACATAGCGCCCTTCGATACCTAGCGCAAAAGAAGCGCCTGTTTCTCCTCTACAAGACCTATATAGTCATTCCCCGTGACACCCCTCATTATTTCTCTCTAGAAGCCCTGGAATAGGCCGACCCTCCTAATTTTTTGACATTTTTTTCAATTTTTGAGCTCTAGATTAAACAATGACATAAAAGGTGCTATATTTTACAGGGTAGGACTACTTTTACATACGTTCTAAATTGAAGAGGGTGCATAGGTGGCCCTACACCTACAAATAATCCGTTGATAGATGCATAGTTATTGTGGTACTGAATATTAGCCTAAAAAGTTATGCGACTTGTTAAATCAATAGATTGGATAAAAACCATTTCAAAATTGAGTTTAAATTGCTATATTTTAACTGATTTTCTGCCTTTTTAAATATTTTTTTATTTAACGGCCGTTGTTGTCTTATTCTGTTTTTTGGTTTCTCGATATATCGCCTTATTGTTCGCTGGCTTATTGTTCGCTAGCTATTGTTCGCTAGCTTCTGCCTGGTTATTAAATATTCACTGTTACTCATAATTACGGCAATACAAACACAAATGATTATCAATTACCCCTGGATTCTTTTAAGAGAGAAATTTATTTATATGAATATAAAGTTCTTCATTACATTGATGAACAGATTGTTATTACATGTGATGTGTGGATTCAAACACTACGCCAACACATACTTTTAGTTCACATATGGTAATAAATCCATTGATAACTAAATGTGAAAGAATAATTATTGCAAAAGTACTAAAAACGTTAAATAAAGCATCAACAAAAAATCAAAACGAAAGCACAAAAAAAATCCTAGCCAGACACAGTGTTACCAACAACAAAAAATGTTCCACGGGTTCTAGATTTGAAAAAGGCACTTGAAACAACAAAGACAGAATTGTTATCAATACAATCATGTTTGTATCTTCTTTTGAGATTTGTGACATTTTTATCTTTTAATTTACAACATTATCATATCAGATTGCATTTTGGCCAGATCAAAATCTACATTGAATTTCATAAAGTATTTATGAACATTTGATTTATACCGGTCCCATTTAAATTGTTTCAGGAGCTTTTAAATTATAAAATATTAATTTATCATAACGATTTTGGATTAAAAGCACATACATGTATATTGTAATTATGGTAAGTAATCCAGTGTTCAAATTATTGAATATGTTCGATGACTTTTGCATGTTTTGATTAACAACATTTGAGATGGTATAAATTTTTGGTTTATTTTAAATATGTGTGTAATAGACATATAGCCTTTTATACCTGACGATGCATAAGCTGGCAGGATATTATTATTTTGATGCGTACATGTATGTGTTATTTTCTCATTGTTGAAGGCTGTACTGTAACCTATACTTGTTTATTTCTGAGTCATTTGGTCTTTTGTGGAGATTTAATTATTTCATGGACAAGCATACCACATCTTCTTATTTTCATATTTTTAAATTATTTTCGTATGCATACGTAATGGACCAAGTTTGACTTTTGTCTAGTTACATGTAACTCCTTAAAAAAGTCTTTTATTGCTTTATCTTTTATACATTGTATTCAAAAATTACATTGTCTACATGTAGGCGAAAATTCGACATTGCCGCACAACCAGATACAGTAACATAAAATTAACGCAGATAGGAGACATTGGTGGCAAAATAATAATAATATCCTGCCAGTAAAGTGTTAAATCAAGTAAGAATATAATTGAAACGTTTAAATATGAGTGTTATCCCAAATACCAGTCTCGTAAATACAATAATGTTGATTATCCCCTTCGGTTACGTATTTGGTGGAAAAGAAAACCGCATCCATTCATTACTCAAATACATGACTGCAGAGCAAACAAAAAGGCAAAGAAACAGCGCTTGTACTACTTTTATTTATCTCAAAGTCACAATTGGCCTCCAACACGGAGCAAACAGTTGTACTTCAATGGAAGTTTAAGACGGTCCTAGCATCGGTTTGAACATAACTATTCACAAAGGGGCGATCACACAGCAATCGTGGTTTTTCCAAACAAAACGGAGAATCAATTAAACGATTTATGACATTGTGTAGGGTTCATTGTTGCATTTTGTTTTTCGTTCATTTTTTGTTCATAAATTAGGCCGTTAGTTTTCTCGTCGGAATTGTTTTACATTTGTCATTTGTCATTTCGAGCCCTTTTATAGCTGACATGCGGTATGGGCTTTGTTCATTGCTTAAGGCCATACGGTGACCTATAGTTCGGTGTCATTTGGTCTCGTGTGAAGAGTTGTCTCATTGGCAATCATACCACATCTTCTTTTTTTTTTTTATAAAAAAATCATTCAGAGTCGAATGAAGGAAGAAATAGCAATGTGATCTTTACATAATTCACAGTTATGACATCTTAATAAATTTGTTTTGAATAACAGAGACAAATCATATAGTTGTTTCCAAAAAAAGAACATCCAAAACAAAATCAGTCCAGATATTGAGAGCAAAACTATTATAAATCAGTACGTTATAAGTCATCAACGGTTTGGATCAGAAAAGGTTTAATGGTTTATGATGAAGGGAATTTCGGACACACGGAATATATAGTGTTATTGTCCATTTTACGTGGCAAATAGAAATACAGTTTACAGAAGGGGTAAGACTACAATATACGTTCATTGCATATTTTTGTTATGAAAATCAGAAGCCATTTCGAAGCAATGCAAATGTATTATCTAACGATACACGTAGAACACCTAGATGATCGTCGGACTAGTAAATTTGCAAATTATAGAAGATTTGTTCTCTTACATATTATGTTCAGGTTACATGTAGTGCTATGTTCCAACATTCAAACCATAATTAAATTCATTCAACATATCTGTTATTCTAATTTAAATGCTTCAGATCTGTTTATTTAACATCTGTTTGTTTAAAACATGCCTTTACACATTACGTATCAATGTTCTTTTAAACAATTTTACAAGTTATTATGTTTAATTATTAGTACAAACAGACTATCGACTTAGATATAATCACGAACTCTAGGTTTGCTAATCACTGAATTAATGGGCGTCCCGTCCTACCTCCGCGATGATAATCGAAACAGATACAAAACAAATGTGGTTATTATAAATCCACTAAAATCGAATCTTAACATTTGTAATGTTGTTCAAGTAACTCTATATCTTTTATCTCCCTGGACTATCATATAACTTATTTGTTCTTTGTTAAATGTGCTCAACCTATTTACAATGTATCTCTTTACCTCTGACACACTTTTTTGTTGGTTTATTTAACAATTTCTCGGTTACTTTTAAGTTGGAGGCGTGTAATATTTTTGTACCATGTAATTTTCTTATTGTGTTCTAAACTAAAAAAAATGTTGTTAACTGTACGTCTTGAAATATCAAACAGTATTTTAGACTGTTAAAGGACTATAAATTACTACACGGGTGGTATCAATTCAGTATACGTTTAGGTAGCAGGGTGTCAAAATGTTCGACAGTAATAAATTGTTTGTATACTTCTGTACAAGACTTCTTGGTCAATGTTACTTTCAATTTTTAATATAGACACTAGAGGTCATTTTATCAAAGAATTCTGGGATGAGTTGTGATCTTTGGTCGGGCTGTTGTCTCTCTATATTTGGTTTGGTTGTTGTCTCTATGATCGACCATTCCCCTTTTCCCTTCTCCATTGTATTGTTGTATGCAAATGCAATACTACATGTAGTTTTTTTTTCGACAAACAGCTAACTTTTTTTTTGTTGACAAATCTGAATAATGATTATAATTAATAAAAATAACAATTGTTGTTGTTGTTAAGTAACTATAAATAATAAGATATAACTCAGTACCGTAAAGGAATATGGCCTTATTTGGGCCAAATATATTAAGTGTAAATCAAAAAGTTACCATACATATTCTTAAATTTGTGGTAAGTTTTTTTTTACATTTAGGTATTAGATAGGTGTTTAGAAAATAAATACAAATTCTCATTAATTAAAACGAGTTACCATGATAATTAAGGAACCACGACATGTATGTTAGGTAAAGTGTCTTTTTTTCTTTGTTTTACATCATACTTTTAGGGAATTTTTTTTATAGGAACAGTCGTTTGAACACCAAAACAACTCTTAGACTACATTTCGCGATATAATGTTTTTGTTGTTTCTCGGCTGTGCACGATGCTTCCATAATAAAAATGACGAGAGACAACTCCATAAATTTTCAGTTGGTTTTGTTTATATATATTAAAGTAAATAGAATGTCATCAACGGTTCATTCTCATTTATCCAACTTTTTAAAATTATAGTTAGTATAGGTAAAAAAAAAGTTGGATAGATGATGAGATCAAAGGTAATCAAGACCAAAGGGTTTTTCAATTAGAGTTTTGGTTGAAAGACAGGTGAAAAATAAGACTGAAAATTATATCCGGATTACATTTTCTGTAGTATTATTTAGCATAGCATTTTAAAATGTGCATCTGACATTTAGTTAATGTAATGTAAAGCATTTTGAAAGTATTTTAAAGTTTTTAACTATTAATCAAAATGCCAGTGAATTGGATAGAAAAATATCAGTTGTACTTTTATTCATGAAGAGATTTGTCAAAGAGATGGAGCTTTTTTTTTTATGTAATAGATCCTCTTCGTTCAGTTTTTTCTGTTCTTCTGACCAAATGATCCAAATGGGACAAAATATAAGTTTAATACGTTTTACTACACAAAGACTGAACAGAAAAATAAGTGTGACAGGGATAGCTTGGCTTTGATATCTACATGTGATGGTGGGTGGTTGTGGTATCTTGGGAATCTGGTAACTAGATTATCTGTGGTGTTTACGGTGCCAGGGCAGTCCATTTCTGTACATTTCCAGTATACAAGTTCTGCATCTCTGCCCTGTTTTCTGGTCTTAACACAATATCTGTAGCCTGCAACTGCTAGGTAGAGACCTCTGGCATGAGGAATTAGTTGTACTCTTACTTTTGCTTTTGCCATTTGTGCAAGTTGAATAATGAAAGTTCGGCTTGAATGGCTATATATACTACAACATGAGCTTAACTATGAACATTTATTGTAATGTTACCAGCGGGATGATCGATAGAAAAGATATTTTATTATATAGTATGTTAATAACTTGCACCTACAATTTAAAAAAGTATTAGACAGTCATATTTACTTTCATAAAATGTTAATTAAACCCCAAGCAACGAAGTTGCGGAGGGTATAATGTTTTTGACCCGTCCGTCCGTCAGTCCGTCCGTCCGTCAGTCCGTCCGTCCGTCAGTCCTGTTTCTTGTCATCGCTACTCCTCTCAAACCACACAACAGAATTTCACGAAACCTTTTCAGATAATAATGACATACTATGTAGTTGTGCATATCGACGGGAAATTGCGATTCAATTTTTTCTCTAGGAGTTACGCCCCTTTGAACTTATTTACTTTAATGTACTACTGCAACAGTTTGTCATCGCAACTCCTCTCAAACCACACAACAAAATTTCTAGAAACCTTTTCAGATAATAAGGACATACTATCTAGATGTGCATATCGACAGGAAATTACGATTCAATTTTTTTCTTGGAGTTACGCCCCTTTGAACTTATTTACTTTAATGTACTACTGCAACAGTTTGTCTTCGCAACTCCTCTGAAACTACACAACAGAATTTCATGAAACCTTTTAAGATAATAAGGACATACTATCTAGATGTGCATATCGACAGGAAATTACGATTCAATTTTTTCTAGGAGTTACGCCCCTTTGAACTTATTTACTTTAATGTACTACTGCAACAGTTTGTCATCGCAACTCCTCTGAAACTACACAACATAATTTCATGAAACCTTTTAAGATAATAAGAACATACTATGTAAATGTGTATATCGACAGGAAATTACGATTCATTTTTTTATTAGGAGTTACACCTCTTTGAACTTATTTACTTAAATGTACTACTGCAACAGTTTGTCATCGCAACTCCTCTAAAACTACACAACAGAATTTCATGAAACCTTTTAAGATAATAAGAACATACTATGTAGATGTGCATATCGACAGGAAATTACGATTCAATTTTTTATTAGGAGTTACGCCCCTTTGAACTTATTTGCTTTAAGGTACTACTACATCAGTTTGTCATCTCAACTCCTCTGAAACCACACAACAGAGTTTCATAAAACTTTGTAGATAATAAGGACATACTACGTAGATGTGGATATCGACAGGAAATTACGATCCATTTTTTTCTAGGAGTTACGCCCCTATGAACTTATTTGCTTTAAGTTACTACTACAAAAGTTTGTCATCTCAACTCCTATGAAACCACACAACAGAGTTTCATGAAACTTTGTAGATAATAAGGACATACTACGTAGATGTGCATACCGACAGGAAATTACGATCCATTTTTTTTTCTAGGAGTTACGCCCCTTTGAACTTATTTGCTTCAATGTACTTCTGCAACAGTTTGTCATCTCAACTCCTCTGAAACCACACAACAGAATTTCATGAAATTTTGTAGATAATAAGGACATACTATGTAGATGTGCATATTGACAGGAAATTATTATTCAATATTTTTTCTTATACAATTATTTTTTCTTACACTTATTTAATTTCTCCAATGACAATGTGGGGACGTGGGGTATGTGAGCGTGCTCACTAAGGTTCTTTAATTTAAAAATATTACTGATTTGTGAGTTTCTGTATAAATGATGATAACTCCAAAGATATTTATAATTTAGCGTGATCCAATGAAAAACATTTCCTCTCTTTTATATATAGTATGCATTTGAGACATTGCTTTAATTTTGCAAGCTACATGTAAAAGAGAGGGAGCGATGTTACAAAATTTTTAGGGCATTGATCTTAATAATGTCAGATGAACTAGTTATCTTCTTTGTTGTCATTGAGGAAATGTATGCAAATTCAAACATCATCACGATGCTGTAGGCCATGGTGGAATGCATAAAACATACAATTACACGAAAACGCATTTTGCCAACATATGCCGTGAAGCAATAAAAAACATTTCTGTAACTTTGTGATCATTGTTGTTGAAGAAAAAACTTTCTTGGCTTTTGATTATTGTTCTTTATTATTCAATAAATTTCAAATGAATATATATTCTGCTTTATCTAATTTTATTTTATTAGTGTGGTACAAGTTAAACCCCTTTTGTAGCCATATTGGTACTTTTGTTCATGTTGTAACTTGCATTTTGGCATTATACAAGTTATAACAAGTACAATATTTTTGTACCTGTTGTCACATGTACAAAATCGCAACATGTACACGACAAATATATTTTTTGAATATTATAAAAACTTATAGGAACAAATTGACTGTCTAATTTTATGAGAATACCTTATTTTAAAAAGTTGGATAAATGGGAAGACACCGTCATCAACATTCGTAATATGTAAATCATTTACATAAAATTTCTCGATTTTATTAATTTCGAAACATTATGTGCATCTTTGAATTTATTCTTTAAAACGTAACTTACTTGGACCAAAACTGAACCTTTAATGCTCCTATTCCTTTTGGTCCATTTACATTTGCAACTTTTAGTCAAACAACTCATAAACCAACGTAAAATATACTCGTAATTGAAATCATATGCTTCAAATACATATACAATATATGTACATTGTCGAAAAATATATAATTTATTTGTACATGTATGAGCTTAAGAAACAGGACGAAAAGCGAGGCTCCTGAAATGTATACCAAACACTTGAAACTTTCGTTGTCAAATTAACATTATTGTCTCTAAGTTTTTAATGAAATCGACAGTTTAAACGCGGACCGCGGAGAGGACCCCAAAAATGAACTGGTTCGCGCAAAGAAAAATCCACATAACCTTGTGCTCAACATTTAAGCGGGGTAACATCAGACTTTATTCGTACATGTACAAATAAAGCAAAAATTTATTTGTATACCTGTTATTTGTACAATAGATGGCTGATTGCAGGATAAAGTCATGCACATGTTCGAGTCAACAATATAAGCTTACATGTTTAATCTGACTTTAGTTCCTATACCCCGATTAAGAATCTTTTTGACTGCATAGATGTACGATTTATACTACACCTCTGTTTTAAGTTTACAGTATTAACTTATGGATATAACAGAAAATGACCTGTTAGTCGTTGACTTTATTTTTTCCAAGTTTTATTGTATTGTAAAGAGTTATTTTAGAATACTAAGAGAAGAGAACTGTACGTACATTTTTGTACATCATGTATATATTTCAAATAAATTTACCATTACTATCATCAACCGGTATTTTTCATTATTCTTTTTAAATGTCACATTTATTTATATATAATAATCAACCTATAGTTACCGAGCCCCGTCAGATGGATATCACAGAAAACAATCCAAACAGTAAAAGTAATATAATTAATAATAGAACAAAGACAAATATAAGTACAATATAACACATTGTTAAGATGATAAGCATGGCCAATACGCAGAATCTTTACATCAAGACCATCATGCATTATTTGTGAAGTTGATACGGAATACGTATCACCAATGTCTTGGTACCTTCCGATGATCTTTTTTAGGAAAAGGACGAGACGTTCTTTGACATACCCCTGGTTCATCAACTTTCTGCTCAGACACTGGTGACATTTTACAAAGTCTGAGTAGGAGCTGCAAGCTCTTGAATATCGAATAAGTTGGGAAATGTATATCCCATATGCAGGTGAAGTTGGTATATTGCTACTAAGGTGGGGGAAATTAATAATTTGAAAATTAAAATAGTCTCTTAGTCATAGATTCTGGTACTGAGATGACTTTGTATGTCAAATTCGAGATATAAGTCTAAAAATGAGGCGGGGGAACCGTGGACTGATGATTATTACCCTCGAGGACTAACAGTCCACCAGCAATGTATCCATCCATTGGTAGTCATCAATACACGGAACCAACGATGTAAAAGTACTAAAACTACCGAAGATCTATATAAGGGACTTAAAACCAATAGCCGCTTCAACCTAAGGTCACTGGTCTGTAAAGATCTGCACTCTCTTTTTTCATATAGATAATGGAAATTTTGACGTAGTTGTTGTGTTTTCTTACATTTTCGTTGCATTAAAAGAAACTCACAAAACTATTGAACTTCGAGGAAATTCAAACCGAAAAGTCCCTAATCAAATGGCATAATGTCCTTATTCACTATAGTATAACGTCAAGCCCCGAAATTGCAGCTATTTTTGTAATTCTTCAAAAAAAAAACTATTAAAAGTGGCGAAATGAACCAAAGGGACATTCAAACTCATAGATCGAATACAAACTGTCACCGTCATGGCTAAAAATGAAAAATGAAATCACAAATAATACTACACAAGACAAAACATAAACAACTAAAGACTAATGTGCTCCGGAAAGGCAAGCAGACCCTGCTTTACATGTGGCACCCGTCGTGTTGCTCATGGTATTAAAACCCGGTAGATAGCTATAGTCTAATGCGGTAGGTCACATTCGTGGGGAGAGAACAGGATTGTAGATACGCTATATGGAACATATCTGATATCATCTGTGAAACGGATATTCTGTTTTGGTCAACCAACTCGTGATAGCGTCCGTAAAATTTACGATTTGGAACTCTTTATCTAATAGCTTCCTTGTAAGCAGCTATCTCCTTTCAAGAAAATCATTATAGGAAATACAAGCCCGGGACTATCGTATCAATTAGGTGATAAGTACTCAGTATGCAGGCGCTGCTGGAATGTTGCTACATCGAAATGAAAAGTTCACAATAGGGAAGCTGAAATCATCATTTTTGTGATAAAGTTTTGTTTTCAACCGACTCTCATTGTCAAATTTTATATGTAAGTTAAGATATGCGACAGACTTAACTATATCTGTTGTATCCTATATATCTACTGCAATGGCAATGATGCGTTCAATATGGTCACCAAATTTTGAAGAAAAAAAACTAGTGAGAGAGCGCCATCTATGTAGATGATAGTTGTTGTCTATTCGTTTGTTGTGTTTTATCATTTGATTTTGCCGTTTGATTATGGACTTTCCGTAATTTTCCTCGGAGTCCAGTATTTTTGTGATTTAACTTTTTTCTATATACATGTAGCGGAAAGTAATGTTAAAGTGCATTGCTAACTTTCTTTTCCGTCTAAGAAGTTCCTATTTGAAGCCAGCTTCATTATAATGAGGAACAAGTCGACAAGAAGAGGGGCACAATTGATTCCTCTGGGAATGCCGATAGTTTGCTGAAAAGCACGTCCTCCAAACGTAACACATACATGTACAACGAAATAGGTTGTCAATCAAGAAATCAAGAATATTGATTATGACAGTTTCAGTGCATTTAATGTTTGAATAAGAGTGATCCTTTACAAAGTATGATTTATCCCTCCCTAAGACAAGATTCAATGAATAATTATTTCATAAACATTTACACTAGTGTCGCCGGATATACGGGATCTGAACTAAAAAAATGGTTTAGACCCCCATCATTATTCATGTCCCCGTCCGTTATAAAAATATTTAATTCAGAAGTTGTCGTTGTCGTTAGTTGCTGTTTTATATAACTGTTTTTCATTTTTAAATATTTCAAGTATATATCTATATTTTTCAAACAAATTGTTCCCAGTGAGGTATTCCGAGTTAGGTTACAATACCACGTTGAGATTGCTCATTGCTGAAGCCCGTTTGGTGACCAGTCATAAAAACTGGTTGTTTATATTATAGACCATTATCGTATCATATCTTCTTATTTATTTTTGTGATAGGGCAGAGTTTTTCAAATGTATGTGTGCCTTATTTTGGGAGACTGGGAATAACTGATATAAAGGTTAAAATGGGAAAAGAAGAATACGATTACTTCAAAAACAAATGGTAAAAATATGTTCAAACGACAAAATATTAGTATTATTAAGTTAATCTATGGAACCACCAAATACTACTGTTAGTATTGTTGAATTTCTAAAAAATTGTTTAAACGTCAAACTCACTGTAAAAAATATTTTGGAGTTAATTAACAATTTGTGAGTTGCCTTCAAGTTAGTTGTCTCTTTCTAATCCATCAACGAGAATTTAACACCAGTATATTTTTACCGTCTTTTAAGGTTAAATTTACTTAAACCTATCGTTACGTGTAACGTATTTCCATCAGACGGGTAATGAAATGGAACTGCTCATGTCATAAATAGCAATACGGATACAATACTTAAGTGTGGACTTTCTTAAGTATCAATTGCATTGAACGGTACCCAAACGTAGAATAACTTGTCTGTGCGTGTGATGTGTTAAATACAATATATCAACAGATAACAACGACTCTAAATGCGAAGAGTACATGGACATTTCATAGATATTAATATTAAATGTTATTCAGGTCTCAGAAAGGGTATATACTGTGACATTCCCGGCTTAGAGTGTATATCCCCTGAGCCGAAGGTGAAGGGGATATAAGCCCTGAGCCGGGAATGTCACAGTATATAACCTGTCTGAGACCTGAATTACACATATATTACGGATTACCCCTGACTTAATGTTATTTTCCAGTGCAGGTATTTCTTGAACATTCACAATGCAGCATGTATTTTCTTTAAATGTTTTTTGTCTTTTTAATATTTTGGTAATCAATTTAAATGCACGTTTTTTATCTTGACATTTTTTTTCCGTTAAAAATAGTTTCAATAAAGTTTTTAGATATCATATTTTGTGTTTGTATGTGTATATGGCTTTGTTTTTTAAAACACATATATTGAAAAACTCAACCTGATATGTTCGGCATACGTGAAGAATTTTCTAATTTGCTGTGAACATAATTTTATTGTGTATGTAATACTTTATAATAACACTTTTAACACAATAATCCGTAATATATGATTATGTATTTATATTTGTTTGATTTACAAGTGCAAAACACCAATGAAAATTAAAATATAAAAAAATAGGATGATGAGTTTAATGGCATACAATTTTTTTTTTTTACATATGTAGGACTAAAATCTATGGCGGGTTCCAAATCTATGGCAGATTCCAAATCTATGGCAAATGTGACGTGACAAACGCCAGAAAAACTCAAATCTATGGCAGATTTTTGTTTTCTCCAAATCTATGGTAGATCGGGGGGAAAGAGTAACATATAACGTCACAATTGAATAACGCCATATTACATCTTCGTCGCCGCTAACGATGGCGGAACCCATAGATCTGAATACCATTTAAGATGAAGTAATTTCCCTGACAAGAATTTGCGGGGTGTTTAAAGGAAGATGTGACCTATTGTCCCGAAGAGGGACAAAATTTGCTATTCCGGTCGATGCCTACGATGAATAAGGGCACCGCTATTTGCAGTACCGCATATTTTAGAAAATGAGTTTTAGTAGTAGTTTACTGTCTACGGCTGGCACAGTTTATAAAGTGAATATTAAATTACCGGATACAAATTTGATTTAAATCGTCATCAAATAAAAAAGATGTATTAACGATATCGGCTAAAATAAATATTATTTGAAAATTCAAACTGTTCATTTTTATTTGTTACTTTTTAAAAAAAAAACGGCCTACTTGTTTGTTATATAGGTCTTATTAGTTGGTTTAATGAATGGGTTAATAAAATTGAGAATGGAAATGGGGGAATGTGTCAAAGAGACAACAACCCGACCAAATAAAAAACAACAGCAGAGGGTCACCAACAGATCTTCAATGTAGCGAGAAATTCCCGCACCCAAAGGCGTCCTTTAGCTGGCCCCTAAACAAATATATACTAGTCCAGTGATAATGAACGCCATACTAATTTCCAAATTGTACACAAGAAACTAAAATTAAAATAGTACAAGACTAACAAAGGCCAGAGGCTCCTGACTTGGGACAGGCGCAAAAATGCGGCGGGGTTAAACATGTTTGTGAGATCTCAACCCTCCCCCTATACCTCTAACCAATGTAGAAAAGTAAACGCATAACAATACGCACATTAAAATTCAGTTCAAGAGAAGTATGAGTCTGATGTCAGAAGATGTAACCAAAGAAAATATACAAAATGACAATAATACATAAATAACAACAGACTACTAGCAGTTAACTGACATGCCAGCTCCAGACTTCAATTAAACTGACTGAAAGATTATGATTTCATCATATGAACATCAGGCACAATCCTTCCCGTTAGGGGTTTAGTATCATACCATCATAACATATATGAGAAGAACATAACCCGTGTCATGCCAACAACTGTTTTTAGAATAAATGTGTTTAGTTCCGATGCAAAGACCTTATCAGTGACTCAATATTAACGCCAAAATATGCAATCTTTAATGACTTGACAACAGTATCGTATTTATATCTCTTCTTAATAAGTCTATTCAAAGGTTTTGTAAGTTTCTGAGACGAATACTGACACCTTTGTGCTTTATAAAGAATATTTCCATAAAAGATTGGATGTGAAATACCTGAACGTATTAGAAGTCTGCATATTGAGCTATATTTACGAATGATGTCTTTATACCGATGATAAAATTTAGTAAATGTTTTGACTAGTTTGTGATATCGAAAACCCTGGTGTAATAATTTTTCAGTAATACATAAATTTCTCTCGTTAAAATCTAAAACATTGTTACATACACGAGCGAATCGTACAAGTTGAGATATATAAACACCGTAAGATGGTGACAAGGGAACGTCACTATCTAAAAACGGATAATTAACGATAGGAAATGAAAAATCATCCCTTTTATCATAAATTTTAGTATTCAGCTTTCCATTAGTGATATAGATATCAAGATCGAGAAAAGGGCAGTGGTCATTGTTAGTATTAGCTTTATTTAAAGTAAGTTCAACAGGATAAATTTCATTAATATACATACTGAAGTCGTCATTATTGAGAGCCAAAATATCATCCAAATATCTAAAAGTATTATTAAATTTTTTTATCAGATGTTGTTTCGATGGGTCTTTGCTTATTTTTGTCATAAATTGTAACTCATAACAATACAAAAACAGGTCCGCAATAAGTGGTGCACAGTTAGTCCCCATTGGAATTCCGATAATCTGACGATATATACAGAATCCCCAAAGCGAACAAAAATGTTATCTAGTAAAAATTCAAGGGCATATATAGTATCAAAGCATGCCAAATTAACATAGTTTCTTTTGTTTATTGCTACTAAAAAATGACCTAAAAGAGTTTGAACATATATATTCACATTCTGATTTTTTGAATGCCCATTTAATTAGGTGTGTGAATTTTTTCTTAATGAGAATGTGAGGCAATGTGGTATACAGGGTAGAAAAATCAAAACTTTGAACAGATTCAAAATCACCAATATAAGCATGCAATTTATCAAGTACTTCCAACGAGTTCTTGACACTCCAAAAGTAATTTATTCCACTATTTTCGAAGGCCTTATTTGAACAATTTATTATCAGGTTTTTAATTGTACCAAGTGTGCTGGTAAGAAGAGTAGACAAAACAGGTACAATGCAAAGATGTTTTTTTACAGACCACATCATTTTAATCTTGAAGTATGTATTAAGGTATATGAATTAATCATTTAGGATTTTTTTGGGGTTGACTATTTTGGAATGTTTATTTCACAAATATTAATAGACATGCTCCCTTTGTTGTATATTTCCACTAGCTATAGACAACTCATAGGTCGAAAATGTACTGCATTGTTGTCCGTTTGCACAATATTTGCCATAGATTTTGAAACAATATAAATCCGCCATAAATTAGGAAATTACAAAACTTGCCATAGAATAGGTTTTAAATGAATTACCATAGATTTGGGATGGCATGACGTCACATTTACCATAGATTAGGAATTTTCCATATATTTGAAACCCACCATAGATCTGAGTCCTACATATATATATATATATATATATATATATATATACATATATAGATTGAATGATATGGTAAGAATATGTTAAATAGTTTAATAACTTAATTGGTCTACCCTTATGTCTAGCAAACAATCGACAAGTTTGAATCAATTCCTGTCTAGGATGTCTCCATAAAGTTCCGACAATCCTAAATGTGTTTTTTCGAATAAGCGAGGAACTTGAGGTTTAATGTCATAACTGCCTGGTTTCAACATGTCCTTTGATAAACCGGTTATTACTGACGGACTTTAGAAACGCAACTTCGTTTATCATAACTTTTTCTTACAGGGCCACTTAGCTCGTTTTTTTGGAATATGGATGGTGTTTGTTATTTATTCAACCTTAAGTGTTGAAGGTATGTTTCAATTATTTATACAACATATAATTCGTGACGTAAATGAATCTATCCGTCGTTTCTATATTCTTTTCTTGAGAAAATAGTTTATAGAAATTACTTGATGTCCACAGAATGTACCTTTACCTTTTCTCTTTTAAGTAAACGTCATGATTTTTCTTCTACTGTTGGTCATTAATAACATGTTTGTTATCTATCAGTTTTTTTCTTCTTGTATCAGTACAGTTGGATAAGACTTTCAATACACCAGATTAGTTTCTTAACATAATTATGATTGAAAATAAGATTGACAAAAACATTTCAACCTCATTTTTCAAATTTATCAATACAGCAATCAAGTAACCACACTCTGCTAAATGTAACAGTGAAAAGAACATATTCTTACCTTCTCGTTGTTCGAACTGTGATTTCGACTCATGTTTTTAAGACACAAACAACTGTGATCTTTTGGAATGAAAAAAATATGCAATTAAAACTGAAAAGCATTTTTCACTAAATATTTTTGTTGATTGATAATTTAAAAATTGCATCTATGTGTGTTTTTTGGTTCAACAGTTGACCATTGAATGCGTGTATCTAGAAAAAACTATCGCCGTACGAACATTTTCTGGCTATTGTTTTGTTGGTTATTTTACTCAAACTTTTGTTAAATAAGATTGTCAATCGTCACTGTAATTCAAATACTAATATTTTTTTTTAAACATACATGTACCATGTAAATTTGAGATTGAATACATTTGTTTTTTTTTAAATTAATGAATTTATAAATTAGATATTTCATGATCGATAGAATTAGGTAGCTATGTGATTTTTTTTTTCACAACTGATTAAGAACGATTTTCAAACTTAATATGATGATATATATTTTTTTCAGGAGCAGCTTACAGTGAAAATTGTGCAGACGATTCAGAATGTCCAGATGCAACTCATATATGTGGCACAGAGATCCCTAAAACATGTATATGTGGCACCAATTATTTTAGAAATGCTGGTAATACCGCATGTACTGAAAGTAAGCGTTGTTAGTAACCTTATATATATAAATATGTTGTGTAAAAATTTAAATGTTGTACACATTATAATTTGTACAGATTTTTTGTACAAGTTATCAGTATTTTATGAACCGCTAGCACACATGGAAGATACAAGCACACAGTCTTTTGTTTCACATATTTCTGTCATATTTCTACAACTACATGAAACAGTCTAATAATGAGCATTGATACAAAAAACATTATTAGAACACAAAAATACTTTTTATGGAAAATTTTTTGTAAAGGGGAACAAATAAAACTAGAATTTAAACCATTCATATATCCTCATTTGCAGTTTTAGGACAATGAATAGCACGAAATGTTAAGTTGAATTATATTAATTTGAATTTAAGACATTAAAATGAAACATTTTACATGATAAACGTTTATCACTTGTTGCAAAAGGGCAGTTGTTAAAAAACTTATAACGTGTACAAACACTCTATACAAATCATAATTTGTACAAACTTAAATCTTGTACACAACATATATAGATAGATACATCACAACATACATATGTTGTGATATATTTTAACATCCTATGTTCGCGGTATATCGTCTTGCCGCAAGTTTTTTGTTTTCTGTTTGATATTATATTAATAAAAAGATCCATTTGTTACTTCTCGTAATCAATTTATTTTGGCAATCGTTAAAATATACTTTTCATTTTCGTGGACTTTTTGAAAACGTTGTTTGTGCTGTATTTAGACTTCTCTTCAACGAAATTTGTTTTACATGCAGACGTATATATTTCTGTAACGAACCGTGTTGTCATTTTATCGATTTATTTTAACAATGCCATAACAGCGGGGGGGGGGGGGGGGGTCTTGGGTAGCCACAAGACTATGTCATTTGTTATCAATTAGTTTGTTCCTATGTACTTTGACGTTTATTTTTGTCGCTATGAATGTTCCTGTTGTTCCTTTGTATTCCTCTATAATCCACCTTATAATTATTGTGTTTCTCTTAGTTTTAGTTTGTGTCACGAATTTGTTTTCTCTGAATCGATTCATGGCTTTTTAACACTTATATACTACTGTTGGCCATATTTATATAAGATACAATTGTCGTTTTTAATTTAATTTACAAACTACAGAAGTTGACTTGAATGGAGACTGTGACGTTGCGGAATCTGCCACAGATCAATGTAATGTAGTTGACACACAATGTAGGGACGATGGTGCAGGACATAAATGTCTATGTATTATCACCCACTATTCAGATGGGACTGCTTGTCAAACACGTAAGACTAGAAATATAGATATTTGATGTATTCGCTAACAAAGTTCGTATCATTTATAAAATACCAAGCATATTTTTGTATTTGCTCGTACATGATGTATTTAATATATCATATATATATAATAAGAATAGTTCGTGTATTGTATCAGATATCCTTGTTTAATTAATACGAGACGAAAGCTAATTTTCATAAGCTATTATAGTTAAAGGGGTGGATCATGTGTTTACACCATGCTAGGCGGTGTTGTCGTACAAATTAGAAATGAAAAGTACAGGTTCCAGTTCCGATCGGTGAGGAAGTTACGAATCAGATCTACTCGAACATCGTTAGGTTGATTTTTTAGGCACTTTGTAGTCCGAACAAGAGACAACTCAACGACAGATCTATCCATTGGATCACCAGTGAAAATAATACTCGGCTGAAAACACAAATATAGTCAGGTGCATTACTCAAACAAGGAATTATTATAGTTAATTACATAGTAGTTTTTTGTTTTTAAAAAATTATAAAATAACTCAATAGACTTACCTCAAATTTCAATAGAAGCAATGGACTAAATTAAGTTTTCATGAATTTTTAAACTAATTCATACACGTTTCAAAAGTGAATTGTGCAAAAAGTTATTATAGAAATCTAATAGAAAATATTATATGTTTTGTTTTGTATGGGATTTTCTAAAAATTATATACAACGATATTACTAGTTTGAATAACTTACAACTGTCAATTCTAGTTATATAAAAACATTTGTTACATCATATTCGAAGTAAGAACTGGTTTCATTTTGAGGACAAACTTAACGTGAAATATCATAATACATCCATGTCAAATTTGTCTGTTCTAATCAAATATATATTCAACAATACAAACTCTACTGTCCCTTGTTTTTGGCTGAAGTGGCGGCTTTTGGCTGAAGAAATAATACATGGTTATATATTATTACATATTTAATAATCTTGCTCATATTAATCAAAATGTATGCCACAGGGTGTATTTCCAAATAGTGGACATACTAATTTCTAATTTTCATGTTTAAAAAAGATGGCCGTCAGAAGATTTTTACAACAAATAATTCATGAATATATATTTCCATTATTCGGACGATGACAATGCCATGCTTGTGGATATACATATTGAAAATAGTCCCAAAAACATAGCAAATCTTTAAATTATGTCGTAATTACAGTTTTGTTTATATACTGGTCTCTGTGTACATGTTTAAAAAAACCTACAGCCGTTGGTCATAGAAAACGTTAATTATAAAAACAAATACGATTGTTTAATTTTGGTTATGACATATTATGTAGTATTTTTAAAGGAGTTTTCCTTATTTCATCAAGTTTTACTCTTTATTGCTCTTATTCATAACGGGGCCTCGGTGGTCAAGTGGTCTAAGTAGTTCTTCTACCTTAAACACGAGCCAGTCAATACTGAGGTTGTGAGCTTGAACACCGCTCGTGCGGGTGAACTATACTCCTATCTGAATTCACTAGAACTGTCAGTTTTCTTATCAAAGGTCTGTGGTCTTCTCCGGGCACTCCGGCTTCCTCTACCTATACAAAACTGATCGCCACAAATTAACCCAAACATGGCACTAACACTTGGCGGTAATATACCAACAATCAATCAATCAATCAATCTAATCCCATACTGGCCTCTAAACATAAATATTTACTTGTTCTGTGAAAATGGACGCCATACTAAACTCCAAAACATATAAATGAACTAGAGGTAAGAATTATACAAGACTAACAAAGGTCAGATGCTCCTAACTTTGGACAGGTGCAAAAATGCTGCGGGGTCAAACATGTTTTGTGACATCTCAATCCTCCCCTTTACCTCATGTCAATGTAGAAACAAACCACCTAGCAATATGCACAGTAAAACGCAGTTTAAAAGACGTCCGAGTCCGATGTTAAAATAGGCAACAGAAGAAACTATGAAAAATGCTATCAGTTACTGAAATGTCAACCCCAGCTGACATCAATTAAAATTATTGAAAAATACTATTTGGATACTTAAGATAATAATAAAATGCAATGCCAAAAAATGACAAACCTCATCTATATTATCTCCTGATAATACTGTACGGTCAACAGTGAATGGGAGAGCTGTTGCGCTTCCCTTTTCCTTTGACATAACATGAAAAACTGGAAGCCTTCTTTATCTGGTTACTTGAACAAAACTCAAGTGTTGTGAACAAAATGTAGGACGGATTTTATTTCAACGAACACATGATTATCTATACTTCTTCCGATAACTTAACTTATCAGTTACTGAAATGCCAACCCCAGCTGACATAAATTAAAATTATTGAAATAATATGTTTTCATCATATGAAAATCAAAGGCAATCCATCCCGTTAGAGGTTAAGTGTCATACCGTCATAAAAATGCATGTATATGAGAAGAACATAGCCCGTGTCATGCTAACAACTGGTTTAAGAATAGATATGTTTATTTCTGATGCAAATAATCGAAGAAGAATCTAAATATCAGTATATTTCATTTCAGCCGTTTCAGCCGTTTCATTAACACAACTGATTTCTTTTATTGTTGATTCATTATGAATTACAGTTTCTGTAACATATTGTTTACTTAACATGTAAACGAAATAAAAATAGTCCTCCCTGATGTAATAAAATAATTGTGCATTGATTGACTGGTTTTTTTTCGAAACTGTTTCTTGAGAGAATAAGCGAGTGTATGTGCAGATTAATATACGATGTCGCTGTAAATATATATCTCTTATAGCGTCTTTTTTTTTCAAACGACAAAAACTTGTGAAGAAATTCATTTGCATTCCTAATTCTTACATCAGTAAAAAAAACTTTAAGGGTAATACTTATTCTTTGAATTAGAAAAGAATAAACAAAAGCAGGTATAAAGCAAACTTTGATGATATATATTCACGAATACAACAGAGTTCTACGACATCATAAGTAATATTATGGCGTGGCTGGCTGTTTAAAAACCTCCACATTTTCAGATTTTTTCATATGAATCCACTTGAATAAATTTACTACCCATCTTGTTAAAGACCCTAGTTAAATCACACAAACTAAGATGTTGGGTGCACGTAAAGAAGACAACAACCCAAAAAGAATGAAAATAATTTTATTTTACCACTTTGAAAGAAAAACATATTTTACTATAGCGAGGCTGTTTACTATTGGCAATACGAAATATATATGTTTTTTTTATAATACATGCCTTTTCGAGACTAAACTAATGCTTCATATCATATTATAGATTTCAACATATATCATTATCAAATGGAGCCATAAATGATTATTCTTGACGATGTTTTTATGACAAATCTAAGTACAACTACTTGCACATGAGTTTCAATTTATATGATATTATTATTCGTTGACGTTTATTCGATGAAAGCTAAAATTAGTTAATGTAATTCATAACTGAAGGACACGAATAAAGGTACCGAGTATTCTTTTCCGTTAACACTGGTGGTAAGCGGATGGTCGCAACGCAAAGTTACGGTTAGCCGAGAATGGAAGACAAATCTGGAGGAAAGTTTTTCTTTTCCGATGTTCGTGCAGAAAAGATTTATTTGAGCCACGCTACTTGTCTCATACATACTGGTATCGAAATGAAATTTGATACATACAATTATTCGATTTTTCGTGAAAAAGGCATTCAAAAATTCGAGCATGATGGTCGTAACTAAAACAACAAACATATTGAAGATAGTCGTAAGTGAATTTGTGATGGTCGTAACTCTTTGATATTGAATTATTCTGGATAAGGCAAGTCAAGAGTTTAAACGTGTCTTTTATTACATAAATATATTATATGATATATTTATGAAGTTGTTTTTAGAAACAGCGTATAATAAAGCAATTTCGATCTTACCAAACTAATCAATTCAAAATTCACCTTTTTGGAATATTGACCAAAGTTTTGAAATATCAAGATTCCAAAAATTTCCAAAATTTAAAAATTTTCACCAAACAATAAAAACTCAAAGTGGTGAAAAGAGGGGTACATACATAGTGCGAAACGGAAGAAAAGCTGAACGAATCAAACGAAACTTATTATAAACAAATGAAATGAACAGCCACTGATTTTCAAAAGATAATATTTATAATAAACCAAGAGGATAATAGTTGTAAGCGGTTAAACTCAATAACAAAAAAAAGTTTCTGAAAAAAGGAGAATTCAGTTTAAAGCAATACACACAGCTCTGATGATGATCGTTCTAATTTAGGATAACAAAAAGCACGAAATGTATCAAATCATTTAAACTGCAAAATAAATGATTTAAAATAATGCGTTTTTAACAAATTGAACATCAAATAAAAAAAATCAGTATGCTTATTTTTGTTTTTTACATTTTGCATCATTCTATTGAAAAAAACCTACATTTTTCAAATCTATTTGAGGATGTCCTTAGTTGAAAATCTACACTTTAAAATTGATTCTTTTAGTCGGTAGAGCATTAGTTAAAAATTTCAATAAGCTAAACATATTGATAGGTTATGGAGGTCGTTTTCTAAAACGACCTCCATAACCTATCAATATGTTTAGCTTATTGAGATTTTTAACTAATGCTCTACCGAAAACGACCTCCATAACCGATCAATATGGTTAGCTTATTGAGATTTTTAACTAATGCTTTACCGACTAAAAGAATCAATTTTAAAGTGTAGATTTAAAAGGTGCACAGTTATTCCCTGTACAATGACGAAGTTCAGGTATGATTATTAATCGCAGTTATGGCATATCCCTAATACACCTATTAGTTCCGTGCCAAATTGCTTCCGTTGAAATCATACAAACATCCTATAGAGCAAATAACACAGATGATTAATATTATAGCCGTTTTTAATCAACAAGCACATGCAGGTCCATAAATTAATTTGTTGAATGAAATCAAAACGTTTATTACTGATGGGTGCAGTAGGAGGTCCATCGAAGTTTTGAGCGATGTTTTTTTTGGAATGGGTTGGAATACTGAATCCATGGGGTAGCAGTAAACGTTGTGTAAGCCTCTAACGTAGGAGGTTGTTGATATCTATTTTACACTGCTATCAGCTATACACACTGAATTTAATAAATAAATCAAATACATGTATGAGTAGCATGGAACCAGGATAATATTTAAAGGTAGAATTTTATACATCAACTCAGCGTGCTGGTCTTGTAAAGCCCAATACATTCATATGTTCATAATTTTAAATTAACTGTTAACAAAACTTTGAATTTTTGAAATACTAAGGCTTTTCTACCTCACGAATAGGTTACCTTAGCTGTATTTGGCAAAACTTTTAGGAATGTTTGGTCCTCAATGCTCTTCAACTTCGTACTTTATTTGGCCTTTTAAATTTTTTTTGATTCGAGCGTCACTGATGAGTCTTTTGTAGATGAAACGCGCGTCTGACGTAAATATGAAATTTTAATCCTCGTATCTATGACGAGTTCATTGTACGTTGATTTTGTTGAACGAGGAATACTGCTTTCTCAAAAGTTGCTAAGACAGGGCTATGAATCAATCAAATTCAGGACATCACTCAAGAAATTTTACGGTCGCCATCATGAGCTGATTGGCCATTATGACAAAAGTGTGTCAGAAATTATATCTGATATTCTTCCTCAGTCATAATTACCTTCCATCATTACCGAACTGAACAAAGAAATAACACGACGGATGCCGTATACGGTGCAGGAAATGCTTACCCTTTTGGGGCACCTGATTTCACTCCCGGTTTTTAGTGCAGTTCGTGTTGTTTCTTAATTATTATTTATAACTGTTGATGTAAATGTCCTTTGGTTTTGTGAGTCTTTTTTTGTTTTTGTGAATCCTTGGTTTTGATTGTTATTGTCTTATTCATACATTATAAACATATAACATAATCATTATTTTTAACCTGCATATGTATGTCATAAATGCCGCTGTGCATTAAGTTCTTAGACTACCTTTTAACATTATCCTAGCTACAAGCTACTTATAATTAATCTTACTCTTAAATTCAGTGTAAATAGCGTTTGACAGGGTAGAA
Source organism: Mytilus galloprovincialis (assembly GCF_965363235.1). Lineage (NCBI taxonomy): Eukaryota > Metazoa > Mollusca > Bivalvia > Mytilida > Mytilidae > Mytilus > Mytilus galloprovincialis. Next base: position 41,141,707 of record NC_134846.1, on the reverse strand, counting down.
TAGATATCAAAAACATTCTACTTTCGGGACTAACACAACGTCCATTGTGACACCATGGATTTGGTATTCCTCATGATCCCGTACCAATACTTAGGCCACACCAATTTAATTTCTTGTTCTATGGATTTTTGGACTCCAAAATGTGGGGCGAGCGAGCGATTTGAAAATTTTAATAAAAAAATATTTAGTTTGAAAATTTTTGAGGCGAAGCTTGAAAAGTAAAGGCGAGCGATTATAATTTTTTTTTTGTAAACATAAAATAGTAGGTTTTGACAATATTAAAACTTGATTTATCACTTATTCTTAATTTCTGAATTATTTTTTCCCTGTTCACCAAGAAATAATTAAATCTGGTCTATGTATGTGTAACTGACAATGAGACAATTCTCAATCCAAGTCATAATCAGTTTTGGGGCAACCCCTTAATGTTATAAATATCCCTTTTACATGTTTTATGAAGGATCAGTATATAAAAATATAATATGTTTGTTTGTACAAAAGGGCTCATATTTTCTCAAAGAACTATATATCTATCTGGTATTAAATGGTCAAAACATGTCCAAGAACTTTTGTAATATTCCTGGACTTTAACCATGTTAACACATTTACTTTAACAGTTCAATATTATTCAAAATAAGTGGACCCCTCTTTTAGAAAAAGTTGTTTAACATATGATGTAACTTTCCTCTTTTTGAGTACAAAATTCTAAGTTTTCAAAGGTTTTGTATAGAAGAACTATACAAATCCTTGGTATTTCTATTTTCTTTTCTACATCAGTAAAATGACCCCTTGTCTGAGGGAGGGTTGTTCTCAACCTGATAATAACAAACACAGGTCAAAGTACGGGCTTTTACACAGGGCTTTGATACAGACCAAACAGCAAGCTAAAAAGGACCCCAAAATTATTAGCGTACACAATTCGAACAGGAAAACCAACGATCTAATTTATATATCCGAACCGGAAAATACCAATGAACCACATCAACAAATGATAACTGCTGAACGACAGGCCCCTGAATCAATCAGGACAGGTTGCATAAACATGCAGCGGCTATGGATAGTTTGTTTCGCCAGCATACAATATAATTGCAGTTGAAGGCAAATCCTTCAGAAGTTCTTTGTACTTTATTCTAACAACGAACATTTTTTGATAGGGAATATAAGTAAGGGGGAAAGAAACCAATTTTTTGTTCTTTAAAGGTATTCCCGCTGTTATAAATTTAAATCGGAGCACTCTCACTTTTGATAAATAGGTTTCATGCTAAAACAAATATTCTCACAGATATTTACACAGTGTGGTGTGGTGCTTTTATGTTTAAAATCGTTATATACAGGTTAGACTGTGATTTTAAAAACAAAATTAATGTTGATATCTTTTTATAATATTTACAACAAAAAAAAACGGTGCGGGAAATTGACATGATTACATTTCCGGATGCGGAAAACGGGAATATAAAAAAAATAAAAATATTCTGTTTTGAAAAAAATAGGTGCGGGCGGGTCCGTCGAACAAGGAATCAAATTGGTGTGGCCTTAGAACTAATATCAATAATAGAACGCAATATGTGATCGTCATGCAATCGATAAAAAACCAAAACAACACGTTAACAACTGAGTCCAAAGCACATTTCTGGATTTGCCTTAATCTTGAACGGTCAAAAGCAGAATATTTTAAGGCCAAGAATTTATAAGAACCTGCAATGATGGATTAAAAGTTAAAGATGATTGTTGACAATTGAACGTTCATTTTATCATCTGCCGACAAGATTGCAGAAACTAAAAAGTGATAAATGGGAAAATAATCTAAAAACAAATATGAGGGAACACACGTGTATTGAACCATTGTATGGCTGAACGTACGGTAGAAAATATATACATACAGAACACTAACCTACTATTTGGCTTACTGCGAGTTGATCAGTTATCACTGTTACTTCTTAATGATGGGCGTTTGGAATACACCAGAAGTGTGTATGTTGTATTTTCTGCATACCATACAATACTTAGATAAAAGTTCGTTTAAGTACTCGAGTCACGATCATCTTTCAATGTAAAGACCATCTTGTGTCTGTTACGACCATCATTAAATACTATAGTTGACGTTACGACCACCACACATTAAAATTACGACCATCATTTTATTTCAATATCAACACACTCACGATAAGTGTGTATGAGACAAGCAGTTTGGCTCGAATGAACCTTTTACTGCACGAAAATTGGAAAAGAAAATTCATCACTTGAGTTGTCACCTTTTTTCGGCTACCCGTAACTTTACGTTAAGACCACCCGCTTACCACTAGTGTTTAAGTCGTCAGAGTGTTCTTTAACTGTGTAATTTCGTACTTAATTTGCCATTTTAACCTTTTTTGTGTTCAATCTTCATTGATGAGTCTTTTGTAGACGAACACATTTCTTAGGCGTACGCAAATGTAATCCTTAACAGAGACAATCATTACTTGTACCAAATTCGAAATACGACAGTTGTTTTTTATTCGTTTGATACGTTTGAGCGGTAAATTTTCCATTTGATAAATGACTTTCCATTTTAAATTTTTCTTGGAGTTTGTTATTTTTGTTATTTTTTTGTTATTTAAACGTCTGTTCTCATCATGAGAGGGGAATCAAATATATGATGAGTTGACTTATACGAATGAACATGACAGTCAGAGAAACGAGTAATGAGTTTATTCATCATTGTTGTGTGCTCATGTTTTTTTTTTAAATGCGTGTTTGAATTATTTAATTGATTGCTAATTAACAATTAGGTGTTCAATAATATTTACAAATTAAAGGAGTTGACTTGAATGGAGATTGTGACGGTCTGGAATCTGCCGAAGATCAATGTGCTGTGGCCTCTACTGAATGTAGAGATGATGGTGCAGGAAGTAAATGTCTTTGTGAAACCACACACTATCAAGATGGAACCGCTTGCGCAAGCAGTAAGTATAGACGTATAGACATAATTTTACGTGTCAACGTTAGAAGACCTAACAACTGTTTTCGTATTTGATCAAACAAAAGTTGCATATATATCTATGTATATATCATGTACTGTGTTACAATTCTAGATTCTACTGAAAAGGAAAGGTAACACTAGGCCACCGAAAGCTGAATAAAATCAGTGGCCTAGTGTTACCATTCCTCGTCAGTAAAATCTAGAGTTGTAATACAGTTAATGATATGTTAGTAATAAAGATGGAATTGATAGCAGTCACAGACATGTCTAAGTCTATCAGTCCCCGAGGGTATCATCAGCTCAGTAGTCAGTACTTCGGTACTGACATGATTTAACAAACTTTACTAAAATTGTCCGTTTATAAATTTAATTAAAAATTATTAAGAAACTAATGTTTCAACTCCCTCAGACAAAATTGGTTTTGGATGAATTTGGTTTTTTATTTTAGGTATTTTTAACATTGTCCGTTTATAAATTTTGGAATTATTAAGAAACTGAAGGAACTGAAGGTAAATCCAGAAGAGCGCTTCGGACGCAATAAATTATTTAACGTGTTGTTTTCAATTTTCTAAACAAGTGACAACTTTACGACAAAACCATCCACTGGATAATCACTAAAGGTTAAACAAGGCTGAAAACACATATACTATTCATTTATAGACACATTACAAATATACGCTTCTTACCAAGTCAGGAGTTGGACAGTTGTTATTCTTCCGTTTGATGAGTTTGGGTATTTTATTTTGCCATTTGATTAGGGACTTCCGTTTTCAATTTTCCGGAGTATTTTTGTAATTTTACTTTTTTCGGAAGTGACAAATGAATTAATCTTTTTTTTTTAGATTTAAGACCACATGATTAGAAAAATATAGGTTCAATATTATGAACGTCCTAAATCAAGTTTTTTTAATACTTAATGTCAAAATATCGATAAAGCTGTACCATTTGCCTGTCCTCATTAAGCTAAAAAAAATATCAACATGTTCAAGTTAATGCAATTTCACAAAAACAGGTAAACGAGGCCTGAACTGTCTACAGATTATTCGTCTATAATTTGATAAAATTGAAAGTCCATAACTCTCCATTTTCAATTTTGCAGTATTCCTGTATTGAAGGTTTTTTTGGATGGCAATGCATAAGCTGTGTGTTAAACTTAAAAACAGAAACATGTTGAATACAGTCTTAGTGGTCTAGAAGATGCAAGTTATTGTCAAATTCATTGATTATCAATAACAACTCTAGAACAACTAGATAAAATTGAGAATGGAAATGGGGAATGTGCCAAAGAGACAACAACCCGACCATAGAAACAGCAGAAGGTCACCAACAGGTATTCAATGTAGAGAGAAATTCCCGCACCCGGAGGCGTCCTTCAACTGGCCCCTAAACAAATATATACTAGTTCAGTGATAATGAACGCCATACTAATTTCCAAATTGTACACAAGAAACCAAAATTAAAATAATACAAGACTAGCAAAGGCCAGAGGCTCCTGACTTGGGACAGGCGCAAAAATGCGGCGGGGTTAAACATGTTTGTGAGATCTCAACCCTCCCATTATACCTCTAGCCAATGTAGAAAAGTAAACGCATAACAATACGCACATTAAAATTCAGTTCAAGAGAAGTCCGAGTCTGATGTCAGAAGATGTAACCAAAGAAAATAAACAAAATGACAATAATACATAAATAACAACAGACTACTAGCAGTTAACTGACATGCCAGCTCCAGACTTCAATTAAACTGACTGAAAGATTATGATTTCATCATATGAACATCAGGCACAATCCTTCCCGTTAGGGGTTTAGTATCATACCATCATAACATATATGAGAAGAACATAACCCGTGTCATGCCAACAACTGGTTTTTGAATAAATGTGTTTAGTTCCGATGCAAAGACCCTATAAGTGAATCAATATTAACGCCAAAATATGCAATCTTTAATGACCTGACAACAGTCTCGTAACTATATCCCTTCTTAATAAGTCTATTCAAAGGTTTTGTTAGTTTTTGAGGTGAATACTGACACCTTTGTGCTTTATAAAGAATATTTCCATAAAAAATTGGATGTGAAATACCTGAACGTATAAGAAGTCTGCATGTTGAGCTATACTAGTATTTACGAATGATGTCCTTATACCGATGATAAAATTTAGTAAATGTTTTGACTAGTTTGTGATATCGAAAACCCTGGTGTAATAATTTTTCAGTAATACATAAATTTCTCTCGTTAAAATCTAAAACATTGTTACATACACGAGAGAATCGTACAAGTTGAGATATATAAACACCGTAAGATGGTGACAAGGGAACGTCACCATCTAAAAATGGATAATTAACGATAGAACATTTTTTGAATTATCCATTTTTAGGATAATATCCTTTATTAACGATAGAACATTTTGTGAACTTTAACATCTATATGAAAAGTGTAAATGTTATACTAATCGTTTTGCTACAATCTAAACAAAAATCAATATAAAACTTGGTTGATAGTGAGTCATGCCATTATGCCTTTTACGTCTAATGCCATGTATGTGAACGGTTTACATACATCTAGAAGGACAGAGTAAATTTTAAAATCTGTTTTGTTAAATTATGTCATGGCCCAAAGAGCAAATATGATTGTTCATGAGACATGTTCATAATTCAAAAACACAAACCATTCACAGCAAATAATCAAATTGGCCATAACTGTAAATTATCAAACTTTTGAAACTTTTGTTTTCCTATTTGGTCAATCGTTTTCAGCTTCTTAGAAATTTGAACAAACAAATATATTGTTTGTTTTAGAAATTGAGTTAGATTCAGGGTGTACAAGTGGAGATCCGGCTACCTACTGTAAAGACTCTCTCGCAGAATGCCGAGATGATGGCAGTGGTGCATTTAAGTGTTTATGTCTACCAAGTTATTTTAAAAATAAAGGTGGAACTTGTGCTGCACGTAAGACATTTTGAAAAACACCATTTGGATAATAAAGATAATAATAAAATGCAATGCAAGAAAATGACAAACCTCATTCTTATTATCTCCTGATAATACTGTACGGTCAACAGTGAATGGGAGAGCTTCCCTTTTCCTTTGACATAACATGAAAAACTGGAAGCCTCCTGTATCTGGTTACTTGAACAAAACTCAATTGTTGTGAACAAAATGTAGGACGGATTTTTTCTCAACGAACACATGATTATCTATACTTCTTCACGATTTATATTCAGACAAACACAACATTAAATGTATAGGATTCCAACCACATGAAACGATCCAGAAACAACAATAACAGCTTTTGGATTTGCCATTTGATTAGGAACTTTCCTTTTTGAATTTTCTTCGGAGTTCGATATTTTTGTGATTTTACTTTTGAATTATTTTTGGAGTGAAAAATTCTGAGATACAACACATGCCTTCTATTGTCCATTTAATTCTGTTGACAGTTATGAATTTTCGACTCTCTACACTATTCTTCCACTCTCTACAATATTCTTCCACATTATCTTATGAAGAAAAGGTTTTCACATTTAATAAATTTTCTATTAAACGCAAATATGAACTTTACATTTGGGACTGCATAATTAAATTAAACACACTTTTTATGTGATTCCTCATGCTACATTTATGTCAAATGTATACATCTTTTATGAAATTTATGAATATACCTCAAACACATTAGCTTTCCCTCGTTTAACACCAGATATCCCAGAATATTGGCATGGGACCCCCGTTATTTCTACATATTTTGTTTATTGTTTCAATTTTCTTAGAATATTCCCTAATATTTTACCTTATTATCCCTTATCAAATAATGTTTTGCTTTTTTTCATACGGTATTACAATAACGATAGTTTGCTTAAGGCGCCCCCTTTTGCTTCTTTTCCAAAAAATAATATCCAAAAACTATCATATATAGTTTTTCGACTTTTCGACTTTCAATTCGTCAAAATGTTTAGTATTACGTGGGAAAACATATGTCAGTGAAAAAAATTAAATAGACCTATCAGATGTAAGAACATACGCGTATTGATGGACATTTTATTGAGAAAATAAAATATGATGTCGCTGCAAAAACAAATTTGCACTAGAACATTGTGGATTTTCTCATCTCAATTTTTGAGCTTTTGGAGTAATGTTTGTTATTTGCACTAAAAATTACATTTTGACATTATTTATAATCATCAATACGAATCATAGATTCAACAAAGATACTTATTGTATTTAGAAATAGTCAGACTAATTATGTTCCTTGATCTAACCTTGTAAGTGAATATAACTATATAGGACACAAAGATAAAAAAATATGTCATTAATCTGATACATTTGACACTGTCTTTGTTCCTTTATTTTACTTTTAAGATATGAATGTATGAAGCTAATTTATAGGAATTTGGTTTTATAGATAACTGTATAATGTTTTAATACTGTTTACAAATATCAGAAGTTGGCTTGGCTGGAAATTGTGATGGCACTGATTCTGCCGCAGAACAATGTAGTATCACCAAAACAGAATGTAGAGATGATGGTGCAGGAAATAAATGCCTGTGTATCACCACCCACTATTCAGATGGGAGCGCTTGCCACACAAGTAAGAAAAAATGTTTTTTCGTGTAATTTATTATTTGTGTGTCAATTTTAAAATCAATTATACATTTCATTTTTGCTCTAAAAGGAGGTGCATATATCTAATGTGTTGCTGAATAAACGTTAAAAAACGACTAGTTGATCATGTCAGAGACATATAATACAAGAGATTGGCAACTCTAGTAGAGTCTATATAACGGCAAATGAAATCACTTGGCTACCGGAAGTGCTTGGGATTATGATGTGACCTGGGAAGAAGGAGACTCGAGATGAGAAAATTCCGCCATTGTTGTTAAAAGAGACGATACGCTTACAGATTTGTTTTCTCGTTTATGTCGATAGCTTTCACAGCTAAAGTATGTAAGTATATTCAAAAGATACATTTAACTAGTTCTACCAATTTGTTTATACTATAATGTGCTGAGATGATGATAATAATCAAATGCAGACCAATTTAAATTCGGTCCATTCAGCTTCCCCTCTTTATTGCTGTAGAACCGGTGTGGCCCACCATTTTTTTCCATAAAACTTTAAAATTAACGATTTTATATACAATTTTAAAGTGTTATTCTACTCCCGATTGTTATCCCGTTAAAATGATACTATTTTCGTATATTTTGATCAAATAGTGTTTTCATAAAATACCATCAAAGGTGCATGATTTATTTTGTTTCCATTGATACCCAAATCCAGCTATGCGAGAATTACCTTTTTTCATAAAACTTAGAAATTATCGAATAAATATGCAATTTAATGAGTCTGTATAAATTCCAAATGTTATCTTGTTAAAATAAGATCAGCGGGGCATATATGTGTATACCATGGACATGTACACATTCCCAATATATTCTTCTTTTCTTTATAAATTTTGCCCATTATTCTCTATTCTTTATATATTTTAGCACCCTATCATTCTCCAATCTTGATATTTTGATAAAATGTTTCCTCTTGTCTTTACTTTTCTGATTTCAATTTATGCAGTTATTCCAATACTCCTATTGTATAAATGTAGGACAGTGTCAGAAAGTCACAGGACAAAAGTCACAATTCATTTTTTCTGATTATTTCTTTGAACAAAAAAACGCTTATTTCTATTCTTGAACAATTGTATATAAACCAACTTTGTAAACAAAAATTTTCAAAAACAATTAAAAAATGATCAAATAATTGTTGAAAAAACAAAATGTCAAACTGGTTTGGCACTTAAATGGCTTCATGGTGCCAAGAAATCTTTCTTTTGCATGATTAAAATTAAATGAATCTTCATTTTTCAAATATAATGACACATTTATTAAACTTTAATATGAATACATATATGTATTGAAAAGTAAATATTTAAAGATATTTCTCTTATATATACAAACAATTGTCAACAGATTATTTGTGACTTTTTGTCCTACCGAATTTGTGACTTTATGTCCTGTGACTTTCTGTCCGTTTGCCTTTTGTAAACACCTTCCCATTGGCGGATCCAGCCCCTTTTTTGGGACGATCAATGAATTTGAATGGGGACATGTGTTTGGAACCCCCCTTTATCCTGGGTTGATCCGCCCCTGCTTCCAGACCCTCATGAAATAAAGCAGAGACTAAGTAAAGTTGATGTCAGCAACTTACATTGTATGTTCACTGTACGATGTTTAACAATTGACAAATATATCAAATAATTGTTCCTAATAGCAAGCTTGAAAGGTCCATACATGACAAAATGAAATTTAAAATAGATTTAGCATAATAAAAACCTGCAGAATGTTGTATGACATACGTGTAGGAAGTAAAGTTTAAAAGTAAGACAAAAAGATGTTGTATAATAGGCTCTACAAATTCAAATTTCTTTTCAACTCTAAAATATTATTTTTTTTAAATTTAGAATGCCAAAAGAGGAAAAGATGTAGTAAGTTAACAAAAGGAGTTAAAAAGAAAGGCAATCCTCGACCATGGACAGCTGTTGATACCATTATGGAGGAGATATCTGTTGCAGTTTCAATCCACACTGAAGATGAAAAGGATCATCCAATTATGACACATCTCTGGTCGAGTTTGTACGTTCTGAGGAAATTTCTATTACAAGAAGTCAAAGGAGAACTCTTGTTAGATGAACACTCAGACCACACTTATGCAGCAAAAGAACAGCCATTTGAAAATGAAAAAATATGTACGCTTGAATTTGATTGCCATGCTGATTTTTTTCTTGCACCACTGGAAGGCACAGAGCAACTGATTACACAATACATTTGTAATTGAGATTTTGCAGTGAATGAGACACACAATGAACATGAAGAACCTTGCCTTTCTCCCATTCTCCCTTTCAGACTTTATGCAATTCATTACAAGTTAGCATCAATGATACATGTAGATATATCCTTAGCTGTACAGATACCGAAATTTGCATACAGTTGAACTGTACCAGATCAGTTGCAGGGAAATTAGCATGAAGCTCTCAGTTATCATTGACAGTAACATTATAAGTGATTGTTCGATAATAAAAATATTATTTATACCTGGAATGAGTTTTGTTCTCTTATATCTTGGTTTAATTATTGAAAAAGGATGGAATGATGTGTAGTGATAGTCTAGATATATTGTATACATAAATACTTGTTCTGATTCTCAGTCTGACTGGTCTTTTTCATTTCAGAATAATGGGATGTATGACAGTGTTTTTTTACAGAACGATGTAATTTGGTTTAACCAAAAGCCACACCAAATTAATTGGTTTATATGATTTATAGATATGCTTACTGTGGGGGGAAAAACATAACAAGCAAAAAACAAACAAAAACATAAAATTGTTCGGCTTGTGATAATGGTGAAATATATTATCATGCCTTTATTATCTCTGTGTCTTTCCAAAGTAAGAAGCCTGTAATTCACTTGTGGTTTGTTGCTGTATATCATATTTGGATTTTTTTGTACATAAATCGGGCGGTTAGTTTTCTTGTTTGAATTGTTAAACCTTTTTCATACATGTAAATAGACCTTGTATAGTTCGCAGTGCAGTATGAATTTTACTCATTGCTAAGAGCCTTATGGTTACCTACATTTGTTAATGTCTGTATCATTTGGTTTCTTGTGGAGAGTTCAATATTATATTGCATATACTGTACAGAAAAGAAATGTCATACACTCGCACATCAATATATTAAAAATATGTCATGAAATATTTTCCACTGGACGTTAGGCAACCATCAATTAAATCAGCCTGATCAACAACAAAGGTAGACGCATTTTCGTGCAGTTTGTATAAAGTAAACCAAAAGGTTTTAACTTACAAATCAAGTCAAATAGTTGTAAAACTATTTACACATGTGCATGTCCGTTTCAAAACTAAAAGGAGATTTTAACTAGCCCAAAAGTTAAAAAGAAAGAAAGAAGGGAAACATGTACATTTCGAAACATTTATATATCAATGTGGCATTAAAACTGGTGTATGCTTTGAAGTCAACTTACCAATGCTATACTTTTTGGACCTTTTGGATTATAGCTCTTCATCTTTTATATAAGCTTTGGATTTCAAATATTTTGGCTACGAGCATCACTGAAGAGACATGTATTGTCGAAATGCGCATCTGGTGCAAGAAAATTGGTACCGTTAATTTTATTACCAAGCTGACAGAAGTATAACATAGTAAAATGTTTCTTCTTACAAAAATTGTTACATGAAAAGGCAGCAATACCTGCTGCTCTGAGTCTTTATCGTATATTTATCAGTTCCTTACACTTAAAATATGGTTTAATCTCTTTCTATTCGAGGTCAAAAGTGAGACTTATATTGCCATTTTCTATTAAATGATCATTAAATGTAAGTCCTAAATACACAATCCGTGAAAAGGAGAAACCCTAAATAAACCGACAATCATAAAAAAAAAACTCAATGCAAGCTCATAATGTAAATTTTGAAAAAAACACACTTATGAAACAATTTACCTACAATCATAGAAAAAAACTTAATACAAGCCCAAACAATAATGAACACAATAAGTATTCAATTTTTAATGATCTATACAAATTATGAATATAAGACGAAGTCGATCATGATTAACGATAAATAAACAAACAAATTAATTATTTTTTTCTACACATTAATTAATTTTATATATTTTGTAAATAGTATTTTCGGAAATAGTGTGGACACCTGTGGTGTAACAACTTCTTGTGTACCAGGTGTCAAATAAAACTCGTTTTAACAGGTTGTTATTTACCTGCCCATCGAATAATTCAAGCCTAATATACATGTTACACTGTGAAATTATGTCTCCGAGACAGGTGTATATTTAATAACAACCCATTGTGAAAGTATCAAATAAAATGAACTCTGATACAATTTATTAAGTGTTAATTATTTAATACTGTTTTTTTTTTAATTCAATATCAAATTACGTCTCTTTTTCAATAATACAAATAATACAAATCAAAATTAAAAGGACATTGAAATAGATAATTATGAATGTATGAACTCAAATTATTTAATTACTTATGTTAAATTTAACACTGAAACAGTTAATTTATGCTTAAACATTCACCATTACCTCGAGTACTTTTAATACTTTGATAATAACTTTATTACCCAAAGAGATCTCGCGAGGTTTAAATCTGGCCGTGTGATATTACGGGATTTCGCCGAGTTGCCAATCTCTTGTATTATATGTCTCTGATCATGTCTAATGGATTCTAATGTCACATTCCTTGAATATTAATGTTTGTGTACGCCGTGTTTATTGGACAGTGATTTTGTTGAAGTGGGAATTTATCACTTCTACATTTAAATGATAAATGATTTAAATGATAATGTGTCAGCTAATTAATTGGAAGTAAAACTGCTTACTGTAAAAAAAAAACCCACAAAAAACAACATATTTCGCTCTTTGACGTTTTTATAAAAATGTTTTAGTCACTACACATTTTTATTTACGTACATGTAGTAAATATTCACATGCAAATAATTAATAAACAGTTTGAAATGTATTTCATCCTCATTTAAGATGTATTCGTGTCTGTAATATTTTGTTGTAATTTATGTTATGCTGCTTTATATCCATGGCCTTCCATGGCCTTCAAAATTTCGGATCTGATAGTCCCTGAAGAAGACAAGTTTCAAAAAGCTCTGCAGTTGAACGGCAAACGATTTAATGTCTTCTAAGGTCAAGACATTGGTCACGTGATAAAAGGTCAGAGTTTACGATCTTTTGGTAAACGTGCATACCTCGTGGTTTTTTGACTCGTATTGCCTTATTTGTACTCGTACATTAATAAAAACCAAAGTATTCAATTCAAGATTGAATTAGCTTCCTTATTTTATATAATTATTGTTAAAAAGCGTTGTTAAAATGTTATAAATTCACGAGTGAAGTGAAACTTTTTTTCTGAAAATCCTTAATAATTCCTTAAATAGGTTTGGTAACGTGTTGAGGGGTATAAAATATGAAGTAAAACCATTTTTTGGTTCTTATATTACTCTATCAGATCACAAAAACCCCGGATACGCAATTGTGTCAGATTATTCGTTGCGAAGCGGAGATCAAAGGGAGATTACTCGGTACGCGCATCGTAGGATATTGCAAGTTCACAACAGTAAATTCGAGTAAAATTATTGATTGCAGATATATTTCGACGATTTCTTGAATAACTTTTCAATATTTCATGTTCCTCTACTGTTGTAACATTAAAATAGTCATGGAAAGGTTGAATATGACATTTTTTTCAAGTACTTTCAGGTTATTGAACACTTCCAAAGAAGAAAATTATACATTTAACTGACTTTTCTCTGAAACTTGGACTTATTGTATATTCTCAAACACCCTTTTGGTAGATAGAAGGACACAAGAGGGGTTTATCAGTCATTTGTCAGCAGAACTTGTGTTGCAACAGAATCATTATTGAACTTTTCATTACATTAAAACAAAAGTATGGAAAAAAAGAAATATAGTCTTCAAAATTTTGAACATTGCCATTGAATGAAAATAAAATCAATTTGAGGTGGACAGAAGTACATGTACAATTTTTGTTTTATTATACCTGCTTTAAGATACAGTGGCGGATCCCAGGGGTCTGGTGATTGGAACCTCCTCTTTTTTATATGGAAGATTAATGCATTTGAATGGAATCATATAGTTGGAACCCTCCTTTTTATCCTTGGTTGAGAATACCATCACCCAAGTTTAAAATTATCTGGATTCCCCCTGAGATAAGAAACTATATAAGATGTACAATTTCTGTTACTTGCCTTAATCAAGAGAAAAATCTAAACATTCAAAGAACCAGAAATAAGGGATTCAAAACATAATAATCAACACAAAGATAACTGAACAAAAGCTGTATTGCAATCTGATATCATGCAGTTCTCATAATTTCTATTGTATGTATTATTTCAAGTTTTGCTTTATTTTTTTTTTATATTTGAATTTATAAGTCCTGCAACCAACTGTTGAGTTCTTTCAATTAAATTATTGATTGAATTATAATAAAGTTTGAAAATGCTTAGTTAAAATAAAATAGTGGTATTATGTCATAAAATATACTGAATCAACTTCAAATTTAATGCAAATTCATATTTACCTGATCTAAAATGCATAGTCAATTGAACTTCAAAAACAATAACCTGAGACTACTACAGTGTATAACATAGATATTGGTCACTTCCCATGTTAAAGTCAAAACAAAACTGACTTAAATACAGTATGTTCAGAATTTTTTTGAAGAATGGACAACAATGAGATTTTTATTATTCTGATATCAGAAATAATTTCATAGTATCAAATCAGAATGCAAGTTCTTCTTATTGAGATAATCAATTTAATCTCATTATTTACCTTAATAATTGAAACCTCATGATACTATCTGAATTAACAGTCATGACTTAGCTTGTCAACTTTCACTTACTTTAAATACTTAAGTTAACCTGTTAGTACTAAAATAAAGAGATTTGGTATATGATGAGATAAGATAATATATTTTTATTCCAATTTAAGGGCCCATGAAGAGCAAAGTAATTTATTACAATGATTTTTTATAATTGACACAATAATTTTGATATAAATCATATTAATATGAATATAACCATCTCAATTCTTAGATTTTAAACCACAGCCAGATCAGAGCCACACATATAGTAGAAAAATTAAAGGCATAACAATCAAATATATTATTAAAGGCAAATATTCTCAACATCTTAGATAAAACAGTATCTGTACTATACTGATATTTTTCTCAGTTCAAAACATTTATCATTGTTAAAGTTTTATTAATATATATATATAAATTGCAACACTTTTCAAGTCCTCTAGGTTTTCTTGAATAAAAAGGCAATTTTGTTAAGCTTTTCAAAATTTTTACAACCTATTAATATATTATCATAAAATTATTTTTTCAAAAAGTTATAAAGGGGACACTGAATTTAAATATGGTATAATTGCCAATGGAATAACAGTCTAGAACTATCCACCAGAGTCCAAATGTTTGTTAGCAGTTAAATTATAAGCCACCTTACAGAATTCAACGATGAATACATTTCAAATTCATTGTTTTCAAGCAAATGAGGAAAAAAAGAGTCATACTAGCTTTTGTCTTATTACATGTACAAGAGACAGGACTTATCCACTGGACTATATGTAAAGTATTCCCTTACTAATCCTTAGAAGAGCTGCTGTATACTTAGAAAAAAGGATGTTGAGGACTTGGCCCATCAATCAGCATTAATGTTTAGACACTAAATATATATACATTGTGGTCAATATTGCAATCTGCCCTATTTGTTCCAACCTATGAGGTCACCTATGAGATGATGAGTATTAAAATTAATACCTAGGGTGGGAATTAAACCCATGTATGTCCATTTACTCTATATTGTTCTTCATGTACATACATTGTACATGTGAAATATATCAAATGCAAAAAAAAATATGCTGTAATGTAAATATTAGGTTTCAAATATTATATGGTAATTTGTAAACACCATTACAGCCTCATTTTTTAAAGACCTAGTAAAGGAAGTTCCTGGATCTTAGACGTATTTCTTAGGCAAGTGTATTATATAACTCTTAAAAGTATCACACGATAATGGTAATTGCTAAGCATTTAGTAACAACAACTTGCAATTTAGGTAAACAAACATTCAACAATCCCACGGTCCACGTGTTTGTCACAAAACGACCCATGAGGCTTACTTACACGAATTTTTGCTAAAGCAGACAATTAAATATGTCTGCTTACCTTATACATGTAAGTTCTATAAAGAATGCATTTGCTGTAATGACTTGTGTATGCATCGAAATATAATGAAGACAACATTGATTTTTTACCGTAAATTTTGAATACACAACATTCCGGGGGTATCCCCACAAAACACATGGCTACTTTGTAACGATATGGCTGGTAACGTGTAGCCTTTTTCTCACGGTAAATGTAATTGGATGATCTTCAAAGATCAATAATAAAATTGCTAATAAATGATTGGATACGAAAATGTGTCAGATTATAAATAGACGAAAAAATGTAAACATTGAAATCCGCCATTTTTACGTAGGAAACAAACTAATTTTCAATCTTGGATTAAGGACATTGCGAACATTGCCAGCTTATCACGATAATCAGTCATCTGCAAATATATCTTTCAATTTGTTTTTTACACTTACTTTTCTAAGTTAATTTGATGTTTTAATTTACTACAGAACGGGACATCGTTCTCAAAGATGCCGTAGAAAAAAATATAGGTGGCGCTGTTTGAGGGCGTAAACATTTTACATACGGGTCCTTTTTGTGTCGACAAGTTGACCTTTATCTGTTAGATTCAGGCGTTTGCCGTCCAACTGCTGTGTTTATCAACAAATTAAATAACAGGAGGTTATCAACTGGGCATCGTTTAAACAAAATCGTGCGATAATCTTACGTCGGTTTTGCGTCTAACTCAAAGACTATTGCCGTTTCATAAGAATTTGTAAGTAAGATATGTTCCTAGATTACATCGGAAACTTACGAGTTGTAACAGGTAGTCGTAAGTCAATTCTTTTCAGTCAAATTAAAGGGATTGAGCTAGCACAGGACTTGCGTAATCTGCTTTTAATTAAACGGGATTGCTACATTCAGTTTTTCTTTGCTTAACGCTTAAATTGTGAGACATATTGACAATTAATATCTCACACTGTGTATTTGAATAAAGAAGAATAAGTTAATTATTGAAATATTCATGCTGTTTGAACACATTCCAAATATTTATTTTTTATTACTGCTATTAATTTAACTCTTACATTTTCAAACTCAGGCACAAAATGTATGCAACAAGAGCAACATTAAACATTTAGAAAGTAACACATTGATCAATCAATATAATAAATAGAGAAGGAAACTCTCTTTCAATACCGATAAAACAAGATATTTTCACCACTTGTAAAATAAGTTCAGGATAGCACTGAAGTAGAAGAAAGTTACTAGCATCTTAAAATGTGTTATGCAATTATTGAATTACAGAACTGGTCTATGGTACAACTTGTACTGCCTCGGATCAATGTGGTGTAACTGACACGGAATGTACAGATGATGGTGCTGGAGCTACTAAATGTCTGTGTAAAGCCACACATTATGAATCTTCATCAAACTGCGTACTCAGTAAGACTAGATATATAACCTCTATGTGTTACCAGTTACTCGTGTGTGTCTTAAATGACTTATCCATTCTTTACGTTTTTGCATTTATGTATTAAAATTAGAATTTTTTTTATGATTGCAAGGAGACAATTATCAACCAGAGTTGATGAAGTGGATATTAGTAATTATAGGCAACAGTAGACTGGTATTCAAAAATAATCTTTTGAGTTTGAATATCCCTTTGGTATCTTTCGCTTCTTATTTTAGAACGACAACTAGCTAAAAATGCTTATGTGATTCTGATGCCATATTGCTTGAATGTTAATGTTCGTATAAGTGGTACTTTTACTTAAGAGAAATGGATATTATTTGAGTGCTTCATTTGTCACTATTTGTGTTCTGTTTGTTAATATAGAAACAACACTTACAGTTGGGTGCAGACCAAGCATTACATAAAGTAAACGCAAGTTAACGCGGCGTGCACATTTTTCGTTAGTTAACTTTAAATTTCGCGTTTACTAGTAAACGCCCGTTTACTTCATTAACGTTAACGCGGTCAAAATGGAAATTTCTAATGTCTACTCGAGTAAACGCGCGTTTACTCTGTGTCCGTTTAGTCAGTAGTAAACGGCCGTTTACTTCAGATTTCACAAGTTTAATTGTACGTGACCGTAAAAGTAAACGGGCGTTTACTACAGATTTCTCAATTGTATTTTTACGTGCACTTGAAAGTAAACGCGCGTTTACTTTTCGCGTTAACTAATTGTGTATCTTATAAAATAATCGTCGTGTGCATTTGTACATTTATTTATGTTGTTAAAATGACTTAATATTTTACGTATATGTGTTTTGAACCTTAACATTCAAAAACACTTTTTATTAGAAATATAAACATTTATCTAGCGGATATTTCTAGATCATTAGGAATTGTTTCGTCAATAAATTCTAGATGTACTTCCTGTAACATTTTCTGTCTAGTGTTTACTTTAAAGTCAGTAACAGATCCACTCTGACGGAAACGTCGTAAAAATGCACTTATCCCCTGTCTAGAAACTTGAACATTATCTGATCGTATCAACTCATCTCTAACTTCAGTATGTTTTTGCCAGATCTTCTTATACTTAATATCCTCTCACGAATGGTTTTACAGCTCCAGGACGAATTTCCATTTTGTTTTTATATGCAACGATTAATTTTCAATAAATTAATTAAAGAGGTGTCATTTCATTAAATGCAATCGTCAATGTGTTGATCGAAAATGGACAGATGGATATTTTGATGTACTTTATCATGTGATATATTAGGTCAGTGTATCCAGGATACGAGGTCAATCTGCGTTAACGCGAGTTTACTACAAACAGTAAACGGGCGTTTACTTTTTTTTTACAAAAATAGAAGACACGCCTTTTTCGCGTTAACGCGAAGTAAACGCGAAAGTCAACGCCCGTTTACTTTTTACAAAATTAGAAGACGCGCGGTTTTCGCGTTAACGCGGAGGTAAACGCGAAAGTAAACGCCCGTTTACTATTTATGTCTACTAAAATTTCGGAGTTAACGCAGAGTTAACGCGGCGTTTACATGAAGTGCACGCGAGTAAACGCCGCGTTAACTTTTTAGGCCCGTTTACATGTAATGCTTGGTCTGCACCCAACTGTACTGTATCACTATTTCATATATTATATAATATTACAGAATTGGTCTATGATGCACCTTGCACGGCCTCAGATCAATGTGGGGTAGCCAACACGGAATGTATAGATGATGGTTCAGGAAATAATAAATGTCTGTGTAGCTCCACCCACTATGAATCATCAAGCAATTGCGTACTTAGTAAGATTAGAAATATAATTATTTGAGCCAACGAGGGGTGGTGAAAAAACTTTGACTACCCATGACTGTCTGCATCTCCGTTTATCACATACTCAAGGTTTACCAATATAAGTTTCGATTAAAAAATAGCCACAAAATAAATACATTGACCACAAAACTAATCCAAATCAGATTTAATCTATTGTAATATTCTTAAATATATTTTGTGGCAGAAATTATCAACAAAAAATATAATATCTTGTTTGACATTAAAACACTTTTAAAACAGTGAATTTTACAATGAATGATTGTGTAACGGAAGTTTTCACACTAAACAAAGTAGATTTTTTTTTCAATTTTCACAACGATTGGGAATTGGATATCCCTTCATATCAGCTCGAGTCGTTTAATTTCAATATCATAATAAACGAGCATTTGGCGAGTTTATTATTACTATTTACTTTCAATAACGAAAGTTGAAATCAAACGGTATTCAATTCTCAAGAGTTTTTAACCAATTTCTCTCAAAGTCAACACTCTTACTTTGTAAAATGGGTTGCACATAACAGAATGACTTCATACTTCACTTTCTGGCGTCAAATTTTAACATCTGACATTTTAAAACTTTTTAAACTCTACAAAATGTAATAACATTTGACAAAAAAGAATATTTCCAGGTTAAAAGTCTGAGAGATTTGTATGCTATTGCAGAAATATCACATCATAGCTGTTGCTATAGACGGAATACACTTCATCTTACCATTTGAAATCTAACAATGACCTAATGAGCGGTCAATAAAAATGTCGTAATACCATCTCATGATGCTGAACAAGCCAATAAAATCAAAACAATTTTCGTATTACTTTTACGTATCGATTTCCGTGCAGTGTGATTAGGGAATTATCACTTCATGTAAGAAATAGAAAACATGCCACAACCATAATAGAAATACATGTACAAATGTATAAGCTGTAGTGATATTTTCATTTCAATCAATGAGTACTACTTTCGAAACGCTGAAACAATCTGTAAACGGTAAGGATCGAAAATATATTTCACCTCACTTTAATTATCATATGGCCGCCGTGAGAAAGACGTCTGTATTTTTAGATTCGCAATTAATGTCTTTATACCAGTCTAAAAAAAACTTCATGCAATTAAATTTTAAGAGTTAACATAATGAGAGAGTTTATTTGGACAAATGTTCTTTTCTAGAAATTGAATTGAATTTAGCATGTACAAGTGGGGATCCGGCTACCCACTGCACAGACTCTCTTGCAGAATGCCGAAATGATGGCACTGGCGCATTTAAATGTTTATGTCAAACAAATTACTTTGAAAAAAACGACGGATCCTGTGCTGCACGTAAGTCATTTTGAAAAAACTTTTCAGACAGATTTGATAACTTTTATGCAAATACAGTTAATGACATTTAGCTAACTTAACCTCTCACTTGTATGGCAGTAGCTTCAAACTCCATTATATTGACAATACTGATCCGTGAATAAATAAACAGACACAATAGGTAAAATGGCCAACATAAAAGTACAGCAGTCAACATTGTGTCATCATATTAATCACTGTAACAACAAACAAATTTAACAAAGAAGCACAACAAAGCATCAAATTTAAAACCTCATTTTGCTTTTAATTTATCTATATAATATCCATTCATATAATGACAATCTTGATTTACCAGTCATATATATACCAGACTTATTAAATTTACCTCTTTTCAGTAACATTAAACATTCTAACTGTCATTGCAAAACACCATATTACCAACCAAATTCTGCATATTGTGTAATAATACAAATTGCAATTCATTTCTAATAAATAATTGGTTGATGCCATTTAAATGCTTAATAGTGTGTTATGATAAAGAATAGTAATTTATTTTCAATAAATGTTGTTGTTATGCCAACCGAATGGTGTATATTGTGTTAACTAATTTCATGCCATTATGGAAATAAGTAATCCCGTTATTAACTATTTTTCTTTTGATCTTATGTATGAGACATGCTGGTTATGGATGAATAGATTCAATGAAGATAACGATTTTTAAAAGTTGCCAAAATAATCAGATTATTTATGTTGTTTTTGGTAAAACATTTAGTTATATATATCTGTAAATGACATACAGAAAATTGAATGTTTCTTGAGTTCATTTGTCATTTTTTCCCAAAAAAATTGAAAGTTGAATTAATTTTAACGTCGTTAGAACTTCGACATCCTATATACAACTGTGTATGGTAAAACTTTGGTTTTATGATAATTTAGATATAATATTTACAAATTACAGAAATTGCCTTTAATGAAAATTGCGACACCATGAATACTGCTGCAGATCAATGTGGCGGAAGCGATGTGGAATGTAGAGATGATTCCGGAACGGATAAGTGTCTGTGTAAAACCACCCATTACGACGCTTCAGGCACTTGCACAACTAGTAAGACAAGAAAGACATAATAATTGTTTAATAATGATATAGCATGTGTCAATTTTAATAGAATAATTCATACTATTCGTGTTTGTTCTACCAAGAGGTGAATATATTAAGACTGCTTCCTGAAATCAACTTTGAACACCGGCAAACGACTAATTCAAAGTTTTAATTGGATTATAATTTCATATTTCTTGAACAATAAGCCGCGTTCCTATTAAAGAAAAACAAAGAATAATCATCAATGCCATAAAAAAAAAACACACACACACAAAGCAACGGAACAGCGCTACCCTTATTGTTCTTTATCTCACAGTCACACAGTAATGATCCGACTTTTTCAATGTTCGTGTCTTGGTGCTGTCTGATCACAAACAGGAGCCATAATCGACACTGTGTGAACGCCAAATAAGTGAGTTCTTATCATCGGATATTGCTCCTAAAGGCTGTCTTCCCTTTTCTTACAAAAAAATGATTAAAACCCTTTCGTTTTTCTTTCGGATACCTCTATGCCTTTTCTTCTATAAAATGTTGTTTTCACTTCATGTGAAGAAGTAACCCATCACGCAACAAAAAATTCACCTCATATAAAGAAGTTATCTATCATGTGATGAAGTATTCATATCATGTTATAGTGTTTTGTCATGATGAATGCATGATGACGTTCCATAAGTCTTATCTCAAATCAATGACTTACTAAAGTCAAATCAATGCTCCATATTCTGTTATGACTTCATTAAATTTTGGAATCAAATAGAGCACTTAATGACCTTCATTTCTTTATTGTGTAACACATCTAAGTACTTGTATTCCGGTGGGATTGAAATATATATTGATCTTTGACGTACAGCGGATGAAAGCGATTCATGGTAAACGTTATTTACAGATGAGATTCACTGATACATCGACTTATAAAATATACCGATCCTATTTGCCATTGGATAACATTATACAAGTCATGTTATATTCATATAAAACCGTATACAACAGAGAAATGAATTGTCGACCCCTGTTCCCTTTGAATTTTGTTTAAAAAACATGGTTCAATTAGTTAGAACTTGTTAGAACATTGTTATTCTAGATAAAACTGTAACAACTACCTTATTTGCTTTTAACGATATTTACAAATTACAGAAATTAACTTAAACGGAGGTTGCAATGTGGCTCATACTGAACCCTGTGCCGATGCCAACTCGTATTGTAAAGATGATTCAGGAACTAAATGTTTGTGTCAAGACACCCACTTTGAAAAAGGAGGAGCTTGTACACTCAGTAAGACTTGAAATATTGTTTTTCTTTTCTTTAGATCTTCAAAGAAAGAGGTGTATATGTGTACTGCAATTTCTTTGAACACTTATTGATTACATATGTTTCTTGGATTCTAATGTCAAATATCTGGAATAACAATTTTATTTTACGCTGTGACCCTGACATAGTTGTGAACAAGTATTTTTCTTTGAGCCTCCGTTGAATGAGTTTAATTGTTTTGCTTTGCTTTGTTGTGTTTCGTTTCGTTTCGTTTCGTTTCGTTTCGGTTTGTATGTTTATTTGTTTGTTTGTATTTTCATTTATTTTATTTTAATTTTAATTATATTTTTTTGGGGGAGAGGGGTTTGTGTTAATGGTAGTACCGTGTAATTGCTGTCAGTGGTATTCAAACTGCGTACCAATTTAGAGATATTTGTAGAATTTTGGTTTTTAGTTATTTCGTATTCAGTTTTGAGGATTAAAGATGTTTCCGTCATTGCAAATTTCATTTATATATGTTTAGAAATAAATCTGTTTTGTTAATACCTAATTTGAAATCAATATATCCAATTTGAGATTAGGTATCTTTGATAGTATAGTTCTTCGCTTGTTTATGTTTTTATATTTTTGTTGAATTCACTTTATTTGGTAACAGCATTCTTAACCAAGGGACAGCTAAAACATATGCGTTTTAGAGGCAATAAATGCAAAATATTGTTATTTTCAAATATGTTTACACCATGACACACACCAATACTACGCATATCGCACAGAAAAAACTCAGTTCAAAAGAAGCCCGGTGTCAGAATAGGTAACACAAGAAATTAAAAAAAATGACAATGATACGTAAATTAACAAAGGACTACTAGCAGTTACGGACATGCCAGCTCCAGACCTCAAATAAACTTATTAAAAATTATATTTTCATAATATGAAATAAGAATATCAAACACATTCCCTCCCGTTAGGGGTTTAGTATCATACCATCACAAAATAATACGAGAAGAACATAACCCACATTATGCCAAAAATTTGTTTTAAAAGAAACCTGATTATTTCGAAGGAAAGACTGTATCAGTGAAAAAAACATGTAATAGTAAGGCCAAAATATGCCATCTTTGATGACCTGCAGGCAACAGTATCGTAGCTATATCCCATCTTATTATGTTTGTTTCAAGTTTTTTGAGCTTTTGAAGTGAATGACGACAATTTTGTCCTTTGCAAAGAATATAATCATGAAAGATTGAATGTGAAATACCGGAACATATACTAGTAAGATGTCTGTATGTTAATTTACATTTACGAAAGATGTCCTTGCACCGATGATAAAATTTAGTAAATGTTTTGACTAGTAAATTGTTTTACTAGTAAATGTCTTGACTTATATATGAATAATGTCCTGGCACTCAATAACACATATTTTAGTGCGTGATTGCACTTCATATATCCCAGTGAACTAACTACGATTAAGGACATTATCGTAACTAAAATGACTAATTATTAGCGTTATCCTTTCCTTGATGTTGATTGAGGTCTTCAAACACAAAGTTATAAAACACTTCTATAAATGTGAAATACAATGTAGTGACTATTTTGAATTGTTATTGTTCATTAATGTAAACTTTTCTCGAATGACAGCTTTACTTACTATAAAGGCACATACATTTATCTAGTCTGCAGGGTTAATGTTGAACTCATTTTGTCCTTGTGTTGGATAACTGAAATTGACGGAAACGCAACACTCATGTTTTGTTTATTTTTTATTGCAGATATTCATCCAGATTTCTCTTGTTCTGCTACAGACCAATGTGTCACCAATGCTGAATGTGACACCGCTGATACTAATACATGTGTGTGTAATGCAGGTTACACAGCAACACCGACCACCACTCCTACCATGTGTAAGTTGATAATCAATTGTAATAAAATTGGCAACATTAGATCCAAACAGGTCAACATGGACAATATCGCCGTTAAACTTATCATTTTTATTTTATCATTTTTATGATCTATTATTTATCAGTAATATATGAGTAGCCACATAAAAGTATCAAGATGGAGTCTCTTAAATGTTTTATATTGCTTAAATCAAGAGGACAATGACTTAAATACAGTCACAATTTTATAGTAGCGCAAATTTAACGATTGTTTCAATCAAGCGTTAGTGGGTCTTGGGTACATCAAGTAGAAAAAACACGCGTTTGGCACACTGAATTCCATGTATTTTACCTAAATTGTTGCGCTTATACGGATTTTTATTTTTTCGTATTTCGAGTTTTATGATACATGCTGTACTTTGTTTTATCATTCTTACCTAATACACATAATTATATAAAAAAAAAAATCGTATACATGATTGGTTGGTCAAAATGGCAAGAAACACGATTACGACTGTCGGTATAGCATAACGTTTCGTTTATTTGACGTGTATTTCCCATACATGTATACGACAACCGTCATGCAGTGTGTGTAATTGAATTAACCGTCTTCTTGATTTAGAATTTTCTGATTTATATGTATCATGATCAAACTTGATGGTTTAAGTCACAATTATCTAGTTGATAAGATTATTTGTTTCGTAAATTAATTCGCGAAACAAGAAATACGCAAATAATATGTGGTCCAATTTAATATTTCTTCTAACGAAATATTAATTTAAATGACTTAGATAAACTAATTTTTATTCATGTTTTTCCTTAAAACTTTTTTCAGGCATCAGCAATGGTGAAGTCAAATTGTCAACTCTGTTATACATATACGTGGTACCAATTATTGTATCTATGTTTTTTCTTCTTCGATGAATGCTTATTCAATAATATTTTGATGTGTATGCTGTTTGTAATATTGAATCTTATTTATAAAATGAATAGTGTATTGGTACCGTATATTCGTATGTTCATTGTGTAGTTGCTGTTTTATTTGTGAGATTCTAAATTTGTGAAAAGTAGTAAAACTATTGCAACAGTTTTAAATTTTTGTATTTTCTTGTATCTTTATTTGGTGTTTATGAACCAAAAATTGCTACTGTCATAACATAGACCAGTTTTGAACTGACAACCTCGTGTTCCATAATAGCAGTTTATTATATTTGGCTGAGTTAAATCTCTGAAAAATTAGCAGAAAGCTGGTGGGGGATAAACGTAAATGAAAAAAACAATCTAGCTTTAGACATACATAAATATTTGACATTACGAGATAACCATAGTTTCAACTATATAAAGGTGTTCATATAAAAAAGAAGATGTGGTATGATTGCCAACGAGACAACTGTCCACAAGAGACCAAAATGACACAGACATTAACAACTATAGGTCACCGTACGGCCTTCAACAATGAGCGAGGCCCATACCGCATAGTCAGCTATAAAAGGCCCCGATATGACAATGTAAAACAATTAAAACGAGAAAACAAACGGCCTTATTCAAATAAAAAAAAATAAAGAAAAACAAATATGTAACACAAAAACAAACGACAACCACTGAATTACAGGCTCCTGACTTGGGACAGGCACATACATAAATAATATGGCGGGTTAAGCATGTTAGCGGGATCCCAACCCTCCCCTAAGCTGAGACAGTGGTATAACAGTACAACATAAGAACGAACTATAAAAATCAGTTGAAAAAGGCTAAACTCGTCAGATGGTCAAAAATACAAGTGGACGTGGACGGGTATTTCTATACCCGACAACAACAAAAAAAACACTAGGAGCAGACCTGAGAGTACTTGCAGTTATCTGACTAGTTCAAAGCAACTGAAAACTAATAAAAAAAATCATGCATCTAAGACTAAAATATCAATCCGTACACATGCATACATTATGTCAAGCTATAAACTCATAAATTTACACTTGCCCAGCTGCAAAACGTCCTGACAATCTCTAATTGTTTGATAACATTTAGGACATTGGTATAAAATGTAAAAATAACAGTTAAATTTACATTATGAATAGATTGCGTTTTGCTAATTACATTGTGCATTAATGATTATAAATGCAATACACAATTCACTAATAAGATTTACAAGTTTTGAGAGTCGCAATAGAGGCACCGTGGAAGTGAACCGCATGCAACGAAACTAATAATTATAACGTCATCAAATGCTATTAAACCTTATTGCTTTTGCACCTTACAGCGACGTCATATCGCTGAAGCCATCTTTTTTGGTTGGATTTTGAAATGATTTTTTTCCTTCAACTTTGAGACCCAATTTAGCCCTAAATTTATTTTTTTGGGGGAAAAACGGTACTATTTATTCTGCCATAGGCCACAAAACTAGCATTTTCTAAATTTACCACTTTTTATAATAAAAAACCTGGATAAAACAGTTATGCGTGGTGTTGGTGCTTTATTGTTCTGATTTAAAAGTTGAAGCCAAATAGTATCATGAAAAACTTTCAACGGAGCTTGGTAATATTGTCCATGCCCATCGTAATTTTACACCAAATTTATGAAATTTTGTCTTTTCGAATAATTCTCTAGAACATATTTCAATAGGTTTCAAAATGTATATTGTAAATATTCACTCTGTGGTTTTTCATAGATAAATAAAAAAAAATACATATTGCGCCATTATATCCAACCACAGCGCTCCTAAGTTGACTTCCTTCAACTGGCTTTGGTACACAAAAGGCCAACTATTGCTGGGGAAATGTAACAGTACCATTTTTCCTTTAAAGTCAATCTGATTCCCTTTTGAATTTCGGAGAGTATAAAATAATTGTTTGCACCAAACTCGGGAAAATTTTATTTACCCCAATTTCTGGAACGTTTGAGTTTTATGTTACATGTATCCGGAAATTGAAGTCCGTCATATTTTACTAAGTTTGGTGTTTGGAGTTATGACGTCGCTGTCAGGTGAAAAAGCAAAAAAGTATAATAGCCTATCAAGACGTCATAACTTTTTGGACTAGCAACGAAACATATTGTTTAAAGTGACATGTGAAACACTATGTCACTGCTTGAAATGCAATACGTCTGAAATATTTTTCTTTACCTTCTTCATCAGCTGATGTCCATGGTGGTGTTAGATTTGCTGATAACTCTTTAGTGGATTTATTGTTCTTTAATGATGGTTTCTACCATTCTTGTAGGGTTTTGCGTTATAAGAAAAACCTAATAACAGATGAATAGAAACTTTGATAGATAACAAAAATGATCAGCAAATTCAATGAAGCGGCAATTGCTACAAAAAGTCAAATGCTGCCGATGCGGTTAGTAGATTGTCATTCTTTATAGGAATAATTGACAATGAGTCAGAATTGTTTTACCATTAGGTTATTTCGTGATTCGACCAAAAACTAAAAATTTACAGACATCTTAACAGAAAAAAATTACCAACAGTACAATATAAAAAAGCAATTGTGATGAATTCTATTCTTGTCTATAATGTTGGGGAGAGTTCATTTTTTTAGCAACACAGGTGTGTTAGAGCCTTTAGGTTTGAATTACCAAACGTCAGGTTCAAGTGCGCTCTATAGCTAATGTGGAAGTAAAGAGATGTTGACTTTTTTCAGAACGAGTCAGGATAAGGTACAGTTTTGAAATGAAGTGACTGCCAATCTATTGAGAATAAGAACAAAGTTGTCATTAATGCTTAAAATTACAGAGATGATATGGGGTATCAATTATTGACACAAAACTCAGAACATGCACAGCCCAAAAAAGCAAAGATGCACTTTTATTTCTGTTCCTTATCTCAAACTCACTATAATTATAACAAAGTAAGATGTGATATGATTGCCAATGAGACAACTCTGCACAAAATAACAAATGATACAGAAATTAACAGCTGTAGCATGTTTAGGTCACTGTACGGCTTATAATAATGAGCCCAACCCATACCGCATAGTGAGTTATAAAAGTCCCTAAAAAAAATCACAAATGTAAAACAATTCAAACAAGAAGACTAATGGCATAATAAATGTACTAAAAAATTAACGACAAACAAATTTGTAACACATCAACAAACGATATCCACTGAATTACAGGCTCCTGACTTAAGACATGCACACACATACAGAATGTGGTGGGGTTAGACATGTAAGCGGTATCCCAACACTCCCCTAACATTGGACAGTGTAACAGTACAACAAGAATGAACAATAAAAATCAGTTAAAAAAGACTTATCTCGTCAGATGGATAAAATTGGAAATATTGGACGTGGCTTGGTACTTGTACATCCTAACAACAAAAAAGACTTTAAGTACAGATCTAAGAGTACTCGCAGTTACTGACAGCTACATATAGTTCAAAGCTTATAACAGCTAAAAATCATGCATCTCAATTATTAATCAGATTGTATCTACATGACACTCTTTGGAAACATTGTCGAACTTAGATGATCGAGAAAGGAAAACAATTCCTAGTGACATAGTTATTATACATAATGTTTTTAATATACATATCATATCAGGTAAGACGTATTCGACTGGCAGGAGATCGTGTCTAACCTTACGACAACACAAAGACGAAGAAGAGCCACGAATAACTTAAGGAATCTATTATGAGTGGTTTTTGCTAATGATAAATCAATATTGGCGAATCAACGAATCGTGAAAGCGGACACTTTCGACGAGCAAGAAAAGAAACCGTCTCTTAATTACTTAATTAATCGCCTCTGATTAATGTCTATTTATTGTCACGTTATCTCCTTTTATTTGACAAAATAACTGCAAAGTCATGTTTTTCTCAGACAATTAAATCACTACTAGGCCATGAGAAACTAGCCCCTTTACTCTGTGATTTTGTTACTTACTTGAGTGCTTCCGTACTTCTCACTACATGGAATATATGATAAATAAAATGACGCCAATAAGTTCTAATTATGTTTTGAAATTGCTCTAGGTTAAAATACTTAATACTTATTATGGAATTTTCAAACTCTTAAATAATGAATAAAACATAATGTGGGGTACATGTTTACGGCATTGAACCAGCAAGCCATCAGTAAACAATGTATATACTTAATAAATAAATAAATTTATTACAAATACAAGTTTATAAAACTTTTTGAAAATTAATAGATATATATATGTTGGTAATATGTGTGTGTTGTATTGTTTAATATATGTTATTATTGAACTGTAGTTGATATTAAAATGTGAATTTATAAATGTACCGTGGGCTGGAGGCCTGTTTTTGTACAATAAACTTGATTTGATTTGATTTGATTTGATTTGAAACAATGACTTTTTTTGTATAGATGGGAGTTTGTTATAATATGCAAAATGACAAGGTCCAAACACCTCGATTCTAGAAAACTATTAAACTAACCAATTTTGAAAGATCTATCATACAACAATGTCCCAAAAGGTCATTTCAAATACTTTTGTCGTCATTTCGTCCCGAATCTGAATGTTACAGACAACAAATTTTATACTTCAGTCTACAAACATGACCACTGACATTTTATGTACAACACGATACAAACAGTGTGTCAAACATCATGAAAAGGTTAACAGCTAGGTGAATTGTTAACCTGATTATTTACTATAGTATGAAGTTGAACATTGGAAAGAGGCTGATTATGGTTAGTAAATTTAAACATTAATAATTGTCATACAATTGTTAAAAAAATAATAATAATAATTAAAATTGCAATAATAATGATTGTATATATTGCATGGATAACTATTATGTTAACCACATACATGTATGTATTTGAGATTTGAGATTTTTATATTTAATAAATTAATAATTTCACTAATCAATTGATCATTCATTTGGTAATTTTAAATACGGTAGACATAACAACTGTTCCAATTTTCCTATCTCGACATTTTCATGTATATTGCAGCCCTCCAGCTGTCCCTAATATCAAGAATTTTATCCCAATCTTTATGCGATATTCAAGGATTTGTTTACCTAACATGCAGTGTGCGTTCCTTCAGAGAGTGTTGTTGCTGTGTTTTAGTTCTTAGTAATGTAAACTTCTACTATTACACCTTTTAAAATTCACGGTAGGTATAGTGTCCGGCTAGGATCGTGGTTTTTCGAGTAATTTGATCGGGCTTTTTCGAGTGTGACCACTTTTTTTCGAGTGAATATGATTAAAAATGTAAACAAACAGACTTCTTTTCTAACAAGACGTGATATAGAAGCTTAAACTTGATATACAAGGTTATACATGGAATGTTAGCATTTGAAATAAAAAGATATCATCATTCTGACATTGCTTTTCGTTACAAAAGGTAAATTTAGCCTAAAAGTGCTTTTATTCCAAAATACCGAATAAAGCCATTTTCATACACATAATGTACCAATGCAAATGTCGTCGGAAATGAAAACATGGAATCTATATATCCTTAAGCCCCAGTCCCACTAGACCACGATCGCACCACGCTCACCGCGATCTAAATTAAATTCAGATCGTGGTGAGGTCGCGGTATGAGCGGCATGACAATGTAAATTTTCGTTGCTTTCAAGATGCTACTACGTCCTCATTACGCTTCTACAACGATCCCGCTACGATTATAACACGTTCGCACCGCGCTTATTCTGCGACCTTACTACGCTTATCAAGATCTTTCGACGCTCATCACGTTCTCACTACGACCATACCACGAGTTTTCCGATTGCAACACGATCTTACTACGATTCTACTGCGATTATAGCACGTTCTTCCCACGATTACACTACGTTCAAACCGCGATCTTACTGCGCTCTCAGCAATAACGTCAACATCGTGTTCCATATCAATACAGAGACCGTTGGTTTTCCCGTTTGAATGATTTTACACTAGTAATTTTTGGGGCCATTTATAGCTTGCTGTTCGGTGTGAGCCAAGAATCCGTGTTGAAGGCCGAACCTTGGCCTATAATGGTTTACTTTTATAAATTGTTACTTGGATGGAGAGTTGTCTCATTGGCACTCATACCACATCTTCCTATATCTATTGACACATCTGTGTCATCTCTGCTATCGTTCTCTAACATATCGTCATTTGAGCTTTATGGACCAGCAATAGGTTGTAATTTAGGTTGGATTGGTCGGTCCGACATCTCTGCTTGATCAGGATTCGTTACTTTGCTACCTCTGCCTCGAGCTCTACATCAACCCCTACCACCACGCCCACGTATTCTAGTAGATTTTGGTGGCATGACTGTATTGTTTCCGAGAAATATACTTATTAATCAGAAATAGAAGTAATGGAACTGTATTGATATGGAACACGATGTTGACGTTAATGCTGAGAACGTAGTAAGATCGCGGTATGAACGTAGTATAATCGTGGTAAGAACGTGCTATAATCGCAGTAAGATCGTGTTGCAGTCGGATAACTCGTGGTATGGTCGTAGTGAGAACGTGAAGAGCGTAGAAAGATCTTGATAAGCGTAGTGAGGTCGCAGAATAAGCGCGGTGAGAACGTGGTATAAACGTAGCGGGAACGTTGTAGAAGCATAGTGAGGACGTAGTAGCATCGTGAAAGTGTGGAAATTAACATTTTCATGCCGCTCATACCGCGACCTCACCACGATCTGAATTTATTTTAGATCGTGGTGAGCGTGGTGCGATCGTGGTCTAGTGGGACTGGGGCTTTAGATATACAAACACTTTAAGCCCCAGTCCCACTAGAACACGATCGCACCACGCTTAAATTCAGATCGTGGTGAGGTCGCGGAATGAGCGGCATAAAAATGTAAATTTTCGTTGCTTTCACGATGCTAAAAAAGCAGAAAAATTCAAAACCGCTTGTGATTGGTCGGTTCATAGTTCATAGGGTCATTCACTCTCTAGATTTTACATTAATCATTTGTGACTCTTTAGACTTATCCTTCACTGTTTTATGCAAATTATCTAAAACGGAAGTAGTTGTATTTTGTAGGAGGACTAAAACGATCACATGAAAATTCATTGACAAATCTTGTGTACTGGGGGTAAGGGGTACTCTAAGGGTAATACAATGCATATCATCTGAAAGATAAACTTTTCATGAATCGAATGGATTATGGGACTGAATTGACAGAGAAATAAGGGTTTTAAGCGGAGAGGTAAAACAAGTAGATGGGTACCTTCTCGTAAATATACGTTGATAGTGGGTCTTCCAATGGATAGAAACAAGTGCCTGTGGGAAGGCTTTTCTCTGTTAGATATTCCCGGAAACCATTAATAGCTGTGTTTGTTTACTTTTTGGTTTTATCTGTGTTTTTTTACGGATGTTTTATGATGGACCGTCGGTAACTTTTTCCCTAAAAAGAAAAGAGCAGATAGTAAGCCCTGAAACCTTGCAACAGTGCAACCTCGTGCTGTATGCCTTGTAATAATGAATGGATAAGTTTAGAGCCAGAAACGTTAACATTGTTAGGTAACTTTAACAGGCCCATGAATAGTTTAAAGGAATACAAATAAATAAATTATGATGAAATATATTTGCACCTTGATTAAACATTTTTCCTGTAGCGTGTTTTGTCTACCTAGGTTCTCGCATAAACAGTATTTCGGTTAAATCTATTAAAACACTTACCATTGAAAAAAAGTTCTTTAAAGCAAAAGAAAACGAGACCGGGTCTGATTAAAAATAATTAAATCAAATCTCAATATTTCATTATGTTATAACTTGACATATCTAAAACACGGTTTTTGCTTTCACCAAAAACCTAAAATACACACACAAAGTTGAGATAAGATGATACATGAGTCAGTAGAAAGCATTGCGAATTATCGTAGCAATTTACTTTGAATTCGATCTTTATGTCGTTATGGGGACCAATTCTGGTGCCTTGTGAAAGTGGTGCATGCTACGTGTACGTCCTCGACTAATACAATTCACGGAACACTTGAGACCGTATATACCATAACATTTCTCATTATCGAACAAACCCTTATCTCCTGTGGTAGTCGACCCTCCCCATTTTTCATCCCAGTAGCCATCAGCTACAATAATCAGTGTTTCATGTTAAAAAAATGGAATAAATGCATCATTCTTGATTTTACATTTATACTTCTCTCAACATTTGATCTGACCGTGTTGCATTTATACTTGTATAACTTTTGAATCCTTTCGGATGTATAATTATGGTATGCATACCAACTTGCAAATATTACGTATACACATGCGCATTTAAATTGGTTGCTATACAAAACAAATATAAAATGATATCCGGCGTTTTAATAAATCAAACGGGTACACAAAATAGTTGAGGTTAACCGATAGAATAAGGAAACCGTTATTAAAAAGTGACTACATGGTAAGTAGAGATTTAAAAAATAATAAAAACTGCACGTGTAAAACTAGTTCATATTTACAATAACTATTTTCTTTCTTTTGAAAACACCAAAATATATTCCATCTTCTGTTTTCGGCTTCATACTTTTATCTTTCATGCAAAATTGTAATAGCATCGATAGCAGGGATATGAAGTTGTCTAACTCTTTACAACGCATTGGAAATATTTGCGCAACACCAATTAACATGTTATTCAGAAGGAAACAAATAAACAGATATATGAAAACTATTGAATATTAACTAATATTCATATGTTCTGGGTTTCCGTACAAAAGCTGCATCCCAAAATACCTTATTGATCATGATTTTAAATATTATACTAAAGTATTTCAATTCTTTTGTAAAGAGACATACAAAAGGTAAAAATGGATGCTCTTTAAAAGAAGTCCCCATGGGTGACTGGGGAAACGAAATATGGTGACTTGGTCTTCTCCCGACCGGCAGTAAAGCGCTTGCCAAAGTGGGGCGTCCGTTTGGCTGTGCGGGATGTATCAAGTTTGCAGCCACGTCCGGTCAGAATGGGAACGTTAAATCCATGCCTCGTGTAAAGAGAGTGCCACGCTCTTTGCACGTTATGAACCCTTGCAAAACTCCTTGAGGTGGCCTGTTGCAAGGCCAAATTTCGGCCCCCTTCCAGTATACTCTCAGTTTCCAGTGACAGTCCAAATTTCCCCTATCATCATCACGGATGGTTTCTATTAATACAAGACAAATCTATTGTATTTATTGTTAACTTTTTGTCGTCCTGAACATGCATGGAATATTTTCCACTGGACGTTAAGCAACCAACAATCGATCATTGAATCAATCATTCTTTAAAAGATTTTTTGTATTTAAATTTACTTATTGTTGCTTAGTTCCTAATGTCCAGTGGTTAATATTTCATAATGATGAGAAATATTCTTAGAATAATTCCAATAGGTAAGATCTGCAAAGTGCATTCGCCTGGAGAGAATGACGGAAAACTCGAATATTACTTTTAATTTGGTTTTGATCCTATCCATACATTGATACAATAACCGTGAGAAGTATATATATACGTGATGTCATTACTTTTAATATGGAATGTATAAGTGTTCTAGCAAAAAAAAACGTTTAAAAGAGAAAAAAATAGGTGAAAAGAACATTTCTTTTTTAAATATTTATTAAAAAAAATAGAAGGTAGGAATATTACCCAACCGCCTGTGGTTGTTTCTGGCATGCATAAACAAAATATTCCCCCGTCACTAAATTTAAATAAAAATCAGTATTTTAAATATTGCCCTGTTCTTTTTGATAACATATATGAAAGTGTGATTGTGCAAGACATTTACAGGGTTGTTTGTTTATTTTTTACAATTTCAAGCTTGAACCCATCCCACTTATAAATATAAAACAACAACCTTTGTAGACTAACACCTAAGTTATTCGGAGGCACATGTTGATTATTTTACCTAAATCGTTCACTGGCTTATTAAATTACAATTGTCTTATTGTTTCCTTAACATGCATGCTATCGCATAAAACCCTAATTTTACGTTTGCGTGCATGTAATTGGTATTTTATATCAAGTAGGATGCAGATTAAATCAAGTTATTTCATACGAAAATAATGAAGAACATGTCCTTTTTAATCAAATTAGGTTGAAAAGGTGAGCTATAAATATAAGTATATTGTTATGAATAAAAGGGGATGTTGTGTCACCATAGTGTCGGTGTGTCGCTTTCAAACTGTAATATAAAGAATAAAGTTTGCGAAACCAGATTAGAAGCGCGAATAAAAAACTTACAATTCTCAGAAGTACTGACTAAATAATGTGCTAGACAACCAAAAACATTTCATTAAACATAGACCTTAAAGACCTATCAATTAAGACAACTTAAATAGGAAGATGTTGTGAGATTGCTAATCAGATAACTATTCAACACATCCAAAATTACGCAAAAGTTAGATTTCAGTTTTTTCAAAAAAGAACAAAACCCATACCGCATAAGCAAGATAAATGGCCCCGGAATTATAAATGAAACAGAATGCAAGCGAAACAGTATTGTATATTAGATTTCCATGTTCAATGAAAGCCCATGCCCATTTTGTAAAAGTATGTCTACCTGAACTGAACAAACACTCGGACTATAGCGTGAATTTCTAGACAATTGTGCTTCTCTCCCATCGACCCTGTTCCTTGTTTCATCTGAGATTATTAATGGACTTTTCAAGATGACTAAACAACAGCAGCATAGTCATCTCTAACTGCACGTTCCACTCCTTGTGCACGATGTTATACTCATATAAAAGGGCAATAACATAATTATGTATATAATAGAAAGCATGAATTATATAAATGGCTTGTCATTAACACTTAAGTAACATTTAGCAGAAGTGTGTTTTTTTTTGCTCCTGCCATGTATTATGTCCTGGAAGTTATAATACTTTTCATTTTAGTTCACCACATCTCAAATAACCCAATCGATTCAAATCGAAGATTGCCAAACTATGTCAGCTCTATCAAACACTATTTATGAATTTAACACATAGTTGGACGAGTTATTAGGTAAATATATTCACACTCGTAATTTCGGAAAAAACATATTTAAATTTAGGTGTCTTACGAAAAGTTTAAACGCTACACCTAAACATCTTTAAACTCCTGGTCATATATAAAATAAGTATATTCTGTTCATAAAAGTGTGACGAAAAGTATGTGTGTTCCTTAAAATTTTTTTCAAAAACTGTGAAGAATTGAAAAAAAACAGTTAGTTTCCGACAGAAGGTGTCCACGTGTAACACTTCACTTTAGTGAAACTGCTGCCTATTTATTGCGCCATTTTGTTTGTTTGTCCATTAAAAACAATTAGACAAAAATCTATTCTGTACAAACAGGCGGGCGGACGCACAAGACGGATAGTGTTGTGCTATTGATATGTTCACGCCTTAATGTTTAACCTGTCATGGATAGATTAAAGCCTTATTGTTATTGATAAAAATACATGCAACAACAGCTTTTTGTTTGAATTAAAGACATCATTGTTATTTTTAAAATAGACAACATATCATTTACTTTTTTTTTGTGATTTCTATCTTATTCACAGGACCACCTAAAAGTTAAAGTTACTGGTGTATGGCTATTGATTATAATGTTTTGTGCATTATCAGTTGAAGGTAGGATGGTTATATCCAATAGGATTTACTTATTACTTTGCTGCAAATGAAATGAAAGACAAAATATTTAACAAAACATTTAAATACGCTATTCAAATTATTTACTTATTTATCATACTGTTTTGTGAAAATGTGCTTTCAATATAATTACATTTGACCTAAATGCTTGCAATTTGTCTAAAATTCTCTGAAAAGACAATAGTATGTAATTGGTTTCATTTATCTTAATATAAAAATCTACGCGATAAAAAGTAAGGTATTGTTATTGGAAACGTTATGGTTGTAGACATGCACACCCAAGAGACGACAAAATTAACACATCGACAACCCAGTAAAATTATTTTGAATTCTTATCCTATTTGTTACGTTTTAATTGCAAACTATAATTCGAACTCCATATACAAACAGAAACGTATCATAGCTACATGCACCATTTATACCAAACTATACATAACTACAATTTAATCACATGTGCATTATCACTATTTAGGAGCAACTTATGGCCAACATTGTACAATAAACGCAAATTGCACAGACGATGAGAACATATGTGTTGGTAACAACTGTACATGCTCCAGTACTGCATTTAGAAGAAATAATACCGAATGTGCTACAAGTAAGTTTTAATGAAGTCTAGATTATATTCTGCAATTTTGCATTGTATATGGACTACAAATGTAGCAACAACAACTAAGATATACATAATGGTTCTCTCCTGCATCAATAAAAAAAACCTGACCGCCATGAAGTATCTAAATTTGTGTAGTGATTGAAAGTGGCGTTTAACAACAACAAGTTATCACTCAGAGTGAATATTATGCAAATCAACTATGATACATTGCATATGCTTCCACACCATAATTTTGGAGTTTTTATGATTTTAAAACAATATGTATTTTTCGAAATTTTTTAATAAAAAAAAAAAAAAATTTTCCCAAATTAATTGGCAAATAATAAAATAAAAAAAAACACATATATATCTACATATTATGCACAACAACTGTTTTTGATTTTATCGATAGCCTATATAAATTTGTCTTTTACGAAAGAGAACAGACGGACGGACAAAGTGAAAACTTTTGGGATCTAAAAACATGATATGTATAGTATGTATATTTTTCTTACAGAAATTGATTTGAATGCAGTTTGTGGAGAATCGACTTACATATGTGCAGATTCCCTTGCAGAATGTCAAAATGATACAGAATACAAATGCTTATGCAAAGACAATAATTTTGAAAATAAAACTGGTCTCTGTTCACCACGTAAGATATTATATATCACCGCTCTTGTTATCTAGAGGAAAACTAACTATAATACCCCTAATTCAGTATTTCTTAAAGGTGAAATGACACAGGGAGGAGAAT
The DNA here is from genome assembly GCF_965363235.1 of Mytilus galloprovincialis. Lineage (NCBI taxonomy): Eukaryota > Metazoa > Mollusca > Bivalvia > Mytilida > Mytilidae > Mytilus > Mytilus galloprovincialis. The sequence continues at coordinate 41,103,362 of NC_134846.1, read as the reverse complement.
CTTATCAAAAGAATAAATTATACATATTAGTAGGTTTGACTGATAATTGCTGACGTAACGTCTAGTCGACGATATAAATTAAACAAAACTTGAAAAATATATTAGATTCTATTATGAAAAATTAAAAAAAAAATCATTGTGTACCAATGTAAACACTTTGAGCAACTTAAAACTCTCGTTATCTTAAGAATTATGCTCAGACATATGAAATGTGACAGGCCCGCATTTACAAAATGTTACAGTAGGAGGTAAACAGTTAAAAGAAAAACAAAGATGTGAGATGACCAAGTCTTAATTATGTTACCAAAGGAGTAGGTTCAGTAAGACCCCTTTTTGGCCCCAAAATATAGCAGTTTTACAAAATGGTGAAAATGTAATCTTTTAGTTATTTACTGGAAAGAAGAATGCTTCTGCTACATAAATATGGGCTGTTTTCGACAATACAATGCACATATATCGGGTCATTAAGTCATGCAAAATTACTGAAATCTTCACAATTTGAGCATTTTAGTCAACTTTAGACGGTTTTCGTCTTAAATGAAAGTGGGCGCATTCGTGTTCATTCATAATACATTTGTATTGAAATGTAAGTTGTATTTGATTATAATACATAACATATACATAAAGGTTGAGGGTGAACACGGATGTGGCCACTTTCATTTTGACACTGAAAAGTGACGGTTTTTGGCATATTTGATAGATCGGAGCGTTTGTAATTACTAAATCAGTTAAAATCTTTCACACAAACTAATTGCAGAAATTGAAATAGATAATAAGTTGTTTAAAAATTGACCCAAATCTTTCGTTAGATGAATCTGAAATTTGAGGCCAAAATCGGCCCTTACCGGTCCTACTCCTTTTACTACTCTTATGAAAGGCACACAATTTATCTTTTCTTATATATCAGAATTTGCAGAACGATGTATTCCACCTTTTTATTCATCACCAGAGGCATAGAACAGAAGATCCGAAACACAATAACGTCATTGGTAATAAAAGTCATCGCGGATCCGCGGATTAAAATTAAATTACACTGATGCCATCAATCGGTAGAGGTTAGCATGAACTATAAAGCAATTTCATAGTAAAATTGCAACTTGTTCTGTTTGGTGGAAACAGTATAAAACAGGAGGCAGTGTGTTTTACTGACAGAATGTATATTACTAATGACATAAAACGTAAGAAAAAATCTACTCAAGACATATTATCTCCCTTTGTGTTGGCTTGTAACTAGAGTACATAATTATCAAAATACATAATTTTACTAATAATTGGTGTATATTCTTTGTATCCTGTACTGTTGAAATATATATCATTGTTAAATTTATTACAGGAATAGCATTTAATGTTACATGTGATAATACAGATTCTGCAGCTAGCCAATGTTCACAAGCCAACATGGGATGTCTCAACGATGGTTCGGGGATATACAGATGTTTGTGTAACAGTGACTATTACGAAAGTAACGGGACTTGCTATGACAGTAAGATAGAATATATTTTAATCACTAATAATAGACCAAAAAGAATTATGAATAGAATAAGATGTATGGTATACGTTAATGAGACAGGAACCCAAATGACCGTGCGAAACCCGAATGTGCAGTCAAGATTATTAAAAAGCTTCGCAGTCTAGTGAGGTTCCTTAGACAACATTACTTCTCAAACAACACAAGTAAAATTTTCCATTGATTTTGACCAAGAAAATGTAATTTACAACTCGGAGTACTACATGTATGTGTATTACAGAAGTCCCGTTGTAATTAGATCAAGCATGGTTAATTCCGCAATAGCAGTTCTTAAGAAAACGGCTTTTTTGGACACGAGCAACAATATTAATCCACTGAATACATGCAGATGACACTCAAGTTATATATATATAATATTTTTTAAAGTAATTTGATGTATTGCTGTTGAGAAAATCCAGTCTTATTCTATGGCATTAAGTTATATAAACTTTTGAAAAAGGGGGGAAACCATACACACACTTCAAAGTAATAAAAGACATTGACATGCGTGCGCTTGCTCGTCATCTTGTATGGCTGGATTTTTTTGTTTGATACATATTTTTTTTATCGTAAATAGAAAAAGGGTTGACTGTAAAACACATTTTTCCAATTTTATATTTTATTATTTTATTAACAGGAAAGAAACCATATGAAGATTGTGATAAAGGACAATGTGTCGTTCATGCTACATGTATCGTGAATTGCACGTGTGACATGGGGTATAAAGCGTCACCAATAGTTAGTCCTACTCAGTGTAAGTGTTGTTTATCATTAGGGAGCAACCATTTAACATCAAAAGGGGGAGTATGTTTTTTTAGTCAGAACTTTTGTTTTCGCTTTTACGCGAACATATATTTAGTTTTTCGAAGCTACAACTAATTAATTTTTTTTTCAATATTTAACACTATCAGGTATGAGGGAAATTTGCATTCACAATCAGTTGATGATATAATATTTATTAGAAAAAAACCATAACCCACCTAACACTCAAATGTACTGTAAATGTGCTGTAAATGTACTGTAAATGGTCGTTGCCTTATTAATCAGTTATAATAATTTGAGTCTATTCTATATCTTGTGCTAGCCTTGAGGAAAATTAATTGATACTCCCGGTACGCCCCAGACCGAATCTATCTTTTTAAAGTATTGACATTAGAAAAAAAGTAAATTTTTTAACAGATACAAAAAAAAAAGGGAAATGCAGGGTAATAATTATCTTATTATCAAACGACTTACAACAATTTTTGCAGAATGTTTTTTGAAGACAGTACAATACTTTCCAAATAAATATAATCTTCAAAATTGTTTTGCTTACTAATGTATTGGGGAAAATCAGGGAGATACATTTGCGTACTTGTATCAATCATTCCAAGAAATGAAATAGCCGTGATTGTTTTGTTTTTTACTTTTTAACATATAGATATAAGAAGATGTGGTATGAGTGCCAAATGAGACAACTCTCCATCCAAATAACAATTTTATAAAAGTAAACCATAATACATGTATTTCAAAACAGTGCAAATATTGTATGATTTTCAGTTTTATCCAAAAGACATGATACATGTATACTCAGATTTTGTATTTCACCACTTATTGTATAGCGTCTAGTAAAGGTAAATCGTAGGTTTTAAAGACCATTAATCAAAAAGCTGTCATAGATTTTTATGTTATTTACAAATATATGGCAGTTTTGAATATTGATAATCAAATTTGTCAATCTTCTTCCAGGCAATGGTGCTGAGAGAGAAACAGTTTCGATATTATATATTTTAGCAATTGTAAAGGTTTTTAGTCAGATGCTATTCTCCGTTTGAGTGTCAATTTCTGTTCATTTTGTTTATGACGAATACCATCTTTTAAATTTAAGGAGGCTCGAGGGTACACACATTTCAAAAAAAAATTAAACATTTTTTGTCATTATTAATTTTATTCATACACTATTAAATCTTACTTTATGATATGGAAAAAAATCTACCAAAAAAATCAATTCGTTTTAACCCGAGATGAGTTTGAAAATGTTTATATCATTGAAAAAAACCCTCCAAATTATCTTCCTTTGGTGCAAAAATACCATTTGTTTTGCATCAAAATTGAAATATCCCGGTGACTTATATTTTTTATTATTATTTTCAAATAACCTGTACTTAAACTAAAAAAATATGGAATTAGAAGATTTCTGTAATTCAGTTCTTTATTTATTTCAATATTACCTATATTTCTCCTACTAGTATATTAACAAAAATGCATGCTTTTTTCGAAGGCAGATTGTCAGCTTAAATGAACGGTGACTCCATATTTTTATTTTATTTTTCTATTAAATATATGATAAAGTTCATTTATAGAAAGAAAAAAAATACTTGGAAATCCTATATCTTTAAGATAATTATATTGTATGTTGAATGTAACTGAAGTATTTTTTAATGAAATCTTTAATTAAATCTACAACACTAAATATAAGAGAAGTTTAAGATACGGGTATACTATGTAGATAGTTACTTTTACAAGCGCGCGTAAGAACTCTTTTTAGTACTATATATAATATTTAAATATTAAGCAGATTAGTTTCTTTTATTTCATAATATATTTTAGATTAATTAATTTATTAGACTGAGTGCATGCATACAAGTATACGATATCTCATGATTCAAACGACTGCAGTTGGTATTTATTCAAGTCCTTTGATTTTTACAATTCGCATAATACACAAAAAAAAAAAAAAAAAAAAAAAAAAAAAAAACCTCATTGGACAATTGTTTTATTTCCTGTTAACTCCAGGCATAACATATTTGCCACTGGACTTTAAGCAACCAACAATGAATCAATCACTCTTAACTCGGCATTAATTTGAAGGTTATATTTCAAATTGTGTTATACATTTCTGCAATTGTATAGCAAATAATTGTGATACTAACATACATGGGAAAATATATATGGTGTGTTATTTGTGTTAAGTATACTTTTTTTAGTATATTAAGTGTGTCACTATGTTAAATATACATTGTATGTATAATTATTTGATTGGTTTGTTATACGGCAACCAGATAGCAACCCAGACAAACAACGTATATAAATATATATAACAGTGTATGAACTTTATTTCTAATGCTTGCGGTTACATGTGTGATGTATTTTATATAATAAATAATTTCAAGACATGCATTGTATTGTCGCCAATGTCTGAAATGCTATTAAAGCAATCGAATGATAGCACTTTGTTTTCACAAATGTTTTAGAAATAATTAAATATTATCCCATGTTTTAATTTGCATCTTAATCCTTATTCATTAACAATGCCATTATTTCCCAAACGACACCAAGTTTTTCTTTTGGCACAAGCTATGTCTCTTTTCTTGGCGACTTGTTTTTCTATTCGTGTGAGGCAACATTCCAGCAGCGCCTTCAAATAAACAGCAAATCTTCCCTTTGATACGACGTTCAAGAGTTTGCGTTTCATATCATTGTCATTGATAGAAAGTCGCCTTGATAAAACAGAATCGTTTTACCCAACGGTTCCTCGTGGTAAAACTGAAGTAATCAACTCAAAATGTTTACGGACGCAATCATGATTTCTTTGACCACGGATCCAATATGTTCTGATTGTCATAAAAATGAAGCCATACTCATGACTTAATTTATGTTCTCTTTTCTGCGATTGAAGATAATAAAATTTGTAATGGTCATTAGTAACACGATGAATGCAACCCGTATAACAGCCTTTTCTACCCATCCTGTGTAGTTGTGGTCTGGATAGGTTAGTGTTGCTCCCTTTCAGGTTGTCTATCTGGTGTTATTTTTCTTCTCCATCATCGTATTTTATAAAGGTATGTTCAGGGTTCTCGCCATCTAAGTTTTTTTTTGACACGACGTATGAGAAAGGTAACATCTCATTAAATTGAATTAAGAATTGAAAGGTGAATGCACCAAAGAGACAAATTCAATGTTCAACCCGACCAAAGAGCCGAAAACAGCCGAAAGCTACCAATGGATATTCAACTAAGCATGCAAATCATGCACCAGATGATGAGCCCAAAACACAAATTTATACTGGTTCAGTAATAGTTATCCCCTGAAGACGCGGTGTGTCAGTGTAAGATCACCCCGATGGCCGGAGGCCAGAGGGTAATCTAACACTGACACACCAAGTCCGAATGGGATAACTATTTTACATCCAAGCTGTTTCAGACAAGACGAAAAAACATTTAAAATTCATAAAGTCTAGTTTAGAACGCCACACAACCATTATAATATACTTTATATATAACTACTACATAATCTATACCCTTTATGACCCCCGAACACGATGATTGAATATGAAACCATGTCAAAACGCCCCACTGGCCAATCGGCCCACACTAATTCGCCCCTTTCTAAAAACATCGCCCCACTCTTGTTTACCAACTCGCATCACTTTTGAAAAAAGGTAAAATCTCATTGAACAATCAGTCTAACAACTCACTTATTTACGAAAAGGGTTAAAACACTTTGAATAAAGGTCTGCCAACTCACACCACTTATGAAAATATCTTGCTTCCTTTTAGGATGTTAAGTTACTAATAGGTGGTATCCAGTCGTCCCGGTGTAGGGGTATGTGTCATGGGTTGATATGCTAAATGTCTTGAGTTCGAATTCCAGCATAGACACTGGATTTTTTCTACATAAATTTTGATCGATAGTCTTTTCCGTATAAATGATTATAAGTTTTATAGTGGATTTTCCATTCCATCTAAAATGTTACAGAACAAAGGAAAGCATACAAAACAAAGAAACTTAAGCTTGGGTGATCTTGTAGGGGTGATCCAGCTCAGATCACCCCTGGTAGAACAAAGGAGCTGGGATGTAGATAAAATTAACGTCACATTTGACTTTAATTTTCAAAACATACAATTAACCAAAATTTAAAAATAACAAAACACAAAATACTTACAAATGCTAGAGGTCTAGGTTCCTCACTTAATAAAGGACCTTTCGTTTTGAATTTTCCTACAGATCGATATTTTTGCTATTTTGCTCTTCACAAAAAATAAGAATGTATATCTTTTGGTATCTGTTGGATATGTACTGATTGATCCTTTAGTCTGATAAAGCATGAATTATTCATTAGATGTAATTTCCTTTGAACTTACTTTCAGTAATTGTTGTATTAGAAGAGATGCGACAAAAAATAATACACTAGACACACCATAGTACTATAAAGACTACGAACCCAACAAAAACTTGGGATGATTTAAGGTTCTCCAGAAGGGTAAACAGATCCTGCTCTACCTGTTGCACCGTCGTGTTGCTCATATTATTACAAACCCGTAGTCTAGTCTAATTCAGTAGGTCACATTCGTGGACAGTGAACAGGATCACCGTGTAGAACGCCACATGCGGGGTGTCGGCTATGTTTGACACGGGGTGGCAATTTCGAAGCGAAGAAAAACTGTCAAAGTAAGTTCAAGTATCAAAATTTCTTTATTGAGAATTCTTAGTACCATATAATATACTGCACGGAAGGAACTGAAACACAATCTATTTCCTGCAAGCACAATCAGTCGTTTTCAGTGCTATGTTTTCTCAAACACCTCTCCCTAGTTTTCCGTGTTGCAGATTTTGAGGCTTCATATGCAAATTTCTGGATAAAAAACTACTTTAGACGACTTCCCTCTGCATCATTTATATAGAATTGAATTCCTTTTATTGAATTTAACCAAATATCAGCTTCATACTTAAAATTAATGGTTTTTAAAACTAGTTTTTCATCAAAATATTAAAGTGTCGCTCGGGGTGTCAGATTTTGCATCTCAAGGGGTAGAGGCTTCCAATAAAAAACGAATAGATTTGCATATGAATCTTGTAAATCGGTCTTTATCTGACACTTTTTAATTCAAACACATCTACTATATTATGATAACATATTAAAAACTAAAAGTACTTCATTTTGTCTGAGTTTTTTTAGTCATATAAGACATGTGCTTTTGATTTCATCAATAGTAAAAAATGACTCAAAATATTTGTTTACCGCTGGAAAATGATTTCTTTTCCTTTGCAGTTACTATCATGGTCAGAAAAAAAGTAACGACTGTGGCTCAATGCAACGAAACATGGAGGAAAATCATAGAGCAGACCTCCATATAAAATTCAGCCGAAGCCACCAACACTTTCCAACAGTCAAACTCCATCAAAGTTCATCATCAGGCTCTTCTCGAAAGCGCACTTGCACGCCGCAAAAAAACGTTCACTCCAAAACGAATTCGGTTCCTCTCTTCAATGAAACACTCACCGGCATCTTTATCATCCAATGGCAATACAGCTTCAAGGAGACATGAAAAGGATGACACTACTATTCCAAACTATTTCAAAACAGCGATTCAAAATCTTGAAAATTCTTTAAGTGCCTCGTGTGCTCTTTTACAAAGAAAAAGTTCCAAAAAACTTGTCTATACCCAATAATTGTTTGCTTTGTATTTATTTGGTCTTCTAGTAGTGTTTCCTTGAATTTATTCCATCTTCAAAACCGTCAGCACATAAGATAAACTCATAATTGTGTTGGTTACGTAAGATAAAGAATGCCTGGAGAACGTTAGAACCAAGATATCTAGAGCACTTTGGGATATCAAGGTCTATGGCGATGAGGTCACACTTTGGGATATAAATGTATATGGCGATGAGGTATGATAGTATCTTTAGGCTTGGAACTGCAAAATTAATTCCTGCATCTTAGGGATCGCCCATTCCGCGCTCATACAAGTTTCCGGTAATGTATGCAATACTTTTTGGTCCACCCATGAAATATAAAAAATTAACCGTGAAAAAGTCTGTAGCCAGTTTTCCAAAACCTCTTAGTTGTTCTCCGATACAATAGTTCCGATGTTATTAAGTCTCCCAAAAAAAGTTTGGAGACTTATTGTTTTTGGTCAGTTCTTATTATTTTTATTATTCTTCCTCTTCCTCTTCTTCTTCTTCCGCCACTTTAAAAATGAACTTGTCCGCAGCGGTTCTCCTAAACGGCTTGTTAGATTTACTTAGGATTTTACAATATGTTAGACTAACATGTCTAGGTGAGCCATCAATGTTTCGTTTGTGCATTGGGGTCTATTAAGGGATATTTTGGGGGGTAGAAAGGAGGAAGGGGTTTACTATAGAACCCTATGGGATTTTATTTTCTAAAATTTTCAAATGAATATAACTTAAAAACTGTAAGTGATAGATACATGCAGTCTTCAGAAATGATTATAGGACAATAAAACAAATCACATGAAATATAGGGGGAGTCCCTGGGGGTCATCCCCACCCCTTTCAATTTGAGAATATGCTTTTATCTTGTAAACGGTCCAGATCCCCACCCCTAAACCATATATATTCTTGAATGGGACGATAAAACAAATGAAATGAAATAAAAGTGATGTCCCTAGGGGCTCACACCACCCCCTCTTGTTTGAAAACTTGTAAACGGGCAACATCCCCACCCTTAAAACATATATATTCTTGTATGGGACAATAAAACTAATCAAATGAAATTAAATGGAAGTTCCTTGGGGTCACCCCCACCCCGTTCAATTTGAGAATGTACTATTATCTTGTAAACGGTCCAGATCCCCACCCCTAAACCATATATATTCTTGTAGGGGACAATAAAACAAATGAAATGAAATAAAAGGGAAGTCCTGAGGGAGTCACTCCACCCCCTCTTGTTTGAAAACTTTGTAAACGGTCAACATCCCCACCCCTAAACCATATATATATATACTTGTATGGGACAATAAAGCTAATCAAATGAAATTTAAGGGAAGTTCCTGGGGGTTGCCCCCACCCCGTTCAATTTGAGAATGTGCTATTATCTTGTAAATGGTCAAGATCCCCACCCCTAAACCTTATTTATTCTTGTAGGGGACAAAAAACAAATGAAATGAAATAAAAGGGAAGTCCTGAGGGGGTCACCCCACCCCCTCTTGTTTGAAAACTTGTAAACGGTCAACATCCCCACCCCTAAACCACATATATTCTTGTATGGGACAATAAAACAAATCAAATGAAATGTAGGTAAAGTCTCTGGGGGTTACAACCACCCCTCCTGTTTGAATACTTGTAAATGGTGGAGATCCCCACCCGTAAGCCATATATATTCTTGTATTGGACAAAAAATCAAATCAAATGAACATGACACCATATAAATGGCGAGTTATGGGAGCTTTGTTTGGGAGACTTCGTAACAGCATCCTGTTACAATTACTTCTTGTTCTTTTTGACATAAATCTGACCGTCCCACAGAAAAGTCGAAGAGAAATATTCTCGAAAGGATATTTATTTGCTTTCACCGTTCGGATAAAAGATGGAAAATCAACAGCCATATACAGTTTTTTAAGATATTGAATCGCTTTTTAAAATTGTTCAGAGTAAAGTGTCATCGGCTTCAGGTCTCCTTGAAGCAGTGTTGTCATTTTTTGATGATAAAGATGCCGGTGAGTGTTTTTGCAGCATGCACAAGTGCTTTTGAGAGGAACCTGATGAAGAACTTTGATGCCAATGATAGAGTTTGACTGTTGTTGGCTTCGGCAAAATCTTATATGGAGTCTGCTCTATGATTTTCCTCCACGTTCCTATGCATTGAGCCACAACAGTGAAATTTCATCTGACAATGCTAGTGACTGGAAAGGAAAAGGGATAATGTTTTAGCTTCAAAACAAAATATTTTGAGTCATTTTTTACTATTTATGAAATCAAAAGCACATGTCTAATATGACTGAAAAAAAACAGACAAAATTAAGTACTTTTAGTTTTAAATATGTTATCATAATATAGTGAATGTGTTTGAATTAAAAAGTATCAGATAAATAAAATTGAGAATGGAAATGGGAAATGTGCCAAAGAGACAACAACCCGACCATAGAAAAAAACAACAGCAGAAGGTCACCAACAGGTCTTCAATGTAGCGAGAAATTCCCGCACCCGGAGGCGTCCTTCAACTGGCCCCTAAACAACTATATACTAGTTCAGTGATAATGAACGCCATACTAATTTCCAAATTGTACACAAGAAACTAAAATTAAAATAATGCAAGACTAAAAAGGCCAGAGGCTCCTGACTTGGGACAGGCGCAAAAATGCGGCGGGGTTAAACATGTTTGTGAGATCTCAACCCTCCCCCTATACCTCTAGCCAATGTAGAAAAGTAAACGCATAACAATACGCACATTAAAATTCAGTTCAAGAGAAGTCCGAGTCTGATGTCAGAAGACCGATTTACATAATTCATATGCAAATCTATTCGTTTTTTATTGGAAGCCTCTACCCCTTGAGATGCAAAATCTGACACCCCGAGCGACACTTTAATATTTTGATGAAAAACTAGTTTTGAAAACCATTAATTTTAAGTATGAAGCTGATATTTGGTTAAATTCAATAAAAGGAATTCAATTCTATATAAATGATGCAGAGGGAAGTCGTCTAAAGTAGTTTTTTATCCAGAAATTTGCATATGAAGCCTCAAAATCTGCAACACGGAAAACTAGGGAGAGGTGTTTGAGAAAACAGAGCACTGAAAACGACTGAGTGTGCTTGCAGGAAATAGATTGTGTTTCGGTTCCTTCCGTGCAGTACATTATATGGTACTAAGAATTCTCAATAAAGAAATTTTGATACTTGAACTTACTTTGACAGTTTTTCTTTGCTTCGAAATTGCCACCCCGTGTCAAACATAGCCGACACCCCGCATGTGGCGTTCTACACGGTGAGGATTGTAGTAACGACATAATCAACATAATTTTATCCGAGATCATCTGTGAACCGGATATTCCGTTACGGTCAACCAACCCGTGACGCGTCCATAAAATGTCAAAGGAATGATTTCAACTCCACTATTTGGAACACTTAGTTTAATAGCTTTCTTGTAAGCAGCAATTCTCTATCAAGGAAATCATGATAGGAAATACAAGCATGGCAATTATGTATCAATTGGGTAATATACTCCTTATGCAGGCGCTGATGGAAATTGACACCTAGAAATAGAAAGTTAAAAATTGTGATGCTGAAATCATCTTTTTTTGTCGTGAAGTTTTGTTTTCAACGAACATTTCTGGTAAATTTTTAAATGTTAGTCGAGATATGAGACATACTAAATGAACAAGTCGGCAAGAAGAGGGGCCAAATCTTGTATTAGACAAGAAATCTTGTATCGATGATTTTTGTCTATTATATTTATATTTCTAGAAGTTGTGTTTTTTTGTGCTCTGTACCTATTTATTTATATGAACAAAAAAAAAAATAATAAAAATACCGATTTCCGTAAATTCTAAGCAGAAAGTCTCTAGCAAATGACAAAATCAAAAGTTCAAACACACCAAACGAATGGATAAAAACTTGCTACAGGCATTGTCGTATGAAGAAATTGGGGGATTATACCCTGTTGTATAGCTAGCTAATTATCTCACTGGAATGCTAGTCGCATAATATTTCATTATATTGACAACAATGTGTGAACATGATAGGTAAAAATGCTGAAAATAGACTCGATCACTCAACATTCTGTTAAAATCTTGATATATATAAAAACAAACAAATAAAATTGAGAATGGAAATGGGGAATGTGTCAAAGAGACAACAACCCGACTATATAACAGACAACAGCAGAAGGTCACAAATAGGTCTTCAATGCATCGAAAAATTCTCGCATCCGGAGGCGGCCTTTAGCTGGCCCCTAAACAAATATATATATATATATATATATATTTCGTGTACATTTTATTCTTTTGTACAGGTTATTACATGTACAAACATTGAATGCAAGTAATTACTTGTATACAGCCACCATACAGGTTATTACTTGTACACATATAATTGAACAGGTAATTAACTGTACAATTTTTGTAGAGAAAAAGATAATCACTTGTAAAACTCACCAGCTTTTAGCATGTTTAGTTATATTTGTTTCTTCTTATATAAAACTCTTATCTTTGCGTTTGTTTGTCTGGAACTTTTTTTCAATTGTTTATTAGTATTGATTTTGAAATGTAAGAAGTTTACAGACGAACGACGGACGCAAAGTTATAACATGAGGTAACATGACAACTTGAGCAAATTTAGCTAAACAGCTTGATGCCACTTAAATATGGACTTTTGGGGAAAGTGACAACATCGTTAAAAGGAAAAATAAACTGTTACCCTTCTACTATTTATTTTCAAACATAAATCATTACAAAAAGAAGCAAAAATAAATCGTAACCCTTCTACCATTTATTTTCAAACATAAATCATTACAAAAAAATACATACATAATATCATACATTCGAAACAAAAGTCAAGCCTATTAAATCTAATATCTTATTTGTTTGCACACGACAAGAAAACATGACATCTGAATTACAAAACAAGTTCAATCTTTTGTCTTTCCATTTGCCTGTCTTATAGCCATCCCGACAGCTGCAGTGACATGGTCTTGGCCACCACTTTAAGAATTCAATTGTAAATCTTCCCTGACCTTAACCTCAGCGCTTCCTCTTTCGACGGACCCGTGGCTTTGAGGGTAACGTGGTCTGGTATGCACCAATTTTAGCTATGGCCAAAGAAGTTCAAGTTCTGTAGTTACATAAGACATACATTCACTTCAATTATCACTTTGCAGAATATGTGGAGCTCCCAAAGGCAAGTGAGTGAGTTGGTAAGCCACTCCAGCTGTTCTTTTTGTCCTTTAAAGTGTGCAGTACACTGAATTTGGTGATCTTGGTAGTGCACGATCCACATGATTTCAGAGCGAGTTATTTTTTTCAAAACACACATCTGAATGAATAGTCTGATAATTTCTCTGCTGATATTAGAATATATTTTTTTAACTCTACGTTTTGTGAATGCCTCGCTCCATGCTCAACTCCAGAATGTGTAGGTCGAATCAAAGGGTAAAGTTCATCTACTGTACAATGATAAACTATTTCGTCTCCTTTGCTAATAACTTTTTCAAGTCCTGCTACACTTTAAACATCATACTGCCTTAATACTTTTATAAATTGTTATTTGGATGGAGAGTTGTCTCGTTGGCACTCACACCACATCTTCCTATATCTATTAATAAATATCTTTGAAGTGCAGTCTTTTTGGAACTTAATTTTGCTTCTTTTACATTACTAAAAGTCTCTCTGTATGTTTCAAGTGTAAATATTGAATTATTAGAAGATTTATTATCATCACACAATTTAGTTATTTTATCTTGAAATTTCTTTTCTATACTGTTTTCCATCTCTACACTTTAGTTTTGACCACTAAACTGAACAGTTTTGCTCATGTATTTGTTATGTGAAATTAAATGTACTCACGCATTAAAAGTGTGTACCCTTTGGCTACGTAATACATTTTTTGTTAAAAGAGAAATGATTTCATGTGAACTTCAAATAGACAAAGGTTAAATAATGATTTGTACAAGTTATTATCTTTTTCGCAGTAAAAATTATACTAGAAATTACTTGTACAAATGTATTTGTACAAGTATTAACCTGTACAAAATAATAACATGTACACAACATATATATACTAGTTCAGTGATAATGATAATTACATGTATGTCTACGACGTAAAAAAAAGCATATTGACAAATAATTACATAAAACGAAAGACAAGAATACCTGACACATTTACGGGTCACCTCGACAGTTCCAATACGGATTAAATCTCACGGATGATCATAAAAATGCAGTTTTCGAAGTGTACTACGGATCTGACACGGATGCACAACAGGATGACTATGGGCTTGCACAAATGTACCACAGGTGAAGCAGGAAAAGGGTAATTGAGCGACAGGACTGATACGGATACGGTACGACACGATTTGATACGGAAATGAAACGGTTTAATACGCAATTTTACTTGTCGGAGCGTATGTACTGCGGATAAACATCGCTTTGGTACGGTATAAGTAAGGTAGCAAACAACGACACAACATTAAAATGTAACACACACAGACACGGACTAGGAAAAACTATTAAAATTTCCCCTTATAAATTTTACCATCCCCTTTTCATTGCTTTCTTGCAATATCAAGCATACTGTTTGTGTCATATATGGGCATATGTATGTAATCGAAATCTTCCATAGACTTTATATCCAGTATGTAAAATGGTAAAATATAATTTCGTTTATGTGTATCCATGGCAACAATCTGCATTTATTTGTTATAAAATATTGCAAAAAGGGGGGAAAAGATGTCACATGTTTCCCCAAAATTCGGCTAAAAGTAGAATTTCAATCGCTTGAAGTAATACCTCTTCTGAAACTGTGTACATATATCATTCAGTAAATCCAACGAAAATCATATGTGTTTCATCTCTTTTTTTTTGTAAAATTGAGTCAAAAACTTCATGTAGAAAAAACGTGTTTGTAAACATTACATTAATTTATTTCCCATAAAACATGTAAAATATATTCTTGATGCTCTTATAAAGCATCTTTGAAGGCTGACTTATCACTCAGCTGTCTAAAAATGAATTTTATTACACAATAGCTTTCCTTTTTGAAAAATCCACCGGGGCCAAAACGGAAACTAAACTTCTAACTGTGTATTGCTACCTTTATAGTATTTTTGTTTCTCAAATTCTCCCTTTTAACTTATTTTCTGAGTTTTGCTAGCTAAAACGAGTAAAATGACCTTTTATTTTTGAAAATTGGTTGAGTAATGACTATTTTATGAAGGTTAGCAGTTGACACTGAAACGCGATAAAAACTGATTTTAAAGAAAGGTGCCAAGTCAAAGTGTAAAATCTTGTCTCTACCTCAAATTTTAGCAAAATCTTAAAAACTACCTCTTAATTTGTCAGTTTTTTAATGTTGAAAATCTTATTAAGATCTCTGATGATGCACAATTGTACAAAATTTAGCAATGTAAAGCATAAAAATGATGCTTATTGCATACCAAAGACTTGATTAAAAATCTTGTTGATAGGGAATCAATTTATTACATCTGTTTTTTATATA
The DNA here is from genome assembly GCF_965363235.1 of Mytilus galloprovincialis. Classification (NCBI taxonomy): domain Eukaryota; kingdom Metazoa; phylum Mollusca; class Bivalvia; order Mytilida; family Mytilidae; genus Mytilus; species Mytilus galloprovincialis. The sequence continues at coordinate 41,087,921 of NC_134846.1, read as the reverse complement.
CATTTAATATATGCCAAAATGTAACATGAAGTTTTGATAAAAACAATAATTTGATATATTCGCAAGAAAAAAAACCAACGCGTCAAATACTCAGGCTACTACATGCAGTCCGATCCATCAGAAGCAAGTGTTAAGCCGTTAGAGTACAAATATAAGCTTTGTGTCCAAATGTCTAATTTTGGTTGCTAAGGACTATACACAATAAAACTTACATGTATTGTCCCTTTTTAACACATTAATTTCCTCAGAAGTTGATTTAGAATCTAAATATCAATAGATTTGTGGCATGAAAAGTCTTAAATTGTACATTTCTGAGCTTGGTAAGTATGCCATAAGGTAGCAATAAACAGTTAGGAAAATTTTACCATCCCCTTTTCATTGCTTTCTTGTAATATCAAGCATACTGTTTGTGTCATATATGGGCATATGTATGTAATCAAAATCTTCCATAGATTTTATATCCAGTATATAAAATGGTAAAAAAATAATTTCTTTTATGTGTATCCATGGCAACAATCTGCATTTATTTGTTATAAAATAAGGCAAAAAAAGGGGGGGGGTTAAGATGTCACATAATTCCCCAAATTTCGGCTAAAAGTAGAATTTCAATCGCTTGAAGTAATACCTTTTCTGAAACTGTGTACATATATCATTCAGTAAATCCAATGAGAACCATTTGTCTTTCATCTCATTTTTTTGTAAAATTGCTTCAAAAACTTCGTGTAACAGAAAATAGCCCATAAAACATGTAAAATATAATCTTGATGCTCTTATAAACCATCTTTGAAGGCTGAATTAACCATTTGCTGTCTAAAAATGAATTTTATTACACAATAACTTTACAATTTGAAAAATCCACCGGGGTCAAAATGCGAAACCTAACTTCTAACTGTGTATTGCTACCCAAGGGTTGGTACGGGAAAGAACGAATCGCTCCATTTTCTAAGCCGTCAATCATTTCGTTTGAGTAATACATGACCTAGAAGCATTATAGCACAATAATGTACAAGTGTTATTTTATCTCCCACTGGAATTAATTTTGTTGTATTGAGTTTTAGTTATCGTCTGTTAAAGTCATTAGGTGAAATGCCTATCCTACTATAAGAGATTAACATATCATGTTCTCTAGGTCACGAAGTAATTACTTTTATATGTTTTATTTTTGTAAAACTTATAGACCGAAAATACACTGACAAGACCATGACTATTAAGAAAAAGACAAACAGACAAATAATAGTACACAAGACATAAAATAGAAAACTTAAGACTGAGAAAAACGAATCCCACCAAAAACTGGATTTCAGGTGCTTTGGAAGGGCATGCAGGTCATGATATTAAATAGGTAAAAAACCCGGTAAACAGTCTAATTCGGTAAGTCACATTCGTTAAAGGAAAGGGGATTGTAGTTACGACATATGAAACATATCCGATATCATCTGTGAAATGGTTATTCCATAACGGTTCGTAAAATTTACGAAGGAATTACTTCAACTTCACAATTTGGAAATCTTGGTTTAATAGGTTTCTTGTGATTAACAACTTTATATCAAGGAAATTGTAATAGGAAATACAAGCACTGGAATATCGTATCAATTGGAATATATATATATATATATATAATTCGTATGCAACCGCTGCTGGAATGTTGCTACATAGCAATGGAAAGCTCCCAATTGGGAAGCTGAATTTATCATTTTTGTCGTAAAATTTTGTCTAATCACCCTTTTGTGTTTATCAAGTGAAATGTTTATTGATAGATTTAACACTATGTATGTATCAAAATATTAATTTCATTGATCAAATAATTATGTAATATTACTGTAGGAATTGATAACCTTTTAAACTAAACAAAGTAATGTTACCACTAAAATTCTAATCATTTGAATAATAGTGTATCAGACGCAGTAGTGGGTATGTTCCGGACCATATGAGTATTTGAAACATACGCGTATGGTCATGATCGTGACCATATGAGTATATACTCGTTTGGTTATGAACGGAACATATGAGTATTTAGACCATATAGGTATTTTTTTTTCAAATATGCATTAGAAACGTTTCAATAATATAATAAACTTTATCTTAAAAACCAATGATGTTCACATAGAAATGTATTAATGTTATAAATCAAAGGCAACTTAAACATTAAATAAATATGCCACAGTCAGTTGATCTTAGTTTTCATCGCTAATTGTATTTTTTCATGTATGCTTAGGGTAACATTTACTTCCACACAGTACTATACTTTTTTCTGCATTTACACGTCTTGGTTTTGCATAATCCCTTTCAGTTACACATTTTTCGTGCGAGTGAAAAGCTTTTGCCTCCTTTGCTGCATGCAGCGTGCATTGATATCGAGGTCTTGGGTCATTCCGATTTGTATACGGTGTTGTTAAGAAGCTCTAAATCTCCAATATCTTAACATTACCGTAGTACACCATATTCACAGGTCAACTTAAATAATAGTTTCTCCTTGCCGGTGATGTCATTTACTTTACACAATAAACGAGCTAAATCACATCTGTCAACCACCGGTATACGTAAAGTAACAAATTTTCCTTTTACAATATGTGCATTTGATTTTGACATCTTCTTATATTTATTGTTCTTACAAATAGTGAGTAAAACTAACTATGTGAAACTGGTTGTTTTTATTTACTTATTTTATTTTTTATTTTAGACATTTTTATTGACGTGACAATTAGAAGGGTCATACCTTACGAAGAGTTTAAAAGTGTTTAAAGTAAACGTTTTAATTACCCCGACCGACGATACACATAAGTTCGGACCATATGAGTATATACCCATATGGTCATGAACATACGCGTATGGTCCAAATAATCAAATGGTCCGGAACAGGTATATAGCATTGTAAAGTGTTTGAATTGATATAAATGAAACGTTATAATTAATATCCTTAATCAAGAGGCCAAGAGTTGATTTTAGTACAGAATTAAAACCAAAACCAAAAATATACAGCTTGAGTTCTAGATGTATAAAACATGTACGATGAGTTTCAAAAGTGCTATTTTAGGTTGTGTTTTGACAAAAAAAATGTATTTTCAAAAAGCGACCAAAAGGTTTGTTCCTTGTTCATTTTCTGACAATGAAATATACAAATAAAAATTGCCAATGCCTATTTAAAAAAAGTCGATCGGTTTTTGTATTTTCATTTATAAATAGCATAACAATATCGATTGGAACAATTTATAAATGAAAGGAAATGATTGTTGCATCACAGGACATTTGCACTTATTTCAGAATGATATGAATCATAAATGGATGAAATGCTTATATGGACGGTATTATTTGTTTTGTGCATCTTACCATGGGAAGTCACAACAGGTAATTAATATATATTTCTTATTTCTAAAAAATATGTAAGAAGATTTATCATATATTTAGTAGTAAATACAGTAGTTTTGAATATTTGATAAATAGCCTGCTGTTTAATCCATATCGCACAACTTTGATGCGCACCCTTCATCGTACCCTTTATCACACCCTACCCATTATCGCACTCTTTATCACACCCCTATTTTCTCCTACAAATTGGTCCAAAATTAACAGCTATTCGGTCGTGACGCAATTTTATTCAATGACGTCATTGTTTTGAATGTGACGTTTCAAAGTCGAGTTGTCATATTTCTGACAAAACACGAAATGCAACTATAAAAAAGAACTCAATGAAACACCATACAAAACACACATAAAAAAACAATTAACAAAATATTTTTAAAAGGCCCTCTTGCTGATATTGGTATCTTGGGATGATACGGCATGTGATACAGATTTTGCCATGTATTATTCTCCATTTATTTAAGTCTCAAGCGAACGTTTCGAACGTCTGAACATGATTGCTAATGAAGCAATGATCTACCTGAGACCAGAAGGATGCAGTTATTAGCAAATATAAGTCATCGTATGGTCTTTAAACAAAAATACAAGTTCAAGTTATATCCAGATATGGTCTAGTTGGAAGTTAATTAGACATGTTTGCTCGCATTTAATACACTACTATACTTTAGTTGTTTCAGACCTGTAAATATGTTATAGCTTTAAGACATAATCTGAGAAAACTGAACAGATCCAAATTATCAAAAAAATCAAATTCCTTAAACAATAAACGGTACATGCGATTAACTTAGTGAAGTCAAACTTGAAAAAGTTACTTAACATGGCTTAAAAATTCATTGTTAAATTTTGAAAATGCTGTTCTAAGAAATATGGCCGATAAATTAAGTTTCATGTTGACAGCATATTCAAAGGAAAGTAAAGCTGATGATATCGCTTACAAGTGCATGATGATTTCTTATGTTAATATGGACTCTTTTATTTTGTAAGTGTGAAGGCTTCCTTGAAATGACTCGGAAAAAAATTGTCAAAAATCTACTTTTTAAATTCAGTATGCATGTACGAGTTTATTTTGCTTTTTTAAAGACATATTAACGTTTTATTCCTAAATATTTCCTGTATACAATTACCTTAGTCGTCCAGGAACAGGCTAAGGGTCCCTGTTTACAAAATGAACCATCTATCCAGGGGAAATAGAAGGCAATACAAATCAAGTCCACCTTTTATCTTGGATATACAATTAGTGTAAAAAATATAACCATATAATGTTAGAAGCATCGAACAGTTCCATAATTATTTTAAAGTAGTAAGTACATGTAAATAATAAGATACCCACACAAAAGATGTGCATTTACTACAATAAACATGATAGTTTAACTTTTTTATCTTTTTTTTTTTTTTATATATATTTGTATAAATTGTTAACATCGATATTCTTATACGATAAACCATAAGAAAAAATGCACTTTGACTCAAGCTTATACTATATTTACTGTCTTATTTTTCATTATTGCCAACTCCAATTTTGTCTTATCAATGATGTCAATGCCTTTCAAAAGAAGAACAAATTTTAGATTATTTTCAAATTTTGTTTCCAGATATTATAAATATCTTGCGGTGCTTTAGGCGTTTTGTTAAATTTTATTGAATTCCTAATTTTCCATAGTGTCCATTTAAAAGATATGATAATTATGTTCACAAAATTATCATATTTTAGTTCTCATGTGTTTTTACCTAACATAATGCCCTTTTCAACAAAAGAATAATTTATTCCTTTGTTTGATTTGATTAGTATTTCTTGGAGATTTTTAAAAATTAACGGTGATGTACTACAACTAAAGAATAAGTGTTGCAGGGTTTCTATATTACTATCATTTTGTCAAATGTTGCATTTTCAATTTGAAATCTTCATTTTCTTTAATCTTTCTTCAGTATATAAAATATTGTGCATGGATCTCCATTTAAATTCTTTTACTTTATTTACAATTTTCAAATGTTTTAATCCCGACCATATACTTTCCCAAGGTATATTTGTTCCAAATATTTCATCCCGCTTAATTTGACATTTTGGATATACATTTGTACATCTATATTACGAATATATTTCAGTTTTAACTTTGATGGTTTGATTGTTTGGTTGTTTAATTTAATGATCTCAAGGTGATTTGATTTCTTTAATTTACTTTCATAATGTAAATACTGGTTTCCCATGCTTCCACAAGATTTCAAAATTTGCACGAAATCTTTAGGAATTGCCTGTTCAATTTTTGAAAATTCGGAAATACAATTTCTCCGATCAATGAGCTTCTTATAAATTTCAATACAGCTATAAAATCTGTAGTTTCTGAATTCCAAATGTCCTGGATAGTTGTGATATCGCTTTTTAAAAAAGAAGAGTAGAACAATGGTTTATTTTTGAAGCGAATAGAAGAGTATTTAAAATAGCACTTTTATTTGAAGGTGTATCAACATTTTGAATGAATCCTGACCACGTATTTATAATTTTCTGATAAACTTGTTGCAGTTGGTTCATATCTAAACCATTTAAACTTGAACACTTACATACAAAAAGGCATCATTATATTGTTCATCAAACTTCCGCAGCTAATACTTACCGATCGCATTCCAACTTTCTAATGGCTCCTGAATTAAACGATATACAAGTTTTGTTTGTTTACTTTTTATTAACGTATCTATACTAACCATTCCCATCCCCTCTTTTATTTCAATGAAACAGCAGACATTTCTATCTACCTGATTCACTTTTCCGTCCCGTATAAAGTTTCAAATTATATTATTCAGCTCTTTAGTATACTTATCCGGAATTCCTCCTATTTTGATCTCGTACGAACAGAGAGAAAGAATCATATTTTTTACTATAAGTGTTTTACCTGTAAATGTAAGCTTCCTACTTTTCCATACGTGTATACAATTTTTAACTTTTTCTATTATTTTTCTCCAAATATCATCGCCATCTATTTCATAACCATGACACATTCCTAATGTTTTAACATTGTCTGTGATCCATTTGATTTTATCAAATTTAAATCGTTTTCTTTTAGAAGACCATAAAACTAAGCCATTTGTTTTTTCATAGTTTATTCTAGAACCCGAAGCTTTTTCGTATAAAGACAAAATTTTAAAAGTATTTTCTACAGATTTTTCATTTTTACTGAATACCTGGGTGTCATCTGCAAACATACATAATTGAGTTTCTATAAAGTTCCCTCCCTCAACTGGTAATTTATATCCTTCTATTTTAGTGTTACCCCTAATAGCACATGCCATGTGTTCAGCCTGTATGCTTTACAAGAGAGGCGCTATTGGACACCCTTGCCTAGCTGAGCGAGTAATCGAAAAGTATCTTGATACAAATCCATTTGTTTTAATACACGTAGTAGCATTGTATAATAGCATTTTTATCCATGCTCTAAATTTCCCGCCAAATTCAAATTTCTCCAATACAAAATCTATCCATTACCATTCAACCCTATCGAACGTTTTTTGTTGATCCAAAAATAATATAATCCCTTCTTCATCTTCTTTGTCAATATAATCTACTTTGACGATTTAATTCAGTATGCATGTATGAGTTAAATAATGCGACTGAATTGTTCGGGCTGCATCAACAATTCCATTTGTCCGGTTTTTTTTCTACGTCAGAAAAGGGGTACATAGAAGTTTAATTTAATAACACGAAAAACATGGTTTCAAATTGTTTATCAATATAAATTTTAATACTTGTAAATAGATCAAAGAATAATCCTTATTCCAAAGTAATCTGTCTGGGGTATGTGATGAATTCAAATATAAGATGCTCAGTCTTCGTAAACAACAGCACATGCCCTTGAATTCATTTGATGGCGGTTACAAATCTGATGTATGAAATGTTTCACTCCTAGAGTTTAGTGAATTTGAGGGTGATATCATTTACATTGGATATTGTTTCTAGTTATAAGGCAAACATTGATTGAATATTTTGTTAGATGTAGTACCTTTTTCATTTTTACTATCTTAGGCAATGGCATGACTATAACTCCCAACAGAATGACTTGGCTAGAGAGCTTTAGTTACTGTAGACTAGCTACTGAGGACAGTATACGTTATTTAACTGACGGAGAATATAGAGGTTGGATTGGTGGGATTTATTTAAACTCACATTGGATGGTTCATAAAGGTAACAATACAATCTTTTGGGTATCAACGTTATCATCGTTGCTTTTTTTAGCTCACATGGCCCGAAGGGCCAAGTGAGCTTATGCCATCACTTGGCGTCCGTCGTCGTCCGTCGTCTGTCGTCGTCTGACGTCGTCTGTCGTCGTAAACTATTTCAAGAATCTTCTCCTCTGAAACTACTAGGCCAAATACTTCCAAACTTTAACTGAATGTTCCTTAGGGTATCTAGTTTATAAATTGTATCCGAAGTTTTGATCTATCAACAAACGTGGTCGCCATTGCCAAAAATAGAACATAGGGGTCAAATGCAGATTTTGGCTTATAACTCAAAAATCGAAGCATTTAGAGCAAATCTGACAGAATTAAATTGATTATCAGGTCAAAATCTATCTGCCCTGAAATTTTCAGATGAATCGGACAACCCGTTTTGGGTTGCTGCCCTGAATTGGAAATTTTAAGGAAATTTTGCTGTTTTTGGTTATTATCATGAATATTATTATAGGTAGAGATAAACTGTAAACAGCAAAAATGTTCAGCAAAGTAAGACCTAAAAATAAGTCAACATGACTGAAATGGTCAGTTGACCCCTTTAGGAGTTATTGCCCTTTATAGTTAATTTTTAACCATTTTTCATAAATCTTAGTTATCTTTTACAAAAATCTTCTTCTCTGAAACTACTAGGCCAAATTGAACTAAACTTGGCCACAACCATCTTTGGGGTATCTTATTTGAAAATTGTGTCCGGTGACCCGGCCAACTAACCAAAATGGCCGCCATGGCAAAAAATAGAACATAGGGGTAAAATACAGTTTTTGGCTTATAACTCAAAAACCAAAGCATTTAGAGCAAATCTGACATGGTGTTAAATTGTTTATCAGGTCAAGATCTATCTGCCCTGAAATTTTCAGATGAAGTGGACAACCCATTGTTGGGTAGCTGCCCCTGAATTGGCAATTTTAAGGAAATTTTGCTGTTTTGGTTATTATCTTGAATACTATTATAGATAGAGATAAACTGTAAACAGAAATAATGTTCAGCAAAGTTAGATTTACAAATAAGTTAACATGACCGAAATGGTAAGTTGCCCCTTTAGGAGTTATTGCCCTTTATAGTAAATTTTTAACCATTTTTCGTAAATCTTAGTAATCTTTTACAAAAATCTTCTCCTCTGAAACTACTGGGCCAAATTAATCCAAACTTGGCCACAATCATCTTTTGGGTATCTAGTTTACAAAATGTGTCCAGTGATCCGGCCATCAAAACAAGATGGTTGCCACGGCTAAAAGTAGAACATAGGGGTAAAATGTCAAAAACCAAAGCATTAAAATCAAATCTGACTGTGGTTGAAATGTTTATCAGGTCAAAATCTATCTGCCCTGAAATATTCAGATGGATCGGACGACACGTTGCTAGGTTGCTGCCCCTGAATTGGTAATTTTAAGGAAATTTTGCAGTTTTTAGCTCACCTTTCCTAAAAGGAAATGTGAGCTTTTCTCATCACTTGGCGTCCGTCGTCGTCGTCTGTCGTCGTTAACAATTTTTCAAACATCTTCTTCTCTGAAACTACTGAATGGATTTGGATGAAACTTAGCATGATTGTTCCTTACATTATCCTGCACAAAGTTTGTGCTTCGATTTTTGATCCGTCAAAAAACATAGCCGCCGTTACTTAAAATAGAACATAGGGGTCAAATGCAGTTTTTGGCTTATATTTCAAAAACTAAAGCATTTAAAGCAAATATGACAGCGGTAAAAATGTTCATTAGGTCTAGATCTATCTGCCCTGACATTTTCAGATGAATCAAACAACTCATTGTTGGGTTGCTGCCACTTTATTGGTAATTTTAAGGAAATTTTGCAGTTTTTGGTCATTATCTTGAATATTATTATAGATAAAGATAAACTGTAAACAGCAAAAATGATCAGCATAGTAAGATCTACAAATAATTTAATATGACCAAAATTGTCAATTGACCCCTTAAGGGGTTTATGTCCTTTAATGACAATTTTTCACAATTTGTTCATCATATTTGCTAACTTTAAAAAATATTCTCCTCTAAAACTATTCAACAAAATTCAACCAAACTTCATTTGAATGATCAGTAGGGTGTATAAAATAAAGTTTGTGTTTTATTTTCTATTTCGTCAAAAAACATGGCCGAAGGCATTGTTTACCATGTGAGCGATTCAGGCTCTTGAGAGCCTCTTGTTAAATTAGCAAAACATGCTAGATAACATCATTCAAACAGTAATATATCTGCCAGAGGCCATGCGAATGCAATATCTGAATACACGACATTCTGCTACATGTTCAATTAAAACAGATGAACTATACCGCCAGATTCTCAATGAACGAGACTTTGTTTGTATACAGGTATCTGCTTGATATATGTTTAAATGTGCATAGCCCCATAACTTTAGGAGACTATAAAGTAATAGAATTTCAAAATTTCTGTGTCGCAGAGAAATACATTAGGAATTGAGAATACAATACACCATGTTTAATAAATAACTCTACATATTACTTCGTGTTGAAGACCGTACGTACAGCTGTAACGGTTTACTTTTACATATTGGAACTTAGATGGAGAGTTGTCATATTGACACTCATAACACATCCACCTTCTTATATCTATATGTGTGACTCAACATGTATTGTACTGTAGATTTTTGAGAAATAACCTTAAAAAGTTTATCAAATAATCTGACTAGTGCACAAGAGCTTACGAGTTGATATATGTTGTTTTGTGTTACTTTAGGTTTTTGATTAATTGTGTATTTGTACATCCTGAATGTATTACACATCCACGTAGTATGTGTTCATACATAGCAATATACTGAGCTACATGTATAGCACATCGCATGAGAGATGTGGTTTATAATCATATCACAAATAGTAACAGATCGAGTTTTAGTTCGTTTATATATTAAACAATTTGTGCGAAGGTTGTGATTCTCGGACAAAATAATTGTTTTCATATATTTGCAATCGGTGTTTTATTCTGATTTTCCGGAGTATGATATTGAGTGTATTGATTGTTTTTCTAAATCATATCATACGGATTAAAACACCAAGTATGAATTTCGTTTTTAATTGATTCTGTTTTAGAATATTGGTGCTAGGACATTTCAAAAATAAATCCTTAAGGCTTCAGATGTTAATTTAGCTTTGCAAATGTTGGATATATCCATATTGTGACTTATGTTATATTTATCATTCCTTTTAAATCCTTCACCCCCTTTTTTATGCTTTGACAATGAGTAAAACCCGTACTGCATAGTAACCTACACTTGAAATGGGATATAACAAACAAATTTCAGGTGATAACAGTTAATATACAAAAAGCATACGACAGACACCATCAATAAAATCCCAATAGATACGAAAGACTCCTCAGTGACGCTTAACTAAAATATGTTAGGAAGGACAAATAAAATTTGAGCTAGAAGACCAGTGTGAACTCACAAAATAATGAAAAGTATTGGGAAATACAGTCATGACAATGTATTTTTATGGTAGAAAACCATTGGTATTTCGAAACAGGTAACATATGGTAAATGGTCAATCTATATTATTACTAGATTGATTTCACTTGACTGGGTGGCGTTTAAGACCAGTCCATCTATATACAGGAGTTTTGGAATAAACCCATCTATGAAGTGTCCAGGTATTCGTCCCATAGCATACACTCAGTTCTTTTGTACATTCGTTTGGTGACACTGATAGGTGATTAGAATTCAATAATAATTAAAACGGCTATCATCCGTATCACACGCATCTTTAAATAGACTGTCCTTATGCGAATAAAAACATAAGCTCCGCCCGATCAGTTGAAATAAAATTGGTAACATAAGACGACTACTGGATAAAAGGCGACTATATTTTACGATTTTTTTCAAAAACAATAATTTACTTGCAATTAATTGTTTTTAACAATGTTTTTTTTCCTTTGTTGTCAAGGTTGTTATAGCAAATCTGGAGCAATGAATAGTGATGGTGTCTATGACATTAAAAAGTTAACACCGGCTCTTTGTTCAGAGAAATGTAAATTGAAACCTTATTTTGCACTGAAAGTAAGTGGTGTTTTCCTCCTTTTATTCACTTAATGTTATCGTCATCTACTAAAATTGCAACTGAACGTTATCGTGTATTACAACAAATGTTGCAACAATAAACGGCAATCTTGACCCTTTTTCGTTCTGTAAATTTGTCGTTGATAGCTTTTAAAATTTGATATATACGTTTTTAATATGTAAAGCTATTTATATTGCTTCGAATTCTAACTACGAGAACGACTTGTCTCTCTTGAGTATATCACCTTAATATTACTCGTACATTTTATCAGTTCTGAGATTGTATTTCGTAAATTCAAGCATATTGACATTGTACCATTGTGATAGCTGACCATCTGTTACTTTCACCTTTTCATTTAGCTACCACTAATGGTCATGACATGTGTGATTTAAACATTCTAACAAACATACTGTTGCAATATTATGTTATATTTGTGATTGGGATTACTAAGTACCCTGGGTATCTAATTATTCTTGTATTGCAGTACAACTGGTGTATTTGTCTACATTCTGGTTACAATTTGAACCAGGTCGATTCATCAAAATGTACGTACAAATGTTTAGGTTCAAACAATGAGGTATGTGGAGAAAGATCTCATTTTACAGTATACAAGCACATTAGGGGTACGTGAAATTCATTTTACACTTACTTGCTACTTAGGAGATAACTGTATTGTATTTTAAGCTACGACGGCATCAATTGGGGATTTGATGGTCGCAAATTAAGTTTACTGGCGACGCGTTAGCGGAGACAGTAAACGGGTATTTGCGACCATCAAATCCCAAATTGATGCCGTCGGAGCTTAAAATACAATAATGTTATCTCCATTCTAATGAAACTGACAGAAAACAACGTTAAAACATGTATTTAAAATCTGTCAAAAGCCGTCTGCGCTTGCGCGTACGTCCCATAGCATCAATTGTCAATTGATGCCATGTAAGAAAGTGACGTTATCCAATCAAAATGAACGTTACAAACGTTGTTGCATTAGAATTTGGTTTACACGCAGCTTTTCGTTCAACCAATGATCAGAAATATGCCATATTTACGTTCTTTTCTCTAAATACTATTCAGGTTTTTTGACGTCGTCAACACACAATACTTATTCTGTTATCAATACCTAATTTCATTAAAGAAAGAAATCATTAACACATTATAAAACTCAACCACCGATGAGGTTATTTACGTGAGACAGGCACGTATAAGTTCAAAATCTAATTTGTTTATATATCGATTTTGAAATGAATATATTTCATTTAAACAGAATATCACAATTGGATGTATTAAGAATGCATGTATTGATTGATGTTCATTTAATTCGTAGGAAAATTCAATCCAAAAAGGGATGTCCATCAAAATTTTGCTTGTTCTGTTATTGTGCTTAGAAATAATAAGTTTCTACTGAAAGCTGTTGAATGTACTGACATTTACTGGACAGCTTGTTATATATCTGGAGGTAATTATAAAAAGTAAAGATTCGCGATTTTTATATCTGATTCAATAGTCTGCAGTTATATTAAAATGACTCCTAATAGTTATGAAAATTAACATTTCACTCTTATTTTATCCTTTTACAAATTGTATATATCACATCAAATATGTTATATACGCTGTTATTACATGACATACTTATTAAATTATTATCGGCTATATTTATATTTTTTACTTAAAGTTGGAAAAATGTGTATCAATAATCAGTAAAGGATATAAGACGATAACAGTCCATTCTGTAAAATATTGGACAGGTCTGAGGCCGCAGGCCGAAGACCTGTTCAATATTTTTCAGAATGGACTGTTAGAGGCTTATATCTTACTTAAAACATTGTTTAACACGTCAAAAAGGTGAAAAAAAGCAATCAAATAAAAAAGATTTATTTTCATCAAGTGTGAAAATTATTTTGTGAATAAACTTTCTTTACATTAAAATTTATCCTACATGTTGCCCCTTTTTAACAGTAGCTCAACTTAAACAATACAAAAAAAGAAAGTACAGCTGAAGGTAAACATTGTACACATGTATTGTTGCATGTAGATTAAGACTCAGGGTATGTGTATCAGGATTTTTGCGTGCGAAAGGACTACTCTAATTATTCTGCAAGAATACCTTTACATGCGTTTTGTGTTTTTGAAATGGAGAAAGACGTTGAAAGTATATTCCTAATGCAAAAAAAAAAAAAAAAACGGAGAAAGCGTTGATTAGTGATTGTGCTGATTCAAAATTTGGATTTACATCAAACGTGTATTCAGACATATTCGATTAAAGTGTTCAATCAAAGAGGATAGATATTTTAGCAGCTGATAAAGGCAAGTTTTATGTATATTATATTTCAAAATGTAGTCCTCTCCTATTAGTTTCTTGTTTCTTCTCGGGTTTTATTTTTTACCTGTTTACTAGGAAAAAAAGTAGAGAAAAACACATGTGAAGACAGGTTCGCGTTGAACCATAGTAGAGCACCGCAGTCGATTTTGTTTCAAATATATGATTTATAAGAATAAAAGATAACAATGTGCAATCGTTTTACATTCTGTTGTTGTTCATCGGGATTTTCATGAGAATCTTAGGGACGACATAAAAAATCAATGAATGATAACAAAAAACCTGAATTCAAATATTGGAGGTCAAAATTGCTTCACGTTTTGTTTAATTGATATTGATTTGATATATATATATATATCCTTATTGGTCCATCAATTGTCCCCAAATTAAGCTAAGAAGAGGGGGTAGGGGGTCAGTGAAAAAACTTTATGAATTAAGTTTTTTTTATCCTACATTCAACGTTTGATGTAGTACCTTATTGTTTACCCAAACGGTTCCACCTGATAATCCCCAATTATTATCTATTATTTTTCTGGAAGGTCGTGTCACCTCTTTTTTTCCCGTTTATTTGTGTATTAATGTCCCTTGTGGTATTTTTTTCTTCTTTCCTTTTAATATTAGAGGAACACAATTTTGTCTCTCGGTTTTCTTTTGCAAAAACTGAAAACCTCTTTCTTACACACAACGATCACTACGAAAAAGTGCAAATCGAACACACGGTTGATTTGATTACAGCCGATTTCATTGAGTGTGTAGGCAAAGCCTGAAAGGTAATATCTTTGATTAGCTTGCTTGTTAGCTGAACCGTGAGGGCATTATTAGGTTAGGTAAACTACCCTCCTTTAAAAGTAGACTAGTCTGACAAATAACCAATTTATCTGTATGTTGGACTTCACGGTTCAGCCAACAAGCAAGCTAACTAAAGATACTACTTTTGCCTACACACTCAATGAAATCGGCTGTAGCATATATGCAGTAACGTTTCCTTTATTCTAATCAAGTTCTCATATTCATCGTCGTTCATAAGCGAAATGTCGCATTATACTCAAATCATATTCAAGTAATAATATCAGACTCAAAACTGAACTTGTAAATCAACGCAGAAACCAGAAAATTATAACAACTATTGTAGTCCCGTAGTTCATGAAGCAAGTTCTAGATTTGCACTTTTACACAGCGTGCATTTTATGTTGTTTTTGTTCCTTGTATAGTGGGGTGGTCTATCAAACGTTATAAACATTACTTCATTGATTTTTTAAATTGTAGATGAAAATGATGTTAGGAAGAATAAGAGCAACACCAGTGATCAATTTTGATACCAAAGATGGACGATAATAAATCTTTTGGTAGTGTTAATCAATTTGAAAGTGATTTTTTCCAAGGAAACTGTTTTGACGAATGGCAAAACCATTGTTTTTGATGGTGACTTTAATAAATCTTTTTTCGTAATTGTCATTTGTTATTTGGTTGCATTTTTTCTTTTCACATTCAGCATACAAATAGTTGGCGGAATTGATTTTTTTCAGTGATTGAACTATCATTTACCTGTAAGAATCAGTTATACCACCTTCAGCTGTCCAATATTTTTAAGGAACAAGAGGGCTATTCTTAAAAATATTGGACAGCTAAAGGTAACATAATGGTTTCTTACAGGTAAATGATAGTCCAATCATTGAAATAAAGAACAGGTACAACAATAGAATGACGTCACAACAATGTTTTAAATGCACATGCAAGTCGTATAAATCTAACCGCAAATCACAATATATAAATTTAAAGTGATTATTTCATAATAAAATTTTCTTTTGCCTCCCATAAACATATTAAATCCCTTAACCATATTGAATAAAACAAAGACACTTAAGAGACAAACAATCCATGTCTTTGGCCGTCTTGTCATCAGCCGCTCAAGTGTGTGTCTTCAACCTAAACATTTAAAAGATCCCGTCAGTATGATATTGTTCTATTATATGTCATTATGATATATTTCTTTTATGAATTAGAAAATACGTTGAACCACAAACGTCAAAATTATTCAATCGCGTAGTGGAATTAACTATTTGTGGATTCTTATAAATTTTATATAACTTTTGGACTATTTTAAATCTCGGTCTATTTCTGAAATTCATTCTTACATACTTTTGATTTGTTAACCCTGTATACTAACATAGCCCGTGTGATATTTTAAGATTGTTTGTATATACATTGAACGACACATATATGTGACGTATACAATTTTCTGACGTCTGACACGCGAACCAATGGATGTGTTTGTAGATAGATGTTTTTGTGTTCTGTTAAATTTTTTCCTTTTAAAATTGTTACACGATGATGACTGGTGTACCAATATTTTGACTATTTTATTTATTATGTCTGTTTAGTTCCCGCATCATTGTAAATATAACGGAATTTGATGAGACTGTCATCAAAGGGAGAGGTTTAGCGCTATAAAACCAGGTTTAATCCACCATTTTCTACATTTGAAAAGTCAGGAATATAATTTTGACAGTTCTTGTCCATTCGCTTTTGATGTGTTTTTTCATTTGATTTAGCCATGTGATTATGGACTATCCGATTGTATTTTCCTACGAGTTCAGTATTTTTGTGATTTTACTTTTTTTTTCAACCAATAGTTTTCCGGATTTGAACCTTATTTTGGTTTAGTTTGAATTGAAGTTAAATAGTATGGATACTTATATAAGACATTAAAAGGAGTCGGACGATTTTGTTTTAGTATCGCTATCATTTTGGAACAATCCGCTTCCAGTTGGTAACTTCAATTTTAATTAGTTGACTCGATCTACAGCTTTAATTGAAGTTTAATTTATTGTTGGTAATATGTAGTAATGAAAGTGTTCAAAATAGGCTAAACAATCAGGAAACCCCTGAGAAATGCGAAGCCTTATCAATGTTATGTATCGGTATGATAACTCCTGAGTATATATTTACTTGTGCGTGCCTAATGCCATTTTGCTGTAGGAGTTGCCTTTAAAGTTAATTACAGTAACTTTTCTTGGCGTAAAAAAAACAGTCCTACAGTAGATACTTTTTTGTATCTGATTTAGTAATTACTTTAATAGGTCGCTAACGAATTTTTAAATGCATTTACCAGTTTTAAACCGATCTACATCGTGGCATTCTATTTATATTATTTTATGTTATAAAAGGTCATATTTGTACTGACAGTGACAATATATCTAGATGTCCGGTGAATTTCAAAGATGGAATAAAGCATTTCTAATGTGTTGCCTGTTGTTCCAAGTTTATTCAGTGCTATACATGCACATAAATGAGTACATTACTAATGTATCTTTATTAAACATGTTTAATGTATGAAACGTTTTGTATAATGAAAATAATAACATATCCGTTGGTTTAAAAGTCGTGCCGATGAACACCATCATTTAGGGGCGTCGACAACCCCTAAAGTCACAGTCCGCTACGAGGATTATTATACATTCTTTTGTAATTGTTACTTTTATATCTTTGATCAAGTCTGTTCAATTTTCATTTTTTCAATTTTAGTTACTATACAAATGAGATTCACTGAAACGTACCAGTCGGCAATTAGTAGGTGTTTCTCGTTAAATGGGACAATACTTAGTACCATCGACAATCTTGATAATTTGGATGATGGAAGAGAGTACTGGTCTAATATCTTTAGATACAGGTTTTTGAAATGGACAACTGATGACACATTTGACGAAATCTGCTGTATGTTTATATTTTAAACAACTATTGCGTTAAATTTGAACTGTTCATACCACGCTAGCCTCAAATAAAGTTTATGTGAACGATAAAGGCTTTCATTTATCATGCATGCAAACTTCAAAATACTCGTTCCAGGGACCAAGTGAGCTTTTCTAATCGGGTCAGGTTGAAAGTTTAAAATGTATGTACCCGATGGTTAATGAATTTAAAAAGTTTTTTCAGGGTTAGATAATGGTACATCTACATAATGTAAATTATAATTAATTATTGTGTGAATATCAATCATTTGCTTTTACTTAACATATAGTATATATATATATTGGCGCCTTAGGAGCTGGATCAGACAACACTTTCAAAGCATCTGATATCACTCGGGGTTGTTTTTTTTCAGTGCATAGTTTTCGATACAATGTGTGTTGGTTTTTTCGTCTTTCTGTTTTTCTTAATTCGTTTAGGTTTGTCTACGACACTTGATCAGTTAAGAGTCGGCTTTTGGTATGCTCAGTCACTGTTTTCAATTTTGATTTTCTTTTTGTAAGGACCTAATGCACTTTGATAAAATGCAAAACAGGTAACACATTAATGTTTACTTTTCATTATGTTTTCCAATTAATTGTATGTCGAGATATGCCTACACAGAGAAATTGTATGCATTAAAACCGATCACTTGCACTCGTTTTGTTTAGATTAGTTTAGTCTATGTTACTATATGTTTTATTTGCCCTCCCCCTTTATTTATGTTAATTTATTTAATATCAATTTTCATCTGTATCAACTTATGAAATAATCTAATTAAAATATTCAAGCTATTTGTGTTATTTTTTTGCAGATGTCATAGGTGGATTGTTAAATATTGATTGTGTATATTTAACAGTGAAATACAGATACGTTAAGTATATTCCAATACCTTGTGATTACAAGTACACGGCCATCTGCAAACCCAAACAACAACCAGGAGATCAAGCCGTCATAAGGAAGTGTCAAACAGGTAAACACATAATTTTGCATATTACTAAAATGTTTTCATAAACACAATTATTAAAAAAATAACATTAAAAGAAAGAACATGTGAAACGGTATAGCGAAAGATACCAAAGAGTAATACATTTCTAACAGTAAATAACAAACAGACAAATTCATGACAAAAAACAAATTCCACAAGGCTATATTAACTTAAAATGATGAATAAAGCGACAGAAGATTAGAGATTTCGAAGAGACAAATCAAAGTGACAAACAAAAACCACTCCTGATGAGTCGACAATGTAAGGGTTTCCTTAATATAACATATTGATGAATCTGTGGAAATCAATTAACATAATTTGATGAAAATGAATGTTAAATATAAACTATATCTATTTATTTCGTTTTTTGTTGTTGTTCCATTGATCTTGTATTACTTGTTGCCTGTTCGATGTCTATAAGGACATATCCAGTCGAGAACAATAACAACAAACTTTAACAATAAATCAAATAAATAAGATTATTTATAAAGGCTGCGTAAGACAACCATTAAATCACATTGTATTATAAATTAAAACATATTGGAAACTTAATCTTGGAATAGACATTTGATTGGACATTTCTTAGCGTGTATTTACTTAATTGCACCTTAAACTATAACAGTACAGACACAAGTTTAATATTGACGGGTAGAATAAATGCACATAGAAACACATTAATATGTCGATCGAAAGTTTTGCAAAAAGTGCATCAATCTTGTCAACAAGAAGATATACAGCTCTTATTATCTTATCATAAGGCTTCATATGAGTTAAAGCAAATAATTTTGCAACATTTGTTTTCAAATGACTATTTACTCAAACGGCAAAAAATGTGTTTGATACGATTATGTTAAAGTGTAGCGTGAACAGTAAAATTTCAAAATTGTCAATAATAACAACTCACTTCTTAATTTTATCATTCCTCAATGTATGATTTATAATTCACTTAAACATGTAAAAATATATCTTGTGTATTTTGTAATACTCAGAAATGTCTACTACAGCAAGTAAAAAGGAGGAAATATCAGCAAGAGAAAGATCTACATCCAGTATAAAAGAGAAAATATCAGCGGAAGAAAGCAAAATGACGTCAATGACGATTTTAAACTCGGTTCATGAAAGCACAGACGTAACAGTATTTTCAACATCGACCACGACAAACAAGTCATCAATATTTGTAGCATCATCAACGCCGATTATGTTCACAAATAACATTTCAACCAATATAAGTGATACTAAATCTGTCAAAAGATCTTCGACAAAGGAACTTCATTTCAGCGTCACTACTACATTTAGTGAGTACTTTAATAAATCTATCTGTTTATCATTGGTATATCAATGTCAAATTTCTAAATGCACATGTATTTGAATTTTATTCAACTAGTACTTTACGGGAAAGTGTGAAAAAACGTCGTGTTCTTCGGCAAGGCACTGACAAACACTAATGTATTGCGCATCGAAATTCTATTACTCTATTTTTTTTTTTAATTTTGCCTAAAAATATCTTTTATCTTTGGACTTGTTCTGAATCCAGCTCACCTTTCAAATAACAACTAAAAGATCTATAGCGAGAAATGTGCACTTTTACAATGCTTTGGTATGTAATCAAACTAGTTTTACCTCCGATAATATGGTTCTCTTTTATGTTGGTCCTTTGACCTCTTCATGTTTTATAATTATCTGTCAACATTTCTGTGACTTATCTATAAGTACAATTTTAACAAATATATATGGCACGTTGTCATGTTAGTTTGAGCTTGACTATCGCTGATATTACATGGAGATCTAAGTCCCAATGGTCGTCTCCGGTTTCTTTTATAATTTGTGTGTGTTTTGTTCATGGTGGCTTTGATCTTTGAAGTACCGGCTTGAAGAGGGATACTAATTTTTGTTTTATAATCGTTTGGTTTTATGTTTGTTTTATTTTAGGTATAGCTGTACCAGTTTTTCTTGCAGTATTTGTTTTAGTGTGTCTCCTAGTATCACTGTAAGTATTGTCCTCTTTTTATGTATGGTCAATCCAATTGTCCATATTTCTATTATACTGTAAAATATAATTCACTTTACAACACTATAATTGGATACTAGAAGGTCAATTGATATGTATATCGGTGAACTTTATTTGCTCATTTTTTACATTGTGTTGTTAAGATGTTTTAAGTACAACATGATTTACATGTACCTGTGTTGTTTTCCTCTATGTGCTGGTCGCTAGCATTCACATAACATAAAAACAATCAGCACTTTTTTCGGTCTACCACACGCTATTTTCTGTTGGCTAATGTTTCACTTCCATGAAAATAGAATGAACAATATTCAGACATGACACAAAATAGATCAATTACCCAGAATGGATTTCACACAAGGAATATTTTCAGAATCTGTCAATCTTTACTCAAATTCACAGAATGAAGGGTTTATGAATGTTCTATGAGGTTATAAAACATTATGACGTGCGTTTTTTTTTATATGTTGATAATTTATAAAATAGGTTTAAAACTACAACATTTGAATTTTTTTGTCAAATATGAGGAATTATCGCTATCACAGTACAATGGACATGTTTAACCAAATCTAATATGTATTGGCAGTGTATGTGTACAACAGATAAACATGCTGTATGTCGGTTAATTGTGTCAATGCAAAATGTTCTCAAAGCTTTCGAAATTTGTAACAACAATGAAAAGCGGGGAAGAATGTTTGTTTAGATGAATGTTTTACTTGTCTTTTTTTTTTAGAATATCTTTCTATATATTCAAATTCCAGTTTAATCTAACAACGTTCAAATGTTGACATCGGGAGTAAAAGAAATTTTTAACAATGTATTCTACTTCTTCCCATGTGGTATCAATGTACAACATCTGCTTATTGTTGAGTGAATCTTGCTTAGTTGTTCCAGTCATCCAATAAATCTTCAAACGTAATTTCTTTTTTATCTTAGGATTGGCATACTGCGTCGTCATTGGAGAGCAACACAAGACCGGAACCAATATGAGCTGACTCCAACGACGGAACCTAGAATATATGCACAACCAGAAATACATCATTACGAGGTTGTTGATGACATCCCTTCATGATTTAACATTAAATAGGCGTCGATACACTAACTGATAAAGACTCGGTATTTAGTTATTTTTTGTATCGTATTAAAAGCCAATTTCATCGAGTGAAAATGCTTATACGAATAGTACGATGGTATACTTCTGTGTGCCACAATTAATTTTAATATTTTTTTGTTTTTCAATCTTTCTTAAAAACTGCCATCTATAAGTTTATTTTTTTATAACTTTATATTTTCAATTTAAACTTGTATGCAGTTACTTATAGAAATAAAAACTGTCTTACTAATATTTGTATTTTGTTTTAAGTTTGTCCAAAATGGCCGGGCCTGTTCATGATGCGTTTAATTGTACTTTTTTACAATTTCGAAATGATTAATCCTCGTTTAACTTACGCCATAAATTTCTGTTAAAGGTTTTTATCACCATTTTCTTTAACAGGTTTTAAAGCAATGCATATCAATTGAATACTTTTTAAAAGAGTTTTATCCTTGGAAATATATATTGCATTGTAACCGCTTCAAAGTGTGAACTCCTTGCCAACTATTTATCAAATTTACACAAAAGGTGTAAATTAGCAAACCCTTAAACAATTTTGAAGAACAATGCTGATTAACTTTAAAAAAAAAAGAGTTATACCTCTTAGAACAATTATATATAATATTTATTTAACATTCCTTTTACAATGCTAACGTGTTGCCTTCATCGCATGTAAGATAGCTATCAAATAAAATCGAACCTTTTGTTAGTAGTGTCTGTGAGTTATAAAGTTATAATTAAACTATAGCATTGGTGAACTATTTTTTACAGAAGTTATTTCCCATGGAAAGTGAATACACTAAAAAAAATGCACAGTTAGCACTCTTACTACTACATTTCTTGTCGTATTTTAAAAGTTAATATCAAAGGCTAATATGTATACGTAAAATATAGGAATGTGTCGACCATTTTTTTTTAACGGAGTTAAAAATAGTTGTATGTAGGAAACATATGGTATTAGCTATGTCATGTGTACATTTATTGTAAACTATTACATGTAGTAAAACGTTATAATTAAACATATTTTATTTAGTTATTGTCTTTTTTTTAATGTGACAGTGGTGTAACATTAGACAGTTAAATAAAAAATATTTATAACTCCGAGGAAAATTCTAAACGGAAAGTCCATCATTAAATGGCAAAATCAAAAGCACAAACACATCAAACGAGTGGACAACAAATACCAAATAAACTATATAAAAAAACTAAAAACAATTATAACGTGTATAAGATTCAATGGAAAACAACCTTATCCATCAAATAGAAAAAAGCTAACACACATCTACAAACTACATAAGACACAAAATACAGAGTTGGGAGTGATCGCATTTTGCGGCTAGTTTAAAGCCAATAATAAACATTCTATACCATGAATAATTGGACCTCATTGCATCCGTATTACTGTGACCTTCGATTCAACCCATCAGAACAAAATTGATTGTACATGCATTAATCGTGTTCAGACATCTATAAGAAAAGAATGTAAACATTGGAAGTGAAATAAAGGTTAACACGTGCACACCATTTTAATACGCACTGCGCTGTGGTGGGTTTTAATAATCATATTGTGTAACTTGCCTGTCTCTTTTCAATGATTTTCAAGCATGCAACTTACAGAGTATCATCTTAACCAAATAAGTTACCTATAATGAAAAAATAGGACACACATTGTAAACATAACGTTACAAGAAGGCACTTTGGAAGATAATATATAATATGCGAACAAACATAACCAGTACAAGATAACAGGTTTGTTTGAAAAATACCTGAATAATATGAAGAGAAAGTGTTGAAAATTAAATAAAACTTATTACACACTATAAAATAGTGTTTGAATTCCATATCGAGAGAATTTTTTTTTTACAGTAGATCGTTTTGAGACACAGAACATTTTGAGTTATAATTTTTTTTTCTTGGTACTTTAAAAAAAGATTACCTGTTAAATATACATAAAAGATATTTATAGTACCCGGTTAAGACCATGTGGCTTTTTGCAATTTTACCTTGTCTGTTTTCATATTTTATCAGGCAAAAACGCATAAAAAAAAATCAAAAAGCATAGTCGAAAATGAAAAATCCGGAAGTCAAAACACGAAAACCCATGGACGGTTTCACTTAATCGCGATTTTGCATTTTTGATTTTGTCAATTTGGGCTTCTGTCAATCATGATGTTCTTTTTGGATGACGATTAATAATTTACAGATAACTTCTCTGGAAAGTATTATTTTCTGGATAGAATTATTGTTGGAAAGTGTAATGTTCTCAATAGCCTCATTTTCTCGACAATATCATTTTCCGAATAGTATTATTTTCTCTTAGTGGTACGCTTAATTTTTTTAAACAAGTGCGTGTGTAACAATAACGATTTACTATTTATCTAAAGAGATTTACTCCACATACTGAAACAATACATATAGGAATTAAAATATATATTATCCTCTACGTATTGTACTTGTATGTCTTTATAGAATCTTAAGATACTTGTACTAGTATATGAATTTAGAAGATATCTATAATACTAAAATTACGAGGTCCAATTTGTCAGCGGTCATCACGTAAAAACGTCGAATCACAGAATTCAACTTTATATATAACTAATATAGTACAAAGGTGTAGATTAAAAATTACACCACTCCAGGCCCTTTTGTTTTCCACGTAATTAATATTGCCAATAATTAAGAACTTCCGGGTCGAGTCCGCTACCGATACCAATAGTATAGTTACCTGTTACCTATTACCTTATCTGTACGTTCCGCATCTGACATGCGCACCACCAAACGTTGTATTCAGGATTAATATGCTATATACACGGGTCATAACCACAGGGTTGATACTACTAAATTGTCAAATTGTTATCTATTGGAGTATTTTAATCAGTAAGACTTTCTAAGATAACAATACGAATACTAAAAATCTGGACTAAATATAAGAGTATAGGTACAGCTTTCAATCTATTAGTGGGCATGACGTAAAACAGCGAAGCAAAGAATTCAACTTTATTTATAACTTATATAGGACAATGCTGTTGATTAAAAAATACTCCATTCCAGGACCTTTTGTTTTCCAAATAATTAATATTATTGTTTCAGTTCGACGGGTTCAAACAGAAAGACTTGAAAGCAGAGAAAAACTGTGTATCTTATAATCGGCATGACTTTATCAGATGACAATACTAATACTAAAATAAGGCTTGCGCATAGTTATATACTTTAATTCAGTCACGGACCCGTGATATCACAGGTGTGTTCTAGTGTCTATATAAGTGACACAACATAAGATGTTTGTACTAAAATTGAGAAAGGAAATTGGGACTAGTATAAGAATTTAGGAGATATTTCTATATAAATGACACAAAACACAATGAGATGTCAGTATACTTTGTACTTGCTTCAATTTCTTACTTGATAATATTCAAAGCGCTAAACTGATCCTTGATATAAATGCCATTTGTCATCAACACTTTTTGTTCTAATGGCAAGATATTACTAAGGTTCTTGATTCGATATGCATAGGAATCCTAGCTATTAAGAATGTAAGTTACAGTATATATCGAAAGAGTTTTAGAATATGCTCATCGTACGAAATGAATATACGAATTTAGTCTCACTGATTTAAGAATGTGGTCTATCGTGTTGCGTTAACATGTTTATTGAATTACGCATAACTGGTATTGCTATATGTATATTGTTTTCGAACTGTTCTATTGAGTTTTGACTGCGAAGGTTCAACTGATGGAACGTTGTAGAAATTTCACATTAATTGAAAGTTTTAATATTTCAATTTCAAATATTTTGATATGAAACTCTGAATAGTAAAGATATTTAACGGCAGTAAAATAATGTATGGTTAATATTCTTCTAAATTGATAACTAGAATAATAAACCACTACAATTTCCTTCAACATGGAAGGAATATCGCTTGCTTAATCTTTTAAATCACCAAAATACAGATTTTCTGCCATAAACTCTTAATACGTTTAAAAGTAAACCATGTGATAGTAATTGAATTATTGTTTTTTCTGTATTGATACAATTTATTTGTAAATATCTTCCTGTTGATTGTAAATTTGTGAACTAGTTGTTGTTTTAAACTAGATCAAGGAGATGCATAAGTTGTTTTCGAAAATCATAGTGTTGTTAATTTCATTTTTTTGGCCCTTGTAGTTAAGTTCACTGAAAGTAACAACAACTGTAGGCTACACAATGTGCCGCAGTTTCATGTTTTTCTAGGGACAACATATAGTATGAAACCAATTATAGAAGGGGGTTAGAAGAACACCTTCTGGATTCAACTTTTGTATGATATTCCTATTACAAGATAAATTTCACCTTTTGAAGATCGCATACTGCTAATGATTTATTCTTTACCGATAAATCAATCTTATAGTAGTGTTCTGCAATCCTCCAATATGATATGTATGTGCTGTTATGTCCGTTTCTCGTTGACACATTTGTATAACTCGTACCTCTTATATTCATCATATGATTTTTAGTTATAACAAATTAGGTCAATACATTAAATTCAGCAAATGTGTTTAATTTTGACGATATATAATGTTGGTTCTTTTTTGACAAAAAAGTAAGGTCAACATTAATATATTAATAAAAAGCGCTTGGAATGTTTCCATAAAGAGTTGTCTTGTAAAACTATCTAGGTCTGTTTTTTTTTTCTAAAACCAATATTATACTAATAATATTCTTTTTTTTTTCGTTTTTTACAAACAAACTACAAGTACTCGTCCGCTGTCCGCCTCTTTTTGT
Organism: Mytilus galloprovincialis; assembly: GCF_965363235.1. NCBI lineage: Eukaryota > Metazoa > Mollusca > Bivalvia > Mytilida > Mytilidae > Mytilus > Mytilus galloprovincialis. The sequence continues at coordinate 41,061,426 of NC_134846.1, read as the reverse complement.
GAGTTATATAATATTCATAGATATTTTGTTTTGTTAGCTTTATCATTACCAGATATGATCTCTATATTTCATCTTATGGAGGCAAAACGTGGAAATGCTACTAGTATAAACACTTATTGCTGCGGTGGAAATGGAATTCCGAAGTAGTCACAAATTGTAGAATGGGGCGGGACATAATTTTAGTATGAGTTATAAGTCTAACAAGTTCGGGGAATATATATGTTGAAAATTAGCAGCACAGCCCTATATTTTTTTAACGTTGAATAGAAAAGTAGTCCATATTAACTTTCCATTCCAGGATATATTTTTTTTTCGAAAGTTCATAGTAAAAGTGGCACAGTGTTAGCCTCAAAGGGAGTTCTTATTGGAAATTGTATTGTCTTTGTTTACAAAAATGCAACCTATATTTGATGAAAAAAGAGAATAAATTATACAGAATAACACTAGTTAAAATCTGATTTATCTCAGAGATTTTTACGAAACTAACTCAAATATGAAGTTTCATAAATATTTCACGAAGATTGCGAAACTATGAAGGCTCAGCAAAATTGCATAATTTATTTAAGGCCCTGAATGCCAAATGAACGCAATAGCATAATATGTTAATTTTATATTTAAGAATTAAGCAAAATCAATTCTAAGAGAACATTCGATCAAACACATGTTCATTTGGTCTATGTCGGCAGCTATACAATGACACCAGTACCCATTAACACAAAATCAGAAAACGGTTAACAAGTGGCATGCAATTACTACTAGTTTTCACAGAATAAATTAGTCGAATGGATTGGACTATAGCATGTAAAGTGTTCTTTTTGTTGTTTCTTTCTGTGTGCAATGACTTACGTAATGGGAAACGTCAGGTCTATTGATGAAGTATTATTTAAGAATATAAAAATAAGGACGTTGAATGATTGTCAATGAGACAACTCTTCACCCGAGACCAAAAGAAATAGAAATTAACAGCAAAGGTCACCATTCGACCTTCATCATTAAGCGCTTCTGGCACAAATACAAAATCTCCATCCTGGTATATATGATGAGTCTATTTGACAAGTTTAAAAGTAAAGGTGTTCTTAAAACATATACATGTATATTTAACCCACAGTAAGTTAAACGGACATTATTTGTATTTTGATGTTGTTATATATTTGTCTGCATGTGACACATATTCATGATTGGTATTAAACATGTTTTATGTTCGCTTCAGGAGTAATAATTTCCATATATAAATATTTATATTAAATTTAACATGTATTTTGAAGATAATAACAACGAAATACATTGGTAAACTAATATTAACTTAAGGACACACTAAACCGCTTGAAAAGTTATTGTTTAATTAAAGTTCCTTGGAAAACCAAAAATTAAGCATTGAATTTCCATTTAACATGGGTTGCCGGTCCCATTCGATATGGTTGCTTAGATATTTTATCTAACTATCGCAATATAAAAAAAATCACATTAAGTATTCAAGCATGAATGGCTTTATTGCTAAATGATTGATTGGTACCGTTTATATTATTACTATCACTTGTTCGATAACTCTGCCCTTGGACTGTTAGTTACGGAGGGTTATTACATGTACCAGCCTAATGTCCAGAACTTCGCATAATTGATTGATTGATATTTAACCTGTTTAATCTTATAAAATCTTAAAATTCATTTTGAATTAAGGAATATATCTTTATCGTGCAAAGATCTGATTGCTTGTCCAGTTTTGACTAAACTTCAGGTATGTTCGGTTGATCAGCTCTTCAACGTTTATATTGGGTTTTAGATTGAAACATAATGTGGTCTGGAGAATAGTTTTAGAAACATCAGTTATCAAACAGTGTATTTTGTGCAGTAAAATTGGTATTGTTTATATTATTAAGTTGGATATGTTTAACATGAAAGGACTACGATCGGACGTAAGTGTAAACAATAGTGTAATGTTCAAATATTTTGAAGACATATTTGGGGAGGGGTAATTCGATATATTCAAAAGGAAGAACATCTTTCTGAATGCTGCAATCATTTTTGTAAGTGTTTATTCGGGCCCTGAACTTACGGAACCTTAAACCAACGTCTTGTATGTTGGATGTTTGTTCTTCTAAATTGCAAGTAGGTATGATTTAAGTCATATAACTATTAAAGATATTTAATGGAAGCCAACACAACCAACATGATCAGTTACCAGGATACTACACCCGAACCTAGTTTTGGCATACATATTTTACCTTTTATATATATTTTTAAAAACATATTATAGTTTGTTTTCATAAACTATCAGTTAATATATATCTTCCTGTTGATTTGAGATGTTTGCAGATTATATATGTTTGACAGTAGACCAAAAATATTAAGTCAATAGAAAACAAATGTGTCATCTATTCGCTATTGTTGTATATTTAACTTTACTAAAAGTTGAAACTCTCACCTAAAAAATGTGTCGGAGTTTTATTTTTTATCTAAGGATAGCATTTACTGTGATAGTGATTACAAAAGCAGGTAGGTCGGACAGCTTCTGGATTCATGAACCTATTTTTTAATGCGCTACTTTTTTAAAAAGCGTATGCATCCATTTTACCATTTGTTAATAAAACAGTTGATAATCAAAGGCAGTCTTAGCATGCACCACGATCATTTTATATAAGTTGAGTATCCAGCATTTTTTTTTTTACTAGAAGCAGTTTCAAGTGTAGAAATATGATCTCACAGAATAATAGCATATATATTCTCTAAGTCATTCATCTAAGTTTGTTTCTATAAAATCACTTCAATGAAATAGACCGTTAATAGTTGCACTTGTGTAAATATAGACAATGCAATTTACCATAGGGAATCCTTTTGCTACTATATATACAGGAACCAGTACAAAACCAAAACAAAATATCTATGAATATAATATATCTCAAAAAGTTCCGTTTTAAGAAAGAGGGGTGAAAGATACCAGAGTGACCTTCAAACTCACAGATTGAAAATAAACAGACAACGCTATGGCTAAAAAAAATTGACAAACTGACAAATAATAGTACACAGGACACAGCATAAAAAACTAAAGACAAAGCAACTGAACCCCTGTGGTGATTTCAGGTGTTCCAGAGGGGTAAGCAGATCCTACACCCGTCTTTTTGCTCATCTTATTACAATATAATATATAAAAAAAGAAGATGTGGTATGATTGCCAATGAGACAACTATCCACAAAAGACCAAAATGACACAGACATTAACAACTATAGGTCACCGTACGGCCTTCAACAATGAGCAAAGCCCATACCACATAGTCAGCTATAATAGGCCCCGATAAGACAATGTAAAACAATTCAAACGAGAAACTAACGGCCTTATTTATGTTATCAATTTTTGATGTTGTATCGTCTGAAATAAACTTGAACATGATTATAATTTTTTAGAAGTTCCAAACGTTATGTACATCAACCGCGCGTAACATTGTACAAAGTGATCCGGACATTTCAGAGGGGAATATGATCCTTAGAATGGAATATGAAGATTTGTCCAATGACACGTGGGATAGTCTCAACAAATCAAATATTGTTAAAACTATCAATATGTACAACAGTGGAATAATATAGTTTATTCAAGATATTGATTCTAATAACATAGTAAAAATATAAATATTATTATGTAAACATGCTATTATTTTCTTATTATGAGAGTGGCTATACAATTTTGATTTGCCTTTTACAGACAATGGTACCGCCACAATCACAAGAGAACAAACATAACCAGAACACCGGAATACAATATCCAACAAACCAGATCAACCTTTAACAACTTTTAGCACCGAAACAGAGTGTTTACCATCATCGCTGGCGACCATGTCAACACATCTTCTATTGGCGACTTCCACCCATACAACTATTATTCCATCTTCCCACAATGCAATGTCAACAAAATTTATCTCAAGTGAACGCTCATGTGTATGGTCTAGTTTGAGAACTGTTTCTGCTTCTTCATCGCAAACAAGTATCAGTGATAATACAATCAGTACGCATATGGAATTTATTACCTCCGACTCACAAATGGATAGCGATGACAGAATAGTGGCAAATGAATCTATAAACAATAGTTTTAATAATAGTATCATTTTTACATTAGGTACGTTCTAAATTCACTAACTAAAAACAGTTACAAACTTATGCCATCTTGAACACATTCTAGCAGTTCAAGCCTAGAACTAGCTGATTCTGCAGTTTTACCTTGAAACTTTTCGTCTTAAGTATATCTGTTTTAGAATTATGTAATACAGTTCTATGAAGAATACATATGTCATTCATAATGACGTGTTAAAAAAATCTTAACTGACAAGCGACTAGACTACAACGTCTCTGTCTTTTGTACAACTTATTCAGCATTTTATTTTACTTAAATAATCTAGGACTACAATTCCTAAAATGAAAAGCGAAAGATATCAACGAGATATTCAAATGCACTAGTCGAAATCACACTGAGCACCAGGACTGATAATTATAATGCATACAGAACAACAAACATTAAAGCAAGAGCAACACGAACTATTTTAAACAAACCGGTTGTAACCTCGGATGCTCTGGATCGGTAATAAGAACTTTGCTGCACGTTAGTCTTGACAATTCTAATTCTAGTGACTTGAATAAAATCTCGTTTGAGGACAGTAACTCTTGTTGGGCGTCTTCTGATAAATGTTGAAATATCAAAAGTAGGAAGATACAACGAATGTCAGTAATAATGATTGTTAAAAAGATCATGTTTCAGACTAGATACACGAAAGATAATCTGTTCAAAATTTTGTTGAAATTGCATCTGTGGATTCGACAACACACTACGGACGACAACCTCGACAAATAACGAAAACGATAACTAAGTGATGGCAACCGCACACAAGAACCACACATAGGGTGATGTGACCTAAAATTTCCCTAAAATGACATTTTTACTGGTGTTTGAATAGATATAGAGTATAGAGTATTAAAGTGTTTTTTTTATAACTAATAACATGACATTCCTATTTCAGTTCTAGCCGCTATTGCATTTGCCATTCTAATAATAATGGCAGTACTTGTAACAAAAGTAAGAGGGTATCACTATAAACTACTCAGAGTCTGAATTGACCAGTTTTTGTGCTCGACCAGTAAAATCGAGCACACATTTTACTCGACTAGTCTCGACATTGTGTCGACTGTACTTAAATGTACTTAAGTGTACTCGACTGGGTCTCGACTTTACTTAATTAGTCTAATTCAGTACTTGATGATCTTTGTGTAGTCTGAAATGGTCTTGACCAAGGCTAGACCTGTTAAGACATGTTTTGACTAGTCTCGACATGTCTCGACTAGTCTCGACTCAGTCTCAACCAGTCTTGACCTGTCTCGACTTGTCTTGACCTTCAAATTTATTTTTGACTTGTGTAAATCAGCCTATCTAACTAAATTAAATATTGATCTTACAAAATGCAAGCTTATTATGTAGTTTGATTTATTGCTGTGAAATGAAAGAATTTAATTTTACAATAGGTAAAAATACAAATTATTATATAAATTTAAATAGGCATCTTTAATTTTTTTAAATTTGACAGCAATACAACAAAAAAACAAAATGACCTAGGAATCGAAATGGGGAATGTGCCAAAGAGACAGCAACCCGACCATAGAAAAAACAACAGCAGAAGGTCACCAACAGGTCGTCAATGTAGCGAGAAATTCCCGCACCCGGAGGCGTCCTTCAACTGAACCCTAAACAAATATATACTAGTTCAGTGATAATGAACGCCATACTAATTTCCAAATTGTACACAAGAAACTAAAATTAAAATAATACAAGACTATCAAAGGCCAGAGGCTCCTGACTTGGGACAGACGCAAAAATTCGGCGGGGTTAAACATGTTTGTGAGATCTCAATCCTCCCCCTATACCTCTAGCCAATGTAGAAAAGAAAACGTATAACAATACGCACATTAAAATTCAGTTCAAGAGAAGTCCGAGTCTGGTGTCAGAAGATGTAACCAAAGAAAATAAACAAAATGACAATAATACATAAATAACAACAGACTACTAGCAGTTAACTGACATGCCAGCTCCAGACTTCTATTAAACTGACTGAAAGATTATGCTTTCATCATATGAACATCAGGCACAATGCTTCCCGTTAGGGGTTTAGTATCATACCATCATAACATATATGAGAAGAACATAACCCTTGTTAATATATATCTAAGATAGCTGCATAGTTTGATGAAAATCCAAGTTGATTTGAAAAAGTTTTAATAAAAAATAAAGACGCCTATCTGAATTTATATAATAATTTTTATTTTCACCTATTGTAAAATTAAATACAGATTTTTTTAGTGTTATTAAAATTTGCTGTTACAAAATGTAAAAATTATTAAAAATTAAGTAATGTATCTCCCGCATGCAAAGCTCTGATTCCTTTCACGGATTTGGCTAAACTTTTTGGACCTTTTGGATTATAGCTCTTCATCTTTTATATAAGCTTTGGATTTCAAATATTTTGGCCACGAGCATCACTGAAGAGACATGTATTGTGGAAATGCGAATCTGGTGCAAGAAAATTGGTACCGTTAATGTTATATGGTACCAATTTTGATTAATCACAGGTCAAATGAATAAGTGTTTTGGTTTTTTTTTCCTGTTAATGCACCTTATGTTTTAAACTTCTACAAAATTATCCTTGCATTTGTATGAAACTATGGATAATAACACAAGTATATCGTTACTTGCACTTCCATCTTTTTTTTTATAATCCTTCAGGAGTATACATTTAAAGCTTAGAAATCTGTCTTAAAGGTTATTTCAAGGAGCAGAAAGTATAAATCCATCATGACAACCGTATTTTACGTACGGTGACCCATAGTTGTTAATTTCTGTGTCATTTTGTCTCTTGTGGCAAGCATAACAAATCTTCGTTTTTATATGTGTCCTTCCTCATAACAATACAAAGTTGTGTAAGATTGCCAATGAGACAAATGTCCGCCACAGACTAAATGATTTGCAGTTGCAGGTCACCAAATGGTCTTCAACAATGAATGAAACCCATACTGTATAGCAAGTCATACAACAATGTACAAAATCCAGACATTTTAACAAATTAATTTATGAAAAAAGTAATAATCAAACACCAAGTCTTCCGTAAATGATGTTTTCAGCTCATTCTTATATTTTACAGTTACACCATTGGTCTAGTTAAGGTGAGGGTTATAATTCCGTAAACATGTCTAACTACGCCATATTCTATGTATGTGCCTTTTCCAAGTCAGGAGACTTTAATTCGGTTGTTGTCGTTTGTTGCTGTGTTAAATATTTGTTTTTCGTTAATTTTTTGGTTCATAAATTAGGCCTATAGTTTCTTATTTGAATTGTTTTACATTTGTCATTTTGGGACCTAATATAACTGACTATGCGATATGGGCTTTGAGAATATCGGTTTGTCGATATGATAGGCATATATTGTGTTCTGACATCGTATATTTAAAACCTCAAAAATTGTTCTAATGTGCCCAGAGCTTAAACTACTTATACAGATGTACTTCTCGATGAATATGGTTTTTTTTTAATTTGTATTAGAAAGCATGCAAAATGTTCGAGGTATGTGACAGCTTTATTAAAATATTCTAATCTAATATGTTCTCATTTGATAATCGTCTTGTACTTTACTTTAGACAAAGAAGGAAGAAAGCTAGTTCAGAAGGTAAAGGCACTCGTTTTAAACTCGGTGGTCGACAACCATATACTTAAAATGAAAACAGGTCATACGAAAAACCATGGAATGATTTGAAGATCCTTAACGTTCTGAATGCAAAGTTTATCATAAAGCAAAAGGTCAAAGTAGCCCTAAATGCCCAATTTATTATGTAGCGAAAGATCAATATAACCACCTTGATTTTGATTTAAGAAGTAAGCAGAGCAATTTTGTGGAAGCGGAATACGATGTGTCTATGCCGACAGTATTATTACCGATGCCAGACATAAATAAGCCATCTTCAAACATTGCAATGCACAATGTTGTATTAAAAAGCGAGAAAAATCAGAGTATGCCATTGGATTTTCCTCTAGGTCTTTTGTCAAAGAAGAAGTCTGCAAAAGAAAGTGTGGCATATTGTGATACTGCAATAGTTCACACCAAATGCTTGTATGATTCACCAAACCAATCTAAAGGGTTTGCAAGAATCTCCTAGAAGACTGGATTTTGTCTCGGTAATTACAAAAACATGGTAAAAATACATGTATGTATGAAATGTTTAATAAATCACATGTATTTATAAAGGCACGCTTAATAATAGTACATTGTTATGTTGAAAAATTATTTTCATTAAAACAATGCAATAAAACTATGACCCTACGATTGTATTTTTTATTGTTTCACTGTTCGACAGAAAACTACAGTCTTTAACAATGCTAGCTTATCAATTAACTTCCTTATGCTTTCATTACAGTCATTTTCATACTGATTGTTTTTTCAGTAAGTCATGTCATGGCTACTGATACTTTTTTTTATTGAATATACTTCTATTCTTTATATCTTCTTGTTGATTGTAGAAGTATGCAGATTATAATTGACAGAGATCGAGAAGATTAAGTTAATAGAAAACAAATGTGTTATTTATTTGTCCTTGTTGTAAATTCAACTATACTAAAAGTAAAAAAGCTAAACTAAAACATGAGTAGTTTGCTTTTTTGTCTAAGAATAGTTTGTATTGTGATAGTGATATCAAAAGCAGGTATGTCGAACAGCTTATGGATTCAACATGTATATGGAACTTTTTTTTCTCCTTACTTTATAAATATTTAATCATTATTTAACAGTGTAGAATCAAAGACAGTCTTAGAGTGCACCACGGCTATTTCATATATTTAAAGTGTCCTGCACATGTGTTTTTTTTTACAACAAAAAAAAACAAAACAGTCTCAAATGTCGTAATTTTATCTCACTCGTTTATAGCTTTTTTGTTCTAAGAACAATTCATCTACGTTTATGTTAAAAAAAAATCAACACCACTACAATAAGTTAGATCGTTAAATATTGCACTAATTTATACATTGCAATTTTCCATAGGAACCCTTTCAACGATTAAAATGTGCTTCTTTTACTATAAAGTTTCGTAAATAGTTTTTTCTTATATTGAACATTTCATATGCACATTTTTTTTCAATGGTCAAACTTTGGGGCTGTGCTTATTTTCTCTACTTATTAGCACTAAATTACTAAGAGTTTTTACTCAAACTAAATTTCCGTTATGCCCTTCCTTTCACTCATGTTCAGGATCTTACTGAGAATTCAATTTGATTGCCACCAATGTGTTTTTTTTCCGGAAACATTCCCAAGTATAGCATGATTTGTCTCTATGACTATTTGAAAAAGTAGAATAGCTGGTTGATTGTTGGTTCCTTAAAGTTCATTGAGGAATGTTTCATGCGTGTTCACAACAAAAACAAATAACCAAGAAATACAATAGGCAAGTAATGTATAAGAGGCAGGACGGGATGATGCCATCGGAAAACTAAGGTAAATGGGTTGCTTACAATGTCTAGTTACAGCCCTCTCCACTCCCAAAAGTTGTTGTAATTGTTCGTAACGTATACAGATAGTGGCACACTCTCCGAACGAGGTAATGGATTAAGCGCCTCCAGTATGATTGGTCGCTACTGCGGAGTAACATTGATCGTATTGGCGGTTGGTAAAAGACAATTGACACACCTTTTTAGCTTAGATTTTGGCTTATAACTCTGAAAGCAAAGCATTTAGGGCAAATCTGGCAGGGATTAAATTGTATATCAGGTAAAGATCCATCTGCCGTGAAATTTTCAGACGAATCGGACAACCGGTTTTTGGGTTGCTGCCCCTGAATTGGCAATTTTAAGGAAATTATACCGTTTTTTGGCTATTATCTTGAATATTATTATAGAAAGAGATACACTGTAAACTGCAATAATGTTCAGCAAAGTAAGATCTACAAATAAGGTATTATAATTCAAATGGTCAGTTGACTCCTTAAGGAGTTATTGCCCTTTATAGTCAGTTTTTACCAATTTTTCGTAATTTTTTTTTTTTATCTTTTACAAAATTCTTCTCCTCTAAAACTACTGGTCCAAATTTAACCATTCTTGACCATAATTATCACTGAGGTATTTAGTTTTAAAAATGTGTTTCTAGACCCTGTCAACCAACCAAAATGTCCGCCATCGCTAAAAATAGAACATAGGGGTAAATTGTAGATTTTGGCTTATAACTCTGAAACCAAAGCATTTTAAAGAGCAATTCAGATAAGGGGTTTAATTGTTTTGCAAGTCAAGATCTATCTGCCTTGAAATTTGCAGATGAATCCGACAACTGGTTGTTGGGTTGCTGCCCCCGAATTGGAAATTTTAAATGAAATTTTGCTGTTTTTGATTATTATATTATTATAGATAGAGATAAACTGTAAATAGAAATAATGTTCAGCAAAGTACGATCCACAAACAAGTCAACATGACCAAAAAGGTCAATTGACCCCTTAAGGAGTTATTACCCTTTATAGTCAATTTTTAACATGTTTAATAATGTTGTAAATTTTGTAAATTTTTGTAAATTTTAACAAAATATTTTCCTCTGTAACTAATGGGCCAAGTTCATTATAAATTAAGATAATTGTAAGAAGCAAGAGTTTCAGTAAAGTCAGATCTACAAACACATCATCATCACCAAAACACGATTTTGTCATGAATCCATCTGTGTCCTTTGTTTGATATGCACATAGACCAAGGTGAGCGACACAGGCTCTTAAGAGCCTCTAATTATATTTCCGGGTTGTCGCCTTTATTTACAGTTTATAAAGATAACTGCACGCTGAATACTAGAAATGAACTCACTTTTGAGAACGAATACTTTCCACGTCTTTTACGAGTAGAAAAGTAACATAATAAATTGTAGCGAGTATGTGAATCTTTAATCTTTTCTTTTAAACTTCAACACAAACTTAGCAACACTGGAACTCTCTCAGGGTGAAGGTGTTTAAATAATTATGTCTATTGTTTACAACTTTCATGAAGTATAATCCAAAAGTAAACGTTGACACTCCATAATTGCGCTATCAACATATGCACTGGAACTTCAAGTAGTAGGTAAAAACATTTTGAATTTTCCCCTTATTGTCGTCTTATGTTTTGGTGGTAAATACTAATGCATAATCAGCACATGCCAATTGTTAATTACATTTCTATATTTTTACGTGATGATTATAAAGGTCCTTTTGTATTGGATGCAGCGAGTTACAACTCCGACCAATGCATATCATGGGTTAGACATTCTATCTTTTGTCGTAAAGGGTGAAGAAGAGGAGACTGGATCGTAACCTTTGGCTAGCGAAAATACTACATATAAGTGAATTAGAAAATCGCAATATAAATTCCGAACTATGGATATTTATAGTATTGTTTAGTTCTATTTTGATATGAACCAACATTTGGGTAATATTGTCTATACCATAAAAAAATGTTTTGGGTAAATTTGCTTGACAAGAAACATATGTTTCTCGGATTTGCACGAAACAAAACGAAACAAGAAGGAAAACCGTTTCTCAAAACATTTCAAAAGCAAACCTGCTTTTGAATTAAACATTCTGACTTATATAACTGGTTTCTATACCATTGATCAAACTCTAAATTGTGAATTCATTCGCAAGATCATTAATGTTCAGTCACCCACACATAGTATCATATTTAACAAAAAATGAATAAAAAACCAAACAATTAGATAATTCGATCTAAGTTAAATGGGCATCTATGAGAAAACCATGCAGATGGTGCTCCATGCAAAGTTGTTTGATTTTGATGAAACTTTGCTGACATGTTCAGGTTGACCTCATATGAAAGTCATGCAAGTTTGAAGCCCTTACACTGCTGGTAACCATGGCAACGATAGGGATTTAGGGTATTTTCGAGTTTATTTATAGATGCATTTACTGAAATGCATAGATTTCATAAATTTCTCAAATAGAAATAAATACTATAATACTTCTGAGTGTTTAAATACTATAATAGCACAGATAGGATGTGTATGAAGTATAAATCACATAATTTTATTAAACATAATGATATATATAGAAAATAAGGGTGTGGCAAAACACATAAAATGATAAAAAATATGGCCTTTTCATCTAATCACACTAAAACAGACACTACAGCCCAAAAGTCGCTTTAATTTACCCTAAATTTCAGAAATGCTGTGCATTTTCTTTGGTTCAAAATATTTTGAAGGGATTTCGGTTGCAAATTAATTTTATAGATTTTATTGATCATTTAGATAGCCTCCCCCCCTTTTTTTGTATTTTCGCAATAAATTGAGGAAAGTCTCATATTTTAATGAAACCAAGCATTCAAAAATAAATACTTGAATTATACAGATTGTAACATGCAATATAGGTAAATCAAATAGAAAATTCAAAGTGAAATGGATTTTTGTGTCACAAACAATAGTAAGCATAAGGCTTAAAAAAGGGGGGAGCTGCCAAAGACAATTTTTTTTTGGTATTTTTTTTAATTCCAAATTCCTTTAGTACACTTGTCCCTATTACTTTAAAGAGTAAAATCCATTCATTTCTTCCTAGTAATCCCATTTTTGGTTATTGCAGCTTGCTAATTACTAAAGTTGTATTCTGGTTACTGAAAAATGATATGAAATTCAATGTCAAGTTCATCATATTGAAAAATCTTGACATACAGAAGTTGTGTCTGACAGGTAAACAAAATTAAGACATGTTGCAACCTTTTACTTGCATGCTGGTTACCATATAAGTCATTTTGATCATGAGTACCTGAGACAGTGTGGATAAAATCTGAATTTCTATTGTACAAAGGGAGATAATCCAATAAAAATGCTGATTTTTAAAACCTTACAATTGCATGTACATATTAATTTAAACTAACATACACTTCATCAATTTAATAAAATATAAACATATCTCTATTTGGTTATCTGGAGAGAGTGTTAATAGTGCATTTGAGCATATACTCTTGGTTTGCTTTTGTTGTAGTACTTTCTAAAATTCTCATAAAAAAGGTCTAAATTTATAAATTCTCTATTAGCATTGATAGTGATACATTTTTAAATATCTCAATCTGTATAAATGATCATAAATGTTATTATTTTTTATAGCATTAGTATTATATTTAACAATCAATGAAGATGATACAATAACACTAAATGGTGCTTACATGCAAGAATAAGATTATTATAAACATACATAAAAAATAATTCGAATTGACTTAGCAGCACAAGACAATTGTTGCATTAGCTATGGATTTTAGGGAAGTATTAAATTGTTTCCATACTATCTTATAATAATTTACATATATGTAACTACATGAACTATGAAAGGTAATTTACTAATAATTCAATGAATAAAACTAGTTAGTCAATCTAAGAAACAATTTCTGACAAATGAAAATATTATTATGTTTATCAAATGGCCAAGTACATTCGTAATCTTCTTTATTGTCTTCAATACTGATGACCTTTAAATACAGAAGTAATTTAGACTTCTTATTCGCTGATAAGAAAGCCTTGCTGATGGTGAGACAGTGAGAACATTCTATTTCCTAGCAAATATCTCTCTCTTCTTATTTGTGTTGCAACTGTGTGTTGACTTGGTGGTTTTCAAGACTTCAGCGAGATTCACATTGCCGTTTTTTTTCCTTTTTTTCAAAGCATATGAGTTTCATTTCAATTTATTTTTATTTGAGCTTGCAATTTTTTAACATCAACAGGAAAAATCAAAGACAGATCAGAGTCTTATTCAAGTATCAGTAATATTATCTAAGTTTTTCTTCATCATAAACATGTTTATCAACAAAAATGTGTCTCAGCAATCAATCTTCTTTCATGAACTCCAGTTATTTTTGGATCACCAAATGTCTGTAAAAAATAATAAGAAAACAATTGTTATACGTTAAATGATTGAAATTTCCTAAAAAGAAATTACTTATTAACTTTGTCTTAGTGTAAAATGTGTTTCGATTATCACAACTCTGACATTCCAGTACATAGAATAAGAAATAAAGTATACTAGCTAAAAATGGACCTAAATTTTATTTTTTTCTTATTCCAAGCTGCAGCAAACTTAATTTTAATGAAGTTAATTTTGCAGATTTCATCTTGTATTAATGACATTATGAATATACAAAAATAGGGGGATGAGTATTGATTGCAAATGAGACAAATATCCACAAAAGTTCAAATGAAATGAATGTAATGCCTCTGTACAACCTTCAACAATGAGAATAAAACAGCTCAAGGGTACATTCTATTACAAATACAGAGATTGCACCTTCATCAGGTTGGGGGGGGGAGCACTTTATAGACACTACATTCAAACTTGATTCACATGATACAGTTCAGAATTTGGATTGTAATGAATTATTAGACACATCATACATGTAGGTTTCTGACACAGAATAAATGTGGTAAAAGAACTGATGATTTTGAAATTGGACTTGTGCCAATATCCAAAATCTAAAGTTTAAAAGACATGATTAGATTTATCATATCAAAGAACCCCATATATGCAATTTTTAATGAATTTAAACAAAGTTAAAGTTTGGACCCCAATTTGAATCAACTTGAAAACTGAGCCCAAATTATAAATCTAAACATGCTAAATGCATGATAACATTTAGCATAGAAAAAAAAACTTCAATAATATTTTAATAAACTAACAAAGGTTTTTTTGCCCCCATGATCTTTTTTGCAATTTGAAAACGAATATTAAAAATCTAAACATATAAGAAGTATTTAACCCAAAAAAGTACAATACACCTTTTAATTTTGCATAATATCAAAGAACACCAATTATTCAATTGTTTTATGAAATCAAGTTTAACTTTTGACCCTTTTGACCCTTTAGCTGATATAGACCAATTTAAAAACAAGCCAACACATTTGAAATTGGTAAAACAATAAGCATAGGAATAAAATATATAATTAATTTTACAGCTAATTTCCTAAGGCATGTAAATCTAAGACTTCGGTTAGCTTGCATGGTTTGTTTGTATACTATACAATTGCAATTGACATAACGTCTAATTAAATTTAAAAGTACTCCATAAAGGTTCAAATATGCCTATATTTATTGTTTGAAGATATCAACCTTAATTTCAAAGCTTGAATCAATATTTATACAAACAGAGCAAGCAAACCTATCAAAGTTTTACGCTACACGCATTAGGAAAATAGCTGTAATAATGGTAAAAGTGTTTTTTTCAAAAATGAAAAATACAAATGTAGTCTTCAGGTTTACCATAAATGCATGTATACTATATATATAAATGAGGATCTCAGTGTCAAGCTGACAAGAAAACATATTTTTTTCTAGGTTTAGTTCTTATAAAGAGAACAATGATGAGTAATGAAAATTTTGTTGTGTAAATTGTACTGATATGGCCCTTAATTGATCATAAAAAAATTATTTGAGTGTTCTGTGTGTTATGTTTACTTTTTGTTCACCAGATTGTTAAAATTGAAGGGTTAATCTAATTTATTGATTATTTATCATGTTTTTACAATAATAAATGTAACTGGTCAATTTCCAATTTCTATATATGATTATATTTCACAAATAATGCCACAACACAGGTCTTATTTGCTGTCTATTTAGTAGTCTTTTGTTATGACTTGTTTGATTCATTTTTTTTATCAATTATACACAAAAATGTATCATATATTTACCTATGTGATCTATCATATCTGCTTTCATTTTAACATTATTTTTGTGCTTTTCCATCTTCAACATTAACCTGGCCTGTTGATAAGAAATAAAATATTGTATATTTGTACATTTGCATGATCAGTACAGTGAGTTACATCTACATGTACATTGTACATTAAGTTGTCTTAACATAATGCATTGGTTCATTGAAAAAAATTTTTTGTAGATATGATAATTAATTTGTGTAAATGTCATAAATGCTATGATATCAATCACATCATCAAGTAATTCATTTCTTCAGTATTGTTATTTTGAATTTGTTTTATCTGAGTAATCTGTAATGTTATAATCTCATGTTGCCCCTTCTGGGCCCTTTAATTTGGAATACATTTGTAGCATATTCTATTCAGATTCTATTTTATTAACGATAGAAGTAAAGACATGTACAAGGTCTCTTTCCATGTTTATAACTGTGATACAGCCATACAGGACCTGCACTAAGGAAATGTAAAGAAAAAGTCTCACAGTAACCAATTTTTAGAGAGAAAAATAACAGCTCATAATTTGTAAAACATTTTTTTGAGATTGAGAACCATATATTGTATCAATCTAGCTGCATTGTACAATGTACATGTAGTACTGGTAAAGGAATGAATAAAGACAGGAAATTCACAACTCTTTGGGAGCTATATTGTGACTTTAACAGTGCTTAATCAAAACCTGTCACAAAAATCTTTAGGGTAGGGATAAAAATAAAGGTAGGTAAGGGTAGTGCGGTTACCACACATACTTTTTAGTTGGCATAAATGTACAGTAGTTTTCGTATGTTTATGTAATTTATACGTGTTTCTCCTTTCTCCTTTTTTTAATATAAATTAGACCATTGATTTTCCTGTTCGATGGATTTTACACTAGTAATTTAGGGGTCCTTTATCTTGTTTATAGCTTGTTGTTCCGTGTGAGCCATGGCTCTGTGTTGAAGGCCGTACATTGACCTATAATGGTTTACTTTAATAAATTGTTATTTGGATGGATAGTTGTCTCATTGGCACTCATACCACATCTTCCTATATCTATCTACTGAATGTTTTCTATTTCAATGGGTTGTATTTAAAAAAAAAAAGGGATTTGAAGCAACCATTATTTTTAAATTAAGAGAAAAAAAAAACAGAGTCAATGGACTCTATTGACAATTTGTCAAACAAACTCAGGGCGAACAGACCTGATACCGGAGGGTTTTGTAATAGAATATATATTTTATCATGATTCTTGAGAGACTGATAGAGAAAAAAGTTTTTCTATTACACTTTACAAGGCAAACACATAAATCTTTTAGTTTCAGAAGAATTTTAAATCATTATAAATGTATGTCAATGAAAATTAAACCAGTGTTTGCTTCAAGAAAATTATGTTAATACGCCCCCCCTTTCCCCCCCCCAAAGAGAAATGGTATATGCTCTTCTTCCGATATTTATGTTTTGAATCAGATGTGATGTTTCTACAGTAGGTCTTTTTATGGTGTCAAATTGCTTTTTCTAACCACAAAAAAAAAAAAAAAATAACAAACTTACCAGAACCAACTGAAACTGAAAGTTTTGCTTTGAAATTTCCGTTGCTAGATTTGGAAGGGTCATGAAAGGATGGCAGCAACTCATTTTGTCTTCTTGTCTACTGCAATCCAACTACTGTCCATGTTTGCAGCATATGCATTTTAAAATGTGAGTCTGAAACCTAGACATGATAGTGATGGTCTAGCCTCATGAGTCATGTCTAGACTATCTGATCAGGATCAGACTTATCCCAGTGGCAGTGGGAATGTCTTTGCCACATGGTTTGCTATGTCTTTGTTACACTCTTTCAATAAAAATAAGTTTTTGGCTACACCGTACTCATCAAAAATATCATTATTTCCTATCCTTCTGCACATTTGTTGATTTCCCTCCTTCTGTTATTGACACTAAATCTACCTTTTATTGTGAAGAGTTTTACAAAGGGAGATAAGTTTAGCTATATTTTTCAGTTTTTCATCTTTTATTCAAATAAGCTTATATCAATTTGCAACCAAAATCCCGTTAAGGAATACTAGTTTGTAGTGAACCATAACGTTTAACAAAATATTTTTTTCAATTTGAGTGACTTTTGAGGTTTATGGACATTTTCAGTACAGGCTGATTTCAAATTTAAGAAAAACACAATTATGTCAATAAAAATAAAAACAAAAATAAAGGTTGAAATAAGATCCAAATTACAGTTTATTTTAGTAGAAAGTCTGAATTTTAAGGCCAAACAAATTTTTTTGTCATATAATACTTTGAACTATTCAATAAAAAAAAAACCAAAAATGTCCATTTTCAACAACATTTTCCAGCAAATTTGGTACTAAACAAGAATTGCCCTGTATTCACATAATTTGAGATAAATTGTCATGTTTTAACCATAGAACTATTAGATGTACTTAATACTTTACTAGGAACTCAAAATCAGCTGAAAATTCCACAACCCCTTTCATAATTTTTTTTTGATTTTGCATGGTTTTCTCGTAGACATCCATTTAAGAGAACAAATCACAAATTAAGACTTGCACATGTTACTTATGCAAATATTGGGCGGTTAACTAACAATAAAAGTACGACTCTAGCCTCTTTGAACTCTTCAATAACAACAACACTAAAAGCACAAGAACATGTACAAAAGTTCAAAATAACGTCATGTGGAATATAATTGCAGTCATTGTGTTTAGATGATATCTGCAGATTTAGTAATCACGCCCTCTTTTGTTTGTTGATATTGATGACTGTCTTAAAGTTTGTATTTCAAAGATTTGAAACTGCAATGTAATGAAAAGTGCAACATGAAGTGATATTGATATCAACAATACATATGTACATTTTTTTGAAAAAAATATTTTTGTAAACAACAAATTTGATTCCCACATTATCAAGAAAATATTGTCGACAAAAGGCGTATTTACATTTGTATAAAAATTCGTCCGCCATTACATAAAATGAAACAGATTCTCGAAAACTTTGACATCATTATGATAATACTCCAAAAGACTTGAAGTCCCAATTTAAAAAGTAATTATTTTTTTTTACCTCAGTATGTTATTCAGAGCAGATATAAAGTCATTCGGTGACAAAATTCAGCTTTACACTAAGAGTGTATTTCTTAACTTTCCTTTTATGAATATAATAGAAAGGAAAAAATTCGCCAGTGGAATTTCAATACACTATAAAACCCTAATATTTGTGATCATTAGATTTATTTAAAATGCATTTTTCTGATATTCTGTTATTCTTATTCGACCACAATACTAAGCACACATTTACAAGAGGATCATATACCAAAGTAAAATTACTGTTTATTACATTAAAACAAACTGAGTATTAACAATGACTTTAGTTTAACGCCATAAGATGTATACAACGGTACATCTTGATAAACAAAGGCTACTACCGTGCAGGTTTTGCAATATCACAGTAAACATTACCCTGTCACCTTAGCAAAGAATCATGAAAGAGCTAATGATTTTAATGATAGTTTTCATATTTGAAATGATATTTATGCATGATATGTACATTGAGAATTTGTAGATTTCGAAACCGAAAGTTGTTTGTAGTACAAATTGTGCAGACTTTAATAAAATATAACACTTGATTCAAATGTGGATGTAAACATTGCATATCAAACGTTTTTTTTATTGTTTAATTTTTCAAAAACAATTTTCAAGACGTCGCCAAGTGGTTTTTTTTTTCTATAAAACAATCATTATATCAATACGAAAATTTCCATAGCTTATTGCAAAATGGTTTGATTGGTTTTTAATTGTCGATTGAAATTGAATAAAACTATGTATTGCAACAAATTATCAATGACAGGAAACGATTGTTATATTTAAACAACTAAATAACAGGAAATTTGTCTTAATGTCAAAATGTTATGAATATTTAAATGGATACAAAACTCATTTGGATGATTTTATTGTTCTTGTGCTTTTTACCTTGGAAAGTCAAAGCAGGTAAATTAAACATATTTCATGTCGTTGAAAATTGTTGCCATTTGACTAGGGATTTTCCATTTTGGATTTTCACCGGAGTTCAGTACTTTTGTGATTTAACTTATTATCGAAAGTAAATTTGTTCAATTCTTAAACGAATATTATGGATATCGCATGAACATAAGAACAATGATAAAAATACAACGATCATGATAGACAATGAAGCAATTATCTACCCGATATTTACTATAGGTCATCGTGTTGTCTTCAAACGTAATACATGTACAAGTTTAAGTTATTTTCCAGATATATCTCAGTTTGAAATTGAGTAATATGACATGTTTTCAACAGTTAATACACTTCTATTCTTTAGTTGTAACAGACAAATAAATATGTTTTATCTTTGAACATGTAAAAGGCATGACCTGAACAGATCTGAGGTCTCTGAAAAACAAATTCCATAATAGTGCATGTGATGAATTTACCGAAGTGAATTCTAACCAATTTACTAAACATAACTTTATAATTAATTGTTTAATTTTGAAAGAGCTGTACTGATCAAAATGGCTGATAAATTTTGTTATTTGTTGACCAAAGATTCACAAAAAAAACTTTTATTTTATTTTTTATTGCAACAGTGTGCAGGATTCCTCGAAATGACCTAGAGAAAGTATTTCAACTTAGTATTCATGTTTCGAGTTAGATATTATGACTTAGTTATAAGGCTTACCACCACAATTCAATTTGTTCGTTGATTCATTACTTTCGTCATTTAAATTTAAAAAAAAAGGATAAATATATGTTTAATTTAAAAACACAAACAACATGATTTCAGACTGCTTATTAATAGAAACGTCAATACTTGTAATTAGACAATATACGTATAGTGTCTTGAAATATGAAATTTATTTGTATGAGCACGGTGGGTATGGTTGTCCTGCGAGAGAACGTTCTGTGCTGGTGATTTGGTCCTGTCAGGTGCTGGTGGGTCCTGATTCTGTGCTGGTGGGTTTGTTTACATTGTATCAGAACGGCAATAAAAGGACTGTTTTGTTGCTTAATTTTTCTCTGACGCGTCATAAGTACCATGTGAAGTATATTACAACAATATTATATAGCAAAAGTCGTTCAAGTTCGTTAAACGGAATTGCCCTGACGCTGTGCTGGTGATAAGAAAAACGGTCCTGGTTCTGTGCTCCTATGCCCTGGTTTTGTGCCTTTATATTTTAGTTAAAAGTGGCATATGTTCAAGATCATTGATGCTGTACTGTTATTGACTAATTAACTGTTGTCTGCATTGACATTGTTTCGAATCTGTTTACTGTTATTATGAGAGAAAAAATACCCCTATTTTTTTATTTTTTTTTTAAATTAAATGTAATCTTATTTATTGGCCTGTTAATGGAACCCTTCTTGCCCCCTTTTGAGATAAGAAAATATGTTTACGATTTTCGGGATTACGATCATTTTGCAAGATCACCAAAATACGTTGTAATTTATACAATACTTATATATATAAAGTAGAGATGATGTGGTATGTTTGTTGTCAATGGACAAATTTACATAAGAAACCAAAGGAAGTATGTGTTAACAACCATACGTCATCGTACGACCTTCAACAATAACCCATGAAATAAAAATGTAAAAGGTTTTGCATAAAATGGAGAGCAAAAATATAGAACAAAGGACTTTCTGAGCGTTGGAATCATATGTCTTTAGCAGCTTAAAACTCATTTTTTTTTGTGAACAATTTAGTGCTGACTATAAGAATGACAATAGTATTGCGGGTTTTTTTGTTTGGTTTTTATTTTTGGTGGTGGGGGGGGGGGGGGGAATTGGGGGTAAGTTAGAGCGAGGTTACAGTGAAAGTTTTAAGCTTGGAATAGAACACACCATCTCTGTAGTAATGACTCCTTACTAAGATATTTCACTTCATCCATTTTTTTCTGCATTTTTTGATATTGTGAATTCCTAGTATTATTATATTAAAATGTAGCCTTAATTTAAATTACAGACAGCCGAGTACGCATTTTACTTTCAAGGCGTGTTTACGTTGATTGTTAAAGTCCTGAAAACGGATAAATGGAAACAAAAATGTTTGATATATCTTGCTTTTGATTCAGTTTTTTTAAACATAAATTAAGGTATTAAGGTATTAAGGTATCATTTAAGTAGGTAAGGTATACTACCCTCCTTTCGAAGTAGCCTGGTCCTACAGACAGAAAGATGTGTCATTTGTCGGACTAGTCTACTCATAAAGTAGGGTAGTTTACATAACCTAACTGACTTTTCTGTTCAGCAAGCAAGATAACCAAAGATATTCCCTTTGTCTACACACTCATTGAAATCGGCTTTAATATTGCAAAAGTTCAAGCAATTTGGGCAAAACATACCAAGTAAAAAAAAATCAAAAGGCAAATGTCTATCTACCTTGCACATTTCAGAAAATTCATATCAGATAACGAAACTGGGTCCAGCAACATGTATAAGCAATTTAAGATTTTGACCCTCACAGTTTCCATTCACCACAAATATTCTCGTTATAACGAATCATTTCAAATACAAAAATACCAGTTGCAGCCTTTTGTTTATCTATTAATATATGTATACGGATAAATTTATGAAAGGCAGCAGGGTCACCAGGGTGAGGAGTCCATGTCATCTGAAATAAATGCTAAGCATAGATCTAGAAAGTATGGTGGCCGGATGCGGCCATTTCGCCTATTCGCGTTTTCGCGTTTTCTCCTTTCACTTTCACGCGAAATCGGGAAATCGAGAAATCGAGAAAGCGAAATCGAGAAATCGAGAAATCGAGAAATCGAGAAATCGGGAAATCGAGAAATCGAGAAAAGTAAAAACTCGAAAACACGAAAGCGAAAACGCGAAAACGCGAAATGAATTTCTCGATTTCGCGTTTTTGCTTTCTCGATTTCCTGATTTCCCGATTTCCCAATTTCTCGATTTCTCGATTTCTCGATTTCCCGATTTCCCGATTTCCCGATTTCCCGATTTCCCGATTTCTCAATTTCTCGATTTTGCTTTCTCGATTTCTCGATTTCCCGATTTCGCGTTGGAAATGTGAGAGGAGAAAACGCGAAAACACGAAAAGGGGAAATGACCGCAATCCGCCACCATAAGAAAGCGACAGATAATCATGACATTAAAAAAACTCTCTTCTTTTCGACTTTTTTCGAACAAATTGAAACATAAAATGAATTATATAGTATTGTGGAATTTTTAACTTGTGTTCAATTCATTGGTTACACCTTTTACTTGTATAACAATCCTGTCAAGTATGAGCTGGGTAAAATATTTCAGAAAAGAAGATGGAAATGTGAAAGTTTCCGTGCGTCAGGTGCAGCAGCATACGAACAGTTAACATGCCTCGTCAGGGTGGAAGCTAAAAAGTCCACAAAAATTTGATTTAAAACCTTTATTCGTTCCAACAAAGTTATTGAGATTTTGTTGAGGATTTAACCATCTACGACAACAAGAATTTTTTTTTTAGAATTTACAGCTCTTCTATAAGTATATGCAAAGCAAACCATTGATCAAATTGCTTGCTATGATTGTTTGGATGTTTGTAAACGACAGGTAAGTAGTCTGTTTACTATATACTAGAATTTGTTTGGACAATAAACATTAACTCCAATTCCTGTCAGTTTGTATTTGTCCAATCAAATCCCAGTATGTATTGAAACTCCGCCTACCTATTGTTTGAAAACATCCAAGCAAACATAGCAAGCAAGTCAATCAAAGTTTTTTTTGCATGCTTTTATAGAAGAGCTGCACTATATAATGCAAAGAAGCGTTTAAGTCTTTCGCCAAAAAAAACTATCAATTTTAGTTTGTCCTATGTAAACTTCCGTACCATTTCCTTCCATTCATGACTGTAAAATATTTCTTGGTACCTTCTTAATTCCTTTATAAGTCTTATGTAAACATAATTATGACATAACTGATGTGAGCACAAGATTCACTGCACACTTTTAAAGTTCTGCTTCATCAAACATTAAAATGTGAACTTAAGTTTTGAGACTTTTTCAATCGACACGATTGGGATTTTTGTATATATGAGAACATGGTTTATCTATTAGTTGAAAATGCGGCTTTGAACTAGCTTTCAGTACCTGCGAGCATTCGTTGTTCAATAATGTGTGTCTTTGTGTTATTATTTTATGTGATAAATTGTTGTGTTGGTACACCACTGTAACAATGAAGGAGGAAATGAGGAGGGTTGGTTGGGTGGAAGTGGGGAGGGGTATGCGGAGCGCTAACAAACATGTCTATGCAGCATGGGCTTTGACCATTGATGAAGCATCAATGTAAGGGGCATTTAATATCTTAATAAAACTATTCTTATTTTAGATACTATATATTATTATCTGATATTGGACAAAAGATGTTGCCCTTTTATGTAATTATGTAAAACAAGTTACGATCATTTGAAAACACATATTAAACAACCAAATGGATGCACAAGAGCTAAAATAGGAGTCATAGATCCTATTGACAACAATTATCTGCCCAATTTTATTGATTTTGTAACATTTGTTTCAAATATGACCAACTTCTTATCCAAAATCACCAGCACCGTATCAGGACCCACCAGCACAATGACAGGACCCACCAGCACAGTATCAGGACATGAATAAATTGAGAAAATTCTAAATTTTAATAAATTGCAAAGTTTTTTCACAAAATAGTTTTGTCGTGTGGATTACGGTATAGAAAGCGGACTCTATGAGCATTTTTGTTTTAGATTTTCAGTTCTAGATTTTCTGAAAATGAGCATGTTTGTGCTACGCTTACTGAAACAGTTTAGAGGGTCAACTTTTTAATGGTTTACATATGAACCCATAAGAAACAAAATTGAAAAATCTCAACTGTTTTCTTCCATTTTTTATGAGTGAAAACGTAAAAAATCATCATTTTCGTCTTTGTTTACATTTTTTCATTGATCACCAGCACCCGTCAGGACCGAATCACCAGCACAGAACGTTCTCTCGCAGGACAACCATACCCACCGTGATGAGGCTTAGAAACGAGGGAAATGCGAGGTTATACCGAGCATTTCCCCTGTTTCGTGCCGAATGCAAATAAATTTCATATTTCAAGACACTAGACGTATATTGTTTTTATACTGAAATCGATAAAAATTTTAAAAAATAACAAAAATTTGTAAAAAATATTGTTAAAAAAAAAGTGTTTGGAATTTCCCTTTTGGGGTACCATTTTGGGGTATTTCCCTATGACCGTAGTCAAGGCGGTAGGGCATTGACATTTTAAGGAATTAGAAAGGGAAAATGAACTTAATTAATAACTTTAATAAACATGGTATATACATTACCAATTTGAAGACATAAGTTTAAATTCATAAACGTTTGACCATTTTTACTACACGTTGTTATGGTTGTGACGTGATGTTGTTGGTGAAATACAGTAGTGCCGGTAAGAAGGCGGGGCTTATAGGTTAGTTGAGGTCATTGACGTATAAAGCTAACGTTTATACGTATAGCTTTATCTGTATAGTAAGATAGCTGATTGCAGTATAAAAAGATTAAAAAGAATAATCCGTATTTAAAAAGATGACCTCATCAACCCAAAGTAATATGCATTGGGTAGATTAATTCAGATATAAGTTGCTCAGTATCCGTCCACATGCCCTCTGAATCGATGATTGGCGGTTACAAATCTGATGTATGGTAACATTTACATAAAATATCTGTTTCTAACCATACGGCAAACATTGATTGAAAATTTTGTTTGAGGTAGTAACTTTTCAATTTTTACTATTTTAGGCCATGGCATGACAATAACTCCCAACAGAATGACTTGGCTAGATAGCTTTAGTTACTGTAGCTTAGCTTCTGAAGACAGTATACCCTATTTAGCTGACGGCGAATACAGAGGTTGGGGTGGTGGGATTTATTTAAACTCGCAATGGATGTTTCATAAAGGTAACAATACAATCAATAGTGTAATAGGGTATCAAAGTTAATAGCATTGTTCTTTTATAAGATAGAGGTTATACTAGCTATCTAATTGCTGGATAAATCCGTATATTTATGTCTTTCTTTTAAATCTTTAACACTCTTTTTTTACGACTTTAATAATGAGCAAAACCCGTATTGCAGAGTTACCTACACATGAAAGGGGATATAACAATATTGAACATATTTTTCAAAAAGCAATAAACCACGTTCAGGTTATAACAGTGTAATATTCAAAACAAATACGACAAACAACAACAATAAAAATGATTATAGATACAAGTAAGTACTATAAAACGCTTTTCGTCGATAACAAACTCAGTAGTGACGCTCTAATAAAAATGTAAGAAGGACAAATAAAGGTTGAAGTTTAAAGCGCATTGAAGACTCACAAAAGGTTTTGGCTAATGTGACAAAAATGACAATATATTGTCTTGGTAGAAAATCCTTGGTATTTCATTATTTATTCACGTTTTGTAAAAAATCAATCTATGATTAGGAATTTCCAACTGGATAACAGGTACTTTATTTGTTTTATTTTTTATTAGATTAGAAAGATTAGAAAATTAAAACAATAAATAGAATTGCATCGCTTAGAAATCGTTTCATTGACAGTTTGATAGGAACACTTTAATTTATCATATATTTTGGACGAGATATTACTTAACTGTTGCATACAGATTATCACATGTAACCGTATTTATTGTTATCGTTATTCGGATTGGTTTCTTTATGGGCAAATACCAGTTTTTCTTTCCGCAACAATGATTTTACAAAGGTTTGTGTGCACCTAATTAACCTGATTTGATCACAATAAATCATCCCAAAAATTTATAAAACATTTGCTGGACTAACAGTTGATGCTTTAATAGTTATGTTTGCTACCAAAAATTACTCATATTCCCCTTTTATAAAATTCGACTTCGACGGCTGATATTCCGCACATCGAACATAAGGATTACATAAAACTCATAATAAAACATATTGAAGGTTGATATCTAGTTACTGAATAAGATACTTCTACAAAGTGTGTAATATTGTAGAGAAGTATCATTCAAGAAATACAAACGATATTGAAATGTATCTGTCTAAAATGTAATTTCCAGTGACACTCGCATATATGTCCGTCGTCAATCGACATGCGACTTAAATTTATACTTACATGTGACATACGAGTTTCGTTAATAAATAATAGATATAACAGGTGTCTTTCCCTTCACGAATTCCAATCTCAATTTGATGAAAAACTTGATTACTTTATGGTAAACATTGTATTATCTTATAATGAATGTACTTGAGCCGAGAAGTAGAAGCTTGGTGAGTGTTTTTTTTTTTTACGGAATCATCTCTACTATTGTACCACATGTATCATCATATAAAAAAAACATTTAACAAAAGTAGCAATGCTTAGTTATGCGTTTTTTAGATATCGGTTTCGTGAATTTAATTGTTCATATACAATGTTTGTATTCTTTCATTTCAAGGATGTCATAGCAATTCTGGATCAATGAATAGTAATGGTGTCTATGATATTAAAAGGTTAAAACCAATACTTTGTTCAGAGAAATGTAAAATGAACGAATATTTTGCAATGAAAGTAAGTAGCGCGTTTTCTTTTTTATATAATGCTATTGCTATTTACTTAAACGTGACATTGGAAATTTCTAATTTATGTTGCAATTATTTACGGCTTCATTGTCCCTGTTCTTAATTTTGTCGTGCCGTTGCATTGATAGCTCTCATTATTAATTGTGTATGGTTTTGAAGACTTTCGATTTAATTTGAAATTTTAACCATGCCAACTATTTCTCTTTTTTTAAGTGTATCTGCTTCACATTACACATAAATCATGTAAATTTCATAAGTTTTAAGATTATGCCATATGCCAATGTACCATTGTGATACATGACCAACTGCAAAATTCACCCTTTCATTCAGCTAGCACCAATAAAACCCCTATAACCACACAGTTGTGCTATTATGTTATTTATGTAGTTGAGCTTATTCTGTACCTAGGGAACTTATTATACTTGTATTGCAGTACAACTGGTGTCTTTGTCTACATTCTCTTTACAATTTGGAGGAAGTTGATTCGTCAAAGTGCACGTACAAATGTGCAGGGTCAAACAATAATGTATGTGGAGAAAGATCTCATTTTACCGTGTACCAGCACTTTATTGGTACGTGATTTGTTTAAATTTGCCTACTATTGTAGCATACAAACAGCTTCTCTTTATTTTTCACCAAAGATTAAAAACGCTTACCTTTAAATACATACATATATATTTATTCATGAAAACACAAAAATCAGGTAAGTATATAATGAAGTATTATTTATATGGTTAAGACGTTTTCATCCTTAACGGGACTTATGTAACTCAGTAACGTTACCACGGGTAGTATTTCCTTTACGCATTCAGGTTTGCTTTAAATGTCTCAATGAAGTGCTTCTCCAGAACCTTTCTATATTCGTCATCATCAACGCGGCGACATTTTTAGAACGGCAACATTTTAAATTTTCAATTGGCGCATATGTCTAGGTGTTCACTTAGTGGTATTTTCTGTAAGTTTGGATGGCTGGTTTGTTGTTTGTGGACACGTTCTCTTGTACTTAGTTTCCGAGTTTGTTCGATGTAATTTCCTTTACATGTTGGGCATGTTGTACAGTAAATAAATTTCTGAATGTGCAAGTCATGTGTGCAGTTACATGAACTATTTATAAAAATAAAGATATAGGAAGATTTGGTGTGAGTGCCAATGAGACAACTCTCCATCCAAATAACAATTTATAAAAGTAAACCATCATAGGTCAATGTACGGTCTTCCACACGGAGCCTTGGCTCACACCTATAACAAGCTATAAAGGGCCCCCAAATTACTAGTGTAAAACCATTTAAACGAGAAATCCAACGTTCTAGTCTATATGTCCACTTTTAAATGTTTCTGATAAACACGTTTTAATATAGTTATAGCTATCGTTACTTCAAATTCCACATCCTGAATCTCTACATGTTTTCACAAAAACATTTGCAATTAAATTGCTCTTTTGAAATCCTTTTTAAGTTTATTGGTTGTCTCCTACCATTTATTATAGAGTTCGATGGAATTATTTTCCTTATCCTCTCACTTTCCATTAGAAAGGGTTAATTCGTTTTGATGGCGTTATACACATTGGTGATGCCAGGATCATGCGTATTGACGAACGGAATTATGATTTTTTATGTTTTTTGTTTAGTAATTCAATGTTGAGTTATACTGCGTTCTTCAGCCTTTTTTTCGCTTTTTAATATATTTATATATATGTGTGCGTGTGCGTATGAGTATGTGTGTGTATTTACACAAAATCATATTCGTCCCGAGTTCTGTAAAAGCGGTTGTCATTATGGAAAGCAAAACACTAAACTAAAAGTGCTATCAAAATCAAATTTATGTGCAGATAATGCTCAACTAGAAGTATTTTGGTATATCGATTTTGCAATGAATAGATAAGTTTTATAGATATTTATCCATTCAAAAGACAGTCAACAATTTAATTTATGTTAATTCATATTCATTGAAATTCATTTAATTCATAGGTAAATCCAAACCCAAGCCTGATGTCGATCAAAGATTTGCCTGCTCTGTTATTATGCCTCGAAATGGTACGTTTGTACTGAAAGCTGTAGACTGCTCTTCTAAATACTGGACAGCATGTGTAATATATGGAGGTAAATCTTCTCAAGAAAAGTTAGGTTACCACTTGTCCTTCCTGATTCAATAGTATGACGTTCTATAATAATTACTCTTAGAAGTATTCAGTATAAATATACTCCATCTCAAACTAGTTTTTATATATTATTTAATTTATCCTTTTACAAATTTTGATGTATACTTAATACAAAAGTCGATAAGTCTGAAAAGACCAGTTTTGTCTGAAATTGCATGATTTTTTACTCGACATTCTTTATTTGTCTGAATAATTATAAAACAATTTTTGACATAGTATAAATTTGTCTAATAAGGTTATTAATTTTTTTTGACAAATATCTTGACAGTATGGACAGTGTCTAAAAATTTCCCGACACTTTCTGTATTATCTGATAAGCGTCTTGGTTAGTCTGGACCAATTCTTGACTGTCTTAAAATTGTCTCGATCAGTCTTGACATATTATTGACATTATTAATAATGTCTGAATATGTCTGGACATATTCTTCACATTCTAAACAATGTCTGAATATGTCCCGACGCAGTCTTGACAGTCTCAAATGTGTCTTTACACTATCTCTACAGAATAAACTTCGCCTGAAACATGTACAGAATCGTTCTGCACTGTTTATAACTTTCTATTGCTGTTATATACTCCGTTTTATTTTGACTAAACTAGACTTTGAACAATCTAGGATTAATTTTGTATAGTAAGATACCCTTTGAGTGCAACTAAGTTGGAACACTCTGAATAATCTTCCATGTAATTTATTTTGATTAAATTTTTTAAAACGTTTAATTATTTTTTCACTTGGAATATACGTCAAAGTTACTGACAAACAGCATTTAGATTTTTGCCGTTCGCAAAACTGCCATACTTAAATAGCTATATAGGTGACTTGAGGTAGTTTTAAAATGTGACCATGTGTCTCTTTTGGACACAACAATTCATCTTTTGCCTTTGTGTAGCTAAAAAGAGGGCGCTTTTTCGTTTAGGTCAAAAATAAAGGCAACAGTAGTATACCGCTGTTCACACTGATAAATCCATGGACAAAAAACAAAATCGGGGTAACAAACTAAAACTGAAGGAAACGCATTAAATATAAGAGGAGAACAACGACACAACATCACAATGTAACACGCACAGAAACGGACCAAGCATCAGACAAAATCCCACGAGAATAACAAATATAACATCAAAACCAATTTGTTCCCATCTTAATTCAAAAACCTGATTCATTTTTTTACAATAACTAAAAACATTTTTTCATTCAAATTTGAGTCTAATTTTATTATTTTTTATCAAAAATCTTTGGGAATTATTTAATTCATTTTTTAAGTTAAAATAATTAACTTCATAATTTTGCTGAAGAAAATCCATTTTTATTCAATTTGTTTTAATCAAAATGATAATGTTCATTTTCATCTATCAACAAACTTTTTAAATGGTAGTAGGATGGTCGGTCAACTGATAAGATGTAAGGCTGATTACAGGTCGAGCAGTACTTTTTCATTTTACAGTTATGTGTACCATTGGGTGTGGAATACCTTAATGTTATGGGGGACATCCTGTCCACCGGTAATACTTATATTCCAACAGATGACACTACACAAATTTTTATCTTTTAAGTCAAGGAGTAAGACTATAAAATCCTTTGAAGCATTAGGATACCGTCATACTTTGCTATTTATAAAAACAATATTTTGGTACAATCATTATTTAACATATTAACATTGAATATTATGAATCTAGGATGAACTATGTCTACAATATAATTGATTTTAATCATTTAGTAATTATCCATACAAATTAGAATCGAAACTTGTAATTATTTACATTGTTTTATACATGTATATCAACATACATTTGTACCCATATTTCTATTGTTAATACTTTAGATTTCATAGCCATATTTGTATTTGTTATACTATTTATATACCCGTATTTTCATTTATTTTACATGCCCAACTTTTATTTTTGTTGTTCGAAGTGTAATTGTAAATGAAACAACAGTATATTATATAAAGAGAAATAAAGATTAAAGTTATATCATGAATATTAAGAATTGTCAAGTAATATTTAAATACAATTTAAAATGTTCAGAATATGTCAAGCCGTTCTGAGAAAAAATAAGAATGTCGAGAATATGTCAAGAAATTACAAGACAGTATTCAGATGTCAAGAATTGTCAAGAAATGTTTAGAACATATTCAGAATGTTAAGAATTTGTCAAGAAAAAGTAAGACACAAGTCATACTTTTGGAGAATGTCAAGTAAAAGTTCATGCAAATCAAGACAAAAAATGTTTTTTTCAGACTTTTAAACTTTTGTAGTGAATGTATCGATTCATTATCACATTGTGCTGTTTTAACATGACGTTGTTTCACATTCACATTAAATAAAGATATTCTGCGATTGACGTTGGAAAAGTGTCAACTATAGGAAATACTGCACACTCATTTCGTATAATATATTAACCACAAATCACAAAATGAACTTTTAAAGTGATTATTTGTTTATTAAATGCTCAATGTTGTATAAACATATTTTATGCTAGCCGGAAAAGTCCAAGACAAACACTCAATGCCATTCGTTTATTCGACAATTGTGTCGTCAACCAACTGTTTTCCAGATGAGAACGTTAGTTTACCAAGCTTGATTTGACATCGTTTGAATAGAAATATCATTGATATTAATTCAATACAAGTACACTAAAAAGGAAAAGATGAATAGAAGTATGACTTGGATTAGTAGCTTTTAAAACATTTTTAGACATTTTGCTGCGAGTTGATAACTTATCATTTTCCTGACAGGAATGAATGATTTATAGTTGCATTAAAATATTTCTCATTTTTGTAAGTGTTATTTTGTGTTCCCAATACCTGTCATGAAGCCTTCACACAATTACATTTTGTGATGATAACTCGCGTATATTTTTGACAATTATTTCCTTTTAATAGTGGTAGTGTCCTTTTTTCATCGTTTTAGCTTCGTTATTCTTTTGAAAGTAACATTTGAAACTTCTGATGGCACTTTAACGTCGTTATCAGCTATTTTTTTCAAAGTAATAAAGCTGTAATACACAATTAACGGAGCGAATATACAGGGTAATGTAGGTTAAGGAAAGTACGATACATTGATGGTGTACTGATAACTCATTGTGTCGTCATCTATAGCGTGCCGTAAGCCATTTGTGTGTAGGAGTTGCATTTAATGTTGATGGTTTCAACTTTTCATGGTGCGAAACGATCCATGTATCCTACATCATAGATTTATCAGCCCATTAAGTAGTGACGTATATAAATCGCCAACAAATAAAATAGAACATTCACCTGATTCAAACAGGTCTATATCGAGACATTATATCTTTCAATGATTTTGTATTTTTTTTTTAATTTTTAGAACAAGACAAGTTTGTACTGACCTGGAATATTTATCCAAATGTTCGTTAAATGTCAGTGATTGAATTAAAACATCTCCAAGTTTATTTCGATCTATTTCTGGATATAAATGAGTTAATCAGTAATAAATTGTTTCACATGTCTAATGCATGAAAAGATTAGTATATTAAATTATAACAACATTCCGGTCGGGTTGATAGTTTTGCCGGTCACTATTACCTTATCGTCGAGCTCATTAAATTCACATTCTGCTACGAGGTCTTTATACCTATATATATTTTTTTTAATATATGTAATCAGTCTCTTTTTTTATTTTAGTAACTAGACAACTCGGATTCACAGAAATTTATCAGTCAGTAATTATTAGATGTGAACACGTCTTCCTTGAATTCATATTTTGTTTATGTTACTTTAATATGTTTGTTTCAGTGTCTTCGTTTATTTCATTTTCTTCATTTTAGTTACCAGGCAAATGGGATTCACAGATTCTTATCAGTCGGCAGGTAGTAGATGTTCCTCGTCAAATGGGTCAATACTTAGCACCATCGACAATCTTGATAAATTGGAGGATGGAAGAGAGTACTGGTCAAATATCTTTAGATCCAGATTTCTGAAATGGACAACTAAGGCAACATTCGACGAAGTCTGTTGTAGGTTTATATGTAAATCAATTCGTAAATTCAGAAATTATTGCGATGTTTTTATTATTGCGAAAAATGTGACAGTGTCATATTCGCAATAATTTAAACTCGCATTTTGAACATTTTAATCTGATGTAAATAGGATTTTTTTCAATATCGCAAAAATTAAAATCGGGTTTTTAGTCTAAAATGACAAAATCACAATAATAAATGCACGCAATAATTTATGAATTTACAGTAATTGCATTTAATTCGAATTGTTCGTACCACGCAAGCCATTTGGTTCTGTTGATGATAACGATAATAAATCACATTACTCATACAAGTAAACGTTACAATACTCACTCCAAAACGGTTCTCAAGCACATGTTTACGTTATCATTGAGGAGCTCATACGTTTAGTACATGACTGGTTCGGGTGTCCCAGTTCAATGTATTCTGTGTAAGACTGATTCAGCGTCTAATGTTGTGAAGGACGATATAAGGTGTCAAATGTGGTGGCTCTTATGTTGTACGGTTTTGTGCTGTTTCGTCATGAGAAAGTTGTTCTTTCTTTTTCATGGTTTTTTACATTACGGATTTTGTCATTTTGTGTTGTCTACTATTTTCATTACTCGGCGCTATGATTTTTAAATCAATGTTCCCTTTTTATGCTAAGCCTGTTTTTTTTATTCATTCAAGTAAGATTAGTTTATTCGATACGAATACTGTAAATTCAGAAATTATTGCGAGGTTTTTATTGTTGCCAAAATTGCGATAGAGTTGTAAACGCAATAATTTAAACTCGCATTTTAAAATATTTTATATGAATAAGAAAGGATTTTTCCAAAATCGTAAAAAAATAAAATCGCATTTAAGTCTAAAAATGACAAAATCGCAATAATAAATTCACGCAATAATTTCTGAATTTACAGTATATAACAGGTCGCCGCATTAACCTTGACAATTGATTTCGTATTCAAATCAATTTCTGTGAATTAATACTTGTGCAACTTACAAAATATCCTCGATATTTGTGGGTAGCTAAAATAATTGAACATGTTGAATTGATTGATGCTTCTACATAAAACCTACACTGAAAAACAAAAGTAACTGTTCATAATGTCTGAAGGAAAGGAGTATACTTTTCATTCTATTTTAGATCAAACTCATTGTAAAGTCAAAGCATGGAATACTGCGCGAATAATATCATCATATGAAACATTTCAATATGTATGGTACAAATCAGTTATCAAAGGTACCAGGATTATAAATTTATACGCCAGATGCGCGTTTTGTCTACACAAGACTCATCAGTGACGCTCAGATCAAAATAGTTAAAAAGCCAAACTAGTACCAAGTTGAAGAGCACTGAGGACCCAAAATTCCAAAAAAGTTGTATAAATATATGATATCAAGTTAAGGCCACACGGCACATATTTGTTTTATCTATGATCCAGGGGGCAAAAACACACGAAAAAAATAACCATATCAGTCAAAGGAAAATATGGACAGAATATCCATTCTAACAATAAACTCGTCCTAAATACTAGCTATAGGAATACAAATTAAAAGCAAGATATCTGTTGTGTCTATGAAATACTCATTAGTGACTTCGAATCAAAGCTTGAAAAATGTCATATTGAGTACGAAAAGGATGAGCCTTAAGTACTCAAAGTTTCGAACGGTTTTAAGGAATAGAGGTTACTGTAATGTATTTATAATACTCGGAACGAAAATCTCTACCCTTTTTATCATATCTATAGTTTTGTTAACAGTTAATCCATTATTTTGACCATATTAATGATACATTTGTAATCAATGATAAAAAGTAAAATCTCAAAAATACTGAACTCAGTGGAAAATTCAAAACGTAAAGTCCATAATAATATATATATAATTTATTAGCCTCCTATTGGAGACTATATAAAAAAGCAAAGACAATTACAATTGATCATATACAAACAACACGAGTTTTTATTTACACAAAGATAGTTAATAAAGACAGGATCACGACGAAAATTTCAATTATTTACACATGTTCTTTACAGTTTGAAGATAATTTGTGTACTACTACATTGTAGTAGCAGTTGCGGTTCGGCAAAAATTTACAAGAATTGTAATTAAAATTTACACACATGAAGTTAAACTCTTTGCGTTCCTAATTATCTAAATCAAAATCGGTGTCACAGGCAGAATACAATTTATCAATTTATTGTCAGTCATATTTCCTAAGTAAACACTAAATGTAATCGGGTTTATGTCTACAACACTCCTCCAAAATTGATCTCGAGCATCAACTATATAGTCACATGATAGTATCACATAAGTACAAGGATCATCAAATAGTTTATGGATTGTCCATGGATTTATGAGTTTGAACAGCGGTATACTACTGTTGCCTTTATTTACTACATTTATCACATAATATTCTGTTGTTTTGTAAGTTTTTAACGTATTATACAGCACGTTAATGTAACAAAATGGGCATACCTGCGCATCAGTGGGTGACGTAGTGTTACTCTCCACGCCGCATGCAGTACACAACACGAGTGAATGTCTTTAAAAACAAACAAACCGGGATCCACTGCAATAAGATGATGCCACAATGTGATAAATTGACGACTTGACTATCGATTTCCAAGTTGCAGAACTTTGAAATTGTCCATCATTGAACAACAACTGATCTATATTAATAAGAATTTACAGACTTTTACATGAAAGATATATAAACCCAAACCTATGTAGTATCTATGTTCAATAGCTATATATACGTATAGTACACATGTGCATATAATAACAAGTTATCAGAAACGTCCTTGCTTACATAATGGATATTGAAGTATTCCAAAAAAAATCACATTACAATCTCAGTGACTCTTTATAAAACTCTGAAAGATAAGACGATAAAATGAAACAGGTAAACACAGAAGATTTTTGATATCGTTCATTTACCCTCCTCCTTTGATTATGCATCAACGTCATCTTCAAATATACTAGGAAAATGACAGAGCTGATGTAAAATATTAATATATTTACAGTCTTTTCTTAAAAAACTATAAGATTTCCTAAATTGTAATTCACTTTCTCAGCAATGCACATGCAGGAAATGGATCAACTCGGTCAATTTTTCGGCAAATTTAATGTTAAAAATGAATGATAATCATATTGTACACAAATTTGAGACATATACGATTTTCAAAGAGGGCATTTCCAAAATTGTTAAACTTATTTCAATGTTTAAGAGTTGTTTTGTTTAGGTATATCAATTTGTCATCAAACTCAAACTTCGTTTTACTTTTTACTTGAAAGATATAACCTTTTTGTTTTATTATTTTTTCAGTTGAAGTAAATGGATTGTTAAATTTGAATTGTTTACATTTAGACGTGAAATACAGGAACGTTAAGTATCAGCCATTGCCTTGTAATTACCCGTACACGGCCATCTGCAAGCCCAAACAACCAGGAGATCAAGCTGTCGTTAGACAGTGTCAAACTAGTAAATATTTAAATTTGTATATTTCTTATGTATATAAAACTTAGGTGACATGTTATAACTGTCAATGCGGCAACTTTCCGGCAAAGTTCAATTGAAATGGATTCTACCAACAATAGACAATAGTACGGCCTTCAACAATGTTAAAATTTCCAACCGTATAATCTTAGCTTGCAGGCTGAAACATTGAAACATGAAAAATACGGAATTATTAAATTGAGAAAATTAACGGCACAAAACAATAAACGAAAAACAAATAGGACAAACATCAACAAGCAAGAGCCATTAAAATACAGGCTCCTGACTTTGGTTAAACATGTTGTTAAGCGATTAGTCCTCCCCTAACCTGAGACAGTTGTGTAACAGCACACCATAAGAAAAAACTATCAAAATCAGTTGAAAATGACTGAACTCATCAGATCGATTCGAAGCATTAAACATGTCTTACAAAATCTCAGACCGGACAAAGCAGGGTACATCCCTAACAACAAAAGACTGAAAGTACATATCTGAGGGTACTGTCAGTTGCTGACAGCTAGTTCATCGCCAATATCAACTAATAAAAGAAACCATGTTTCTATGGCTAATATATCAATCAGTACACATACAACATCCAATTAATTTAGTATAACGACTTCATGAACATCCAGAGAAAAACATGACCTTGTGTTATGCCAAAACATTTGTATCGACAGATTGTCGTACTGTACCAGTCCTTTAGAGTTACAAAAAGAACTAAAAGGCATTTGTAAGGGAAAGGCTAACGAGATATTTAAACTAATATGCCAAAAACATTCTGAAAAAAAACCCGACTAAAATATCAATAACACTTCACATAGCACAACATTAACAACTAAATAATGAACATCGCGAGCCCGACCAAGTGACAAGGGTGATCTTCGGTGCTCCAGATTTGAAACATATACGAAATACAGATACGTTAAGTATATTCCAATACCTTGTGAATGCAAGTACACGGCCATCTGCAAACCATCTGCAAACCCAAACAACCAGGAGATCCAGCCATCATTAGACATTGCCAAACTAGTAAAGATATAGTTGTGCTCATAACTTATAAGTTCTCAAAAGACGAATAAAAAGATAGAAACAATGAAATTAGGTTGTTTATAAAGAAATGGCAACAATACCACAGAGATATTTATAAGTATATGTTAAAATTAAACTGGCAATGTCATTATAAAAAAAGAGTAAATTGTCATTTTCAATTAACAAAATTTCCAAAAGGATAAATTAAGGCGACAGAGTATTAGTGATGTTCAAATCTCATAATTCGATTTCAAAGATACAAATCAAGGTAACAAACGAACATTGGAAAAAAAACCCGGAGGAGTTGATATAGGAGTATTCTGCATATAATAGATTAAGGTGTATATCTAAAAAATCTTAAGAAATCTTTAAAAATTACTGGAAAAATATTGCCAATATTTTTTTTAAAATTCTGCATGGATTTTTGTGCATCTTTTATTAGTTGTTGCATGTTTCGAGTCCGATGGCAAACATATCAAGCATATTCAGGTCAAGAACAATCACAACAACATTAATTAAACAAATATTTTGAAACATTGGAATGGTCGATCAATTTCGTCTAAAGATAACACTATATACATATTTTATAACATAGTAATGTGATCATGTCAGCATGGTATGATATTTTTCATATGAAAATTGCCATGATTTCTAAATTAACCCTTTACAGGCAATGATATCACCACAATCGCTAGAAATCAACCAGAATCAGAGCAGAAACCGGAGCCTACTCCAAAATCGTTAAGTACGGAAACCGTGCATAAAACTAGTTTTGTATCGACAACATCTGACGATAAGAGTACAAATTCAGTCAAAACTTCTTCTCCAAAAGGCACGTCGACAAATTTTGTATCGAAGAATTCAGAGTATACAGACCTTTTCACACACGACCATTCTTTTTCATTGACCAGATCCGTTTTAGTATCCTCATCGTTATCAAGTTTAAGTGAAACTACTGTCATTAAACGCACAGATCATCATACATTAACTGTACCATTGGATAATGAAAACAGAACAATTATAAATGAAACTACAAATACTGATTCATTTTATATAACCACTGTTTCAATAGGTACGTGAATTTAATTAACTTCTACTTATATTGAATGATTGTTTTCATAACATCAAGCAACTATATTCAAAATTATAATGTTATCATAAATATTCCGTGCAAGGTTTGAAATTGATTCAACTGTGATGTATACCAAATTACCACATTGTCTGCAGAAAATGTATACAAGACTGGGATAGACATTTAGCTAATCGGAAGCTTTTTGATCATCAAGGTTTTGTGACGAGCTTTACTTAACATGTTGAGAGTTTTCCATTTTCTCAGAACTAAAATAAAGAATGAAACAGAAAATTATAAAGCAAACAAACAAAAATTCAAACATATTTCATCATTACTAAATTACCTATGAGACTAGAAAAATTGAAGTAAACATTATTAACAAACACACGGATGATGTGTATGACATCGTATATGTGCATGAACACTGCGAACGTCAATAAAATTTGTAAGAATAGGTACATGGCAATGTACTGTTAATATTTTCACACAGTATCACACGACAAGAAACGTTTGAACATACCAATTTCGACAAAACTAGCCAATGCCTTATTACATCCGGATATATTGCATTTATTCTGTATGGACTGTGGATATTATTATATATAAAAATAGATATTTTGATTATAGTAGGTATTAGCAATGCAAGTACCATTACAAAATCTAGCAGAATGCCAAGTAATATTGTGTTTTTAACTGGTTATTTCTGTATTGGTACTGTTATAGATGCAAGGGTAGCTGAATTGGACCCAAAACCCAAAGAGTCCACGTTCTATACGACTGATCGAGAATCTATAACAGGGCCAGTACAGCATCAGTTAGTTCATAACTCTTCCATTATAACATTTTGATTCTTTGACTTTGATTCAAAATTATCAGAAAATTACCGAAAACAAGATACATTTGTATTTTCGAAGTCCTGATAGATTTTTTATCAACATCTCTGTCACCTTTGGAGGATGTGTTTTTCAGCAATCAATCGGCATTCCAATGGGAACTAGCTGTGCTTCCTTCTTGCCGACTTGTTCCTTTATCCAAATTAATCAGATTTTATACAGGAACATCTTGGAAAGAAAACAAGAATTGTGTAGTATCCTTCAAGTTTACTATTCGCTATACAGATGATGACCTCAAGTTAAAATTTGGTCACTTTGTTGAACGAATCTATCCAATTAAACTTAAAATAAAGAATACAATAGATACATTTTAGTCTGCCTCATATCTTAAGTTAAGTCAAGGAATTTACATAGAGTCAGTTGAAAACAGAACTAAACGGCAAAGGGATGATTACATTTACCAAATTGTGAACTTTCCATTTCTATGTATCAACATGGCAAATGCGCCTGCATACGGAGTATAAATTTCCCATTTAGTATAAGCTTGTTCTTCCTATATTGATTTCCACAATAGAGGGTTGCTGCTTACAAAGAATCTATCAAATATAGAGTTTCAAGTGGCGAAGTTGAAGTCATACCGTCGTAAGTTTTACGGACGCCAACACCAGTTGGCAAACCTTTGTGGCATATCCGTTTCAAAAATGATAACGAATACGTTTCTAAATTCTTAAATACCATCCCGTATCACTTTTCTCGAATGTGACCTAACAATTTACACTTATTACCGGGTTTGTAAAAACAGGAGAACCTGAAATCACGCCCCATTTTTGAAAGGGTATGTGTTCATCAGTTTTTAGTTTTCTATGTTGTGTTGTGCGCACAAATGTTTATCTATTATTCTTTATTTTAGCCATGGCGTTGTCTGATTACTATTCTACAGATGAGTTTGCCACTGCATAATCACAATAGTTTGAATGTAAAAAAAAAACACCGCCCATACCGAAAGTGCTCCTATACTATTATCATTGTCATATAATTAAGAAACTTGATTATTTTTTATAATTAAGACTAATGTATATTTCTCTGTATTGATTTATAACCATGATAATAGACAAATCAGCATGTTTTGGATTAAAAAAAATCTATACATGGATAAATAACGGAAATGAAATACACACAAACTGTTATCTCAGTATTTCCCTTTGCATACATCTTCAACTATTTCTTTCTTCGTGTTCCTGAGTCTTGAATTATTGGAACATGTTTTACATGGAGCAAGTCTTCACCATCAAGCCATACTATTAGTAGTTAGCAGAAATAAGGACATAAGTATAAGGACAAAAGTTTCCCCTTCCAAAAGATCGCAACAAGACCTTATCCAATCCTGTTGAAATGATTATCATAGGTACATATAGTGTGACTTTTCTTTTTTGTTGTTTATCGAATTTAGCATCTCCTTTCTGACAGGATTTTATAGCACATTTATACTAGCCGCACATTTCAACGGTTCCCAATTTGGCCAATGCTTCATTGTCGAAAAATTGCAAAGACAATATATATATACCAAGTTACCATTTTGGTTATAACATAATGAAATAGCTGATCAATTGTTCATTTATCTGTTCATAAAAGAACCCTCAAGATATCATAATGTTTTATAATATATATATATATTTCATCCGATGAATAACTTCATTAATCAAATTTTGACATGAAAGTTCGTGATTCAAAACTGTCTTATTTTTACCATTTTAATGTAACTCTGAATTTTTATTATAGCAGGTGTAGTATTTTTTGGTATGGTGATGGTGGCATTGCTTTTGATTGTACGGACAAGGTATGTGAAATAAATGCGTAAGACTTGTTGCAATGTGTTCATGTGCAATATAACGGACACTTGTATGTTCATGACAATGAACAATGTTGACCTTTAAAAAAACTTGCAATGCTCTATTCAAAATTTAATTTCAAATAAAATGTTGATAAATTGTAGTACATTTGATTTTTATATCACATCTCCGTGAGCAGAATATTTATATATTCGTATCTGTTTTAACAAAATATAGAACTAACTTTATTTTAAAGATATTCAGGTTTTTACGGGAAATTCTTTAAAGAAGAACACATATGTTGCTTTCCCCCTGAGTGGATTAAATCTCCTAATTTGCTGAATATTTCATATACAAATTAATGCGATTGATCAATATTTATATCGAAATATTCTATCCATTTAGTCTATGTAGTAAGGTTTATTGGTTCCAAAATCCATAAAAGCGCTTTGAACGCGTGCAATTTATAAATTATTGGTTTTCGTTGGTTTTGCGTTCATGAGTTGAAAGCTGGTGGTTTTTTTTTTAATCCAAAATAAATAACCGAAAATTCACAAGTTTGTCGATATAAAAAGCATAGTTATCTAGCTGATCTGACATCGTTTATTTAAAAACAAATCATTATAAAGTGAAACGAAACTATTAAGGTCGTTTGAAAAATTGCATAAGCTGCTCGTACATATGAACTTTTCGATGTATATGTTTTAAAGCGTTTTAGAAAGCATCCTTAATTTATTCCAGCGATGTTGTTGCTTTTCAGTGTTAAATTGAGATAGTTGTCTTTTCTGTCAATTTGGGATTTTTATCTATTTTCAGAACAAAATGCATATTTTGTCAACTTCTTTGTTATAAATGAAAGTACACAACCAAGTAATTTGAAAAGAAAAAACATTGATATGGCATTTATATGTTTCTGGTCAAATCATTTCTTGTACCACTCACCTGTTTTCTCAATAACTTGGCAAATGAAACTGACTTGTTTGGATATAAAATTTCATTACTCAAAAACTACGTATTGCACATACACAATTTTTGCACCGAGTAAGTTTCTGATCACGATATATTTTTTTTAATTAATTGATATTCTCCACTTGTTTAACATGTTTTGGAAATGATACAAGAACGAGATTTCAACGATACTCATACGTCAGAAAAACTCCTAAAGCATTTCTCATTTAATAATCAACTTATATTTTTTTTATTACAAAGGAGGAAGAAAGCTCGTTCAGAAGTTAATGTTGGTCGACAACCTAATACTAAAAATGAAAAAAGGTCATATGAAAAACCATGGGATGAGTTGAAGGTCCTTAATATAGGCATTTCTAACAGCAAAATTTATGATATAACAAAGAATCAAACCAGCCCTGAATGCCAAATTTATGATGTAGCGAAAGATCACTATCACCACCTTGATTTTGATATAAGAAGTAAGCAGTGTAAATTTGTGGAAGCGGAATATGATGTGTCTATGCAAACAGTGACATTGTCGATGCCAGAAATACATAATTCATTGTCAAACAATTCAATGCCGAATTTCGTGTTCCAACGTGAGGAAAGAAGGCGTTCATCATCAGATTTTTCTCAATGTCCTCTGTCATATAAGGAGGCTGCAAATGAAAATGTAGCATATTGTGATACTGCAATAGTTCAAACCAAATTATTGTATGATCTGCCAAATCAATCTGAAGGGTAATCAAACAACTAAACAGCTCCAAGAAGACTGAATTTTGTCTCAACAGTTACAAAAATCATGGTCAAAATATGTATATAATTTATAATCAATCACATACTTTTATAAAAGCATGACACATAATAGTACATGGATATATTATGTTCATGTTTTAAAGTAAAGTATTTTAACAGTGATCATATTATTTACATTTTTATTTTTTTTCCAACTGCACATACAACTTGTTCAACAGACAATAACACGTCTTTACACATTGCTGGCTTAGCAATTAGCTTCCTTATGCTTTCCATATAGTTATTTTCATCCGGGTAGACTTTCCTTTACCATGAATTCTACAGTTCTCTCTCTTGTTTACATTTATATCAACTAAACAAATAACACATGGTATTTTACAAACGTCATAGTTTTACTTCATATGTTTCAACAACAATTCAGTGACACATGTTATGTAACATATGTATATTTCTCATAAGATAATTGACTGATTACCATTTTCTGACGAGTTTCGTTCTATTTGAAAAAAAATTGTAAAATGCTTCCTCTGTTTTTCTGCTTATTCGCCAAATTGTAGCGAAATATATATTTATATATATTCTATATGATATATTTG
This sequence comes from Mytilus galloprovincialis, assembly GCF_965363235.1. NCBI lineage: Eukaryota > Metazoa > Mollusca > Bivalvia > Mytilida > Mytilidae > Mytilus > Mytilus galloprovincialis. The sequence continues at coordinate 41,017,471 of NC_134846.1, read as the reverse complement.
GTACCGCTTTTTACTGATTGTGAACATGATCAGGAAGGAAAGGGTTGAGCTTTACTAATTTTCGAATTTTCTCTCATTCTGTAACGTTAATGTATCAATACAATTGTATGATTATGTAAAGGATGTGGCCTACGATGGTTCAAGGTTATTAACTATGATTCTTTGTCTTATTCGTTAACTTTTGCTAACAACAACATTAAAACAAAACAACAATTTGTCAACTTGCGAACAAAATTTAAACACACCTGGATCGTAATTAAAACCCATGCGTCTTACTAAACCTTTTCTTTATATATGTAACTATTTAGGTCATATGTTTGGTAAATCTGATTTACATTGTTATGTTAATGTTTTTATCTATGATTGACTTTGTTTTAATGATTATTAAATTTATTTTAACTCTAGGTGTTCTTAAAAAATAAACATGTATATTTGACATGTTTGACCTAAAGTAATTTGAATGGAAATTGTTTCTATTTTGATGTTGTTTTATTTATTTTTTAATTTTTTTTTAATGAATCTTAATCATGATAATTGATCATTTGTATTTAACAGGTTTTATGATCGGCTAAATAGTTCGACAACAAAGTAATAAAAAAAGAAAGCATGTATTTTGAAGAAAATAGCGTCGAAGTACCATCGCGAACTATGTTTAACTTAACCATTTGTTTAGGATATCAAGGATATACACCTCTGAGGAGCCAAACATTTCTAGAATTAAACTTTTTTTCTTAACTTGATTTTTGGGGTTATAAGACTGTAACAAAATAATTTGTGAAGAAAAAAAAAAACATGATGGTGCACTTCTTTTTTTTGCTACGCCCTTTGAAAGTGCCCAAATTGATGATTTTCCCATTTTTCATCGATTTAAACTATTTTTGCGATATTATCGGGGAAAAAATCAAAATTCCACAATTAAACTTGTTTTCATACTTTCTATAAAGATGAAGTGGAACAATCTGAATAAATTTTACTTCAAAAAAATATAGGTAAGTATTAATACAAGAAAGTTTTATCATATTTTGACGCTGTTTTGTGTAAAATTTACCATGCTGTCAACTTTCTATTTTTGTGATTTATCTCAGTTTTAAGAACAAAATGCATATTATTTCAATTTTTTTGTTATAAATGATTAAAATAATACATATCTAAGCAATTTGAAAAGACCAAAATGATATGGGATATACATGATTCTTGTAAAATAAGTTTTGTATCCCTCACCCTTTTTATCAAAATTTTGGCTAAAAATACTGACCTGATTGGTAGTATAATTTGAAAACTGGATTACTCAAAAACCGTTCATTGTAAATGCACATTTTTTTCACAGAGTTATGTTTGATTATGATATTTTTAAAATTCATTGATATTTTCCACTTGTGTTACATGTTTTGGAAATAATTCAAGAACGAGATTTCAACGAGACTTAACGAGACTGAAAAGTCAGAAGAATACATCCTTTAGGTGGTACCCAACACCTTGACTAAAATTAATTTGGATCGTTTATTTTTTATAAAAACGTTTAACTGATTTTACAGTGTTATCTCCCTGTAGTGTTAGGTACCACCTTAACAACCGCTGGAAAATGCATTTGTTTTGTTCATTGAAAATCTTAGGAAAACAGAAAAATGTTTGCATTCCAATTCTATAGGTCACAAATTGTATTATGTGTTTCGCTGTTCGCAATTAAAGAACGAACGCAAATTATTTCTTCAAACTAAATTTTGAAATAGTTCAAATATAATGTCAATTTGCTCACTGATTATTACTGAAAAGCAATCAGTTTTAAGAAAACTGTGTTTATTTATTAATTGTATTAATACAAAAGCTAGTCCCTCAATGTGAATGCAAAACGTAAAAACACAAAAATACTGAACGCCGAGGAAAATTCAAAAAGGAAAGTCCCTAATCAAATGGCAATCATCGTACTGGTTTCTGTCTATTGAGTTAAATCTAGTGTAATACATGTTACTTAACATGTATGCCATTATAATTATGTACTTCATTTTAGAATATTGTACTGCATTTGTTTACTTCGATTGTTGAATTTACATTTATATTGTACAAACATGTTGTATGTCTCGCTCGTGTCTCTGTAAACTTGTATTTAGATTTTTAGAGAATAAAGTATCTATATATCTAATAAACTGAATGACTTTGTGGCATGATTAATGAGCAATTTGTTCAAGAAAATTGGTACCACTTATTTTATTACTACAACTATTCGATATTTTTCTTGTAGAACTATTTGTCAAGGACAGTTATTACCAGCCTAGTCGTACTAGTGGCTTGTATTTTGGTACTGGCATGATTAATGCGCAATTTGTGCAGGAAAATTGGTACCACTTATTTTATTATTACAACTATTCGATATTCCTGTTGTAGAACTGTTTGTCAAGGACAGTTATTACCAGCCTAGTCATGCTAGTGGCTAGTATTTTGGTACTGGCATGATTAAACGTTTTTCCTGTTGCGATTGATATTTACTGTAACAGTTATAAAATTTTAGAAATCAGTTTCAATTACGTAAAATATCTTCCTCATGCAGAGGTCTGATTCCTTGTACGCTTTTGGCTAAACTTAAAGTCTTTTCGACTGATCAGCTCTTCAACGTCTGTATAAGGTTTTGGATATAAATATATTGTTGCCTGGAGCATCGTTGAAATAAATCAATTGTCCAGATTTGCATTTGGTGCAGTTTTATTGTTACTATTTATATTATTCAGATTAATATTTAACGACTTAGGAATACAAATGAATAGTAGTACAGGGGCTCATGTAATGTTCAAATATGTGGGAGAGATGTGTTTTGAGATTTGAAATGTTGAAGTTTATGAGTGTTGGAAATGTTTTTGTAAGAGTTTTATTAAAAGTTTTGACTCCTGGTGATACAACTTACGGAACCGTAATTAAACGTCTTGTATATTGTATGTTTGTGTTTCTAAAACTTAAAAAAATATTAACACATATTATAGTTTGTGTTCATAAACTATCCATAATTTTAAAACTAAGGCATGTACTTCTATTATATAAAAAGAAGATGTGGTATGATTGACAATGAGACAACTATCCACAAAAGACCAAAATGACACAGACATTAACAACTATAGGTCACCGTACGGCTTCAGCAACGAGCAAAGCCCATACCGCATAGTCAGCTATAAAAGGCAAACGAGAAAACGAACATAAGAACGAACTATAAAAAATCAGTTGAAAAAGGCTTAACACATCAGATGGACAAAAATACAAGTGGACGTAGAACGGTACTTATACATGTAAATATATATATATTTTTCTGTTAAGGGGGCCCGCGGGTCTAAATCAAATTTTTTTATTTAATATAAGAATTCGCTATATTTTTCTATAAATGAACTTTATCTTATACCTAATAGAAAAATGAAATAAAAAAACGGAGTCACCGTTAATTTACGCTCACAATCTGTCTTCGATAGAAGCATACATTTTTGTTTAATGTCCTTTTTTTCTGTAGAGCTAATAGGAGAAATAGCGGTAATATCGAAATAAAAAAAAACTAAATTACAGAAATCGCGTAAATTTTACAATTATTTAGTTTATGTACAGCTTATTCGAAAACAGCAATAAAAAATATAGGTCACCGAAGAGTGAAAAAAGATATTTCAATTTTAATGTAAAAAAAATGTGATTTTTGCACCAAAGGGAGATAATTTGGAGCTTAAAAATGATATCTACATTTTAAAAGTCACCAGGGGCCAACACCAACTGTTTTTTTGGAATGATTTTTGTACCATATGGTAAAGTAACAACTACTTAAGGTAATTTAAAAAAAATTGTAATGAAAAATAAATATTTATTTTTTTTTTGAAAATCTGATACCCGCGAGCCTCCTTAATTTAAGATGTATACAGATTATATTGTTTTGACAGTAGTCCGAGAAGATTAAGTCAAAAGAAAAAAAATCATTCGTCCTTGTTGCATATTCGACTCTATTTAAAGTAAAATTTCACCGACAAAATGTGTCGGAGTTCAATTCATCTAAGGATAACATTGATTATAATAGTAATTACAAAAGTAGTTAAGTCGTCGAAAAGCCTTTGGATTTAACATTTATATGAAACTTTGTTTGTCCTTATTTCAATGAATATTGTCTACTACGTACGTATTTCATCGTTTCTTAATAAAACAGTTGAGAATCAAATGCTGTCTAAGCGTCCAAATGGCCATTTTATATAGTTTGAGTGTCCTGCGCTATTTTTGTTACAAGTAGCAATCTCAAGTGTTGTCTTATGATCTCACACAATAGTAGCATATATATTCTCTAAATCATTCATATAACTTTGTGTCGAAAAATCAGATAAGATAGAACGTTAATGGTTGCACCTCTGTTAATGTACGCAACGCAATTTCCCGTAGGGACTCTTTCTACTGCTTATTTGGGCTACTTTGACAATGAAGTTTTGTAAATAGTTATATTTTGAAATGGAAAGTAAATATGCACACAGAGGGCTAAGCTTCTTATTTCTGTGTTTATTAACCCCAAACTTCTAAACGTTTAAACTCATTCTTATATTCAGCTCTATCCTACTCTCCCCTTTACTAAGGGCCATTCTCGCAATTTGCTTTAACTGCTATCCATGGATTTTAATACGTCTTGAAATATTCCCAAGGTTTGTCTCTATGAGAAGCAACATAGAGATAATATCCTGGAGCCAGAACGAAAACAAAACAAATACATATACATGTATGAATATATTATATCTTTCCAAAAGAGGTGTGGTACATTTTATTTTAAAAAGCTGTATTTACTAATTGCAACCTAAATATATTGTTAGCAAAAATGTATACATAAATTATATTTTAGTCCAAAAAATTGCTTTGTGAAAAAGTAGAATAGTTGATTGATCGTTTATTGCTTAACCTATATTGGTACATACTTCATGTATGTTCAGAATGAAAACAATTTACCATATAAACCAATAAGCAGGTCTTGTTGACTAGACCGTCCTTGATAATGGTCGGGAACATTCGGGCTGCCATAGGAAAATGAGGGCAAGCTAGGTCGGGACAGACAGAAATTTTGTTCTCGTTGCAGTCTACCTACGAACTCCTTAAAAGGTGGTAACAAAGGTTCTTAACGTGCCAAGATCGCTGGTCACATTCTGAACGAGGCGTAAGATTAAACGTTCCCATTATGATCGGTGGTAGCTGCGAACTTGTACATCTCTCCTGTCCAGAGAGACACTCCACTTTGGCGTTGATTTTACTGACAGTTGGTAGAATACCTTTAACAACCTTTTTTATATTTTTTGAAATCTTGGGTCTGAAAGTTGGAAATAACGTTTTGTATACACAATTTATAAAGATGACTGCATCTTGAATACTGTAAAATTTCCGAATAAATTAATTTCCGTGACTTTCACGATTATACAAATAACGCAAATATAGATGGCAACAAATATGTAAAAAAGTTTTCCTAACACCACAACATCATCTGCATTACACCTAAACTCTCTCAAGCTGGAGGTGATTAAAGATGTTCACCTCGGACGAGTTGAAGAATTCTATAAATAAACTTATTTTTTAGGTTTATATAACTGTGAAAACAAATAAGTGAGAAAAAAAATCATATGGAGGTGCAATTCTATTTTTTGTTTTTGTTTGATACAGCTATTTAAAGTCTCCATTTTATATCGCACTTTACAGGTACCCCTCTCTTCATCCCTTTTATTTTTTTTTTATTTGGTGAAAAGATACTAAACAAATATATAAAAAAATATTTTCATATAACGAAAGACACGTTTAAAACTCTTGACTTGCCTTGTTGGGTCCAAAAGCATTAAAAAAAAATTTAAATCAAACTTTTATCAAAATTCTCCAAAAACTAATATTTGAAAACTGTACACGGATTGAAATTGTTTTATTTTACGTTGTATGTAAAAAATGAAAAACATCTTCAGAAATACAGCATATAATAAATATGTCATATATGCATATAATAAAAGACACATTTAAAACTCTTGACTTGCCTTATTCGGGCTGTTATAAAACAGTGTTACGACCATCCTCAACATTTTTGTTTTTTTAATAACGACCATCATGCTCGAATTTTTGAATGACTGTTTAACGAACGTTTGAATGTTTTAATGCATCAAATTTGGTTTCAATATCACCGAACTGCCGAATAGTATGTATGAGACAAGCGGTTTGCCTCAAATGAACCTTTTACTGCACGAAAATCGGAAAAGAAAAACTTATCCCTAGAGATGTCTCCCATCTAATGTTGGTCGTACCACCAGTGTGTAGGGCATCGTGTTGTCTTCAAACAAACAAAAACAAGTTTAAGTTATTTTAGAAAAATACATGTATTCCGCTAGGAAATTGAGTACTGTTCTAAGTCTTGCATTTTGTTTAGCAATGTATACATTCAATATAAACGTTAATACTTGTGAATACATAAAATAATAATCCTTGTTTCGGAGGATGACCTAATCAGCCAAATGCAACCTGTATTTGGGTATTGAATAGTTAACAAAGCTATTGACTACAGTCAAGCATTATAAGCTTAGTCATCGGTAGCACATGCCCTCTGCATCCATTTATTGGCGATTGCAAATCTGATTTAAGAGTTTTAACAATGCTTGTGTAGATTTGAATTAGATACTTGAATTAAGTATTATTTTTTTTCTAATCGTACGGAAAACATCGATTGAATATTTTGTTAGAGGTAGTACCTTTTCAATTTATATTATTGTAGGCCATGACATTACAGTTACATCCCACAGAATGACTTGGCTAGAGAGTTTTAGTTACTGTAGTCTAGCTTCTGAGGATAGTATAGCCTATTTAGCTGACGGAGAATATAGAGGTTGGGCTGGTGGGTTTTATTCAAACTCACAGTGGATGGTTCATAAAGGTACTAATACCAGCAATCGGGTAATTGGGTATCAAAGTTAATATCATTGTTCTTTATATAAACCTGATAATATCATTGAACAGCAGTAGTTCTGAGACAGTTCAACAGCTGATTTAACAACATTGTCTATTTCATGTTCACGTATAAAACATAAGAAATGATTATTTCTGTTTCTCAATGAACGATACATTTAGTTCTGGTTTAGAATAAAACTATCTGCTTTAAGGAAGGGTAATTGTGTAACGTGAGAAGATTTAGATTAAAGTATACAACGATTTAGATCTTTGGTATATAATAAAATAAAAAAGTAGCAGTTCTAGTTTGAGATTCGTTTATATTGAGCAATATTTGCATACAGAATTCTTTTCATATACTTGCAGTCGTTTTTTTTTCTTTTCATTTTTCACAAATTTAGTGGGCGTATTAGTTGTTTTCTAAAATCATATCATAATCCGGAGTAACACAACGACAATGTGTTTCCATGTAGCTGCTTATTTTTTTTTAGGAGAAGTGATACCTGAACAAATCAAAAATAGCATCGTGATGCTTCAGATGTTGATCTAGCTCGACAATTGTTAAATATTGTCGAATATTTCTGTCTTTCTATGTCTTATGCATTTTTATTCTCCCTTTAAAATCCTCCATTCTCTTGCTTGCGTCTTTGATAATAACGCAACGTTATGCACGCATGACAGGGGGTATAACAATGTGAAATGTTTTTTTAAAAAGAAATAAACCACGTTCAGGTTATAACAGTGTAATTTACAAGAAAAATACTGTCAATTTCTTGGTAGAAAGTCCTTTATATTTCAATACTTATTCACGTTTTGTAAAAAGCCAATCTATGATACGGAATTGACAACTACTGTATAACAGGATTACTTTATTTGTTTTATTATTTCACATGATTAAAAAATGAAAAAAATAAACAGAATTGCATCACTTTGAAATCGTGGAATTGACAGTTTGACATGAACATTTTAATTTCTCAAATATTTTGTACGAGCTGTTCTCTAACTGTTGAATACGGATGATAAAATGTAACCGTATTTATTTCTATCATTATTCGAATGGAATTTTAATGGGCAAATGCCAGTTTTTCTCTCCGCAACAATGATTTTACAAAGATATGTGTGCACATGATTGACCAGAATTAATCACAATCAATCATCCCAAAAGTGTATAAAACGTTTGCTGGACTAACAGATGATACTTTCATATTTATGTTTTGCAACCAAAATATGCCCCTTTTATAAATTTCGACTTCGTCAGCTGACATCCCTAGCTACGACCAAAAGGATAACATAACTCATAGTAAAACATATTGAAGGTTGATATCTAGTTACTGAATAAGATACTTCTACAAATTATGTAAAACTGTAGAGAAGTATCATTCAAGAAATACACATTGCAAATTATCGACTGAGGACAAATGGCAGATTTTCTTTGTGCCTGCAGGGATTCCATTATTGACTTAAATTCAAATGACAATTAACAGCAATAAAACAAAAAAATAAAAGGGTTATTACTGTTATATAGGAAATATTTAGATATTAAGAAAACCAATACCAAAGAAAAGTATCAGGAAAACTTTACAAATTAGGAAACTTATCATGAACATTACTAACAAATTACAAGGGTTATCTTCGGAAAGTGAAAAAAAAAGAATTACATTGTCACATACGAACTATGGAAATACAAACGAAATTGAAATGTATCCGTCTAATATGTTATTTGTAATATGTCCGTTTACCGGCATACGACTTTACGTTATAATTACATGTGACATACGAGTTTAGTTAATAAATAATAAATATAGCAAGTGCCTTTCTTCTTCAGTAATTCCATTCTCAATTTGATGAAAAACTTGATAACTTTATGGTAAACATTGTATTGTCTTGTATAAAATGTACATGAGTCGAGAAGTAGAAGCTTTGGTGACTGGCTTTCCTTTACGGAATCATCACTATTATACCACATGTACATACATCATTATATAAAAAAAAAACATTTTACAAAAGTAACAGTGCGTGTGAATTTAATTGTTCATTTTTGAATATACAATGTTTGTATTCTGTCATTTGAAGGATGTCATAGCAATTCTGGATCAACGAATAGTAATGGTGTCTATGATATTCAAAAGTTAACACCAACACTTTGTTCAGAGAAATGTGAAATGAATGAATATTTTGCACTGAAAGTAAGTAACGTGTTTCCTCATGTTTTAGTTAAAGTTATTACTATCTTCCAAAACGTGACATTGGAAATTTTAAATTAATGTAGCAATTATTGACGGCTTCCTTATTCCTGTTCATATTGTTGTCGTCCCGTTGATAGCTTTCACTATTAAATGTATATTGTTTTGAAGCCTTTCGATTTAATTTGGAATTTCAACCATGTCAACTATTTCTCTTTTTTCTTTAGTGTATCTCCTTCACATTACACATACGATATTTATGTTATAATATCGAAGATTTTCTTTCGTTAACTCACACATGTCAACGTTGTACCATTGTGATACATGACCGGCTGCAAAATTCACCTTTTCATTCAGCTTGCACTAATAAAAACGAAATAACCACACTGTGGTGCCTTATGTTATTTATGTAGTTGAGCTTATTCTGAGCAAAGGTAACTTATTATACTTGTATTGCAGTTCAACTGGTGTCTTTGTCTACATTCTCCTTCCAATTTGAATGAAGTCGATTCATCAAAGTGCACGTACAAATGTGCAGGTTCAAACAATAATGTATGTGGAGAAAGATCTCATTTTACGGTATACCGGCACATTCTTGGTACGTGATTTGTTTATACTTGCCTACTACTGGTCCGAGACCACAATTATTTCGTAGTGCATTTCTTTTAGAACATAAATGAAAATTAAAAAAATCCCACCTGCGCTTTCTCAATGAAATTTCTACGGTGTGTTGTACTACTTTTTGGACAAATTATATCACAATTATAGAAAACTTCATCGGCTCTAACTCAAAATATGGACAATTTTATGTTTAGGGCGTCTTGAAATCTTTTGACAGCTTCCGAAGTGCTCGTTTTTAACCTTTTTCAACTGGACCAAATCCCTACTTTCCTTTAAAATTCTGGACCCAAATTATTTTACATTGTGATTTCACCCCCCGCCCCTACTTGCCATTTGAGGCATGAAACATGGAGAAATAAACTTGAAGGGGATGTAAAAAATATATTGGCAAGTAACCCACTGTAAACACTAGGGACTATATTTGTGGACAACGAACATCAAGGGACGACAATTGTGGTGTCGGACCTACTGCAGTATACAAACAGATTTTCTTTATTTTTCGCCAATGATTAACAACTCTTACCTTTATATATATATATACATATATATATATATATATATATTCATGGAAACACAAAAATCAGGAAAGAAGATAATGAAATATTATTTATATTGTTCTAACGTTTTTATCCTTCACGGGACTTATCAAAATACGTAACTCAGTAATGTTACCACAGTGTAGTATTTTTTTTACGCATTAAGCTTTGCTTTAAATGTCTTAATAAAGCGCTTCTCCAGAACTTTTCTATATTCCCCATCATCGCGACGACATTTGTAGAACGGCAACATTTTTAATTTTCCATTGGCAAATATGCATGTCTAAGTGTTCACTTAGTGAATTCGCCGTAAGTGTGGGTGGCTGCTTTGTTGTTTGGTGACTCGTTCTCTTGCACTTAGTTTCCGAGTTTGTTCGATGTGAAAATCTTTACAGGTTGGGCATGTTGTACAATAAAAAAATTCTGACTTTTCAAGTCAGGTGTGCAGGTACATGAACTAATTGTAAACATATGTCCACTTTTAAATGTTTTTGATTAACACGTTTTAAGATAGTTATAGTTATCTTTACTGCAAATTACACATCCTGGATCTCTACTTGGTTTCACAGAAACATTTGCAATTGAATTGCTCTTTATGGATCCGTTTTAGTGCTATTATACACATTCGTGATGCCAGGATCATGCGTATTGACAAACGAACTTATGATTTTTTTTCTGTTTTTTGTTTCGGTATAAAAAGTTGAGCTATACTGCGTTCTTTAGCTTTTTGAGCTTTTTAATATATATATGTGTGTGTGCGTGTGCGTATTTGTATGTGTGTGTGTATTTATTCAAAATTATACTTGTCCCGAGTTTTGTTAAAGCGGTTGTCAATATGGAAAGCAAAATACAATACTCAAAGTGCTATCAAACCCAAATTTATGTGTAGATAAAGTTCAACTAGAAGTATTTTGGTATATCGATTTTGCAATGAATAGATGAGTGTTATAGATGTTTATCCATTCAAAAGACAGTAAACAGTTCAACTTATGTTGATTCATATTCATTGAAATTCATTTGATTCATAGGTAAATTCAAACCCAAGCTTGATGTCGATCAAAGATTTGCATGCTCTGTTATTGTGCCTCGAAATGGTACGTTTTTACTGAAAGCTGTAGACTGCTCGTTAGAATACTGGACAGCATGCATAATATATAGAGGTAAATCTTCTCAAGAAAAGAAAGGTTCACAATTTCCCTTCTTGATTCAATAGTATGACGTTATATGATAATTACTCTTAGAAGCAATCAGTATAAATATACTCGATCTACAACTAGTTTTTATATATATTTAATTTATCGTTTTACAAAACTTGATGTATACTGATTATTAATTATTACATTGTGCTGTTTTAACATGACATTATTTCACATTCTCATAAAATGAAGATATTCTGCACTTGACGTCGGAAAACTGTCAGTTATGGGAAATACTGTACACTGGTTTCGTATAATATATTAGCCTCAAAACACAAGATGAACCTTTAAAGTACTCATGTGTTCATCAAATGATCAATGTTGCATTAACATATGTTATATGCTACCCGAAAAAGTCCAAGACTAACACTCAATGCCATTCGTTCATTCGACTATGTATCTTCAAACAACTGTTTTCCAGATGAGAACGTTAGTTTACCAAGCTTGGTTTGACATTGTTTGAATAGAAATATTATTGATATTAATTAAATACTAGTACACTAGAAAGGAAAAGATGTTTAGTAGTATGACTTGGAAAAGTAGCTCTTAAAACATTTAGACATTTTGCTGCCAGTTGATAACTTATCATTTTCCTGACCGGAATGAAATAATTATAGTTGAAATATATTTCTCATTTTTTAGTATTCCCAATACCTGACAGGTTATTTAGACTCTGTCATATGTGTTGAAGCCTTCACACAATTACATTTTGTGATGATAACTCGCATATATATTTGACAATTATTTCCTCTTAATAGTGGTAGTGTCCTCTTTTCATCGTTTTAGCTTCTTTATCATTTTGATAGTAAATTTGAAACTTCTGATGGCACTGTTCCGTCGTTATCAGCTCTGCTTTGCAAAGAGTAATATAGTTTTGTTACGCAATTGACGGAACGAATATAAAGGTTAATATATAGGTAAAGGAAAGTACGATACATTGATAGTGTACCGATAAAAGTAATGTATCGTCAGTTATAAGCGTTCCTTAAGACATAGTAGGAGTTACATTTAATGTTGATGATTTTAACTTTTCCTGGTGTCGAAAACGAACCATTAATCGTGCATCAGATATATATCATCGATTATTAAGTAGTTACTTTTAAAAAGTTGCTAATTAATATATATAATAAGACAATAACAATCAAAACCAAGGAGTAAATTCTTTCACCTGACTCAAACTGGTCTATATCGAGATGGAATTAAAGCATCTTCATTGTGTTGCAAGTAGCTCCAAATTTATTTCGAGCTATTTCTGCATATAAATGAGTAGATTATAATAGATTTGTTTAACATGTTTAATGTATAAAAACATAAGTTTACTAAATTATTACAACAGTCCGGTCGAGTTAATGGTCACCAATATCGTAATCGTCGGCCTCATTTAATTCACATACGCTACGAGGTCTTTATACTTATATATATATATTTTTTTAATATCTTTGATCAGTCTATTTTTTTCTTTTAGTAACTAGACAACTCAGATTTAGAGAAACTTATCAGTCAGCAATTAGTAGATGTTCCTCGTTAAATGGGTCAATACTAAGCACCAAATACAATCTTGATAAATTGCAGGATGGAAGAGAATACTGGTCAAATATCTTTAGATCCAGATTTCTGAAATGGACAACTAAGGCAACATTCAATGAAATATGTTGTAGGTTTATATGTAAATCAAGTTGCAAATTCAGAAATTATTGCGATGTTTTTATTATTGCGAAAAATGTGACAGGGTTATATTCGCAATAATTTAAACTCGCATTTTGAAATTTTTTATCTGATCTAAATATGATTTTTGTCAACATCGCAAAAATTAGAATCGCGTTAAAGTCTAAAATGACAAAATGGCAATAATAAATGCACGCAATAATTTTTGAATTTACAGTAGTTGCATTTATTCGTACCACGGTAGCCTTTGGTTCTGTTGATGTGAACGATAATAGAACTCATTACTCATGCAAGTAAACTTTACAATACTCACTCCAAAACGGTTCTCAGTCAAATGTTTACTTTATCATTGAGGAGCTCATACGTTTAGCACATGACTGGTTAGTGGTGTCCAAATTCAATGTATTATGTGCATGACTGATTCAGTCGCTAATGTTGTGAAGGACGATATAAGGTGTAAAATTTGGTGGCCCTTATCTTGGACGACTTTGTACTGTTTCGTCATGAGAAAGTTGTTCCTTCTTTTTCATGTTTTTTTTTACATTACAGATTTTGTCATTTTGTGTATTTTGTACTATTTTCAATACTCGGCGCTATGATTTTCAAATTAATGTTCTCTTGTTATGCTAAGCCTGTTTTTTTTATTCATTCAAGTAAGTTTAATTTGTTCGGTAGGACTATATACAACAGGTCACCACAATAACCTTGACAATTGATTTATTATTCAAATGAATTTCTGTTAATTATTACCTACATGTTCATACATGTGCAACTTACAAAATATGTTCTCAATATTTGTGGGTAGCTAAAATAATTGAACATGTTGATTGACGCTTCTATATACAAACATACACTTAAAATGAAAGAAAACTGTAAATAATGTCTGGAGGAAAGGAGTATACTTTTCATTTTATTTTAAATCAAACTTATTGTAAAGTCAAAGCATGGATACTGCGCGAATAATATCCTTATATGAAACATGTCAATGTTTGTGGTAAAAATCAGTTGTGAAAGGTACCAGGATTATAATTTGATACGCCAGCAGCGTGTTTCGTCTACACAAGAATCATCAGTGACGCTCAGATCAAAATAGTTAAAAAGCCAAACAAGTACCAAGTTGAAAAGCATTGAGGATCCAAAATTCCAAAAAAGTGGTTTAAACATATGATACCAAGTTAAATCCACACGACACAGATTCGATCTATGATCCATGGGGCAAAAGCACATGAGAGAAAATAACCATAGCAGTCAAAGGAAGATGTGGACAGAATATCAATCCTAACAATAAACACATCCTAAATACTAGCTATAGGAATACAATTTGAAAGCAAGATATGTGTTGTGTCTATGAAATACTCATTAATGACTTCGAATCAAAGCTTGAAAAAATGTCATATTGAGTACGAAAAGGATGAGCCTTAAGTACGCAAAATTTCTAACAGTTTTAACAAATAGAGGTTATGTATTTATAATACTCGGAACGAACACCCATACCTTTTTAATCATATCTATACAGTTTTGTAAACAGTTAATCCATTAGTTTCACCATATTAATGATACATTTGTAATCAATGATGAAAAGTAAAATCTCAAAAATACTGAACTCAGTGAAAAAGTAAAACGTAAAGTCCTTATTAATAAATATATAATTTATTAGCCTCCGATTTGAGAGTATATAACAAAGCAAAGACAATTAAATTGATCATATACAAACAACACGAGTTATTATTTATACAGAGACATTTAATAAAGACGGGATCACGACGAATATTGCAATTATTTACATAATATGTTCTTTACGGTGTGAAGATAATTCGTGTACTACTACATTGTAGTAGCAGTTGCGGTTCGGTAAAAATTTAAGAAGTGAAGTAGTGCTACTCTCCTCGCCGCATGCGGTACACAGAACGAGTGGATGTCTTTGAAAACAAAAAAATCGGGATCCACTGCCATACGATGATGCCACTTTACTACTTCAACCTGATAAATTGACGACTTGACTATCGATTTCCAAGTTGCAGAAATTAGAACTTGTCCATCATTGAAAAACAACTGATCTATATTAATAATAATTTACAGACTTTTACATGAAAGCTATATAAATCCAAATCCTTGTAGTCTCTATGTTCAATAGCTATATATATAGTACACATGTGCATAGAATAACAAGTCATCAGAAACGTCCTTGCTTACATAATGGATATTGAAGTATTCAAAAATTGTTGGCATTACAAACGCAGTGACTCTTTTAAAACTCTGAAAGATAAGACGAGAAATGAAACAAAGAAGATTTTTGATACCTTTCATTTACCTTCCTCCTTTGATTATGCATCAACATCATCTTTAAATATACTAGGAAAATGACAGAGCTAATGTAAAATATTAATATATTTACAATCTTTTCTTAAAAAACTATAAAATTTCATAAATTGTAATTCACTTTCTCAGCAATGCACATGCAGCAAATGGATCAACTCGGTCAATTTTTCGGCAAATTTAATGTTAAAAACGAATGATAATCATATTATACACAAAGTTGAGACATATACGATTTTCAAAGATGACATTCCCAAAATTGTTAAACTTATTTCAATGTTTAAGAGTTGTTTTGTTTAGGTATATCAATTTGTCATCCAAATCAAACTTCGATTTACTTTTTACTTGAAAGAGATAATCTATTTGTTTTATTATTTTTTCAGCTGAAGTAAATGGATTGTTAAATTTGGATTGTTTATATTTGCAAGTGAAATACAGACACGTTAATTATATTCCAATACCTTGTGAACTCAAGTACACGGCCATCTGCAAACCCAAACAACAACCAGGAAATCAAGCCGTCATAAGGAAGTGTCAAACAGGTAAACACATAATTTTGCATATTACTAAAAATTTTTCATAACACGAATATTAGAAAAATAACATTAAAAGAAAGAACATGTGTAACAATATAGCGAAAGATACCAAAGAGTAATACATTCCTAACAGTAAACAACAAACAGACAAATGCATGACAAAAAACAAATTCCACAAGGCTATATTAACTTAAAATGGTGAATTAAAGCGACAGAAGATTAGAGATTTCGAAGAGACAAATCAATGTAACAAACAAGAACCGCTCCTGATGAGTCGACAATGTAAGGGTTTCCTTAATATAACATATTAATGAATCTGTGGAAATCAATTAAAATTATGAATTTGATGAAAATGAATGTTAAATATAAACTATATCTATTTCGGTTTTTTTTTTGGTTGTTGCATTGATCTTGTATTACTTGTTGCCTGTTCGATGTCTATAAGGGCATATCCAGTCGAGAACAATAACAACAAACTTTAACAATAAATCAAATAAATAAGATTATTTATAAAGGCTGCGTAAGACAACCATTAAATCACATTGTATTATAAATTAAAACATATTGGAAACTTGATCTTGGAATAGACATTTGATTGGACATTTCTTAGCGTGTATTTACTTAATTGCACCATAAACTATAACAGTACAGACACAAGTTTAATATTGACGGGTAGAATAAATGCACATAGAAACACATTAATATGTCGATCGAAAGTTTTGCAAAAAGTGCATCAATCTTGTCAACAAGAAGATATACAGCTCTTATTATCTTATCATAAGGCTTCATATGAGTTAAAGCAAATAATTTTGCAACATTTGTTTTCAAATGACTATTTACTCAAACGGCAAAAAATGTGTTTGATACGATTATGTTAAAGTGTAGCGTGAACAGTAAAATTTCAAAATTGTCAATAATAACAACTCACTTCTTAATTTTATCATTCCTCAATGTATGATTTATAATTCACTTAAACATGTGAAAATATATCTTGTGTATTTTGTAATACTCAGAAATGTCTACTACAGCAAGTAAAAAGGAGGAAATATCAACAAGAGAAAGATCTACATCCAGTATAAAAGAGAAAATATCAGCGGAAGAAAGCAAAATGACGTCAATGACGATTTTAAACTCGGTTCATGAAAGCACAGACGTAACAGTATTTTCATCATCGACCACGACAAACAAGTCATCAATATTTGTAGCATCATCAACGCCGATTATGTTCACAAATAACATTTCAACCAATATAAGTGATACTAAATTTGTCAAAAGATCTTCGACAAAGGAACTTCATTTCAGCGTCACTACTACATTTAGTGAGTACTTTAATAAATCTATCTGTTTATCATTGGTATATCAATGTCAAATTTCTAAATGCACATGTATTTGAATTTTATTCAACTAGTATTTTACGGGAAAGTGTGAAAAAACGTCGTGTTCTTCGACAAGGCACTGACAAAAACTAATGTATTGCGCATCGAAATTCTATTACTCCAATTTTTTTTTTTAATTTTGCCTAAAAATATCGTTTATCTTTGGACTTGTTGTCCTTAATAATATAGACAAAGAACATTTCTGAATCCAGCTCGCCTTTCAAATAACAACTAAAAAATCTATAGCGAGAAATGTGCACTTTTACAATGCTTTGGTATGTTATCAAACTAGTTTTACCTCCGATAATATGGTTCTCTTTTGTGTTGGTCCTTTGACCTCTTCATGTTTTATAATTATCTGTCAACATTTCTGTGACTTACCTATTTGTACAATTTTAACAAATTTATATGGCACGTTGTCATGTTATTTTGAGCTTGACTATCGGTGAGATTACATGGAGATCTAAGTCCCAATGGTCGTCTCCGGTTTCTTTTATAATTTTTGTGTGTTTTGTTCATGGTGGCTTTGATCTTTGAAGTATCGGCTTGAAGAGGGATACTAATTTTTGTTTTATAATCGTTTGGTTTTATGTTTGTTTTATTTTAGGCATAGCTGTACCAGTTTTTCTTGCAGTATTTGTTTTAGTGTGTCTCCTAGTATCACTGTAAGTATTGTCCTCTTTTTATGTATGGTCAATCCAATTGTCCATATTTCTATTATACTGTAAAATATAATTCACTTTACAACACTATAATTGGATACTAGAAGGTCAATTGATATGTATATCGGTGAACTTTATTTGCTCATTTTTTACATTGTGTTGTTAAGATGTTTTAAGTACAACATGATTTACATTTACCTGTGTTGTTTTCCTCTATGTGCTGGTCGCTAGCATTCACATAACATAAAAACAATCAGCACTTTTTTCGGTCTACCACACGCTATTTTCTGTTGGCTAATGTTTCACTTCCATGAAAATAGAATGAACAATATTCAAACATGACACAAAATAGATCAATTACCCAGAATGGATTTCACACAAGGAATATTTTCAGAATCTGTCAATCTTTACTCAAATTCACAGAATGAAGGGTTTATGAATGTTCTTTGAGGTTATAAAACATTATGACGTGCGTTTTTTTTTTTATATGTTGATAATTTATAAAATAGGTTTAAAACTACAACATTTGAATTCTTTTGTCAAATATGAGGAATTATCGCTATCACAGTACAATGGACATGTTTAACCAAATCTAATATGTATTGGCAGTGTATGTGTACAACTATGTTGTGTCTCTCAGATAAACATGCTGTATGTCGGTTAATTGTGTCAATGCAAAATGTTTTCAAAGCTTTCGAAATTTGTAACAACAATGAAAAGCGGGGAAGAATGTTTGTTTAGATGAATGTTTTTTTTTAGAATATCTTTCTATATATTCAAATTCCAGTTTAATCTAACAACGTTCAAATGTTGACATCGGGAGTAAAAGAAATTTTTAACAATGTATTCTACTTCTTCCCATGTGGTATCAATGTACAACATTTGCTTATTGTTGAGTGAATCTTGCTTAGTTGTTCCAGTCATCCAATAAATCTTCAAACGTAATTTCTTTTTTATCTTAGGATTGGCATACTGCGTCGTCATTGGAGAGCAACACAAGACCGGAACCAATATGAGCTGACTCCAACGACGGAACCTAGAATATATGCACAACCAGAAATACACCATTACGAGGTTGTTGATGACATCCCTTCATGATTTAACATTAAATAGGCGTCGGTACACTAACTGATAAAGACTCGTTATTTAGTTATTTTTTTGTATCGTATTAAAAGCCAATTTCATCGAGTAAAAATGCTTATACGAATAGTACGATGGTATCCTTCATTGTGCCACAATTTATTTTAATATTTTTTTGTTTATCAATCTTTCTTAAAAACTGTCATCTATAAGTTTATTTTTTCATAACTTTATATTTTCAATTTAAACTTGTATGCAGTTACTAATAGAAATAAAAACTGTCTTACTAATATTTGTATTTTGTTTTAAGTTTGTCCAAAATGACCGGAGCTGTTCATCATGTGTTTAATTGTACTTGTTTACAATTTCGAAATGAATAATCCTCGTTTAACGTATGCCATTTTTATCAAAATTTTCTTTAACAAGTTTTAAAGTAATGCATATCAATTGAATACTTTTTAAAAGAGTTTTATCCTTGGAAATATATATTGCATTGTAACCGCTTCAAAGTGTGAACTCCTTGTCAACTATTTATCAAGTTTACACAAAAGGTGTAAATAAGAAAACCCTTAAACAATTTTGAAGAAGAATGCTGATTAACTTTTAAAAAAAGAGTTATACCTCTTGGAACAACTATATATTATATTTATTTAACATTGCATTTACAATGCTCACGTGTTGCCTTCATCGCATGTAAGATAGCTATCAAATAAAATCGAATCTTTTGTTACTAGTGTCTGTGAGTTAAAAAGTTACAATTAAACTATAGCATTGGTGAACTATTTTTTACAGAAATTGTTTCCTATTGAAAGTGAATACACTAAACAATGCACAGTTAGCACTCTTACCCCTACATTTCTTGTCGGATTTTAAAAGTTAATATCAAAGGCTAATATGTATACGTAAAATATAGGAATGTGTCGACCATTTCTTTTTAATGGAGTTGTTCACTTTAAAAATAGTTGTATGTAGAAAAATATGGTATTAGCTATGTCATGTGTACATTTATTGTAAACTATTACATGTAGTAAAACGTTATAATTCAACATATTTTATTTCAGTTATTGTCTAGATTTTAATGTGACAGTGGTGTTACATTAGACAGTAAAATACAAAATATTTTCAACTCCGAGGAAAATTCTAAACAGAAAGTCCATCATTAAATGGTAAAATAAAAAGCACTAACCCATCAAACGAATGGACAACAAACATGACAATTACCAAATAACCTATATAAAAAAAAAACTAAAACAATTATAACATTTATAAGATTCAATGGAAAACAACTTCATCCATCAAATAGAAAGAAGTTAACACACATCCACAAACTACATAAGACACAAAATACAGAGTTGGAAGTGATCGCATTTGGCGGCTAGTTTAAAGCCAACAATAAACATTCTATGACATGAATAATTGGACCTCATTGTATCCGTATTCCTGTGACCTTCAATTCAACCCATCAGAAACAAATTGTTTGTACATGCATTAGTCGTGTTCAGACATCTATAGGAAAAGAATGTAAACATTGGAAGTGAAATAAAGGTTAACACGTGCACACCATTTTAAAACGCACTGCGCTGTGATGGGTTTTAATAATCATATTGTGTAACTTGCTTGTCTCTTTTCAATGATTTTCAAGTATGCAGCTTAAAGAGTATCATATTAACCAAATTAGTTAGATATACTGAAAATATTAAGACACATATTGTAAACATAACGTAACAAGAATGCTAAATCTCTGTGTCTCGAGGAAAGCGTATGGCTCAAAGATGGCACTTTGGGAGATAATATATATGCGAACAAACATAACCAGTACTGACACCTAATACAAGGTAACAGGTTTGTTTGAAAAATACCTAAATGATATGAAGAGAAAGCGTAAAAAATTAAATAAAACTTATTGCACACTATATAACAGTGTTTGAATTCCATATCGAGAGAATAAAGATATTTACAGTAGATCATTTTGAGACACAGTACATTTTGAGTTATATTTTTTTTCTTGGTACTTAAAGAATATCCTGTTAAATATACATAAAAGATATTTATTGTACCCGGTTAAGACCATGTGGCTTTTTGCCATTTGCCTTGTCTGTTTTCATATTTGATCAGGCAAAAACGCATAAAAAATCAAAAAGCATAGTCGAAAATGAAAAATCTGGAAGTCAAAACACGAAAACCCATGGACGGTTTCACTTAATTGCGTTTTTGCATTTTTGATTTTGTCAATTTGGGCTTCTGTAAATCATGATGTTCTTTTTGGATGACGATTAATAATTTAGGGACAACATATAGTATGAAACAAATTATAGAAGGGGGTTAGAAGAACACCTTCTGAATCCAACTTTTGTCTGATATTCCTATTACAAGATAAATTTCACCTTTTGAAGATCGCATATTGCTAATGATTTATTCTTTACCGATGAACTAATGTTATAGTAGTGTTCTGCAATCATCCAATATGATATGTATGTGCTGTTATGTCCGTTTCTCGTTGACACATTTGTATAACTCGTACCTCTTATATTCATCATATGATTTTTAGATATAACAAATTATATAATTAGGTCAATACATTAGATTCAGCAAATGTGTTTAGTTTTGACAATATATAATGTTGGTTCTTTTTTGACACGAAAGTAAGGTCAACATTAATATATCAATTAAAAGCGCTTGGAATGTTTCCTTAAAAAGTTGGTTTTGACGAATTTTCAGAGTTGTCTTTTAAAACTATCGCAGGTCTGCTTTTTTTTTCTAAAACCAACATTATACTAATAATATAGTTTTTTTCGTTTTTTACAAACAAACTACAAGTACTCGTCCGTTGTCCGCCTCTTTTTGTGAGTTATATAATATTCATAGATATTTTTTTTTTGTTAGCTTTATCGTTACCAGATATGATCTCTATATTTCATCTTATGGAGGCAAAACGTGGAAATGCTACTAGAATAAACACTTATTGCTGCGATGGAAATGGAATTCCGAAGTAGGCACAAATTGTAGAATGGGGCGGGACATAATTTTAGTATGAGTTATAAGTCTAACAAGTTCGGGGGAATATATATGTTGAAAATTAGCAGCACAGCCCTATATGTTTTTAACCGTTGAATAGAAAAGTAATCCATATTAACTTTTAATTCCAGGATATAATTTGTTTTCGAAAGTTCATAGTAAAAGTGGCACAGTGTTAGCCTCAAAGGGAGCTCTTATTTGAAATTGTATTGTCTCTGTTTACAAAAATGCAACCTATATTTGATAAAAAAGAGAATATACAGAATAATACTAGTTAAAATCTGATTTATCTCAGAGACTTTTCCGAAACTAACTCAAATATGAAGTTTCATAAATATTTCACGAAGATTGAGAAACTATGATGACTCAGCAAAATTGCATAATTTATTTAAAGCCCTGAATGCCAAATGAATGCAATAGCATTATATGTTAATTTTATCTTTAAGAATTAAGCAAAATCAATTCTAAGAGAAAATTCGATCAAACACGTTTTCATTTGTTCTCTGTCGGCAGCTATACAATGACACCAGTACCCATTGACACAAAAACAGGAAACGGTTAACAAGTAACATGCAATTACTACTAGTTTTCACAGAATAAATAAGTCGAATGGATTGGACTATAGCATGTATAGTGATCTTTTCGTTGTTTCTTTCTGTGTGCAATGACGTACGTAATGGGAAACGTAAGGTCTATTGCTGAAGTATTATTTAAGAATATAAAAATAAAGACGTTGTATGATTGTCAATGAGACAACTCTTCACCCGAGACCAAAAGAAATAGAAATTAACAGCAAAGGTCACCATTCGACCTTCAACATTAAGCGCTTCTGGCGCAAATACAAAATCTCCATCCTGGTATATATGATGAGTCTATTTGACAAGTTCAAAAAGTAAAGGTGTTCTTAAAACATATACATGTCTATTTAACCCACTGTAAGTTAAACGAACATTATTTGTATTTTGATGTTGTTATATATTTGTCTGCATGGGACACATATTCATGATTGGTATTAAACATGTTTTATGTTCGCTTCCAGAGTAATAATTTCCATATATAAATATTTACATTAAATTTAACATATATTTTGAAGATAATAACAACGAAATACATTGGTAAACTAATATTAACTTAAGGACACACTAAACCGCTGGAAAAGTTATTGTTTAATTAAAGTTCTTTGGAAAACCAAAAATTAAGCATTGAATTTCCATTTAACATGTTAAACTGGGTTGCTGGTCCCATTTGATATGGTTGCTTAGATATTTTATCTAACTATCGCAATACAAAAACAAATCACATTAAGTATTCAAGCATGAATGGCTTTATTGCTAAATGATTGATTGGTACCATTTATATTATTACTATCACTTGTTCGAAAACTCTGCCCTTGGACTGTTAGTTACGGAGGGTTATTACCAGCCTAATTTCCAAAACTTCGCATAATTGATTGATTGATATTCAACCTGTTTAATCTTATAAAATCTTGAAAATCATTTTGAATTATGGAATATATCTTTATCGTGCAAAGATCTGATTGCTTGTCCAGTTTTGTCTAAACTTCAGGTATGTTCAGTTGATCAGGTCTTCAACGTTTATATTGGGTTTTAGATTGAAACATAATGTGGTCTGGAGAATAGTTTTAGAAACATCAGTTATCAAACAGTGTATTTTGTGCAGTAAAATTGGTATTGTTTATATTATTAAGTTGGATATGTTTAACGTGAAAAGACTACGATCGGACGTAAGTGTAAACAATAGTGTAATGTTTAAATATTTTGAAGACATATTTGGGGAGGGGGACTTCGATATATTCAAAAGGAAGGACATGTTTCTGAATGCTGCAATCATTTTTGTAAGTGTTTTAAAGGCCCTGAACTTACGGAACCTTAAACCAACGTCTTGTATGTTGGATGTTTCTTCTTCTAAATTGCAAATAGGTATGATTTAAGTCATATAACTATTAAAGATATTTAATGGAAGCCAACACAACCAACAAGATCAGTTACCAGGATACTACACCCGAACCTAGTTTTGGCATACATATTTTACCTTTTATATATTTTTTTAAAAACATATTATAGTTTGTTTTCATAAACTATCAGTTAATATATATCTTCCTGTTGATTTGAGATGTTTGCAGATTATATATGTTTGACAGTAGACCAAAAGTATTAAGTCAATAGAAAACAAATGTGTCATCTATTCGCCATTTTTGTATATTCAACTCTACTAAAAGTTGAAACTCTCACCTAAAAAATGTGTCGCAGTTTTATTTTTTTACCTAAGGATAGCATTTACTGTGATAGTGATTACAAAAGCAGGTAGGTCGGACAGTTTCTGGTTTCATGAACCTATTTTTTTATGCGCTACTTTTTTAAAAAGCGTAAGTATCCATTTTATCATTTCTTCATATATCAGCCTTTTACAGACGTTAGTCTTGACAAATCTTATTCTAGTGACTTGAATAAAATCTCGTTTTAGGACAATAACTCTTGCTGGGCGTCTTCTGATAGATGTTGAAATATCAACAGTAGGAAGATACAACGAATGTCAGTAATGATGATTGTTAAAAAGATCATGTTTCAGACTAGATACACGGAAGATAATCTGTTCCAAATTTTGTTGAAATCGTATCTGTGGATTCGACAACACACTACGGACGACACCCTCGACAAATAACAAAAACGATAACTAAGTGATGGCAACAGCACACAAGAACCACACATAGGGTGATGTGACCTTAAATTTCCCTAACATGACATTTTTACTTGTGTTTGAATAGATATAGAGTAAAGAGTATTAAAGTGGTTTTTTTTATAACTAATAAAATGACATTCCTATTTCAGTTCTAGCCGCTATTGTATGTGCCATTCTAATAATAATGGCAGTACTTGTAACAATAGTAAGAAGGTATCACTATAAACTACTCAGAGTCTGAATTGACCAGTTTTTGTGCTCGACCAGTAAAATCGAGCACACATTTTACTCGACTAGTCTCGACATTGTCTCGACTGTACTTAAGTGTACTAGACTGGGTCTCGACTTTACTTAATTAGTCTGATTCAGTACTTGATGATCTTCGTGTAGTCTGAAATGGTCTTGACCAAGGCTAGACCTGTTTCGACCTGTCTTGACTAGTCTCGACCTGTCTCGACTAGTCTCGACTCAGTCTCAACCAGTCTTGACCTGTCTCGACTGGTCTTGACCATCAAATTTATTTTTGACTTGTGTAAATCAGCCCATCTAACTAAATTAAATATTGATCTTACGAAATGCAAGCTTATTAGGTAGTTTGATTTATTGCTGTGAAATGAAAGAATTTAATTTTACAATTATATAAGCTTTGGATTTCAATTATTTTGGCCACGAGCATCACTGAAGAGACATGTATTGTGGAAATGCGAATCTGGTGCAGGAAAATTGGTACCGTTAATGTTATATGGTACCAATTTTGATTAATCACAGGTCAAATGAATAAGTGTTTTGGTTTTTTTCCCCCGTTAATGCACCTGATGTTTTAAACTTCTACAAAATTATTCTTGCATTTGTATGAAACTATGGATAATAACACAAGTATATCGTTACTTGCACTTCCATCTTGTTTTAATAATCCTTCAGGAGTATACATTTAAAGCTTAGAAATCTGTCTTAAAGGTTATTTCAAGGAGCAGAAAGTATAAATCCATCATGACATCCGTAATTTACGTACGGTGACCTATAGTTGTTAATTTCTATGTCATTTTGTCTTTTGTGGAGAGTTGTCCCATTGACAAGCATAACAAATCTTCGTTTTTATATGTGTCCTTTCTCATAACAATACAAAGTTGTGTAAGATTGCCAAAGAGACAAATGTCCGCCACAGACTAAATGATTTGCAGTTGCAGGTCACCAAACGGTCTTCAACAATGAATGAAACTCATACTGTATAGCAAGTCATACAACAATGTACAATATCCAGAGATTTTAACAAATTTATTTATGAAAAAAGCAATAATCAAACACCAAGTCTTCCGTAACTGATGTTTTCAGCTCATTCTTATATTTTACAGTTACACCATTGGTCTAGTTAAGGTGAGGGTTATAATTTCGTTAACATGTTTAACCACGCCAGATTCTATGTATGTGCCTTTTCCAAGTCAGGAGACTGTAATTCAGTTGTTGTCGTTTGTTGCTGTGTTAAATATTTGTTTTTCGTTCATTTTTTGGTTCATAAATTAGGCCTATAGTTTTCTTATTTGAATTGTTTTACATTTGTCATTTTGGGACCTACCATAACTGATTATGCTATATGGGCTTTGAGAATATCGGTTTGTCGATATGATAGGCATATAGTGTGTTCTGACATCGTATATTTAAAACCTAAAAAATTGTTCTAATGTGACCAGAGCTTAAACTACTTATACAAATGTACTTCTCGATGAATATGTTTTTTTTTAAATGTGTATTAGAAAGCATGCAAAATGTTCGAGGTATGTGACAGCTTTATTAAACTATTCTAATATGTTCTTATTTGATAATCGTTTTGTACTTTACTTTAGACAAAGAAGGAAGAAAGCTAGTTCAGAAGATAAAGGCACTCGTTTTAAACCTGGTGGTCGATAACCATATACGAAAAACCATGGAATGATTTGAAGATCCTTAACTTTCTTAATGCAAAGTTTATGATAAAGCGAAAGGTCAAAGTAGCCCTAAATGCCCAATTTATAATGTAGCGAAAGATCAATATCACCACCTTGATTTTGATTTAAGAAGTTAGCAGAGCAAATTTGTGGAAGCGGAATACGATGTGTCTATGCCGACAGTATTATTACCGATGCCAGACAAAAATAAGCCATCTTCAAACATTGCAATGCACAATGCTGTATTAAAAAGCGAGCAAAATCAGAGTATGTCATTGGGTTTTCCTCTAGGTCCTTTGTCAAAGAAGAAGTCTGCAAAAAAAGTGTGGCATATTGTGATACTGCAATAGTTCACACCAAATGCTTGTATGATTCACCAAACCAATCTAAAGGGTGTGCAAGCATCTCCTAGAAGACTGGATTTTGTATCGGTAATTACAAAAACATGGTCAAAATACATGTATGTATGAAATGTTTAATAAATCACATGTATTTATAAAGGCACGCTTAATAATAGTACATTGTTATGTTGAAAACTATTTTCATTAAAACAATGCAATAAAACTATGACCCTACGATTGTATTTTTTATTGTTTCACTGTTCGACAGAAAACTACAGTCTTTAACAATGCTAGCTAATCGATTAACTTCCTTATGCTTTCATTGCAGTCATTTTCATACTGATTGTTTTTTTAAGTAAGTCATGTCATGGCTACTGATACTTTTTTTATTGAATATACTTCTATTCTTTATATCTTCCTGTTGATTGAAGAAGTATGCATATTATAATTGACAGAGATCGAGAAGATTAAGTTAATAGAAAACAAATGTGTTATTTATTTGTCCTTGTTGTAAATTCAACTATACTAAAAGTAAAAACGCTCAGTTTAAACATGAGTAGTTTTCTTTTTTGTCTAAGGATAGTTTGTATTGTGATAGTGATGTCAAAAGCAGGTATGTCGAACACCTTATGGATTAAACATGTATATGGAACTTTTTTTTTCTCCTAACTTTATAAATATCTTATCATTATTTAACAGTTCAGAATCAAATAGAGTCTTAGAGTGCATCACGGCTATTTTATATAATTAAAGTGTCCTGCACATGTGTTTTTGTTTTACAACAAAAAAACAAACAGTCACTCGTTTATAGCTTTTTTGTTCTATGAACAATTCATCTACGTTTATGTTAAAAAAATATACGACACAGATAGATCGTTAAAGATGGCACTAATTTATACATTGCAATTTCCCATAGGAACCCCTTTAACGATTAAAATGTGCTTCTTTTACTATAAAGTTTCGTAAATAGTTTTATCTTATATTGAACATTTCATATGCACAATTTTTTTTCAATGGTCAAACTTTGGGGCTGTGCTCATTTTCTCTACGTATTAGCACTAAATTTTTAAGAGTTTTTACTCAAACTAAAATTCCGTTATGACCTTCCATGTGTTTTTATTCCGGAAACATTCCCAAATATAGCATGATTAGTCTCTATGACTCTTTGAAAAAGTAGAATAGCTGATTGATTGTTGGTTCCTTAATATCCATTGGGGAAAAAAGTAAAAACACAAAAATACTGAACTCCGAGGAAAATTCAAAAAGGAAAATCAAAAATCAAAAGGCAAAATCAAAAGTCCAAACACATCAAACGAATGGATAACAACTGTCATATTCCTGACTTGGTACAGGCATTTTCTAATGTAGAAAATGGTGGATTGAACCTGGTTTTATTGCTAGCTAAACCTCTCACTTGTATGACAGTCGCATCAAATTCCATTACATTGTCAACGATGCATGAACAAAACAAACATACTCAAAGAGTGAAAATGTCAAAAATAGGGGTACAACAGTCAATATTGTGTTATCATCTTAATATCACTACATAAACAACAAATGTAACAAATGGGGAATATTGTATACGTGTTCACAACAAGAACAAATAACCAAGAAATACAATAGGCAGGTATTGTATAAGAGGCCATACGGGATGATGCCATCGGAAAACTAAGGTAAATGGGTCATGTGGGTTGAAACAGAAACTTTTGCTTACGTCAGTCCAGTTACAGCCCCCCCCCCCCCCCCCCCTAAGAGACTCCCAACTTTGACATTGATTTTTTTGGCGGTTGGTAACAGACCTTTGACAACCCGTTTTAAATTTCAGGGTCGTCGCCTGTATTTACAGATTATAAAGATAACTGTACTTTGAATACTAGAAATCAACTCACTTTTGAGAACTAATTATTTCCACGTCTTTTACGACTAGAAAAAATAACACAAATATAAACATAATAAATTGTGAATCTTGAATCTTTTCTATTTAACTACAACAACAACTTAGCAACACTTGAACTCTCTCAGGGTGGAGGTGTTTAGATAATTGTGTCTATTGTTTACAACTTTCATGAAGTATAATCCAAAAGTATTGTAACGTTCCGGGGTTTTCTTGTCAGGATATACACCCGTGGTTACTTTTGTGGGCTTCTGGTGAAGGAAGTTATAATAAAAATCATAATGGATGTTCATAAATTGTAATATTTCTAATTAAAGAATACATCAAATACAGTGGTTCATGAAACACAATACGTTAATTATTATATGCAATAAGTAATACAGCAAGGTGCGTTCATTACACCAAGTTTAATAAAAAAAAAAACATTCTGCTAGCGCTCGGTGCAAGAAGATCTACTTGGTGCACGGCATTTAAATACTTAGCATACTCGGTGCATTAAATATTATAATCAAGTACTCCTACTTGGTGCACTGCATTACTTGGTGCACTACATTCATATACTCAGCATACTCGGTGCATTAAATATTATCACCAAGTACTCCTACTTGGTGCACTGTATTCTTGGTGCAGGACAATCTACTTGGTGCACTGCATTCAAATACTTTCACCAATCAACTTTACTTGGTGCAGCAAATCTACTTGGTGCACTGCATTATCACCAAGTGCTCTTACTTGGTGCAGCAAATGCTAGTTTAAGAGATACTGCTTACTGCATAGAGGTTTTTGGAGAGAAGCTCAACATAGGAACATGCATTTCGTATTTTATACAACGTGTGACGTGATACACAAGTTATTTATAAACAAGAACACGTAACGTTACATTTGGCGCGCTATACTGAAACTAAGTATAAACAAATACAAAATGAACAATAACACATATAAATGAAGTCGATATATAGATTTAAAGAAGTCAATATATAATATTAGGTCAAAGATGGCTATTTCTTCTGTAAAATACGAATTACAATACAACGGACATCTGCGTACATCAAGTGTGATACAGAGACCATAGTAAAAATAGCTTTCAAATCACCGGGGCGTAACAGTATACGTTGACCCTCCAACATTTTGCTATCAACATACATTGGAACTCCCAGTAGCAGGTTCAGACATTTTGAATTTTTCACTAAGTATTGTCTTATGTTTTGGGGGTAAATACTGATGCACAATCAGCACATGCCAATTATTTATTTATTTTTCTATATTTTTACGTGATGATTTTAAAGGTCCTTTTGTATTGGATGCAGCGAGTTACAACTGCGACCAATGCATATCATTACCTCATGGGTTAGAAATTCGATCTTTTGTCGTAAAGGGTGGAGAAGAGGAAACTTGATCGTAACCCTTGGCTAGCGAAAATGCAACATATAAGTGAATTAGAAAATCGCTATATAAATTCCCAACTATGGATATTTATAATATATTGTTACTAGTTCTATTGTGATATGGGTAATATTGTCTGTATCATAACAGATGTAAATTTGCTTGAAATTAAACATATGTTTCTTGAATTTGCACTTACAATAATCGAGACAAGAAGTGGTTTCTATACCATTGTTCAAACTCTTAATTGTAAATTTACTCGCAAGATCATCAATGTTCAGTCACCAACACATAATATCCTATTTAAAAAAATGAATAAAAAACCAAACAATTAGATAAATCGATATAAATAAGAGAACAACTCACAAATTAAGACTTGCACATGTTACATATGCAAATATTGACCGGTTAAACTAACATTAAAATTAAGACTTTAGACTTTTTGAACTCTTCGATAACAACACCAATAAAAGCACACGAACATGCACAAAAATTCAAAATAATGCCATGTGGAATACAATTGCAGTCATTGTGTTTATATGATATCTGCAGATATAGAAATCACGTCGTCGTTTGTCAATGTTTGTTGATATTGATGAATGTCATTTGTATTTCAGAGATTTGAAACTGCAATGAAATGAATAGTGCAAAATAAAGTGATATTGTGCAATATCAACAATATATATGTACATTTGTTTGAAAACATATATTTGTAAACAACAAATTTGATTCACTCTTGATTCTACCATGAAAACAGGATTTTTGCTAACTACAAATGATATCAATTACTGCTTTACAATAACATCCAATATTATCAAGGAAACATTGTGGACAAAAGGCGTATTTACATTTGTATAACAATTTGTCCGCCAATACGTAAAAGGAAACAGAGTCTCGTAAACTTTGACATCATTATGATAACAACGCAAAAGATTTGAAGTCACAATTTAAAACGTGAATGTTTTCTTTTTTACCTCAGTATGTTATCCGGAGCAGATATAAGGTCATTCGGTGACAAAATTCAGCTTTACACTAAGAGTGTATTTCTTAACTTTCCTTTTATGAATATAATAGAAAGGAAAAAAATTCGCCAGTGAAATTTCAATACACTATAAAACCCTAATATTTGTGGTCATAAGATTTATTTCAAATGCATTTTTCTGATATTCTGTTATTCTTATTCAACCACAATACTAAGCACACATTTACAAGAGGTTCATATACCAAAGTAACATTACTGTTTATTATATCAAAACAAACTGACTATTAACAATAACTTTAGTTTAACGCCATAAGATGTATACAACGGTACATCTTGATACATAAAGGCTACTACCGTGCAGGTTTTGCAATATCACAGTAAACATTACCCTGTCACCTTAGCAAAGAACCATGAAAGAGCTAATGATTTTAATGATAGTTTTTTTCATATTTGAAATGATATATATGCATGATATGTACATTGAGAATTTGAAGATTTCGAGACCGAGAGTTGTTTGTAGTACAAATTGGGCAGACTTTAATAAAAAAAAAAAAACACTTGATTCAAATGAGGATGTAAACATAGCATATCAAACGTTTTTTGTATTGTTTAATTTTTTCACAAAACAATTTTCAAAACGTCGCCAAATGGTTTTTTTCTGAGTATGTTCTCTCTAAAACAATCATTATATCAATCCGAAAATTTCCATAGCTTATTACAAAATGGTTTGACTGGTTTTTAATTGTCGATTGAACTAGAATAAAACTATGAATTGCAACAAATTATAAATGACAGGAAACGATTGTTATATTTAAACAACTAAATAACAGGAAATTTGTCTTAATGTCAAAATGTTGTGAATTTTTAAATGGATACAAAACTCATTTGGATGATTTTATTGTTCTTGTGCTTTTTACCTTGGAAAGTCAAAGCAGGTACATTAAACATATTTCATGTCGTTGAAAATTGTTGCCATTTGACTAGGGATGTTTCGTTTTGGATTTTCCTCGGAGTTCAGTATTTTTGTGATTTAACTTATTATCGAAAGTATATTCGTTCAATTCTTAAACGAATATTACGGATATCGCCTGAACATAAGAACAATAAAAAAAATACAACGATCATGATTGCCAATGAAACAATTATCTACCCGATATTTACTATAGGTCATCGTGTTGTCTTCAAACGTAATACATGTACAAGTTTAAGTTATTTTCCAGATATATCTCGGTTGGAAATTGAGTAATATGACATGTTTTCAACAGTTAATACACTTCTATTCTTTAGTTGTAACAGACAAATAAATATGTTTTATCTTTGAACATGTAAAAGGCATAACCTGAACAGATCTGAGGTCTCTGAAAAACAAATTCCATAAAAATGCATGTGATGAATTTACCGAAGTGAATTCTAACCAATTTACTAAACACAACTTTATAATTAATTGTTTAATTTTGAAAGAGCTGTACTGATCGAAATGGCTGATAAATTTTGTAATTTGTTGACCAAAGATTCACAAAAAAAAACTTTTATTTTATTTTTTATTGCAAAAGTGTGCAGGATTCCTCGAAATGACCCAGAGAAAGTATTTCAACTTAGTATTCATGTTTCGAGTTAGATATTATGACTTAGTTACAAGGCTTACCACCACAATTCAATTTGTTCGTTGATTCATTACTTTCGTCATTTAAATTTAAAAAAAAGGATAAATATATGTTTAATTTAAAAACACAAACCACATGATTTCAGACTGCTTATTAATAGAAACGTCAACACTTGTAAATAGAAAATATACGTATAGTGTCTTGAAATATGAAATTTATTTGTATGAGGCTTAGAAACGAGGGAATTGGGAGGTTCTACCGAACATTTCCCCTGTTTCGTGCCGAATGCAAATGAATTTCATATTTCAAGACACTATACGTATATTGTTTTCATACTGAAATCGATAAAAATTAAAAAAAAAATAAAAAAATATGTAACAAATATTGTTAAAAAAAAGTGTTTGGAATTTCCCTCTTGGGGTACCAATTTGGGGTATTTCCCTATGACCGTAGTCAAGGCGGTAGGACATTGACATTTTAAGGAATTAGAAAGGGAAAATGAACTTAATTAATAACATTTAATAAACATGGTATATACATTACCAATTTGAAGACATAAGTTTAAATTCATAAACGTTTGACCATTTTTACTACACGTTGTCATGGTTGTGACGTGATGTTGTTGATGAAATACAGTAGTGCCGGTAAGAAGGCGGGGCTTATAGGTTAGTTGAGGTCATTGACGTATAAAGCTAACGTTTATACGTATAGCTTTATCTGTATAGTAAAATAGCTGATTGCAGTATAAAAAGATTATAAAAAAGTAATATGCATTGGTTATGAGATTTATTCAGATATAAGTTGCTCAGTATCCGTCCACATGCCCTCTGAATCGATGATTGGCGGTTACAAATCTGATGTATGGTAACATTTACATTAAATATCTGTTTCTAACCATACGGCAAACATTGATTGAAAATTTTGTTTGAGGTAGTAACTTTTCAATTTTTACTATTTTAGGCCATGGCATGACAATAACTCCCAATAGAATGACTTGGCTAGATAGCTTTAGTTACTGTAGCTTAGCTTCTGAAGACAGTATACCCTATTTAGCTGACGGCGAATACAGAGGTTGGGGTGGTGGGATTTATTTAAACTCGCAATGGATGTTTCATAAAGGTAACAATACAATCAATAGATAGTGTAATAGGGTATCAAAGTTAATAGCATTGTTCTTTTATAAGATAGAGGTTATACTAGCTATCTAATTGCTGGATAAATCCGTATATTTATGTCTTTCTTTTAAATCTTTAACACTCTTTTTTACGACTTTAATAATGAGCAAAACCCGTATTGCAGAGTTACCTACACATGAAAGGGGATATAACAATATTGAATATATTTTTCAAAAAGCAATAAACCACGTTCAGGTTATAACAGTGTAATATTCAAAACAAATACGGCAAACAACAACAATAAAAATGATTATAGATACAAGTAAGTACTATAAAACGCTTTTCGTCGATAACAGACTCAGTAGTGACGCTCCAATAAAAATGTAAGAAGGACAAATAAAGGTTGAAGTTTAAAACGCATTAAAGACTCACGAAAGCTTTTGGCTAATGTGACAAAAATGACAATATATTGTCTTGGTAGAAAGTCCTTGGTATTTCAATATTTATTCACGTTTTGTAAAAAATCAATCTATGATTAGGAATTTCCAACTGGATAACAGGTACTTTATTTGTTTTATTTTTTCACAAGATTAGAAAATTAAAAAAATACATAGAATTGCATCGCTTAGAAATCGTTTCATTGACAGTTTGATAGGAACACTTTAATTTATCATATATTTTGGACGAGATATTACTTAACTGTTGCATACAGATTATCACATGTAACCGTAGTTATTGTTATCGTTATTCGGATTGGTTTCTTTATGGGCAGGTACCAGTTTTTCTTTCCGCAACAATGATTTTACAAAGGTATGTGTGCACCTAATTAACCTGATTTGATCACAATAAATCATCCCAAAAATTTATAAAACATTTGCTGGACTAACAGTTGATGCTTTAATAGTTATGTTTGCTACCAACAATTACTCATATTCCCCTTTTATAAAATTCGACTTTGACGGCTGATATCCCGCACATCGAACATAAGGATTACATAAAACTTATAATAAGACATATTGAAGGTTGATATCTAGTCACTGAATAAGATACTTCTACAAAGTGTGTAATATTGTAGGGAAGTATCATACAAGAAATACACATTGCATATTATCGACCAAGGACAAATGGCAGATTTTCTTTGTGCCTGCAAGGATTCCATTATTGACTTTTAAAAATTCAAATGACAACTAACTGCAATAAAACAAAAAATTAAAGGGTTATTACTGTTGCGGAAAAATATTAGGAAAATGAATACCAAGGAAAATTATCAGGAAAACTTTATAAATTCGGAAACTTATCATGTACATAACTAACAAATTACAAGGCTAATCTTCTGAAAGTGAAAAATAGCATTACATTGTCACCTACGAACTATGGAAATACAAACGATATTGAAATGTATCCGTCTAAAATGTAATTTCCAGTGACACTCGCATATATGTCCGTCGTCAATCGACATACGACTTTAGGTTATACTTAAATGTGACATACGAATTTAGTTAATAAATAATAGATATAACAGGTGTCGTTCCTTTTCACGAATTCCATTCTCTATTTGATGAAAAACTTGATTACTTTATGGTAAACATTGTATTGTCTTATAATAAATGTGCGTATGTCCAGGAGTAGAAGCTTTGGCGAGTGGCTTTCTTTTACGGAATCATCTCTACTATTGTACCACATGTATCATCATATAAAAAAAACCATTTAACAAAGTAACAATGCTTAATTATGCATTTTTTAGATATCGGATTCGTGAATTTAATTGTTCATATACAATGTTTGTATTCTTTCATTTCAAGGATGTCATAGTAATTCTGGATCAATGAATGCTAATGGTGTCTATGATATTAAAAGGTTAACACCAACACTTTGTTCAGAGAAATGTAAAATGAACGAATATTTTGCAATGAAAGTAAGTAGCGTGTTTTCTTTTTTATTTAATGCTATTGCTTTCTACTTAAACGTGACATTGGAAATTTTAAATTTATGTTGCAGTTATTAACGGCTTCATTGTCTCTGTTCTTAATGTTGTCGTGCCGTTGCATTGATAGCTCTCAATATTAAATGTGTATGGTTTTGAAGCCTTTCCATTTAATTTGGAATTTATACCATGCCAACTATTTCTCTTTTTTTCTTAAGTGTATCTTCTTCACATTACACATAAATCATGAAAATTTCATAAGTTTTAAGATTATGCCATGTTGACAATGTACTATTGTGATACATGATCGACTGCAAAATTCACCCTTTCATTCAGCTAGCACTTATAAAAGCTCTATAACCACACAGTTGTGCTATTATGTTATTTATGTAGTTGAGCTTATTCTGTACAAAAGTAACTAATTATACTTGTATTGCAGTACAACTGGTGTCTTTGTCTACATTCTCTTTACAATTTGAAGGAAGTTGATTCGTCAAAGTGCACGTACAAATGTGCAGGTTCAAACAATCATGTATGTGGAGAAAGATCTTATTTTACGGTATACCGGCACATTCTTGGTACGTGATTTGTTTAAACTTGCCTACTACTGTAGCATACAAACAACTTTTCTTTACTTTTCACCACTGATTAAAAACGCTTACCTTTATATACATACATATATATTTATTCATGAAAACACAAAAATCAGGTAAGTAGATAATGAAATATTATTTACATTGTTATGACGTTTTCATCCTTCACGGGACTTATCATGCTTATGTAACTCAGTAAGGTTACCACGAGGTAGTATTTCCTTTACGCATTTAGGTCTGCTTTGAATGTCTTAAAAAAGCGCTTTGTCAGAACCTTTATATATTTGTCATCATTATTGCGACGACATTTGTAGAACAGCAACATTTTACATTTTCAATTGGCACATATGTCTAGGTGTTCACTTAGTGGTATTTTCTGTAGGTGTGGCTGCTTTGTTGTTTGTGGACACGTTCTATTGTACTTAGTTTCCGAGTTTGTTCAGTGTAATTTTCTTTACGTGTTTGGCATGTTGTACAGTTAATAAATTTCTGAATGTGCAAGTCATGTGTGCAGTTACATGAACTATTTGTAAAAATATAGATATCGGAAGATTTGGTGTGAGTGCCAATGAGACAACTCTCCGTCCAAATAACAATTTATAAAAGTAAACCATTGTAGGTCAATATACGGTCTTCAACACGGAGCCTTGGCTCACACCTATAACAAGCTATAAAGGGCCCAAAAAGTACTAGTGTAAAACCATTCAAACGGGAAAACCAATGATCTAGTCTATATGTCCACTTTTAAATGTTTTTGATAAACACGTTTTAAGATAGTTATAGTTATCTTTACTGCAAATTCTCCACATCCTGGATCAGTACATGTTTTCACAGAAACATTTGCAATTGAATTGCTCTTTTACAATCCTTTTTAAGTTTATTGGTTGTCTCTTACCATTTATTATAGAGTTCGATGGAATTGTTTTCCTCATCCTCTCGCTTTCCATTAGAATGGTTAATTCGTTTTGATGGCGTTATACGCATTGGTGATGCCAGGATCATGCGTATTGACGAACAGAATTATGATTTTCTGTTTTTTTGTTTCGGAATTCAAAGTTAAGTTATACTGCATTCTTCAGCCTTTTTTTTCGCTTTTTGATATATTTATATATGTGTGTGCGTGTGCGTATGTGTATATATAGGTGTGTGTGTATTTACTCAAAATCATATTCGTCCCGAGTTCTGTAAAAGCGGGTGTCAATATGGAAAGCAAAACACTAAACTAAAAGTGCTATCAAAACCAAATGTATGTGCAGATAATATTCAACTAGAAGTATTTTTGTATATCGCTTTTGCAATGAATAGATAAGTGTTATAGATATTTATCCATTCAAAAGACAGTAAACAATTCAAATTATGTTCATGCATATTCATTGAAATTCATTTAATTCATAGGTAAATTCAAACCCAAGCCTGATGTCGATCAAAGATTTGCTTGCTCTGTTATTATGCCTCGAAATAGTACGTTTGTTCTGAAAGCTGTAGACTGCTCTTTAGAATACTGGACAGTATGTGTAATATATGGAGGTAAATCTTCTCAAGAAAAGTCAGTTTACCAATTGTCCTTCCTGATTCAATAGTATGACATTTTATAATAATTACTCTTAGAAGTAATCAGTATAAATATACTCCATCTCAAACTAGTTTTTATATAAATTTAATTTATCCATTTTTTACAAATTTTGATGTATACTCACTACAAAAGTCAATAAGTCTGAGAAAACCAGTTTTTTTCTGAATTTGCATGATTTTTAACTCGACATTCTTTATCTGCTGAACAGTTATTAACAATTCATGACATAGTATGATATTGTCTAATTAGGTTCTTGATTTTTTTGACAAATATCTTGACAGTATGGACAGTGTCTAAAAATTTCCCGACACTTCCTGTTTCATCTGATAAGAGTCTTGATTAGTCTGGCCAATTCTTGACTGTCTTAAATTTGTCTCGATCAGTCTAGGCATATTATTGACACTCTTAATAATGTCTGAAAATGTCTTGACATATTCTTGATATTCTAAACAATGTCTGAATATGTCTCGACGCAGTCTTGACAGTCTCAGATGTGTCTTGACACTTTCTCTACAGAATAAATTTCGCCTGAAACATGTACAGAATCTGTCTGCACTGTTTAAAACTTTCTATTGCTGTTATATGTTATTTTGACAATCTAGGATTAATTTTGTATAGAAAGATACCCTTTGAGTGCAACTAAGTTGGAACACTCTGAATAATCTTCCATGTAATTTATTTTGATTTAATTTTTTTAAACGTTTAATGATTTTTTTTACCTGGAATATACGTCACAGTTACTGCCAAACAGCATTTAGATTTTTGCGTTCGCAAAACTGCCAGTCAAATTTGCTTTAATTAAATAGATGACTGGAGGCAGTTTTAAAATGTGACCATGTGTCTCTTTTGGACCCAACGATTCATCTTTTGCGTTTGTGTAGCTAAAAAGAGGGAAGTTTTCGTTTAGGTCAAAGAATTTGTTTCAATTCGTTTTAATCAAAATGATAATATTCATCAACAAACTTTTAAAATTGTAGTAGCATGGTCGGTCAACTGATAAGTTGTAAGGCTGATTACAGATAAAACAGTACTTTTCCATTTGACAGTTGTTTGTACCATTGGGTGTGGAGTACCTTAATTTTATGGGGGACATCATGTCCACCGGTAATACTTATATTCCAACAGATAACATTACACAAACTTTCATCCGTCAAATCAAGGAGTAATACTATACAAATCCTTGGAAGCATTAGGATACCGTCATACTTTACTATTTATAAAAACAACATTTTGGTACAATAGTTATTTACTATATTAACATTGAATATTATGAATATAGAATGAACTATGTCTACAGTATAATTGATTTTAATCATTTAGTAATTATGCAGAAGAATAAGAATCAAAACTTGTACATGTTGTAATTATTTAAATTGTTTTATACATGTATATCAACATACCCACATTTCTATTGTTAATATTTTAGATTTCATAGCTATATTTGTATTTGTAATACAATTTATGTATACTCAAATTTTCATTTATTTTACATGCCCAACTTTTATTTTTGTTGTAAAAAGTGTAATTAAATGAAACAACAGTATATTATAATATAAAGAGAAATAAAGAATAAAGTTATATCATGAATACTGGTCCTGATTTGTAAAACTCAGAATTGTCAAGTAAAATTTAAACACAACTTAAAATGTTCAGAATATGTCAAGCCGTTCTGAGAGAGAAAGGAATGTCGAGAATATGTCAAGAAATTTCAAGACAGTATTCAGATGTCAAGAATTTGTCAAGAAATTTTTAGAACATATTCAGAATGTTGAGAATTTGTCAAGAAAAAGTAAGACACAAGTCATACTTTTGAAGAATGTCAAGTAAAAGTTCATGCAAATCAAGACAAAAAAATTTTTTTTTTCAGACTTTTAGACTTTTGTAGTGAATGTATCGATTCATTATATATATTACATTGTGCTGTTTTAACATGACGTTGTTTCACATTCACATTAAATGAAGATTATTCTGCACTTGACGTTGGAAAAGTGTCAATTATAGGAAATACTGCACACTGATTTC
The DNA here is from genome assembly GCF_965363235.1 of Mytilus galloprovincialis. Classification (NCBI taxonomy): domain Eukaryota; kingdom Metazoa; phylum Mollusca; class Bivalvia; order Mytilida; family Mytilidae; genus Mytilus; species Mytilus galloprovincialis. The sequence continues at coordinate 40,977,329 of NC_134846.1, read as the reverse complement.
ATATAATATCTTTACCACAAATCACAAGATGAACTTTTAAAGTGATTATGTGTTCATTAAATGATCAATGTTGTATAAACATATTTTATGCTAGCCGGAAAAGTCCAAGACAAACACTCAATGCCATTCGTTTATTCGACAATGTGTCGTCAACCAACTGTTTTCCAGATGAGACCGTTTGTTTACCAAGCTTGATTTGACATCGTTTGAATATAAATATCATTGATATTAATTCAATACTAGTACACTAAAAAGGAAAAGATGAATAGAAGTATGACTTGGATTAGTAGCTCTTAAAACATTTTTAGACATTTTGCTGCCAGTTGATAACTTATCATTTTCCTGACGGGAATGAAAGAATTATAGTTGCATTGAAATATTTCTCATTTTTGTAAGCGATTTTTGTGTTCCCAATACCTGTCATATGTGTTGAAGCCTTCACACAATTACATTTTGTGATGATAACTAGCGTATATTTTTGACAATTATTTCCTCTTAATAGTGGTAGTGTCCTCTTTTCATCGTTTTAGCTTCGTTATTCTTTTGAAAGTAACATTTGAAACTTCTGATGGCACTTTGGCGTCGTTATCAGCTATTTTTTTCAAAGTAATAAAGCTGTAATACACAATTAACGGAGCGAATATACAGGCTAATGTAGGTTAAGTAAAGTACGATACATTGATGGTGTACTGATAAACTCCTTGTGTCGTCATCTATAGCGTGCCGTAAGCCATTTGTGTGTAGGAGTTGCATTTAATGTTGATGGTTTCAACTTTTCATGGTGCAAAACGATCCATTTATCCTACATCAGAGATTTATCAGCCCATTAAGTAGTGACGTATATAAATCGTCAACAAATAAAATAGAACATTCACCTGATTCAAACAAGTCTATATCGAGACATTATATCTTTCAATGATTTTGTATTTTTTTAAATTTTTAGAACAAGACAAGTTTGTACTGACCTGGAATATTTATCCAAATGTTCGTTCAATGTCAGTGATTGAATTAAAACATCTCCAAGTTTATTTCGAACTATTTCTGGATATAAATGAGTTAATCAGTAATACATTGTTTCACATGTCTAATGCATTGAAGGATTAGTATATTAAATTATAACAACATTCCGGTCGGGTTGTTAGTTTTGCCGATCACTATTATCTTATCGTCGAGCTCATTAAATTCACATTCTGCTACGAGGTCTTTATACTTATATATATATATATATATATATATATATATATATATATATTTTAAATATCTTTAATCAGTCTCTTGTTTTATTTTAGTAACTAGACAACTCGGCTTCACAGACACTTATCAGTTAGCAATTAATAGATGTTCCTCGTTAAATGGGTCAATACTTAGCACCATCGACAATCTTGATAAATTGGAGGATGAAAGAGAGTACTGGTCAAATATCTTTAGAACCAAATTTCTGAAATGGACAACTAAGGCAACATTCGATGAAGTCTGTTGTAGGTTTATATGTAAATCACTTCGTAAATTCAGAAATTATTGCGATGTTTTTACTATTGCGAAAAATGTGACAGTGTTATATTCGCAATAATTTAAACTCGCATTTTGAAAATTTTAATCTGATGTTAATAGGATTTTTTTCAATATCGCAAAAATTAAAATGGATTTTTAGTCTAAAATGACAAAATCTCAATAATAAATTCACGCAATAATTTATGAATTTACAGTAATTGCATTTAATTTGAATTGTTCGTACCACGCTAGCCTTTGGTTCTGTTGATGTGAACGATAATAGATCGCATTACTCATACAACCTTACAATACTCAGTCACGTCATGAAAAAGTTGTTCTTTCTTTTTCATGGTTTCTTACATTACGGGTTTTGTCATGTTGTGTTGTCTTCTATTTTCATTACTCGGCGCTATGTTTTTTAAATTAATGTTCCCTTTTTATACTAAGCCTATTTATTCATTCAAGTAAGTTTAATTTATTCCATACGACTATATAACAGGTCGCCATATTAACCTTGACAATTGATTACGTATTCAAATCAATTTCTGTGAATTAATACTTGTGAAACTTACCAAATATCTTCCTCGATATTTGTGGGTAGCTAAAATAATTGAACATGTTGAATTGATTGACGCTTCTATATAAAACCTACACTGAAAAAAAAACAAAAGTAACTGTTCATAATGTCTGAAGGAAAGGAGTATACTTTTAATTCTATTTTAGATCAAACTCATTGTAAAGTCAAAGCATGGAATACTGCGCGAATAATATCATCATATGAAACATTTCAATATGTGAGGTACAAATCAGTTATCAAAGGTACCAGGATTATAACTTAATACGCCAGATGCGCATGTCGTCTACACAAGACTCATCAGTGACGCTCAGATCAAAATAGCCAAAGTAGTACCAAGTTGAAGAGCACTGAGGACCCAAAATTCCAAAAAAAGTTAAATATATGATACCATGTTAAGTCCACACGGCACAGATGTGTTTTATCTATGATCCAGGGGGGAAAGCACACGAGAGAAAATAACCAAATCAGTCAAAGGGAAATGTGGACAGAATATCAATCCTAACATTGAACTCATCCTAAATACTAGCTATAGAAACACAAATTAAAAGCAAGATATCTGTTGTAGTGTCTATGAAATACTCATTAGTGACTTTGAATCAAAGCTTGAAAAATGTCGTATTGAGTACGAAAAGGATGAGCCTTAAGTACTCAAAGTTTCGAACGGGTTTAAGGAATAGAGGTTACCGTAATCTATGTATAATACTCGGAACGAAAATCCCTACCTTTTTTATCATATCTACAGTTTTGTTAACAGTTAATCCATTAGTATGACCATATTAATGATACATTTGTAATCAATGATAAAAAGTAAAATCTCAAAAATGCTAAACTCAGTGGAAAATTCAAAACGTAAAGTCAATAATAATATATATATAATTTATTAACCTACTATTGGAGAGTAAATAACAAAGCAAAGATAATTACAATTGATCATATTCAAACAACACGAGTTTTTATTTACACCGAGACAGTTAATAAAGACAGGATCACGACGAAAATTTCAATTATTTACTCAGTTCTTTACATTTTGAAGATAATTTGTGTACTACTACATTGTAGTAGCAGTTGCGGTTCGGTAAAAACTTACAAGAATTGTAAATAAAATTTACACACATGAAGTTAAACTGTTTGCGTGCTTCATTCTCTAAATCAAAATCGGTGTCACAGGCAGAATACAATTTATCAATTTATTGTCAGTCATATTTTCTAAGTAAACACTAAATGTAATCGGGTTTATGTCTATAACAATTCTCCAAAATTGATCTCGAGCATCACCTATATAGTCACATGATAGTATTACATAAGTACAAGGATCATCAAATAGTTTACTACATTTATCACATAATATTCTGTTGTTTTGTAAGTTGTTAACGTATTAGACATCACGTTTATCATGTTAATGTAACAAAATGGGCATGCCTGCGCATCAGTTGTTGACGTAGTGTTACTCTCCACGTCACATGCGGTACAGAAAACCAGTGAATGCCTTTAAAAACAAACAAACCGGGATCCACTGCCATACAATGATGCAACTTTACGACTTAAACCTGATAAATTGACGACTTGACTATCGATTTCCAAGTTGCAGAACTTGGAAATTGTCCATTATTGAAAAACAGCTGATCTATATTGATAAGAATTTACAGTCTTACATGAAAGATATATAAACCCAAACCTATGTAGTCTCTATGTTCAATAGCTATATATACGAGGGTTGTCCGTAAAGTTTTAGGACTATCTCAATAAAATATTATTTACCCGTTCGACATAAATAAACCAAGTATATAACGTATTTCATGATTTTCTGATTAAATGTGCAAAATTTTATTTCAGTACCTGCTTGAATTAAATAATCGCATTTTCTTATCAATTTTAGAATCTTAGGAAACTCTCACCAGCACTCAAATAAATATTTCTGACGTTCCGACGTTCGACGACGTCAACATTTTAACTTTTCTCAACGTAGTCCCCTGTCAAAGCAACTCATTTTTTTACATCTTTTTAACCAGTAATTAAATATTTTCTCAAACCGTTCTGTTTTTATTTTAAAGAGTATGTTCATACACTCCTGTCTAAGTTCGGGTATATCGTGGAAACTTAGTCCACGGAGAAAATATTTAATATGCGGGATACCGCAAAATCTATTGGCGCTAAGTCAGGGATTTACGAGGGATGTTTCAGACATTGGAATCCAAGTAAATCAATTTCTAGATGAGTTTTTAGAGAAGTAAGGGCCGGTGCATCGTCTAGGTGACTGTTGTTTAGTTTTCGAATCGTAGTTATGAAACCAGCTTATGTCGGATGTAATTATTCTGTCTAGAAATCGTATGCCACCACGAGGAATTTTGTTTAATAAATTTTTTTGACAATTCCATTTTTTGTTGTTGTTAAATGTCCTGCTATATGAAGTCGCAGTACCCATCTATCACATACTCGATTCATATTTAAATCATTTGCTGAAATGTAGTTCGCTGTATACTTAGAAATGTCACATTTGTCTGCAACTTCGCGAACTGTTTGTCGCTGGTCATTGTTGATAACGTTTAGAACTTCATAACTTCATTTTTTATCGCATCTGATACTCTGTAAGATGGCCATCCTTCCGGCCAATTGTCTTCAAGATCGTCTTTTCTGTCCCGAAACCTTTTGTACTTCTTGAATACCAATGAATGACTAACTTTGTTATGTTTCTCATACTGTTTTAAGATTTGTGTGTTTCTTTTTGGCGTGTTTCCTATGTCTATAACCGCCCGCTGCTCCATATTTCACGTAAATTTCCCTGTGACGATTCTGGATTCAATGATTCAAATCGAGATTTCTCCGCTATTTCGAAATTTTGAGCATTCAAATTTATCAGGTGTTACGTCATGACTATTGTCGACGTCACAATATAAGTTTCATGTCTATTTTGGTTCATTTTGAAACTTACAATAACAAAAATATGAAAACACCAGCCTACATGTTATGTGATATTTTCTCCATGCTCCGGATCCCTATTGCTTATGTTTATATGAGGTCAGTGTTGTTATTTCGCATTTAAAATTGGACAATTATTGATCTAACCGAACTAGGATATGGTCAGGAATAAGGATATGCAAAAAGAATTTACCTGACATGCTATTTTTACGCAGACTACAGCTTGTCCACGAACTTTAGAGACAACCCTCGTATAGTACACATGTACATATAATACCAAGTTATCAGAAACTTCCTTGCTTACATAATGCATATTGAAGTATTCAAAAAAGATTTCGCATTACAAACTCAGTGACTCTTTATAAAACTCTGAAAGATAAAACGATTAAATGAAACAGGTAAACACAGATTTTTGATATCGTTCATTTACCCTCCTCCTTTGATTATGCATCAACGTCATCTTCAAATATACTAGGAAAATGACAGAGCTAATGTAAAATTCTAATACATTTACAATCTTTTCTTAAAAAACTATAAGATTTCCTGAATTGTAATTTACTTTACGAAATGGATCAATTCGGTTAATTTTTCGGCAAAGTTAATGTTAAAAAACGAATGATTATCATATTATACACAAATTTGAGACATATACGATTGTCAAAGATGGCATTCCCAAAATTGTTAAATTCATTTCAATGTTTAAGAGTTGTTTTGTTTAGGTATATCAATTTGTCATCAAACTCAAACTTCGTTTTACTTTTTACTTGAAAGAGATAATCTATTTGTTTTATTTTTTTTCAGCTGAAGTAAATGGTTTGTTAAATTTGGATTGTTTACATTTAGAAGTGAAATACAGGAAAGTTAAGTATGTGCCATTGCCTTGTAATTTCACGTACACGGCCATCTGCAAGCCCAAACAACCAGGAGATCAAGCCGTCATTAGACAGTGTCAAACTAGTAAATATTTAAATTTGTATATTTCTTATGTATATAAAACTTAGGTGACATTTTATAAGTGTCAATGCGACAAATTTAAGGCAAAGTTCAATTGAAATGAATTCTACCAACAATAGACAATAGTACGGCCTTCAACAATGTTAAAACTTCCAACCGTATAGTCTTAGCTTGCAGGCTCAAACATGAAAAATACGGAATTATAAAATTGAGAAAATTTACGGCACAAAACAATAAACGAAAAACAAATAGGACAAACATCAACAAACAACAACCATTAAAATACAGGCTCCTATCGTGGGTTAAACATGTTGTTAAGCGATTAGTCCTCCCCTAACCTGTGGCAGTTGTGTAACAGCACATAATAAGAAAAAAACTATTAAAATCAGTTGAAAATGGCTGAACTCATTATATCAATTCAAACCATTAAACATGTCTTACAAAATCTCAGACCGGACAAAGCAGGGCACATCCCTGACAACAAAAGATTAAAAGTACATATCTGAGGTTACTGTCAGTTGCTGATAGCTAGTTCATCGCCAATATCAACTAATAAAAGAAACCATGTTTCTATGACTAATATATCAATCAGTACACATACAACATCCAATTAATTTGGTATAACGACATCCAGAGAAAAACATGACCTTGTGCTATGCCAAAACATTTGTATCGACAGATTTTCGAACTGTACTAGTTCTTTAGAGTTAAGAAAAACGCGAATATTAACAATAAGAACATTGAACTAAAAGGCATTTGTAAAGGAAAGGCTAACGAGATATTCAAACTTATATGCCAAAAACATTCTGAAAAAAAAACCGACTAAAATATCAAAAACACTTCACATAACACAACATTAACAACTAAATACTGAGCATCGCGAGCTCGACCAAGTCACAGGGGTGATGTTCGGTGCTCCAGAAGGTTATTGATGTATTTATAGCTTATAATTTAGGGTCATCTCTTGCTTAACACAATTTTCAAAGTCAAGAGGCAAATCAATGAACCAAACATTAACTGATGAATGGCATAATCTCTATAAGTCGAGACTTGATGAGTCGACAGGGTTTTATGATAAAACAGATTAGGATTCTTTTTTTAACTTGAAATTATCTTTTAAAATAGACTATAAAAGGCAAAATATGGTACAAAAAGTACCGAAGCCGAAAGGGGACAAAAAAAAATTAGAAAATATTTTTTTTTAAATTCGAGATCACGATATAATAATCCGAGATCTTGATATAACAATTTCGTTTTATCGAGATAACGATATATTTTTCATCGAGATCTCGGTAAACGGTAATGTTTTATCGTGATCTCGAATTATAAAAAAATATTTTCTATTTTTTTGTGTCCCCTTACGGCTTACGTACAAAAAGCTAATATTTATATCAATTGTTTTTTTTTTGTTTTTTTTTTATTATTAATTGATTCTTAACTGCGTCATGTCCAATTGCAAAATACTTTTAGCATATTCGACTCATACTCAGTCACAACAACATTGACAAAAAAAAAAATAGATAAATATATAAAACGTTCGAGTGATAAAAACTAGTTAAGGTAGAAATTTGCAACACATTGAACTATAAAGATATTTATATAAAACTTAATCATGATATTAAAGTTTTAAAATATAAACATATTTTTTTTCAAATATTTGATTGGTCGATCAATTTTATCTGAAAGAACATGTAACCACATATTTTATTCGATATATTAATGTCTAATAACATAGTCATTTTATCATGATATTATGCTATCATCTATTGTATGTGAGGGTGGCTATACAGATTTAATTCCCTTTTACAGACCATGATCCCACCACATTCACAACAGATGAAGCAGAACACAGAACTACAGCATTCAACAAACCAGATCCCACTTCCATAACTCTTAGCACCGAAACAGAGTTTATAACAACATCACTGGCTACCATGTCAACACATATTATATCGACGACTTCAGACCATACAACTATCATTCCATCATCCCCGAAGGGTTTGTCGACAAAATTGATCTCAAGTGAACGCTCGTTTGTATGGTCTAGTTTGAAAACTGTTTCTACTTCCTCATCGCAAACAAGCATAAGCGATAATATAATCAGTACGTATATGGAATTAACTACCTCAGACGCACAGATGGATAACGATGACAGAACAGTGGCGAATGAAACTATAAACAATGGTTTAGTTTATAGTATAATTTTTTCATTAGGTACGTTCTCAATTCACTAAAACAGTTTCTTACTTATTCCATTTTGAAAACATTCTAGCAGTTCAAGCCTAGGACTAGCGGTTTATTCAGTTCCACCCTGAAACTGTGTTAAAATTATGTAATACAGTTCTATGAAGGATAAATCTGTCATTCATAATGACTTGTTCAAACAAACTTGATCTTAACTGACCTGCGACTAGACTACAACGTCTCTGTCATTTGTACAACATATTTAGCATTTTATTTTTTTTAAGGATGTTCGTTACTCTGTTTAAAAATAACAAGCTTTTTAAAAGACTTATAAATTGAAAGTATATGAATAAAGAAACAAAAAAGCAGAAAAAAATGGAGAGTCCGTGTGCTTGTTTTCGCGATATAAGCTGTTAAAATTTGGCGGGAAATAATTCTTTCAAGATTTTTCTTTCCCTTAACATTGGTACCTTTTATGTTTAAACAATTCCTTAAATGAAAGGCGAAAGCTATCAACGAGATATTCAAAGTCATCAGTCGAAAACACAATAAACACTAGCACTGATAATTGTAATGCATATAGAACAACACATATCAAAGCAAGAGCGACACGAACTATTTTAAACAAAACTGGGTTTCACTCAGATGCTCTGGATTGGTAATCAGAACTTTGCTACACGTTACATGTAGTCTTGAAAATTCTAAATCATAGTGACTTGAAATAAAATCTCGTTTGAGGACAATAACTCTTGCTGGGCGTCTTCTGATAAATGTTGGAATATCAAAAGTAGGAAGATACAAGGAATACCAGTAAAAATGACTGTTAATAAGATCATATTTTAGATATTTACGACGGACGACAACCTCGACAAAAAACGACAACGAACCCTAAGTGGTGGCAACAGCACCCATGAACCACACAAAGGGTCATGTCACCTAAGATTTCCCTAAAATAATATTTTAACTGGTGATTGAATAGATTATTAGTATTAAAATGGTTCTTTTATAACTATTAACATGATTTTGTTATTTCAGTTCCAGCCGCTATTGCATTGGCCATTTTAATAATAATGGCAGTACTTATAACTGTAGTAAGAAGGTATGTTATAAGAATGTTCATGCCCAAATGTAGTGTACTGTTATACAATACATCGAATATATGCATTGCAATTGCATGAAAATAACTTATTCTAAAAGATTTGTTTTCTGATAGATATTTCATATTGTACAAACTTTGATTAATAACAGGTCAAATGAATAACTGTTGTTCTCCCGTTAATACACCTTATCTTGTAATCTTTTACAAAATGACTCTATCATTCGTAGGAAATTATCAATAATGATATGGATAATAACACAAGTATCTCATTACTTGACACTTCAATCTTGCTTTTATAATCCATCAGGAGTATACATGTAAAGCTTAGAATCTGTCTTTAAAGTTTTTCAAGAAGCAGAAAGTATAAACCCATCGAGACAACTGTATTTTGCGTAAGGCGACCTATAGTTGTTAATGTCTGTGTCATTTTGTCTCTTGAGGAGAGTTGTCTCATTCAGTCATATACCAAATCTTCGTTTTCATATTGTCCTTTCTCATAACAATATAAAGTTGTGTTAGATTGCCAATGAAACAAATTTCCGCCACAGACTAAGTGATTTGCTACTGCATGTCACCAAACGGTCTTCAACAATTGATACATGTAAAACCCATACTGTATAGCAAGGCATACAATATCCGGACAACTTCGTTTATTAAAAAAGCAATACTAGTAAACAAAAACCAAATTAAATATACAACAACAAATGACAATCACTGAAATATAGTTTCTGAAAACTTGTTCAAAACCTATAACAACTAATGAAACAATTATGAATTCAAGACCACGACTATATCAATCAGTACACATCAAATGGATTAAGTATAACAACGACTTTATAAACAGTCAAGTGTGGAAAAGATTCGCATCTGTCATTAGGGAGAACAAAAAAAAAGCTAAAACCAATTCAATTACAATCTGTATATTCTATCAAACCTGAATGAGTTTGATGGCATTTCATAATTATATACTAGTATTTACTTCGAAAAACTTATAATTTATAAAAACTTGGAATCCAGTTTTGCATCTAAGCCCTTCATATCTTCTCTCAGTAATAAAATGATAAACTAGAGCTGTAAATTTACCATGTCATGCTGATAAAGGAACAGATAATATAAATAAACAAAGATATGTTCAAAACAAAAAGCTGAGTTTCTTAACAGTAGAGATGATAATACACAATGTGTCCAGATTCTGATATTCAAACTCCAGAACAGGAACAATGAAAAAACCTGATTTCGACATTTTTATAACTTATCAGGAAATCAAAAATTAAAAAAAGGATGAAGGAAAGTTTGTGGTGTTATAGTTACCTATTTTTCATTTGTCTTATATGTACATGTTTGCAATTAACTAAATATTCAACTTAATAAATATTGATAATTATTATGTATTTATTATTATTCGATAATTTCTTCCCGCAACAATTGCCACCTATTATAAAAATAAAACAGAACAAAACATGTGGTAATCATCTACAATCAAACTTATAGTTGAAGTGACAAATCTATTTGACAATTTTTTGTTTTCCAAGTGGTGTAACTGATAAGTTTTTTTTTCAATTTCCTTGGCTTAGATGTAGGACTGAATCAGGATAAACAATTGTAGCTTGCTATGTTATTAGTGAATCGCTTGTATTTTTTCTTTAGACGAAGAAGGGAGAAAGCCCATCTAGACAGAAATGGACTTCAAATCGAGCCTGGCGCAATACAACCGATGATTGCATATGAAAAGAAGTCAAACGGTAACCAACAGAATCATTTGAAGACACAAGATAGAGGAAATCCGGAATACCAAATTTATGATAAGGCGGATGATCAATATCAACATATTGATTTTGATGTACGAAAGAAAGAGCCTGAATGTTTCGAAGCAAAAAATGGTTATGCTATGGCAACGACATCATTTTTGAAGCCAGATCAGGAAAATCAACCCACCAATAGGGCCTTAAAAGTTGCTATTGCAAAACGTGCAAAAATGCTACGAACATCATTACATTACCTTCAAGGCCAATTTTCAAAGCAGAAGTCTGACAAAGAAAATGTAGCATATTGTGATACAGCAATAGTTCACACCAAATTTCTGTATGACACACCACAACAATCTATGAAGCATGTCAACAAACCTTAGTACACTGCAATAATTCACACCAAATTATTTTATGACACACCACAACGATCACAATTCTTATTACACTACAATAGTTCGCACTAAATTAACATATGAAATACCAGAATGATCTATAAAACATGTCAATAAACCTTAGTACACTGTCTGAGCGATTACAAATTGTGTCATCGAAATCAATTTGAATTTGAATTGGGAGCTCAAATCCAAGACACATTATCCTAAATATGCTTTTTAAACAATGTCATGACAAACAAATTTTAGTCCTTTTAAAGCAAGATTTTTTAACGTTCCAGAGCACTTGATATCACTCATTACTTTCAGAGAGTTTGAATTTTCTCAGTTTTTTTTATAGTATGTAGTATTTGTGGCGTGCTGTTTGCCTTTTTGTTGCCATTGATTTTGACGGTAATGATGTTATTTTAAGGCATTCTGATTTTTGTATTTTTGACCTAGTGTTTTCCTTTTCTTTTATTTAAAGATTTTAATCGTATATCTTATCGGATTTTTTTCTCAATTCAATACATTGTACAGGTTTCATATCTTTCAAAACCGGCTAAAACTATTAAGGTTTAAAACATTTTAAACATTTTAAATTGTACTGTTTTCCAAATTGTGCTTGCATTTTCGATCAAGATAGTGTGTTTAAGCTTTCGTTAGAATGATTATGATGTGTCATTTTCCTTTACCTTGTAAAGTTTGTCGACTTTTGCTTTTAATAGAAACATACAATATTCATTTTAATATTTGTGTTTTATATTTCTTATCATGCTAACTTATTCTGTTGAATATTTGACCATTTGCACATATTGTTATATAATATGGTAAAGATGTACATAATAAACGATCTTGACATATCATATCAGATTTTAACAAGAGAAATAAATGTATTAGTGTAAAATTATTACACCAGGGTTTTCGATATCACATACTAGTCAAAACATTTACTAAATTTTATCATCGGTATAAGGACGTCATTCTTAAATATAGCTCAACATGCAGACTTCTTATACGTTCAGGTATTTCACATCCGATATTTTATGAAAATATTCTTTATAAAGCACAAAAATGTCAGTATTCACCTCAGAAGCTAACAAAACCTTTAAAATAGATTTATTAAGAAGGGATATAGTTACGATACTGTTGTCAGGTCATTAAAGGTTGCATATGTTGGCGTTAATATTGATTCACTTATAGGGTCTTTGCATCGGAACTAAACTCATTTATTTAAAAACCAGTTGTTGGCATGACACGGTTTATGTTCTTCTCATATATGTTATGATGGTACGATACTAAACCCCTCACGGGAAGGATTGTGCCTGATATTCATATGATGAAGACATAATCTTTCAATAAGTTTAATTGAAGTCTGGAGCTGGCATGTCATTTAACTGCTACATTTTGTAGTAGTCTAATGTTATTTATGTATTATTGTCTTTTTGTTTATTTTCTTTGCTTACATCTTTGACATCAGCCTCGGACTTCTCTTGAACTGAATTTTAATGTGCGTATTGTTATGCGTTTACTTTTCTGCATTGGCTAGAGGTATAGGCAGAGGGTTGAGATCTCATAAACATGTTTAATCCCGCCGCATTTTTGCGCCTGTCCCAAGTCAGGAGCCTCAAGCATTTGTTAGTATTGTATCATTTTTAATTTTAGTTTCTTGTGTACAATTTGGAGTTTAGTATGGCGTTCATTATCACTGAACTAGAATATATATTTGTTAAGGGGCCAGCTGAAGGACGCCTCCGGATGCGGGAATTTTTCGCTGCATTGAAGACCTGTTGGTAATCTTCTGCTGTTTTCTTCTCTATTGTCGGGTTGTTGTCTCTTTGACACATTCCCCATTTCCATTCTCAATTTTACCTTGACATATCTTGTAATTTATAAATGTATATAGTGTGCTCACCAATCTAATGAAAATGCTTAAATTTTATAAAGATAAATGATTAAATTAATGTATTGTGATACTCGAATAGATATGAATACAACTATTACAAACGTTTTATTAATAACGCAAAAAATCTTACACTTTTTTTTTTTATTTCTTTACTAAGGTTCTGTTTTACATTTCAAGTCTAAAACGACAGTGTTTGCGCTTTAATATTATATTTCATTTTTTTTTTTTTTTATTATTTTAAATTGAAGTGATCACAAATGATTATATACATGTATGTTTTATGTTTGAATGTATGAAATGAATATAAATAAATTGTTTAACCTCACAATATATAGATTAATATGTTCTTATTTTCCTGATCTATACTCGTTTTAGACTATATGGTCTATTTCACATGTTCAACCAAATTCTTCTTAATTGGTAGTTCAATGAAACAAAAGACAAATATTAAGTGTGATGCGAGTTTGAAAAATCAAGTCGCTTTATAAACAACAGAAACATGTTTATGACATATGTGATAATAGATTATTAAGCAGAATTAAGAAAAAATAAATTTAAATTATTTAAATTTGGCAGAGTACTGCATATGCAAACGTACTAGCATATTGGGCCTTGTAACGAATCGAAATGTATCTACCAACAAATCTGTTCAACCTCTGTATTAAATTTACATTTGCCCATTGACTTACAGTAAACAAACATTCAACAAACTTGTTAAGAAGTCGGCCTATATACATGCAGAACAACCATACCAGTAAAATGGACTTTTAGTGTTTTATTTATAAGAACACAATTACAGCGCTAGCATTACATGTAATTCATTCATTTCTGGATTTGAAACTAAGATCATCTACACTGAGAGTTACAGTGGTGTATTTTATAAATGACTGTACTTCTATTGTTTTATCAATCAAATTATTAAAAAGGAATATGATATTTCAATACGATATATATAGACTTATTAAACTGCAGAGTGAATTTTCAACTTTTTTTTTAAATTATTCTTATTTCGATAAATATTATCAGTGGTAGATTAAATACGCATCTATACTAATTTTTTCTTCGTCATTTTATAAACTTTTGAAGTACATGATTATACAAAAATAAATCTAAAAGTCCTTTTTTCAAACGTTCATAATTTGTTAAAAGCTGAAACACTTATTTCATCAATTTTAGAAAATTGTTTGTGATCAATTTTCCGAATATTATCAATTGAGGACAAGGACATGTTAATGTATGCGGAAGTACAATTATAACTATGATTATTGTATGTATTCAAGCACTCTTCCGCTAGCACATGTTCATCTCTTGGGAATAATAGTTATTGAAATAATCATATCCATTCAGTCTAGTCCTATTTCTAGACACAATTATTAATCATCTTTTGAAAAGGATTTAATGTTCCCTATTTTCAGATTTTAATGACCGCACACAACTTGTTCTGTTGATACATTGATGGACTCAAATGGGGGATCCGTTCTTTAGTACCCCTTTTTTCCTTGTTTTAATAATTTCTATTTTCATATAAGTATGTGAACATTCAATAGTTTTCAGGGGTTGAACCCCCCCCCCCCTCCACTCACCCCCTTAAAAAATATTGTTTACTGACTGGATCTGCGCCTACTATTGCATTTGCAAGTCTTAAATAAATTATCTACCTCAGACTATTAAAGAATCACTTCAAACCCATCGTATTCTAACTGCAAATTCTGAACCGATAATGTGTTATAGTGTTTGCCTCTAAACCTTCAAGATTATGTAATTTTAATAGACATAGGAAGATGTGGTGTGAGTGCCAATGAGACAACTCTCCATCCAAATAACAATTTAAAAAAAAAGTAAACCATTATAGGTCAATGTACGGCCTTCAACACGGAGCCTTAGCTCACACTGAACAACAAGCTATAAAGGGCCCCAAAATTATTAGTGTAAAACCAACGGTCTAATCTATATAAAATAAAAAAACGAGAAACGAGAAACACGTATAAATTACATAAACAAACGACAACTACTGTACATCAGATTCCTGACTTAGGTGCAAACATTTGCAGCGGAAGTAAACGTTTTAATGGATCCAAACCTGCTCCCTTTTTCTGAAACAATAGCATAACATCATAACATAGAAAAACACACGGTAAAATATCAATTGGCAGGCTTAACTCAATCAAAAAACGTACATTAATACACTGTAAACGAATAAATTTGATATGCGATTTTTGAAAGCAAATGCACAGTTAATAAAATATTAGCGACAAACATTCAAAGCCAAAAAGCAAACAAACAAGTCCAAACAAAGCCATGGCAAGTCACCACTGCGAAATATTAAACCCTTCGAAAATATTCACTTTAGATTGAAACGGTTTTAAAAAATACAGGTAAATCTTGAAGTTTATACAAATGTAGTAAGAAGAAGTAAAACTTAGAATATATTCCAAATAATCAAAGCTGGTATATAGACAAGAACCATATAAATATAAAATAACAAAAAATCATTATAAACCGTATCAACAGGTCGAATTAACTAGAAAATACGATTTTAGAGTACATGTACTCGCAGTTACTGGCAGCTAGTTAAAAGCCAAAAACAATTAATAATAAAAAAAATCATGCATCAGACTAAAATCAACTAAAACACATCCCAAGGATTTAGTATTTTAACGTCATAAACATTCAGAGAAGACATGACTTGTGCAATGCCAAAAATAAATGTATCGACAGGTAGTAGGATAGTGAGGAGCGACTTCTATAGAGATAAAAATTAACGTGTCTGTGTCTCTATACATCCCACCTCAAAAGAAGATACAATTTAGTTATGTTTTAATTTGCTAATGACAAAATCGATATTAGTGCCAATATAAACTGTATTAAGAGATCTAATTACAATATTGGTACGATAACCTTTACTTATAAGTTTGTTTAAAAGTTCGATGAGTTTACACGGATCACATAGTGATTTCCTCGCTTTAAGTACAATATTACCATAAAATTTAGGATGTGAAATACCATTTTTAATAAGTTTTCTACAGGTATAGCCAAATTTACTAATCAAATCTTTGTATCTATGAAAGAATTTAGTAAAAGTTTTAAGTAATTTATGGTATCGAAATCCCTGACACAGCAATTTCCCAGTGATGCATTGATTACGTTCGTTAAAATCTATGACATCCAAACCCTCACGGGCAAACCGAACAAGTTGGGATATATAAACACCGTATGATGAAGCCAAATGCACATCGCCGTCTAAAAAAGGAAAATTAACAATAGGAAATGAAAAATCGTCTCTTTTGTCGTAAATTTTAGTATGCAGTTTACCGTTTGAAATTAAAATGTCTAAATCTAGAAAATGACAAGTGCTGCTGTTTATGTTATAGTTATTGACCAAGCAAGTCGGTATATGTCATTTAATCTGCACATCACGAGATGACCCAATAACCCGAACGACGTAGGAGTTCGGGTTATTGGGTCATCTCGTGCTGTGCAGATTAAATTACAGATACCGATTTGATTGGCCAATAACTGTTTTAACACATGACGCAATCGATTTACGTGAACGTTTTAGGAATGTTGACGTTATTCCGCAATCCACGATTCATAGGAAAGTTTCTTGTAGGGTAAAGAAAGGGAGAAATACGACTTTGGTAAGTTTTAAATTAATATTTTTTTTATATTTAGACTCATTCTAAAATTGCGATTTATTGGTATATTTATTTTTATCGTTTTCGTTAAATTTATTGCCAATTTTTATTTAATTGGTGACGATTAAGACTTTGAAAAATTGTGTACTTTCAAATCGGTGTATGAAAAAAAAATAACTGCAAGGGTTATTGAGTTTGAATTAGATTACTTGCTTTTGAATTTCTTTCCCTCAATTATATGCTTAGAGAAAAAAAGAACAGAGGAAGATGTTATATTACCTAAATTTAAAATGTTAAATAAACAGAAAATACGTTTCTCTTTCAAAACCTTTTACTTCCCGCACCCACCGATGTTTGTACGAAGTTCAACTTTGTCGTAATTTCAAGGCAGATGGCGGATTCGGGGCTGTGGGCGAACATGTCTTTAACCCTTGGATTGGACAAAGTATCGTGTTTTAGCTTAAAATCGTCAATATTGTCTTTAGTCTCGCTACACTCGGTGATAACTTTTTTTTTAATTTGATAGAATAACGCCCCTTAAGGTTAAAATAGATTTGAACTGTGCAGTATATCTGAGGTAGTTAATGCACACCTTTGCTGTGCATTATCCAGATTATAGCACAGTAAGAACAAAGAGATTTTACTCTTGCCATGTGTTAAGTTAGATTTAGTTAAAGTAAGTTCTTTTGGGTAAATTTTTAAATCCATTTAATGTTGTTTCTAACGTATGCGATACATTATGTTACACACCAATGTTTTTTTATAACTAGAATCAGAGACATATGTCTCTGAGAGAATTTACTATTATTATTCGGTCGAAAGAACAATGTTAAACGCTCATATTAATGAAATATCTGGTTGGTTTCTTGGTAGCCCATTGATGTCTCCTCAAATTTAACATTATTCAAATCACTTCATTGTTTTCAGACCATTATAAACCTTTATTTGTATTTTTGGTTATGTCGGAACATTTTATAGCTCACAAAACAGTTTTGGTTTTGCCTATTACTGAAACATATGGAGTGTCCTATGGTTGCTTATATTTAGATTATTTGAAATCTGTTGATAGTTGTTGCATTGACATTCATAACATATAATCTTATTTGTAGATCGAATAGTTGTATATATATAGTAATTAAATTACATATACTTATTTTTATATTTGAAACCATTTATTAGCTTGAGATTCGTTTTCCGTTTACACTCAATACCACTCGACAACGCTTCTTATTCTCAAAATCGTCCGGATACCCTCCTTATATCTATTCATGCTATTTTAATGATAAATCAATTTATTGTTGTGTTTATTAAATACATCGTTAGTTAATATCTCACAGTTTATAAGCGTTTTACATCAAATCTTATGACTAAATTTCAGCGTCAATAATCCTGTTATTTTTTGCTCGTGAGATGTGTTTGTAATATATGAATTCAGATCATACAACTGCACTTTAAGATGGTTATACTTATTATAAAGAGAGAGAACATATAGATATAACTAAAACATGTATCGCTTCAAATAAAAATATGAGCATATAGTTGTATATATTTGATTTCAAACCACCTGCTTCAGGACCTTCGGATTGGAAAATCATTTAAGTCGAACGTCGAACGTTTTTGTTTATCAGTTGTTAATTGGCAACATTCAAAACTGTATGTAACTCTTTGTCTTCATTATTTATATTTGATAAATATGTAATTCATTTTTTCATGTTTTAAAACTTAGTACTTTTACATGATAGCTCTTAATTCATTGCACACTATGGATGTTTAACGTTTCACATACCTCAGTTTTGACTTTTCATAAAATTAAACTTGAAACTTGAACTTTTAAAAGATGAAAGTATTAACTAATATAAGCTGTTTTAAATATAGCAAATCATTTACAGGAAAGACCTACTATGACACATATGTGATAGTTCGAAAGGAAATATTACGTTGAATATTATCATATAAAATTGTACAGCAAAAATATGGAACGGATTATGCTCATTTATTTATTGATAATCATTCTTTTTTGCGTAAAATCGGGTAAATATATGTGTGTAATATCTATGCTCTTTCTAGTATTGAGTAACTGATAGTTTCATAAATTAACCATAAAAAAAAATCATGCCAAAAACAATTCATAGTCTGAGCTTTAATTCAAATTAATGTTAATGATATAGAAAAATAATAACCTCATTTGTGAGCTCCTGTAAGCGTGCTCACCTCGAGTGCAAGAGGTCGTTGGTTCTATACCGAACAAGTCAAACGAAACCGACTAAGCTTGTCGTGTAAGTAAAACCTTGCATTAATATGTATTCATCCTAATTACGCATTTAGCTTGGCACTGGAGATTAATCAGCCACCAATTCACCATGGAAAGATAATGGCATATAAACACGTAATTTCTGTGTCAGTTTGTCTATAGTGGAGAGTTATCTCATTGGCAATCATACCAATATCAAAAGCAATTACCAGCAAGATTTTATTTACAGAGTTGTGCAAAATGCTCTTCCTACTAACGATAATCAAAAAAGACGAAATTATAGTAACGTTTTTTCCGATATGCTGTTTCTGTAACTCGGAAAATGAAACCCTTAATCATTTACTGCTACATTGTAAAAAATTAAGACTATTCCGAAAATATATAAATAACTTTATTAGAATAGAAATAAATTATGAAACTTTAGTTTCAAATGAATTAAACTGTTTGTTATTTAATATACCACAGGAACTATTCCCATCAATGTATGCATATGTTTATTCAATTTATCAAATTAGTAATGTTATCAATTCAGGTGGTTTAATTCATACTCTTAACACCGCATTTCATAGAAATAGAGATAAATACTCAGATAAAAACAATATTACTTAGTATTATATATGATACTTATTATTATAATTTGTGTGTATATGTTATATAATTTTTTTTTCAATAAAATACTTTTAATGTTCGGAGCACAATGATGACATAATTTTGGCCACATATACCTCTTCCACCAACATGAGACGGAAGGTTGAGGCCTGCATCCCAAAATTATTTTTTTTTTAATAAATTGTTTTTAAATTATTGGTTAAACATGCCATGTAGCTATTGTTAACTCACTAGACATCCGTTAATAAGTAAAGCCCAAACCCAGCTTCTTTCTATGAATATATGTTCATCATTCTCTAACAACTATTAATTATTAATATTATATACTAATCATATTACTGTATTAATTAAAAGTTACGTCATATTGTGATTATCGTTTTAAAATTGTCTCCCAAACCATTCAGTCTTTCATTAAAAAAAAAAAGAGAAAACAATATCTTCTTTTTTATATTGTACGTTCGTTTTGATTAAAATGTGACATGACATAAAGCAAACAAATCAAAATACTCAACATAAATACGGTGATCTGGTGTTCAGTGGTTGCCGTTTGTTGGTGAGGTTCATAGTTGTTTCTCGTTTCCCATTTCTGTATATCTTACATTTAGATCGTTGGTTTTCCTGTGTTAATTTGTGTACATTAGTCATTTAGGGGGCTTTGAAGCTTGTTGTTTGGTGTAAGCCAAGGCCCCGCTTTAAAGGCCGTCCTATATTATCAAAAGTACAAGGATTATAATTTAGTACGCCAGACGCGCGTTTCGTCTACATAAGACTCATCAGTGACGTGCATATCAAAATATTTATAAAGTCAAACAAGTACAAAGTTGAAGAGCAGTGACGACCCAAAATTCCAAAAATTTGTGCCAAATACGGCAAAGGTAATCTATGCCTGGGATAAGAAAATCCTTAGTTTTTCGAAAAATTCAAAGTTAACAGGAAATTTATAAAAATGACCACATTATTGATATTCATGTCAACACCGGAGTGTTGACTACTGGGCTGGTGATACTCTCGGGGACGAAACGTCCACCAGCAGTGGCATCGACCCAGTTGTGTAAATAGTTATCAAAGTACCAGGATTGTAATTTAGTACGCCAGACGCGCGTTTCGTCTACATAAGACTCATCAGTGACGCTCATATCAAAATATCTATAAAGCCAAACAAGTACAATGAAGAGCATTCAGGACCCAATAATTGTTAACTTTTTATGTTTAGTGCCTTTGATGGAGAGTTGTTTTTGAAAACTTATCTTTTCTTGTGAAGAGACGTATCTCATTGACAATCACACCTCACTTTTAATGATTATTCTTTATTTATCTCACCTTATATTTAACTTGATTCGTAGGTTTGCACTTTCATGTATGTTTTAATTCAAAATCCACATACTAAATTATCTATATCCATTCGATAATAAAAAGTATTTTATTATGCATAAGGACAACAATACGTAAACAATATATTTAAACAAAATGACGCAGTTTAATAATTTCTTATCACATTAGCAACACGACGGGTGCCACATGTGGAGCAGGATCTGCTTACCCTTCCGGAGCACCTGAGATAACCCCTATTTTTTTAGTGGGGTTCGTGTTGTTTATTCTTTAGTTTTCTATGTTGTGTCATGTGTGCTGTTGTTTGTTTATCTTTTTCATTTTTAGCCATGGCGTTGTCAGTTTGTTTTAGATTTATGAGTTTACTGTCCCTTTGGTATCTTTCGTCCCTCTTTTAATAAATAATGCAAAAATTTGTAAGATTGGATTATTATTCTTTGTTAAATTGATGAAATTAAATTCGGCTAAATTAATAGTAAAAAAAAACATTTCTTGATATCGTTATTTCATTCTTCTTTCAACATTACAGCAGAATTATCCACAAAGAGTACCACAGCCATGCCATTGGAAACGACAACTACGCTTACTAACACTGAAATAGCGGTTTCTTCAGATGTCAAATCAACAACACTATCCCCAACAACGTTCCATTCTAGCACTCAAATAAAAAGAACTGGAATGTCACAAAATGTACAATATAGTAAGCATATGACTACCACTTATACTATAACAAATGCTACCAAAAGTGTTACGAGTTTTTCCGAACCATTGACAACTATGGTATCATTATCGACAGTAAACAATACAAATTTATCATCAGAGCCGACCAACATGTACAGCAGTAGCGACAGAACTAGTATATCGACACAATCCAATAATGAAACGGGTTCAGTTAATTCGACCGTCAAGTTGTCTACGGCTTATAATGGTTCTGGTGGTTTAGTCATCTTCAGTACAACAGAGAACACAATTGGTAATTCTACGTTCGACCAGAGTACAACACGGATTGGACAGAGTAACAAACACTCAATTACTTCATATCAACCTACCGATACTACCTTGTTTCATGAGGCTAGAAGTGAAGGTGTTTGGAATCCGTTTACAGGTAAGATTGGTACATTTGTATACACATTTTTTAAACTAAACATGTGTTAATGTTTCGTACAATGGACAAATACTTTCCAGACATTACTATAAGTTGGAGTGAACAACTATAGATTACCATTGATTAAACGATATAATTGTCATTTTATCTTCAATTATCTTTTGTCTTCCAAGAGATAAAAATGTACCTACAAATGTTCCATTTTAAGGACTTATCTATTGATGTTGTTTCAAGAAATATTAATTCATAATTAGAAAAGCAGATTGAAGTTGGGTTTCATATACATGTTTATAATTCGTTAGTGAATAAAACTAACTTCACATTAATATAAAATTAATAAAGTTGAAGGGAACCATATTCAAACTAATCAAATGTGTTGATGTTTGTGTGTTTCTAGATGTTCATATACTTACTGCTGCTAGTGCAACAACAGTGATTGTGGTAGTTTTGGTGATTATTTTACTTATCATAAGAAAAAAGTAAGTAGAATTATATCTTAAAATTAATTCTTGTAACCAGAATACTAGACTAAGTATAAGTGATATCAAATATATGAACGTGTTTC
This sequence comes from Mytilus galloprovincialis, assembly GCF_965363235.1. Classification (NCBI taxonomy): domain Eukaryota; kingdom Metazoa; phylum Mollusca; class Bivalvia; order Mytilida; family Mytilidae; genus Mytilus; species Mytilus galloprovincialis. The sequence goes on along the minus strand of NC_134846.1, from coordinate 40,954,589 downwards.
CAGCATTGGAATAACTACATGTATTTCATTTTCTATGTGAATAATTATCATATGTTCACACAGTTTGCAGTTATTTTCTTTCCAATAAAAATGTGCAATATAAAATTCATATCAGTATATCACCATAGACATCTTTTTTCTGGATTTAGGTATCTGGATTTGCGATATCCTTTAAACAAGGGTTCGTGGTAAGCAGACCAATAGAGACTGCGTGATTTTGTACGGACACAAAACACAAAATATGTGTTCGCAACACATATTAAGTAAAATTTCGGAAAAAAAAATTTGTATTATTTTTTTTTTATTATTTCTGATAACATTTTTTTGTTTTCGAATGATCATTTTTCAAAATTAAAAAATGGTTTGTGGTGTTTTCTATTAGAAAATTTCACATTTATTTAATTTGAGTTAAGCACTTTTACAATCACTTATATTTTCCAAACAAATTGATAATGATCGATCGTCAATTTTGATCATAGACCATCAACCATAGCATACAATTGCATCAAGACTGAACTTTATAATTATAGTAACTAAGTCGTACTAATTAACAAATGTACCTATTTCATTTCTATTCTTTTTTTAAATATATTTCCTTATATGATTGCTTTTTTTTTTTTACAGAAAACAAGCAAAATTTCAGTCTGAAGAGAATGCAAAGAATGGAGATTACAAATCACCGACAGCTGGGAATAACTTTAAATCATACGAGACACCTTGCGATTTAGATTCTAGTGAATATCACATTCCATCTCAAGTCGATAATACATATCAGACCCTTGATTTTACTGTACGAAGTCACGTGCCTCCAAAATTTGCAGCGGAAAATGACTACTCTATTGCCAACATTGCAAATATAAACCAAAAAGGAGATCCCTTTACAAAAAGCAAAAATGCTATGTTTGAATTGAGGGGCATCGTGGATGAAAGTGATCGAAATCTACAAAAAACACCACTATTTTACCCGAGTCCATCGACAAAGACAATACCATCAGAGGAAACCGTTGCATATTGCGATACAGCAATTGTCCATCAAGAGTTTTTATATGATGTTCCAAAACACTCAATTATTGATGGTGGCATAAATCCGAAAAATTATTTCACAGGCAACCAACATGCAGTTGCGATTATTCCTTCTAAGGAAATAAACCAATTAAAAAGTACTCGTATTTTAAAAGATAAAACGGTGAACGCAATGGATTCCTTCAAAGAAAAACTCAATATGTCTCTATCAAAGAAACAATTTCGCCAACCAAATGCGTATCCTGTGAACCCTTTTCCTCCGTCTGATACTGAAATCTACTCTTTCGCAAAATAATAAAACATGATATGTTCGTATCATATTAACTTCAATAACTGAGGATAAAGTTTCCCAGTTATCTTGACTTTTTCAAACCTTCGTGGAATTTTATGAAATTTAGACAGACTGAAGAACAAAATACAGTATCAAGACCATTACTGCAAAATTATAACAGACAATGCAACAAATATCCACTAGGAAAACAAAAGTTAATATATGTTTTTCAGAACAAAACTATCATAAATTAGTAACATTTTACTCACTATATTTTTAATGATTTTTTAACAATAATAACAAGTTTGGAGACATCGTGAAGTTGATCAGGATTGAAAATCAAAGACAGATTGGCAATATTTAGAAAACAAGGACAAATGAAGATATGAAATGTAAGAACGTCACTAAGTATCAGTCTCAAATCAATTTTCTGTGCAATTGCAAGTTTTATATCGATCGAAGTTGTATGATATAAATGTTACGTTTAGCGAAGTTAAACGGGAAATGACAACAAATAAGGGAAATTGTATCATACTTTACAAGGCTTAAAAATAATTTGAAAATTCAAAACATGATTGTATCAAAACTGAAATGACTTTTGGTAAAGTTTCAAGCATATCATATATTTCTAAATTCATTTAAATCAATTAATATTGTGAATCTATACGGACACATAAGAATCAGGTCTGTCCAAAAGGACATTCAAAATCATAGGTCAAAAATAAACGGCAACGCAGATATATTAAGACCAAATGACAAACAACAGCATACCAAACACAACATGGAAAATTTACGACTGGGCAACACGATCTCCACCCAAAACAAGGGTGATACAAACTGATTCAAGAAACTTTCAAGTCAATATGGTACTCGAACAAAATAAATTAAAAAAAAAATTAGCTCCATTTGAATGCATTACTGAATAAAAAGTATCCCTGGTTTTTTTTTTTTTTTTTCTTACAGTTCCTGAATGTTAGGCATTACTATAAGTCACTATAGAATATAACAAATCCATAGAGTCAATAAGAGTCATAAGAGTACTTGTTTCGTATCATATTCTAAGTTTTTATCATTATTAGTTCATAGTTACATTGGTGGGTTGAGCTGTATTTGATTTTTTTTTTTTTGTCAATTCAATAAGAAGATGGCTTCTAATGAATGTGTAACAGTATAATTTTAGAACCGTTTGACGTTTAATAATACATGTACACAAATAAATAAATAAAATGTCAATATGTCATATAAAACACATTTTTTGAAAAGGCAACACAGCACAAGTACAACCTTTGTGTGATGGTCCGTCCAGTTTACTTTTCATAGAGTATTTACAGCATTCCAAGCTAAATGATCTGTTTTTATTCTATGAATATTTGGAAGATCTTTGTCCAATGATTTCCATTTGTCTGGCGATCTATTTATTGAGAGTTTATACTGCTCTGAAATATTCATCACTGAGAATCCACGTGCTTTTGGTAAATTATTCATTGAACTGAAACTTTTGTCATTCTGTATGTCGACTCTATTTGGAATATTTGTCTTTGGAATGTTATTCATCGACATTCCGTTTGTTTTGCTGTGTTTTACAGGTTGCCGTTCCTTTCTGTAAAGAGAGACAGAAAACAAATATAGTAATACTGTAATTAAATAGGTACATATATAAAGCGCCAGTCAAAAGTCTGCCATTAACAATACATTAGACTTCTTAAAATGCCACAACATATTATATATGATGAAAATGAAACTAGCACAAGTTCATCAATAAGTTTATAAATGAAGTAGTCAAATGTGAAATCATGCAGCACATGTTTGTAATATTTCTTCTCAACAGTTGTGGAATAGATATTCAAAAGATTGAGCATACCCTGCTCCACATGTTGCACCCGTTAAAAATTTCTAAAAAGTAAGATTTTGATATTATATGACTATGTGCATGACTCCCTTTTCACCGAGCAGAGTAAAAGTAGTCATCCCAACCCTTTTTAATTATATCTAGCTAGGTACAGTAATGTCTTTACTTTGGAATATGTCTCACTACTCTAAATATGAAAATCTAGTCAATGCATTACGATGTTTTATTCTATGTTTGTGTTAACGTAAAATTGGGTGTGGTCTAACTTTGAATATAGAACTTCCATCGTTGAGAACTGGCTTATTGTTTGGAACCAGGGGTGGGGGGAGGGGATGGGTTACAGTGTTTTCCTATTTTACGAAATGCCGTGGGAAAGTTCGCATTAGTCTGTCCTTGAGTGATTTTAAAAAGATGAAATATTGGTACAAAATAGTGTATGATAACATGACCTTGTATTCTTACATTTTTTTCATAGGAACCATAACCAAGAGACGGTGACATTCTTACTGTCATGCCAAGAGTACATTCTTACGTAGTGTTATAATTGTCATATTGTTTAAATTAGTTTTAAATTTTCTTATTTTTTTTCAAAGTATGTCTTGTTCTGTTTGCAGCTGTTTTACTTTAACAATATTTCGAGGAAATTGAGAATATCATAAACAGTTACTTGCCTTTTCCATATGAGGGCCACACTCAGTCCAATAACAATAAATAAAGCTATTCCGGTCATTGCTAAGGCCGTAAATCGTATTTCTGTCAGAAAGAGATGAAAAATATTAAGATGTATGCGTCATAACACAGATACACACAAATTTCATAATTTGTATGTACTACAAATGTATATAATAAATGACAGATCAATATGTATATGTACGTTTGATTTAAACATGTTAATTTATTTAGTATTTACAAAATGTACTTAATGAAAGCAAAATTAATTTAAGATTTATGTAACAAACTAAATACGAAACATGTGTGGTCTTTTATAACTTGTTTTTGTTATGACGGGTCCTTGAATATTTTGCTTAGCGGTATTAGTTTTGATCATTGTTGAAGGCCAGACGATGACATATCTAGACGCTAATATAACATCTACGTCATTTTGTTTGTCTGGTTGAAAAATACCGTTTGTAATTAAAAAAATCTTAACCTTTATGCAAAATAAAAATATAACGTTGTCATCAAGCTTAAAATGATTGAAAACACTCTCTCAAATGAAAATTTAATTATGAATGAAAAAAACCACTATTTTTGTGTTGATAACGTATAATTTGTTGATCTTGACGGTAAGTTCACTTTATTAAGGCAAACAAAACATATTTGACATACAGATAAAAAACGAACTTTTGTATTGAAATTTAAATATATAATCGTTTATTTGAGGATTCAAAGATTCCGAAAGTTAATTATTTATATTGAAAACATAGTTTTCGACTTTAAGGTGATACCTAACACTACAGGGAGATAACTCTGTACCACCTTAAGTACTTAAAGATTGAATGTTGCGATTATGATTTTAATATATACGTACAAATGTGTGCACCTGTCCCAAGTCAGGAATCTGATGTACAGTAGTTGTCGTTTGTTTATGTTTGTACGTGTTTCTCGTTTTTTTATATAGATTAGACCGTTGGTTTTTCCGGTTTGAATGGATTTACACTAGTAATTTTAGGGCCCTTTATAGCCAAGGTTCCATGCTGAAGGCTGTACATTGACTTATGACAAGCCCAGTAGTCAGCACTTTTTGTGCTGACATGAATTGTCATTGTAAGGGTTATATTTATAAATTTACTGCTTACAAATTTTGGATTTTTTTTTAAATACTAAGGCTTTGCTACCTCAGGCATAGATTACTTTAGCTGTATTTGGCAAAACGTTTAGGAATTTTGGTCCTCTAGCTCTTCAACTTCGTACTTTATTTGGCCTTTTTAACTTTTTGGATTCGAGAGTCACTGATGAGTCTTTTGTAGACGAAACGCGCGTCTGGCGTATATACTAAATTTAGTCCTGGTACCTATGATGAGTTGATTTGTAATGGTTTACTTTTATAAATTGTTATTTGGATGGAGAGTTGTCTCATTAGCACTGACATACCACATCGTCCTATATCTCTGTATGTTGGTGTTTGTACATGTATATCAGAATGTGTCTTCCTACAGATGTATTTGTAGAGTATTTCAGAAAAACCTGTCTAACCTGTACACTGCTATTTAATTGAAATATAACTGAATAACAGAAACTGTTTTGTTTTTCTTGTTTAATAAAAAAAAGTATTTTTATTATCTTTTTTTTCACTTCCAACAAAATAAGAACATTTATACCTGTATCATGGTCTGTGTTAATTTCTCCATATGTAATGTTTTGTTTTATGTCTGAAACGATAAGTCTGTGATTTTAATACTATAACCCTTTAAATAGTTGGTCTTGCTTGTAATTCTAGTAAAAGTATGGTTTATATTAGAAAGTGAGTACAACATGAGGGAAGTAATGGGTTAGGGTCCTTCATATCTGTATAGTCTTGAATTTTTCGTTCAGCATTCTTTATCTTTTAATTAATGGCTTTTCTGTAGTAACTTGTTTCTCTACCGCTATCAAGTCGTGCATAACTACTAGGTTTAAGCAAACAAAATATAGAGGTCAATGTGCTTGTTTTCGAGATATAATTAGCCATTGAAATTTTGGTGGGAGAATGTTCTCTCTGGACTTTTCATACCTTTATCGTTGACAAATGCAAGTTAAAGTTTTCACAAATGTTAAAAAATAAAAAAATATTTTATAAGACTTTAACAAACGGCTTATAACTATACATGTAAAAGATCTATAAAAAGAAAAGTCAATGAAAGTGGGAGTCAATGGGCAAAATTGTTTAAGGCATCCAAAAGGATAAAACCAGAGGATTTCGGAAATCTGACAAAAAATCCAAAACATGACAAGCGAACATCCTTAAATATGCCTTAGACAAAGAGTTAGTTGTACGCAATTTTTGTGTTGCTTGTTTTTATCAGCTTAGTTAAACTGTCTTAATAAGATTATTAAATGTAGTGACACAGGGTGTATTATGTAGATTCTATTTAAGTACTATAAGTCTTACCCATATCAAAGCTTCTGTTGGAGTTTTGAAAGTTGAGAATGTCAAGATGTATATCTGAAAAATAGCGTTAAAATCAGATATAAGACATATACAAAAATGGACTACACTAATAACATGAACATGTTCGACTATGTACATACATGTACGTCGTTATAATAACTTTAAAATTGCAAGTGTTTTTTTTTTTTTCTTCTACCAAATGTATTTAAAGGGTTACACATTGAATGTGTACTACTGAAACTACAACGTCTAAAATGTGTTTGTTTGTAAAATGGGAGGCGTAGCGAGAGCTCGATATTTACAATTTATTTTACGACGCATGATAAACAAATGATTGATTGATTGATGTTTGCTTAAAGCCCAGCGTCATATTATATTACACGCATGTTCAAGACGAGAAAAAATCGGCGCGTTACGTTTGCACGAATTCGTCCTTCATTTGCGTGAAAAAAAATCCCCACGTTAATTTGCGCCAAAGTAAGGCGTCAAAGAAAAAAATTATAATAGCCTTTCAAGACGTCATAATTATTTGGACTAGGCAAACACGTATGATACAATAACTGATGCTCAATTTGGATTTAGAAACGGACTTTCCACTGTTGATGCAATGTTTGCTCTCAAAGTATTATTTCAAAAAACATTGTCAGAAAAGAAGAAACTGTATTGTTGACTATACAAAAGCTTTTGACACTATTGATCGAATGAATTTATGGTTTAAATTGTCTAAAATTGGTATACAAGGAAAATTACTGTCTGTTATTAAGTCTATGTATTTAGATGTCAATTCATGTGTTACAATAAATGGTTTTTATACAGACTTTATCAAAAATAATGTTGGTCTAATGCAAGGGGGGGGGGGGGGGGGTATTATCGCCCATTTTGTTTGCTTAGTATGTTAATGATTGTGAGATGGAGTTTATAAACAATAATTGTAAAGCTGTAGAGTTGAAAGAATTAAGTTTATTTTTATTAATGTATGCAGATGACATGGTCATTTTTCCGGAAACCAAAGATGGTTTGCAAGAGATGTTAAATTCATTGTATATTTATACCAAGAAATGGAAATTAAATGTAAATATTGATAAAACCAAAATTGTAATTTTTAGAAATGGTGGCTTAGTAAAGGATGAAGATAAATGGTTTTATGATGATGTACAAATAGATATTGTTAACAAATTTACTTATCTAGGTATTTTTCTTAATTTTAATGGAAAATTTGCTGTTGCACAAAAAAAAGTTGCAGAACAAGGTCGAAAAGCTATGTTTTGATTATTTAGTAATATTAAACAACTTTCATTTAATTATGCCACGTTATTGTCATTATTTGATACATATGTGAGTAACGTAGTATCCTATGTTATGGTTCTGAAACATGGGGTTTTCATAAAGCGCAAGACGTAGAAAAGATACATATTGATTTTTGTAAAAGAATTTTGAATGTTAAAACAAGTACACCGAATGTCATGGTCTATTGTGAACTTGGAAGATTTCCAATGTTAGTAACCAGGAAATTACGTACTATATTTAAATATTGGATTAAAGTATTGAATAATAACAATTGTATATTACATGGTTGTTACAATCATTTATATGATATGTGTTTAAAGAATCCAAATGACAAAAATAACTGGGTTTGTAATATACGAAAGGAATTGTTCCATCTTGGTTTAAATGATTTGTGGTATGCACAAAATTCTTTATGTAACGATCATATTATGGTTATTAAACAGAGACTTTGTGATATTGTCAAACAAGAGTTTGATGCTACTTTAGAAAGTTCATCAAAATGTTTTCTGTATAGATAGAACGAAATTCATAACAGTGTGGTCGACAGCAAAACGTTTATTAGTAATTGTACTGAAAAGTTTACCTTTAACTTGTTTGTCGTGGGCGATGATTTTATGCTCACTCAGTCTATCGGAGGCCTTCAAGTGGGGATTTAAATAATCATTTGTTACAAATTCTGATACATAAAATGAAACTTTCTTTTCACAAATCATTTAAGGAATTTATTTTAAATAATTGTTATACCATCACTTACAACAGTTTCACGTTTAAGAATATTAATGTCCAGAGCTGATATCAATAAATAATAATAAAAAAAAAAAGTTTATTCATGGTAAAAAAAAAACAAAAAAACTTTTAAGTTAATAGGGACCCGCGTTATTTCAGAAAATATCTTATTGATTAAGAGAACAAAAACTTCTACGTTGTGATCATTTAAGAGTGGACTTGTATTTATTCAATGCTAACCATGTGGGCTTTGTTTTTTTTTTATATACCATAAATCGATTCGTTCATTCAGATATTTGTCAGTTTGCCTTGGCTCTTCAAGTCCAACACACAACTTCTCACGAAATTGGTATTTTTCTTACAAAAATTACATCCATGTGATGTATTCTTTTCATGGAGAATGAATGTTGCACCTTATTTTATTTGTTATCGTGTTTTTTTGGTGTGTATCATTGACGTATAAGACAACCTGAATCTGCTTTATTCAAATTTAAAACATACGAGATGGCAATTATGACACAAAATAACTAAATTAAACTTACAGCAGAAGAAAGATAATGAACATCGCTTTTATAGTCTTCTAAATATAGAAGACGCGTGGTCTTTTTAAAAATGATGTAAATTTATAAAGGAAACAACAAACAAAATAGTTCGAATATTTATATTGGAAAAAGTAACGGTGTGTAAATCATAACAATTATTTTATTTCAATGAAAATCAAACTTGAATTTTTTAAGGTGCGAGCAAATTTTTAATTTTGGTCGCATTTTGAAAATCAATAAATCTTGTATTCTTGTTGGAAGCTGCACTATGTAGTTTATACCCGTTTTTTTCAATGCATGGGTAGGCATTATATTCGTGATTATTTTTGCCCGAGCGATATCGAAAAACTATTATAAAAAGTGTCCTAGTTCAGTGAAAATGTACGTCATACTTATTTCCTAAACAAATAAATAAACAAACATTAATTAATTAACATACAACACTACCAAAGGCCAGAGACTCCTTACTTGTATGATTTTGTAAAAAAAATGCATCTTTTTAAAACAGTCGAAAACAAAATTGTCTGTCCAATGGAAAAGTCGAAGCCCAAAAAAGATGAACAGTGCATTATAGAAACATAGAAGCTGGTTGCAAAAGTTGACGACAAGATCTATTTTATAACTTGAGTATGGCCTAATACTATTAACCTGAAATAAATATATTTATAGCAATTCCCTTGATACGAAAGATCTACATGTTGCCTTGGGCTTTTTTTTTTTCTTTTTTTTTTTTTTTTGCTCTTTGGTTGGGTTTTTCTCTCAATGACAATTCAATTTTCATTCTTATCATAGATATAACTGCATGTTAAAATAAGAATATGAAGTGTGATAGACAATCAGAAACATTCTTTCCAGGGACCAACAGGCGTTATCAAGCTATAGGTCCCCGTATGGCCTTCGACCATTAGCAAAATACACACTTTATAGAATGAAAGCTCCAAGAGGTCTTGGGATGAAAAAAACAAACATAAAAGATGAGCGAGAAAAAAAATAGGGATACTGCATGGAAATTGGAAAATGGTCCGCAACATTAATTTAGTCAACTCACTTAGTTGAAATTAAAGACCTGGCGAATTTTAGCCTTTTGCAATGGATGTGATGTATGTTTAAAAAAAAATCATGGTTTGTTTGGACATTTTTATAAATCAAGTCTTGTTTTTAAATTATTTGCAAGTAAGTTTTAAGTCATGAACAAATAATCACTCACAGAAAGACGTCAAATCCATCAACAAAAGAAAAAAATTAATAGACGACCGACAACGCACAGAATATCATGTATGTGTTCCGGACCAAATGAGTATTTGGACCATACGCATATATCATGACCATAAGGGTATACTAATATGGTCCAACCATACACGTATGGTCCAAATACTCATAAGGTCCGGAACATATCTTATTTGCGATCACAAATGCACGAAGACGTCCATTTCTATGTAAATTGGGTCGATTTTTTTTATATAGATAAGATGAATGCGTTTCTGTTGCCAAGTGTTTTTCACAAGTATAGTAGCAGTATAGCAGAACGGTTTAAGTTTCCTATATACACCAAATGATACATTTTGCCAATACAATAACGTAAATGCATGCAAATTTCACAAGGTTTAATCCAAATAGCTTTCTTACTATCCAATAACTTTCAAGTACGAAAAAGACAGGGCAGAAGTATATTTTATCTTTATGTTTCGTATTTGCACAACTTTTGAAAGTGGATTATGCATTCGTTCTAAAATAAAATTAGACCAGATAAAAGTTAAAAGATTACATAACTCGACAATCGAAATTGTTAAATCCGAAAAAGATAATCAATCAATACATGCATTTAGTAAGTCATTCTTTTTTTCTGAAAGAACATGGCTTTGCGATATCTTCTTATGAAAATTGATTGTCGAAACATAACAAAAACACAAGTAAAGGACGTTTATTTAATCAATATAAATCAAAACACAAATTCCTGATTAGTATTTCGAATTATTTTATATAGGCGTTGAGAACCTTTGGTGACCCCACGGTTTAAATGTTTATATTAAGGACGTCGTGAGCAATGGGCGTTATAGACGATCGTTCACCTAATCTGTCCCAGTCAATGGGATATTAAAGTGCGCCAATCAATGTCCATAGCCACACTGTTATGAATTCGATACTATATGATATCCAATTTTTCTTTGCAGTCATATTTGTCTAAACCCATACCCGAAATTTATAAAAAGTATATTGTTAAATTTAGATTGTCATCACATAATCTAGCTATAGAGAAGGGAAGGTATTCCAATGTTAATAGAAACCTTAGAACCTGTACACTGTGTATTGATGATATTGAGGATGAAATGCATTTTATTTTATCATGTCCATTATATTCTAATTTGCGTGAATGTTTGATAAATCCATATTATTGGCGTAAGCCATCTGTTTATAAACTTTTACAATTATTAAGCACTACTAATGTAAAAGACTTGTGCAACTTGGGAAAATATATATTTAGAGCACTGAAGCTCAGAAATGACTGTTTTCAGTAAGATGATTTGTAATTCATTTGTTACAAATATTTGCTATTTGGAATTATATTTATATGTATTTATTTTTTGTGTATTTAAAACTTCTGTCTGTTTTGTCATGATCGTATATTTTTGTAATCTATATTTTAGTATATATTGATTATACATATACCTATATGTTGTAAAACATTTGGTTAATAAAGAATTTAAATGAATTGAAATTCTCCGCGCAAATGTAATGCGTGTCATTTTAAAAACCGCGCAAATATTGGTCGCCCGAAAATATATCATGAAATCCAATAGATGATTGACAGGAAATTTGGAAAGCCACTAAAAAACGGAGGGTATAATGGATAGAGTCTGAAATTAAGCCTTGTAACAAGCCACATAAGGACTACTAAGATAATAGTTGTTGATGAAGGATTCTTAATAGCATATAGAGACCGTAATATTGTTATGCCCCAGTCAACCATTGAGGTTAACAAAGAGTAATACAAAAGGCTGGAGGAGAGATAAAGTTCCAGATTGTGTGCTTTCTAAATGTGAACTTTGGGAACTGGTATCAATTTCGATATTTTCGCCTGTCATATTTCTTCTTTAAAAGCCAAAAGGCATAATAGATATCTTTATTACAAAATTCTTACCTGGTGGCATTTTGATTTCTTTTGCTATGAAAATACGTTTATAATGTAAACAGGAAACCAATAGTCTGTCCTTCCCATTCATATAATCATCTAATTACTATTGACTAGACTTTGTTTACTTTTTCATTGTATCTTATATCAGAATTAAACGGATGTAACCTTCCTTTTTAAAATGTTATGATAGAAATAAACTTGTATATACCTGACAGACATCGTGTTCTACGTAGTACAATGAATAATGGGTATATTATTAATAACGCATAAATGATATAATTGTTGTTAATGCGGGGTTCACACATTGCCGATTATTGCTATCGTTTGAGATCAGACAGCAATACGACAAGAAAAGTGAAAAAGTCGGATTACTATCCTCAATTATCTGGAATGACCTATCATTGTCTGAACGCAGTCATTTAAGTTCGTAACAGAATCCTACGGGTCGGGAAGGGTCCGAATAGTTCGGCGAAGCACCCCGACAGCTAGGTGCGTCCCGTAACATTCGGGGAAACTCAGCCGATTTTGTCTAGTCGGATTACAATCGTGTTTATGTCGTGACAGATTCTGCTGTATCGGATCAAAATCCTAACAATGTTCTTTGTATTCTGGACGTGTCCTGTGGAACGGGAATGAACTGGAGAAATTTTTCATTGCTGTTTTTCTGTCGATTGAGTCCAGATTGCATTCAGATCTTGTCAATTGCGAACCGTTATTGCCGAAACCGTTTCGGAACAATCCCGTTATTAATACGAAATTCGTCAATGATAACCACGTTAGAGTCCTGACAATTATAGAATACATTCAATACGACTGAGACCAGACAAAGCCGTTTGCAATGCAATAAAGCGGACCGTGATAGGATAACGTTCCGACAGTACCGGATTATCCCGAGTATGCCGACAGTTTTCGAACGGATAACTTCCGTCACCGTCGGTTCACTGTCTGGTCTCTGTCTGTTCTCTGTCGGATTATATTCGGTAGAATCGGGACGCAGTCGTAGCAGACTCGGTCGAATTATACTAGGCGAGATATACAAATTTGAAGCGGATTGAGAACGGGATAATCGGGATAAATTCGCTTTGAAACGGTTGAATATCGACGCTTCCTGAACAATATCTGATTGTTGTCGTGATTATATTATTTGTTTTAAGCTGGGGCCACACATTCACGATTTTTTACTGCCGTCCTTGACAGGATCATTCCTGATTAAAATTTGTCAAAAGTCTGATCAAGATCCTGTGAATCGTGGATGGAAATTCAAACTTTAATTAAAATTTGTAAAAAAAAAAGAAATTTAATCACGACAATTAGAAAGATATGAAATTCAATTCAATTCAATATTTTTATAAAGGATACAAGTAAGCATATTCGCCCCACTAGTAGCACCCATCGTACACCAACTCGTGATTCAGAAAAAAAGATCTGAGTTATCATGTTAACTCAAAAACCAGAAAAACACGACTGGACAGTAAATAAATAGAAGATTGACGCTTACAGGGAAGATGTATGTCCATTGGACATGATTATTAATGTCTAGTAAAGAGGGCACAAAACAAAATAAGCTGCACCTCATACATGTAATGATTTTTTACATCTTTTGTTTTAATGTCTAAGTGAATTTAGAGGTTTAGCGCAGAAATCGAAATATACTGCATATTATAACAGGTATGGGATATGTTATGATAACTTGGTCCGGGTGTGGTTGTTTTCTGCTCTTTGGTCGGGTTGTTGTCTCTTTGACACATTCCCCATTTCCGTTCTCTATAGTACTTATATTTATAGGATCACTGTTGTTGTTGCCTTGTTTATGTTGGCAGCTGTATCGTTGATGTACAAAACATATTTTCTTGATAACTAGAATAGTCACCAAAAGTATAGGCACATTTGTACTGATAAATGTCCATGTGGAAAATTATTTGTGACGTATCAATAGTGTTCATTTATTTTTTTTACCGTGTAAATGGAAGATAAATGATACTGTGATGTTTGCCCTACATAAGTGTTCATTGCAACAACTTCCAAAAAAAATGAATATTAAACCATGTTTACCACCTGTTGCTGTATAATTATATAAAGTCTACGAGGTGGTCAAACGACCAACAGCTATGCAATTTGTGCAAATTGATGGTGGTATTTAAAGGTTAAAATTAGTATGTAAAGTTAACAGTATAAAATAACACATATTGTCTCTGTAATTAAACCTTATTCGATACCCCATTAGTAGACATAATCATCTGTCTTTATATAATTAATAGTGTACGTTTAATTGACATTACGACGTCTCTTTTTTCTGCTACAGATCCATAAATACGGATTTTTCGCATAATTTATGTACCAATATAGTGGTTGTATCCTTATTTTACTGCATGTTGCTTATTCTTTCGCCAATTCAGTAGCAATCATCATTATACCTAGGAGAGTGAGAGAAGTGACGATGTTTCAACGCCGATATAACTTATTGAATTTTATAGTGCTGGGATTAGTATTAAAAGGGATTCTTTTTAAAATCCTGTGAACTGAATTGATTCGTATTGTCAAGAAGTTGGAATGGAGATTAGGGAAAGATACTATGATTTTAATTTTGTTTTTGTATTCTATATTCCAGTGTTCGATATAAATGTATTGAGATTTCCTAGGTAGTTGGTATTAACAATGACTATGTATTTGGCAAAGCGACATAACTCAACTTATTATTTCAGGATTTTCTACCATAGCCAGCTTGAGTCTGGTTAGTCCATTCTAATATTTATCAATGTTGATTTCGGATTTAATAGTTTTAGTTATTTTCCTTAAGTTTGACATTGTCATTGTGTCTTTTTTATTAGGCTTTTAGTGTAACAGTTGTTCATACACTGGAATCTATTTTTCTATGACGTAACTGTCTTTATACATAAAGTTAAGGGAACTATCGAAGTAGGGATCAAGTTGTTTTGTTAAACTCTAACTGGCAAATCTACCACATCTTCTTATATATTTATATAAAACAAATTTACTGGTATATTATAGTACACGGACATTCAAAAGTTATCACAAAAACAAGCAGTTTTGATTTGTCATTCATTTTTCTGTGAACAAATTCTGTATATATTTAAAGGCAATAACTCCTACAAAGAGTCGACAGGTTTGGCACATATTCGCCCCTTTTTTCGCTCTCATATTAATCTAATTTTATGCACTTTCTCTAACTTAAACTTTATATTTTGGCTGACCTCCCTAGTGACAGTTATCTATTGGTAGGCATAACAAATTTGTGAAATTTATATCCGAAACAGGTTGGTTTATACTCTGTTTATTATACTTTTAAGAAAATAAGACAATTATATTACTGGCATGTTAGTATAATCATTTTCTATTTTTAGCAAAGATGGTTATATATAATATATAAGATGTGATTGGATTGGCAATGAGACAAGTGTCACAAAAAGACGTAGATGTTAGCACGTTTTATATCAGTTAATTAATTTGTAGGCGGGGACGAAAAAAATCAAGATACATGTACATGTATATATATATATATATTATAAATGTACAAACATGTACATGATTGACCAGTCCAGTGAAAAATTAAGGTCCTCAATGCTCTTCAATGTTGTACTTGTTTGGCTTTATAGATATTTTGATTTGAGCGTCGCTGATGAGTCTTATGTAGACGAAACGCGCGTCTGGCGTACTAAATTAAAATCCTGTACCTTTGATAACTATTCACGCATATTTCTTTATTTTTAATAAAAAAAATTCAAAATCAAAAATTAATGTTGAAACAAATTTATTTAAGACAAATGCAGTGATGAATTGAAGGATGTTTTAATAAATCCTTTCATAGATATAAGAAGATGTGGTATGAGTGCCAATGAGGCAACTCTCCATCCAAGTAACATTTTATAAAAGTAAACCATTATAGGTCAAGGAACGGCCGTCAACACGGAGACTTAATTAGCTCACACCGAACAACAAGATATAAAGGACCCCACAAATTACTAGTGTAAAACCATTAAAACGGGAAAAGCAACGGTCTAGTCTATATAAAAAATGAGAAACGAGAAACACGCATAAATTACATAAACAAATGACAACTTCTGTACGTCAGATGCCTGTCTTAGGACAGATGCAAACATTTGCAGCGGGATTAAACATGTTCCTATTGAAATTAATAAAGCAACATGCCAGGTTTTTTTTAGAAGAAAAGGCATTTTTTTATCCTTGCATGTTCATATGTTCCTAAAAACACTAACATCTCAATAGAACTCTTCGTTTCGCTTTGACTTGTCAACTTTTCAAATTGAAAAAATGTAATACAAATGGATCAAAAAGACCTCCCTTTTTCTCTTTTATATTTGTTCATTCTGAGGCACCAGGTCCCATATGCGAACCTAAGAAACAAGTCCAGAAAATTGTCTCTAATAAAAGGGAAAGGGAGGATTGGTAACAGGAACATTAAACCTGTAAATTGAGTTTTGAAAATGCATTATATATTCATTACTGGACGTCAGATGAACAATCAATTAATACACGAAATGCGCTAGTTCGGGCTATTCAACTTTTAATTAATCATTATTATGAGAAAATCACACTATTTGTAGAGAAATTTACAATTTGTCATGTAAAATTGATAATTTGTTATATCAATTTGACAATTTGTTATATCAAATTAATAATATGTAATATATCAAATTTATAATCTGTTATATCAAATAAATAATTTGTTATATCAAAATCGAAAATCTATTATATCAAATTGATAATTTGTTATATCACATGGATAATTTGTTATATCAAATTAATAATTTGTTATATCAAATTATAATTTGTTAAATCAAATTGTAAAAAGTAGACTAGCATAGCTCTAAAAGGTTTCCGTAGTTTACAAATGTTTATGATCTATATTTACACTCGCGTCCTAATAAATACATTATTTAAGATATCCGTAGTCCTATAACATATGACCTCATTATTTACTATTTTCATTTGGTGTTCTGATATTTTTTTTTACTATCAATGTGCCACCCCACTTAGACAAAAAAAAATTTGGGCCCTTTTTTGGGCTAAAAACATAAAATAAAGTAATATGCACTTTTTTTAAAAACCGTTCCTGGCGTGGGGCATATTTTGTAGTTGTTGTAAAGGTGTTTATAGTGTTGGCCATTTTCGATGCTGTATTCTCCCTATTTTTTGTCTATCATATAAGAACATTCCGGTCAGACATTAAAACCCCTGCCACAAAAAAATATGCCGGTTTTATTCATCATGTTCATTTAATGCCATACAATAATGAATTCTATTGGAAATATTCATTTCTGAATAGCAAAAAGGTGGACAAGATTTTTGTTTTCAATCCAGATACGGCCAGAATTTTTCATAAAGGCCACACCCAGCAGGCAGGTTGCAGTCTGGTCTTGAAAAAGTATTCCATATATCAGTTCGGCGAAACAGACATTCCGGTCAGACATTACGGCAAAAATCAGAGTCCATTTTTTTCTCTCAAATATCTAAGACTGTCTCCTTAAATCCATTGGTTCGTACTTACGACTTTAAATCTATTTAGAGCTTAAAATGACTGCCCAGTGGCGTAGCCAGGGTTAAATTGATGTGGATGCGAAATTTTTGGGGACCATTTTATGCAGAAAATTATATTTTTCGGATGATTTTTCCTGTATGTATGTGTACTTCACTAAAATCAGACACTGGCTAGATTTTTGTTTAATTTCAAAATACCCTACAATGTATATATTTCGATTTTTTTTATTAGAATGAAATTCAAAACAGTGTGGCTGTGGCCATTGATTGACACATTAAATTCATTCATTGACTGGGACAATTTACGTGAACGTTTGTCTGTAACGACCACTGTTCACGACGTACATACGATAGACATTTAAACTGTGGGGTCACCAAAGGTTTCTTAACGCCTTTAATTATAAAATAATTCGAAAAAATAATCAGGAATAACCTTTATGTTTTGATTTATATAATTGATATAAATCAAAACATCGTGTTATTGCTGATTAATTTTTCGAATTACTTTATTAAGGTGTTGAGAACCTTAAAGTTTGGTGACCCCATAGTTTAAGTGTCTTTAAAAAGTACATAGTGAGAAGTGGTCGTTACATACAAACGTTCACCTAAATTGTCCCAGTCAATGGATGAATTTAATGTGTCAATCAATGGCCACAGCCACACTGTTTTGAATTTCATTCTATTGTTTTCTCGAAACTACTCGTTTAATTCATAATATTTGATGAAAGAGTTTCAAGCCCAATCTTATATTTGACATCTCAAAAACAAACACATTACAGCGACACTTATGATTATAGAACTTCGGAACACAGGAACCGATGTGACTCCACAGTGACTTTCCCGGAACATTATTACTTGTCTCAACGCGTTACAGGGGACATGGAAATACCGGGCGTCCGTCCGTCTTGTCTTGTTTACGCCGTAATGTGTGTACATGTACAATTATTGCAAGATTTTTGTGAAAATTGTATCATCAGCAATGTTTGACACTAACACAAATAAGTCCTGATCAAATTTTGTTAACCAATTATGATCCGTGGAAACATAAATTATAATAGAAATCCTATTGCATTTGCTAGATGAAGCTTTTATTTCTCTTGAGCATGTTCAGATATTAAAAAAAATGTATAAAAAGTGCATTTTTAGCCCTTGTTATAGATAAAATATGTGCAATGCGGGGACATTGGAACTCTGTTCCTTTATTGAAAAAAAAAATCTAAATAGAAAGGGGTATTTATAAGCCCAGGAATTATCACACTCCATTTCAGTAAATACTAGTAGAGTTTTTATCACGTCGTCTTTCATGTCACAGGAAACGATATCAGGATATGATGGTTTAGTTATTTACTATTAACGTTGGTATGTCATCGCTTGGCTCAATTTTAGACCAAACCAGTCTACATGTCTGCGTATCATCATCCTCTGCGCTTGCCGCAGCCGACGACGTAGACTTTTACGAAAGAGTCGAGAGCACTTTTCTGCGATGTATCCATGTTGTTTACATAAACTAAACGATCCTAAAGGAAAAACCACGCATACTGCTTCGGAAATGATTGGACACTTTTCTCATATCCTCACCCTTGTTACATTCGGATACTTGTGTGTATCTGCTGTGAACACAAGCAATAATATATATTTTTTTAGTCAAAATGATGTGGATGCTTGAGCATCTGAGCATACATGCAAGCTACGCCACTGCTGCCCCAGTGATCATTATTCAGCTATGTTATTTTAAAATAAGCTTAATTGGGCGTTTGGGGTTTTTCGTAGTTAGATGACTCCTTTGCTGTGGAGTGAGAGTCTATGGAGTATTACTTTCTGTTTGGTGGTATAGTGAAATAGAAGTCAATACTTTGTTCCTATGAAGGTGTCATGATTGTCATCCTCACTCAGCCTACTGTAATTTGACAGAGCGAATCACATGACTTTGATAATCAGTAAATTTCAGCAAAATATATCTTTCTAAGTAAAGAATTGTCGCATAAAAATTAAATACTAGTCAGAGTACTAAGGTACCCGGGAAATGGCAAATTCTGATTAATCATTTTACCAAAACAGAAAAAAACAAAAAAAAGTCCGAGAAAAGAGGGGGGGGGGCGTTTTGGAATCCCCAAAATTTAAAAGAAAGGGATATATAAAAACCTACTACATATTATATTTGATGAACTTGCGTCTTGCAAGTAACATTTGTCTGTTGCAGATACATGTAGTATGCTCTCACTTTATATATATAGGGTCATTTTTTAGCACGTTATGACGTTTATCTTATTGACGCATTTACCAACAGGTCATCGTTATTTATAGGAATTATATATATAATATATATGTTAAAGGTAGAAATCCACCGAGTGGTCAGTTACATATATAACGTAGATCAATATCCATAGTTGTGTGTTAAGATCTTAGAATGGGAACAACGTACAGCCACGAAAAACAAAAAGGTAAACATACATTTATTTATTGTTTATGTTAATATTGTGTACACATGTACCTGTACCTGTTATGTATTTGTGTGAATTTTAAATTGTTTATATTGATCACCACGCCGATACAACAGCAACCCAACGATATAACAAACAAACAGAAAACGACGACAACATATATAATATAAGCCGGTTTTCAAGCGTGTTTGTAAAAATTAAAAAAAAAAGGGGGTTTCCATGCAACCTCTGGACAACCCAACACCCCCCAACCCTTAGATCGGCCGCTGATAATAAATAGCATGTATACAAAAATCTTAAATGACAAAAACATTAAGATATGTATTGATTTAACTTAGACCGTAAATGTATAGTTGATATATATATATATTGGTATTTATAGAATACATATACTACTAGTCTACTACACTTCAACATGCTTTAGTTTTTAGTTAGATTTATATACATGTATGTATATATATAATTGGTATCAAATCTTTTAAAATTTCATAATATTACAAATAGTTTGGTTTGCAGTATCTTTTTACCATCATTTCTTATGTCTACTTTCTGAATTCGTTTTTAATGTTTTAAGGTGTCTGTACTTTGTAGGAGTATCGGGACCAATGATTATACACTTTTTTACTCTGCTTATATTTTTTCCGTTGGTTTTAAAAGGAGAGGCTCTGGCACTCGTTTCTAGTCATGAGAATGTCGTCTATACGGAAAGTAGATTTTCTTGTGGATAGAAAAAAATCTCTGAGGTTGAAAGGATTAATTAACATTCTAAAATTGCTCTTTGAATAAAACTACATGTATGTGCCAACAAACATTTGTGACGCCCTTTAGCTAACTGTTAACGAATTTGGGATTCCATCACAAATCCCAGGCTATTTTTATTTTATGATGAAACATGTAATTATAATAAATGCTGATATTTTTGCTTGTGCATGTCAATTGTATGTGTAATGTTATAGGGCCCTTGGTGTACACTGTAG
The DNA here is from genome assembly GCF_965363235.1 of Mytilus galloprovincialis. Taxonomy (NCBI): domain Eukaryota; kingdom Metazoa; phylum Mollusca; class Bivalvia; order Mytilida; family Mytilidae; genus Mytilus; species Mytilus galloprovincialis. The sequence continues at coordinate 40,933,732 of NC_134846.1, read as the reverse complement.
TCCTTTATTTGAATTCTGAAAGGAGTTGGGACTCTGTCAAACCTTTTTAATCAATTTATGATATTTTTTTTCAGAATGGATACATATAAATAGAGTATCTCGCCAAGAGCAATATGATTGGTTCAAAACATTAAGGGATGCAACAGATGATGATGTAATACAAATAATGAAATCATCTCCACAAATGATTACTACCGTTATGTTTTTCGGTAAGCCTTATCTTTGTACTCTAATCACATGACAGTATTTATAACAATAGTATGTTATTCGATAGGTCTTGTCATTGTACTCTTGTCACATGACAGTATCCATACTATGTTGTTCGGAAACTAGAGCCTTAGTATGTACTCTTGTCACATGACAGTATCCGTACTATGTTATTCGGTAAGCCTTATCATTGTACTCTTTGCCACCGTCAAAACTATAACAGTCTGCTGTACCGTATTGGAAACGGCTTTGTCTAGACTCTGTAGTATCTTGTTCTGTAATCGTCGGGAATCTGACTTGGGTATTATTGCCGAATATTAACTCTGGAACATATGCAGTTGGCCTTCGGCAAGATCTGGATGCAATCTGGACTCGAGCTTCCAAAAAAAGCATTGACAAATTTCTCCAGATCATTCACGTTCCAGATGGCAAAGTCTGAACCACAGAATTCGGTAAGATTTTGATCCGATACAGCAGAATCTATAACGACATCGTCATAAGTGTAATCGACTGCTCAAATTCGACTGACGGGACGCCCTAATTGTCAGGGGTGCTTGGCCAACCTCTTCGAGACATGCCCGAGTCATAGTAATCTATTACGAATGTATACGGCTGTAATCAGACAAGGATAGTACATTCCAGATCATTAAGGATAGTAGTCTGACTTTTTTCACTTTTCGTGTCTTAGCGATGTATGATCTCAAACGGGAGCCAGAATCGGTCATGTGTGAACGCCGCATTTAAGTACTATACTTGCATTGACAATTTTTCATTAGGCAATAACTGTTTAAAATAAAAAATAAAATGACTAAATATTCAACACAAACAGTTGAATTGTTACCGTATGTGACCTTTAAACAGTTTGTTTGGTGTGACATTTGTCATTTCATTTCCGTGCCATTTAGTACCAAAATTACCATTTCTTACCATGTGCAAAATATCATTTAATACTATGTAGGCCAACTGCATGAATACCATTTCGGACTATACAAATGCTTAAAGACTTATATGTATTGTTTCGTTTCATCAAATGTCTTGTAAATCTTTCAATTGTTGTACTAAAATCATTAATTTTGTTTATGTTATATAATTAAAAAATAAATAATTTAAAATTATAGGAACGAAAATACAAAGGTATGCCCTACCCTCGACCCTTTGGTTTATTGTGAGTAATATAATTTGAATTTATATATGTCTCTAGCTCAAATAAGCATAAATGTTTAATATTTAAAGTATTACTGATCTATTCAACCAGTTAGATAGTCGTATGAACCATTCAAATTAAGAGCATTAAATATTAAATACTAATAAGTATTATATATACCACGCTATTTACGAGTTAACATATTAAACGACGAATCCGTAGGATGAGTTCGTTTAAATATGTTAATGAGTAAGACGTGGTGTATATGTTTTGTAACATCATTCAAAAGTGGCCTGGTGATTTTTTTATCCAATAAAAAACCAGTGGGAGTGTCGTTCAAGCCCGCTGCTTAGCGCGTGCACGAGAAACCCGATCCAGTTGGGAATACGGCACATCAAATATGATAAAAAGTTTTTTTTTTTCTGAACAATTGAGCGACTCGGGTTCCTCTTAGGCACATACCATTTGATTTTTTGGCGGCCTGTGAATTTTTAGAACAAATTATTCCGGCTCTGATTTGTCATAAATATATCTTTATAAAAAAGATTTTCCCCAACAAAATTGTATTGCAACAAAATTTAATTGCATTTACGAAATACAAATATTCCGGCTCAGGTATAAACAGCCCCCCCCCCCCCCAATCCCCCCCCCCCCCGAGTCGTAAGAGGTGTGTCTAAAAAATTACATGTAGACGTAACAAAGTGGCGGAGTTTAAATCATGCTTTAACATAAAAAAATATCAGATTAAACCACAGTCCAAGCCGTCCGCCTATCTACATTTGTACATGAAGTTGCAAGGACAAAGTACGTCATGATTCGTTTTAATGGAATAACATATCAATCTTTATATTAAACCATGGTTTTTCAAAAGCCGAACTATTTAGCAGATTATCATGTAAAAACTTCAAAGGAAAAACGCCGTATTATATTACAATAAGTTTTTAGCAAGTGTCATTAACCTATCGTCGATTTTATTACGTATTAAAAGCAAACAAATTCGAAGTTTAATTATCAATAAGCTTTATTCGCGGCAGGGTTTGTCCTTGATTAATTGATCAGCTTAAACAATACGAGGTTAACTAACCAACAAAGGAATACATATCTGCATTTTCTTTTGAAATAATTGAAGTTTTATTTAGTTTGTTCGTATTATGTGTCGTTGTAACGCTGTCTCATGATATCGGAAGAGTTGGCCGCTCACAAATCTTTTTAACCCTTGACATACTGTATGTACAAATTCAAAGCTAGGAGCCTGTAGTCGGTTTCACAAAAAAAAAAACTTACGACTAAGACTGATCGTAAGTCATAAGATCACCCTGGTTTTTGGTGGGGTTCGTGTTGCTTTGTCTTTAGTTTTCTATGTTGTGTCGTGTGTACTATTGTTTGTCTGTCTGTCTGTCTGTCTGTCTGTCTGTTTGTTTGTTTTTTTTGTTTTTCTTTTTAGCCATTGCGTTGTCAGTTTATTTTCAATTTATGAGTTTGACTTTCCCTCTGGTATCTTTCGCCTCTCCTTCATGAACAATTTTTTTGAAGAACCGACTCCTGTGTAATTCAGTGGTTGTCACTAGTTGTCGCTTCTTGATGTCTGCTTAACTTTACGGGTTGGTTTTGCTTATTTTTGATTGCCGTATTGTGGCTTATAGTTCCTTTGGTGATCTTTAGTCTATGGTGGATTGTTCTCTCATTGGCAATCATCTCCATATTTTAACAATATGAACATAAGGAGATGTGATACATGTATGCTTGCCAGTAAGGCAACTATCCGCCAAAGTTTAAATGAAGTGAATATAGTCAAGTCTACCAGACAATAAACTCATCATAGATACCAGGACTAATTTTAGTAAATACGCCAGACGCGAGTTTCGTCTAAAAAAGACTCATCAGTGACGTTCGAATCCAAAAAAGTTTAAAATGCCAAATAAAGTACGAAGTTGAAGAGCATTGAGGACCAAAATTCCTAAAAGTTTTGCCAAATACAGCTCAAGTAATCTATGCTTGAGGTAGAAAAACCTTAGTATTTAAAAAATTACAAATTTTGGTAAACAGTTAATTGATAAATGTAACCATATCAATGATAATTCATGTCAGCACAAACAGCACAAACGTGCCGACTATTGAGCTGGTGATACCCTCGGGAAAATAAATCTCCACCAGCAGTGGCATCGACCCAGTACGACCTAACAAACTAGATTACCTATAAGTCTTCCATAATCTTATATTCAGTCAAGAAGAAAGTCATTTATGTTAATCAGGGATAAACATAAATGAAATTTCAAGGGTGGAGCTGATGAAATAAGTATTCGAAGTTAAAAAAATATACAAAATTATAAATTTTTATGATCTTTGTGCAGTATCATATTAAGTTGTACACATACCTTCGTGAGTATGGCCTGAATGGGAGAAAGCAAATTAAAACTTATTATGGTCTTTCAAAATTACTTTGATTAAAAACTATTTTTCAAACTTTTCTGAAATAATCTCAAAATTAAAGTTAGTGCTGATAAAATCAATAGTGAGGCTAAATATCTAAGGGTTGTGCAACAAATGCAAAGTCGGATGTCCTCTCTTAAATATGTAGGCTGTGGCGATCCCTGTTCATGTTTGTAAACAATATTTGTTGAGGCCTATATGATACGAACTTGCAAACCTATAAGTCATTCATAAAGTATATGAAATAGATGATGCATTCTATTAACTAGTTTTGGAGAGAAAAAAATATACTATGATTCGTTTTATGTCGCATGTCAGTTCGATAATACTATAACGTACAATGTACGTATAACAATCAAGTAATGGCGACCCACAGTTAAAACGTACACATATAGTTATTAAAATTGAGAATGGAAATGTCAAAGCGACAACAACCCGACCAAAGAGCAGACAACAGCCGAAGGCCACCAATGGGTCTTCAATGTAGCGAAAAATTACCTATATTCGTTTGTATAAGAATAACACCATTAAAAACAATATATATCCTTTAAACTAATCATTCGGTGTTCATTTTTAGATATATATGTAAAAGATCACAAGCCATGCGATTGTTCATTTGAGTTAGAAAACTGCGTTTTACCAAAGAACAGTGAACCGAACGACAATATCAAACATCGTCTGGAAAAGTCTGTGGCTACGGGTGTTTGTCCGCACATACTCTTGGAAGAAAACAAACCAGATATAAACGTTCTTGAAGTATCAGACGAGGAATTAGATGCAACATTCCATAACTATTCGCCAGATAGTATGGACAATACACCGACTTCAAACCGACAAGGCTTTGGCTATGGATTTTATTGGATACATCTTGCAGTAATATATAAAAGGACAAAAGTTATTCGAGATATGCTTCCGGTGCTAACAGAATATGTTTTCCCGTCATTTGTATGGTATACCCTACAAAATGGATTTTCTCCCTTGTATCTTGCTCTTCTTTCAGAAGACGAAGAAATATCTTCACTACTTAGCAAATACAATCCAAAATTTCTACAAGATAAACTTCGGCAAAAATTCTTCCACATTAATCCCATACAGTGTAATACTGTTCCGATGATATTCAGAATAGCTAGTTTAGATAAAGTTGCAGCATTACAAACATTCATCAATATTGATCGTACAAAAAACCGCCAATTATTAAAAGCAGCACTCAAAGGAGCATTTTCTACTCATGCAACGTCATGTATTTTGTTTTTAATGGAGAAAGGAGTCAAACTTGATTCTGCCACTTTAAAGGCAGAGATAAACAGCGCTGTGTTTCGAGGTGATGCTGAGACGCTAGACGTCTTGTTGAAGTATCATAAGTTCAAAGTCACGTCGCTTCAGGTGAAGTTAGCCGTGAAAAAAGGTAAGATTGTTACTTCTATGTCATTTTTAGCTCACCTGGCCCAAAGGGCCAAGTGAGCTTTTCCCATCACTTTGCGTCCGTCGTCGTCCGGCGTCCGTCGTCCGGCGTCCGTCGTCCGGCGTCCGTCGTCTGTAAACTTTTACAAAAATCTTCTCCTCTGAAACTACTGGGCCAAATTTAACCAAACTTGGCCACACTCATCATTGGGGTATCTAGTTTAAAAATTGTGTCCGGTGACCCGCCAAAATAATCAAGATGGCCGCCATGGCTAAAAATAGAACATAGGGGTAAAATGTATATTTTGGCTTATAACTCTGAAACCAAAGCATTTAGAGCAAATCTGACAGGGATAACAATGTTTATTAGGTCAAGATCTATCTGTCCTGAAATTTTCAGATGAATCAGACAATGGGTTGTTGGGTTGCTGCCCCTGAATTGGTAATTTTCAAGAAATTTTGTCCGTTTTCGGTTATTATCTAAAAAATTATTATAGATAGAGATAAACTGTAAGCAGCAATTATGTTCAGCAAAGTAAGATCTACAAATAAGTCAACATGATCAAAATGGTCAGTTGACCCCTTAAGGAGTTATTGCCCTTAACAATCATTTTTTAACCATTTTTCATAAATTTTTGTTATCTTTTACAAAAATCTTCTCCTCTAAATCTACTGACCAAATTTAACGAAACTTAGCCAAAATCATAATTAGGGTATATAGTTTAAAAATTGTGTGCGGTGACCCGGCCAACCAACCAAGATGGCCGCCATGGCTAAAAATAGAACATAGGGGTAAAATGTAGATTTCGGCTTATAACTCTAAAACCAAAGCATTTAGAGCAAATCTGTATAAATTAAATTGTTTATTAGGTCAAGATCTATCTGCCCTGAAATTTTCAGATGAATCCGACAATGGGTTGTTGGGTTGCTGCCCCTGAATTGATAATTTTAAGGAAATTTTGTCCGTTTTCGGTTATTATCTTGAAAATTATTATAGATAGAGATAAACTGTAAGCAGCAATTATGTTCAGCAAAGTAAGATCTACAAATAAGTCAACATGATCAAAATGATCAGTTGACCCCTTAAGGAGTTATTGCCCTTAATAGTCATTTTTTACCAATTTTTCATAAATTTTTGTTATCTTTTACAAAAATCTTCTCCTCTGAAACTACTGGACCAAATTTAACGAAACTTAGCCAAAATCATAAGTAGGGTATCTAGTTTAAAAAGTGTGTGCTTTGACCCGGCCAACCAACAAAGATGGCCGCCATGGCTAAAAATAGAACATAGGGATAAAATGTAGATTTTGGCTTATAACTCTGAAACCAAAGCATTTAAAGCAAATCTGACAAGGGGTTAACTTGTTTATCTAGTAAATATCTATCTGCCCTGAAATTTTTAGATGAATTGGTTGTTGGGTTGCTGCCCCCCAATTGGTAATTTTTAAAGAAATTTAGCCGTTTTTGGTTATTATCTTGAATACTATTATAGATAGAGATAAATTGTAAACAGCAATAATGTTCAGCAAATTAAGATCTACAAATAAGTCAACATTACCAAAATGCTCAGTTGACCCCTTAAGGAGTTATTGCCCTTTATAGTCATTTTTTATACGACCGCAAAATTTGAAAAAATTTTCGTCGTATATTGCTATCACGTTGGCGTCGTCGTCGTCGTCGTCGTCCGAATACTTTTATTTTTCGCACTCTAACTTTAGTAAAAGTGAATGGAAATCTATGAAATTTTAACACAAGGTTTATGACCACAAAAGGAAGGTTGGTATTGATTTTGGGAGTTTTGGTCCCAACATTTTAGGAATTAGGGGCCAAAAAGGGCCCAAATAAGCATTTTCTTGGTTTTCGCACTATAACTTTAGTTTAAGTTAATAGAAATCTATGAAATTTTGACACAAGGTTTATGACCACAAAAGAACGGTTGGGATTGATTTTGGGAGTTTTGGTTTCAACAGTTTAGGAATTAGGGGCCAAAAAAGGGCCCAAATAAGCATTATTCTTGGTTTTCGCACAATAACTTTAGTTTAAGTAAATAGAAATCAGTGAAATTTAAACACAATGTTAATGACTACAAAAGGAAGGTTGGTATTGATTTTGGGAGTTTAGGTCCCAACAGTTTAGGAATTAGGGGCCAAAAAGGGACCCAAATAAGCATTTTTCTTGGTTTTCGCACCATAACGTTAGTATAAGTAAATAGAAATCTATGAAATTTAAACACAAGGTTTATGACCATAAAAGGAAGGTTGGTATTGATTTTGGGAGTTTTGGTCCCAACATAATAAGGGGCCCAAAGGGTCCAAAATTAAACTTTGTTTGATTTCATCAAAATTGAATAATTGGGGTTCTTTGATATGCCGAATCTAACTGTCATGACTGTGTATGTAGATTCTTAACTTTTGGTCCCGTTTTCAAATTGGTCTACATTAAGGTCCAAAGGGTCCAAAATTAAACTTAGTTTGATTTTGACAAAAAATGAGTCAGTTAGGTTCTTTGATATGCTGAATCTAAAAATGTACTTAGATTCTTGATTATTGGCCCAGTTTTCAAGTTGGTCCAAATCGGGGTCCAAAATTAAACTTTGTTTGATTTCATCAAAAATTGAATAAATGGGGTTCTTTGATATACCAAATCTAACTGTGTATGTAGATTCTTCATTTTTGGTCCTGTTTTCAAATTGGTCTACACTAAAGTCCAAAGGGTCCAAAATTAAACTTAGTCTGATTTTTACAAAAATTGAAATCTTGGGGTTCTTTGATATGCTGAATCCAAAAATGTACTTAGATTTTTTTATTATGGGCCCAGTTTTCAAGTTGGTCCAAATCAGGATCTAAAATTATTATATTAAGTATTGTGCAATAGCAAGTCTTTTCAATTGCACAGTATTGCGCAATGGCAAGAAATATCTAATTGCACAATATTGTGAAATAACAAATTTTTTTTTAAATAGAGTTATCTTTCTTTGTCCAGAATAGTAAGCAAGAAATATCTAATTGCAAAATATTGTGCAATAGCAAGATTTTTTTTTAATTGGAGTTATCTTTCTTTGTCCAGAATCAACTTAAATCTTTGTTATATACAATATACAATGTATATTCACTTTTTACTACCAACTGATAAATTAAAATAATCTTTACCATTCAGTGATAACAAGCAGTTTTTTTACATCTTAATATTTTATGATGTATTTAAATGAGTAGTTATTGTTGCAAACTCCATTAGAAATTTTAATTGAGATTAGTTTTGGAATAAGGGAAAGGGGGATGTGATTAAAAAAATTGGGTTCAATTTTTCTCATTTGAAATTTCATAAATAAAAAAGAAAATTTCTTCAAACATTTTTTTGAGAGGATTAATATTCAACAGCATAGTGAATTGCTCTAAGAGAAAACAAAAATTTTAAGTTCATTAGAACACATTCATTCTGTGTCAGAAACCTATGCTGTGTCAACTATTTAATCACAATCCAAATTTAGAGCTGAATCCAGCTTGAATGTTGTGTCCATACTTGCCCCAACCGTTCAGGGTTCAACCTCTGCGGTCGTATAAAGCTACGCCCTGCGGAGCATCTGGTTAACATTTTTCATTAATTTGGTAAATTTTGTTAAGTTTTTACAAAGTTTTTTCCTCTGTAAAGTATGATCTACAAACACATCGCCATCACCAAAACACAATTTTGTGATGAATCCATCTGTTTCCTTTGTTTAATATGCACATAAACCAAGGTGAGCGACACAGGCTCTTAAGAGCCTCTAGTTTATTTTTATAAGACATTATTATATGAGGAGATCTAAAAATATATATAGTTTTAATGCAGTCCATTTTTCCATGTTGTAATCTTGTCCGTCGTGGGTGCGTAGTAATCTTGCACGATACACACATAGGAAAAAATTAGACGTAACTTTCTATTTACATGATACATGTAAATGTATCTTAAATATTTGACACTAAAGCTTGTGGATGACGAACACAACATTTTATAAATTTTGTGCAACCGAAGCGTTTTTCCGAACTTATCCTCTATAAAGGAACGCTCAAACCAAAAGGCCAAGGATATGTATACTACGTAGAAACATGTTTAGATCTTAAAAGAATCACCAAATTTATATTAGGTATTAGGATTAAGGAGAGAAATGTTAGAAGAATGACAACATGTAGATTTTGTTTCGATAAGTTATTTGAGTCTCGCCACATAAAAGAATAAACATTTTAATGTAAGTGCTATATATTCTTAAAAGATTTATGAGAGACTATATTCATGAAAATTATAAAATTTTAATACAAATTATCCATATTTATAATAGATTTTTTCTTATTTAAATTTTGTAGCAGCTTTGGCAACAATGTCAAAAATCATCTTAACATTACTAAATAAAAGTATGAATTGATCTTCATCAGCTAATTCCATAAAATCATTATTAAAAAGTGACACTACAGCGAACATATTTTGTCTTGAATCGTTATTATAGATGACATTTTAAAATCACATTATTCAAGTAAGGTCGACTATGCGGTCAGGATATGAATATATAAGTAATTGAATCATTTATATGATAACTATCCAGTAAGATTGATTTGAGCTATTATATATTATGATAAAATTATGACAGGAATTAAAAAAAAAGTTTCATCGCTTAGTAGTTGATTTACATATATGTGACTTTGTTTTCAAATCAAACCCTTGTATCTGTTTTAAAAGAGATACAAGAAAAACTTGACGTCATAATTATAATGACAACAAGAACTATCTTTAAAAAAGATATCCGACGTATTTAAATTTGAGTCTATGTTTAAAACTATCATTTCGATAACCTTCAGAAGCACAAAGATACCATTTAAATAACGTTTTCTCTGTTTGTGTTCAGTATTCTCGGTCCTCGTATCCTTCTGTTTACATTCACCAAAACCCCGCGGAAATCTCACATGCGTAGACTGCGTTCTAAAAGTCATGTACGTTCGTACAACAAAGTTTACATTAAAAATTATATAATTGTCCCGAATAAACAGCTGTCACGGATGCAAAGAGCTATTGGAGAAACAATTATTTTAATTAAAATATAAATCTTTGTAAGATCTAGTCAAATATTTATAGTTTTTCACTTGCTTTCCATCACGATATAATTAACGAGACGTTTTTTCAAACACAACCAAATCACCCACCATAACAGCATTTTGTCCAATCACAGAAAGGATTTTCGAGCATGCGTATTCTGTTGCCATAGTTAAGCGTCCTTAAGTTCAAAGGGCACAAACCGAATCTATACCGACTACGTCGGAAAAAGAAAAGCTAGTTGTCGTTGGTATTTATATTAAGATAACAAATTAATTTAAAATTCAGATATTTTTTTTCATTATATACGTCATGTGTTTTTGATGAGCACTTACTATTAAATTGCCATTTTATTTGTAGTTAAAATCTTCTTTCATTTACACTTTTCATATTGTTAGTAACAAAACTATATTTACCTTATATTTTTTAGGTAAAATTGATGTAATCAAAACTATACTCGATTACTTACCGCGACTTCATCCAAATTACAGGGATTACAAAGAATATTCCGAATGTATTATAGACGCAGTACTGAATAACTCCAGTCCAATATTACAGTTACTTATACAGAAAAATTTTGATGTGAATGCATGTTTAAAAAACATGAGTGCTTTAAAATGGGCTGAGATCTTCGAATATACAGACATAGAACATCTGCTTACTGAATCTGGTGCCCACAGCTTTCTAGAAGATCAGTCGGAAGCCATTAGCGTTTTTAATTCAGTTTTAAATATTAATCAGCGTAATGATCACATGATCCGACGATTACTAGAAATTGGACGTGACGTGAATGATGCCAGTGATGGAACACCTCCTTTTTACACAACAATGCGCCTGCGTCGATACGATTTAATGCACGAAATCTTGTTATGCGGTGCCGACCCTTATTTGCAACCAGAAACCTGGAAGTATTTTTTGATAAGACAGGAGACTGCAGAAAATTGGAAGTTAATGTTACATGTATTTGTTAGAGCAAACGCTAATTTAAGCATTGACACTAAAATGACTCTTTTACAGTATATCTGTGATCGGGGCGCTAGCCACTTGTTCCGAAATGATGACCTAATTCTTATTATAGTATTGAGCGCTCATACCATAACAGAAAACGACAAGATACTTTTGAGGGAATATCGACATAAATGGAGCGATAATTTAAAGTCTAAAATAGACGATTACTTACAGAAACCTTTATCACTGCAAATAATGTGTAGAAATTCGGTTAGGAAACAATTCGGACAGAATCTTCATAGATTTATTCAAATAAATAGAGATAATTTACCTACAAAATTTAAGAGCTTTTTGGAATGCAGTGATGTATTGGAACTATTTTTTACAGACCATGACAGAAAAAAATTTGATACCCAGTGAACATTAATAAATTGAAAATTATGGAGTCGAACGATCATACATTATACAGTACTATCTTGAATCTTGAATCGGATAAATAAAGTTTTCTCTGCAATTCTAAAATAATATATGATTTATTGCTAAGTTTTTTTAATTTTTAAGGTCGAAAACTATAAAGTCATATACAACCAGTTTCTGGTGATTATAATGTCAAGGAAAGTGTTATACTGTACCATTCAAATTATCATCCAATAAAAAAATATGTGATTTTAGTGGAAATGTCTTAGAATCAACTTACACGAAGGGTGAGCAAAGCACTACAGGATTAAAATTTTTTTATTTAGTATATGGTAAAACAAGAAAACATAGGAAATTTAATTGCATGTGAATAAATTGTATAATTATGCAACTTTTGTTTAGGGAGGTTGATGTAAACGTATATTGCGAATAGTCTAATATTATACAATCCTTCCCCCAATGGTTGACATCTAAATAAAAGCCCAAACTTAATTTTGAATGTCTAATGTAGGAAGATCGCTGGTGTATATCTCATGTATTTGACGTATATAAAAAATGTTTGCAATTCATTCTCGACCTTAAACTAAATAATTTTATATACACTCTGAACGATTCAGAGCTTGACATGTTGTATAAAATTAGATACCTGTTTACTGTTGAAGACATTTGGTTAGCTCTGCGTGTATTTTGGTTTGTTCCATTGTGTTGTTGTCTAATCCTGTACCTGTTATTATGTTTGTCCTTTGGGTACACAATAAGGAAGATGTGTATATAACCATTGCAGCCGAATGTATTAAAGAAATGAAGTTCCATGTGTATTATAGGATCAATTTTATAGCTGAAAGTAATATAAAACTGGTCAAAATTTCAAAACAACTGACCGACTGGCAAATACATATTCTTAATGTTTAAGGACATTGGACATTAATAACCAAACTTTCAATTGCATTTTTAAACGTGATGTAGCAGTTTTTATACCACCGCAAAAATTGAATTTTTTTTGGTCGTATATTGGTATCATGTTGGCGTCGTCGTCGGCGTCGTCGTCCGTAGTCGTCGTTGTCCGAAGACAGTTGGTTTTCGCACTATAACTTTAGTATAAATTAATAGAAATCTATGAAAATTTAACACAAGGTTTATGACCACAAAAGGAAGGTTGGGATTGATTTTGGGAGTTTTGGTCCCAACAGTTTAGGAATTAGGAGCAAAAAAGGGCCCAAATAAGCATTTTCTTGGTTTTCGCACTATAACTTTAGTTTAAGTAAATAGAAATCTATGAAATTTTGACACAAGATTTATGACCACAAAAGGAGGGTTTGGATTGATTTTGGGAGTTTTGGTTCCAACAGTTAAGGAATAAGGGGCCAAAAAAAGGGCCCAAATAAGCATTGTTCTTGGTTTTCGCACAATATCTTTAGTATAAGTAAATAGAAATCAATGAAATTTAAACACAAGGTTTATGACCACAAAGGGAAGGTTGGGATTGATTTTGGGAGTTGAGGTCTCAACAGTTTATGAATTAGGGGCAAAAAAGGGGCCCAAATAAGCATTTTTCTTGGTTTTTGCACCATAACTTTAGTATAAGTAAATAGAAATCTATGAAATTTAAACACAAGGTTTATGAAAATAAAAGGAAGGTTGGTATTGATTTTGGGAGTTTTGGTCCCAACATAATAAGGGGCCCAAAGGGTCCAAAATTAAACTTTGTTTGATTTCATCAAAATTGAATAATTGGGGTTCTTTGATATGCCGAATCTAACTGTCATGACTGTGTATGTAGATTCTTAACTTTTGGTCCCGTTTTCAAATTGGTCTACATTAAGGTCCAAAGGGTCCAAAATTAAACTTAGTTTGATTTTGACAAAAAATGAGTCAGTTAGGTTCTTTGATATGCTGAATCTAAAAATGTACTTAGATTCTTGATTATTGGCCCAGTTTTCAAGTTGGTCCAAATCGGGGTCCAAAATTAAACTTTGTTTGATTTCATCAAAAATTGAATAAATGGGGTTCTTTGATATACCAAATCTAACTGTGTATGTAGATTCTTAATTTTTGGTCCCGTTTTCAAATTGGTCTAGATCTACATTAAGGTCCAAAGGGTCCAAAATTAAACTTAGTTTGATTTTAACAAAAAAATAATCCTTGGGGTTCTTTGATATGCTGAATCTAAAAATGTACTTAGATTTTTGATTATTGGCCTAATTTTCAAGTTGGTCCAAATCGGGGTCCAAAATTAAACTTCGTTTTATTTCATCAAAAATTGAATAATTGGGGTTCTTTGATATGCCAAATCTAACTGTGTATGTAGATTCTTAATTTTTGGTCCCGTTTTCAAATTGGTTTTCATTAAAGTCCAAAGGGTCCAAAATTAAACTAAGTTTGATTTTAACAAAAAATGAATTCTTGGGCTTCTTTCATATGCTGAATCTAAACATGTACTTAGATTTTTGATTATGGGCCCAGTTTTCAAGTTGGTCCAAATCAGGATCCAAAATTATTTATTAAGTATTGTGCAATAGCAAGAAATTTTTAATTGTACAGTATTCAGCAATAGCAAGAAATCTTCAATTGCACAGTATTGTGCAATAGCAAGAAATTTTCAATTGCACAGTATTGCGCAATAGCAAGAAATCTTCAATTGCACAGTATTGTGCAATAGCAAGTATTTTCAATTGCACCGTATTGCGCAATAGCAAGAAATATCTAATTGCACAATATTGCGCAAAAGCAAGAAATTTTCAATTGGAGTTATCTTTCTTTGTCCAGAATAGTAGTTGAATCAACTTAAATCATTGTTTTATACAATATACAATGTATATTCACTTTTACTACCAACTGATAAATTTAAACAATCTTTATCATTCATTGATAACAAGCACTTTTTTTACATTTTAATATTTTATGATGCATTTAAATGAGTAATTATTGTTGCAAACTCCATTAGAAATTTGAATTGAGATCAGTTTTGGAACAAGGGAAAGGGGGGATGTGAAAAAAAAAAATTGGGGGCGGGGGGTTCAATTTTTCTCATTTCAGATTTCATAAATAAAAAGAAAATTTCTTCACACATTTTTTTGAGAGGATTAATATTCAACAGCATAGTGAATTGCTCAAAGGCAAAAAAAAAAAAAATTAAGTTAATTAGACCACATTCATTCTGTGTCAGAACCATATGCTGTGTCAACTATTTAATCACAGTCAATCTAAATTTAGAGCTGAATCCAGCTTGAATGTTGTGTCCATACTTGCTCTAACCGTTCAAGGTTCAAGCTCTGCGGTCGTATTAAGCTGCGCCCTGCAGAGCATCTGGTTATGTATTGACATTAACAGTACCAATGGTAATGCAACATTTTTAATTTTCTACATAAATGCCTCTTTAGTACTCAAGGCAACATTTTGTAAAATCCAAAACATACTGGAAACGTCGAAGATCTGATTTAAACGAGAAGAAGCAAAAGGAAGCAAAACTCAAATAAGGAAGCGGAGCTTCATATATATATATATAGGAAAATGTGGTACGAGTGCAAACGAGATTATAACTCTCCATCCAAGTCACAATTTGTAAAAGTAAATCATTCTGTATAAAAAAAAAGACAGAGAAACTACAAACACTGAACATCAGGTTCCGGACTTAGGACAGGTGCAAACAAATGCAGCGGGTTTAAACGTCTTTTATATGTTTTTATACTGCACTCGTTCTATTTGAGCAGTCAAAATGCGTTGACTGCATATTTCTATGCCATATACAGTCACTGACCTGATATCAGTTTTCCTCATGAATATTTAAATAGAAATTGTCGAAATTATATTTATTTATTCATACGACCTTTTCAACCTGTTCTTGTTCCCAATGTAAACAACGATGCGTTTAACGACTCAAACTTGTTTCTTTTGCAATTTTTGGGAAAACATATTTCACTTATTAATATTTTTTGTTTGCAGCCTATAAATCATTATGTTTTATGTTTATTGTTGATATTTTAGTCTGCAACGAATTCGTTCACCATTGATTGCGGTAATGATGTACATTGCATCGTGTTTTATATTTCTCCGTCTGTGTGATATGAGGCCTTTTTAAAGGGGGATTTTTCCCAATATTTAAATCAAATAAATAACATTAACACAATAAACAACAATTGAAAATGTTTTTTTTAAGATTGCAGTATAAAGACAATAATAGTGCATTGACTTGACATATCAACGATATAAGGATTCGGCCCGAAACGGGGAAAATGCTCGGCACAGCCTCGCATTTCCCCGTTTCTAAGCCTCATCCTTATATCGTTGATATGTCAAGTCAATGCACTATTATTGTCTATATACATGACTTGTTTATAATGTGTATAGATATAAGAAGATGTGGTGTGAGTGCCAATGAAACTGTTCTGGAACTTATTCATCATTTATTCTTCATTTGATCATCATTTTATATTGTTAACGTTTCATTGCGTACATCGCTTTATGTGCGCCAGTTTTAGGAGTTTTATACAGGACAGTGTAGGAATCCGCGTTACTTTCCCCTCTCTTCTAATGACGTAAACTGCTCAGCGAGTCGTGTGCACAACTGCAAAGGGCATTCAGCGGACACGTTGTCCAAAAGAACAATTCGTGGCTAACCACAGCGTGAGTTACCTTTAAAACATTACAAATTATGTCTTTACATTAGCGATGAACTGTTTTAATATATTTCTCTATGTTATAAAGAAACTATGAACATTTTACCGTTCAAACTGTTCGTATCTGCGATTACACGATTTAATTCAAGACAGAACCCGACGTGTGCAAGAATATTCATATTTTTATTATTATAAAGAACTTTATTAACAGCTTTATATATCTACGAACTGTTTATCCGTATTTTTAATGGACTTTAATTATCATTGAACACATTGTAAAATTGTATTTATATTTGTATTTTCAGTTTTTCACCATTTGGATTGGTAGTGAAATAAAAGTCAGCTCCTGATTGTTTTATCTTTACTTAAACCCAGTCGTCTTGGTTACACTCACTGGTCAGGCCAGTACAGTGAAAAATCTACAACTTGCCTGTTGTTTTTCTTGGATAACGTACGCCACTCCACGACAGTCAACAGACCAACAACGTAGTTTCGACGACAACGTAGCAACGTACATACGTACATACCTTTACACTGACAGTGGACTACATATCTTGTGTGTACTCGGCAGCAAACCAACAACGTTGAACAAACATTGCCGACTTACATCATGGATCCCAGTCACGCGGAACAGCAAGAAGAGGTTCAGCCCCCAGAGGGAAATGTCCCAGATCTAGAATATACAAAATCCGTCTAAAACAACAAATGTAGATGAAAATGCCGAGACTAGGCGAGTGCGTGAACTTACCGAAAAGGGACAGGGAGCCTTTATAGAAAAACGTGACAAGTTCTATCACGACTTAGAGGCCCTATGGTCAAACCTAGACTCTCAGTTATTAGAAACGGCCATGCCTCCCAACGACCTCCAGCAATTGTTAACAGCACAAGATAAAATTGTACAAGCCTGTACTAAGTATCGCAGGCTCACAGACGAGTACTTGACATTTCTGAAAAATACAAAAACATTAGACAGCCTTCAAAACATTGATACGTGCAAATTCTCAACGGATATCCGAATGTCTAAAGTCGAACTGGCAATTGAGACTTTACACGAGCATCGCCTCGCCCTAACACAGGCTAAATCCACTAGAACAAAGACCTCAAAGGGTAAGAAAAGCTCGCACAGCGGTAGCTCTAACGTGTCAGACATGTCAAGCCTGGCACGGAGAAAGCGAGCCAAGGCAGAGGCTGCAAAGTCTAAGATAGCATTTGTCGAAAAACATGCCCTTATCCTACAACAGGAAGCAATGTTAGAAGAACAAGCCCTGTTCAGACAAGATGAAATGGAACAGGAAGCAGCACGCAAAAAGGCTGAAATGGAACAGGAAGCAGCACACAAAAAGGCTGAAATGGAACAGGAAGCCAGTCGTAAACAGGCAGAAATGGAGCAAGAAGTCGCTCAACGTAAACATGAGGCCGCACAGAGAACAGTTCAGCTAGAACAGGAGGCTGCTCACAGAAAAACGCAATTAGAACAAGAGGCCGCTCACAGAAAAACGCAATTAGAACAAGAGGCTATGCGCAGGAAGGCTCAAATGCAACAAGAAGCCGCACGAGTAAGCCGGGAAAAGGCCGAGCTTAAAGCCAAATTTAACCTTCTTGAAGCACAGAGAGAAGCTGCAGCCGCAGAAGCCGAGGCTCGTATCCTGGAATACGATGATAGCCAAGCGTATAGCGATCTCCCTGACGAAAAGGAAGACCCGCTCCAGCGTGTGCAAGATTTCGTCAATAAACTTCCTGTATCAACTGTTGTTAAGGAAGTAACAGGACCTCAAAAGAAAAAACAAATTCCTGTTAAGACCGAGCTGAGTCACGAAGCACCAGCGTTCGTGCCATCCGTGGCATCGAACTTGCTGTCACAGACATCTGACGTATTGCCTTCCGATAATAAGTCACCGGAAGTTACCTTTATCCCAGATCTGGGATTAGTAACCGGCATACAAAAACTAGGTCTTTCAGATGAGAGCCCTACTGAACACCAAAAACAGGGTGTTAAAGAAGCGATCCCTGTCTTACGCACAAAACAAGACGTTATAGAAGAGATCCCTGTTTCACACAAAAAGCAAGACGTAATAGAAGAGACCCCTTCTGCACACCTGCAGCAAAACAATCCTACGTTAGAGATAACCAGATTTCTCCTTCGCAAGGACTTGCTGTTCTCCCGGCTAACAAGCTTTAACGACCAGGCAGAATCATTTCATACATGGAAAGCCAGCTTTAAAAATGTCATAGACGAACTACAAGTTTCAGACTCAGAACAGATAGACCTACTTATTAAATGGCTTGGACCAGAGTCAGGTAAACACGCCATTAGCATAAGGGCATCAAATGCCAACAACCCAACAAGAGGCCTACACAGATTATGGGAAAGACTGGACGATCGATATGGTGCTCCAATAATGTTGCAGACGTCTCTCGTCAACAAACTTGACAACTTTCCAACATTGACAAATAAAGACAACTCACTCCTTTACGATTTGTCAGACATTATCTCAGAAATAGAGTATCACAAAGAAAATCCCAAGCTGGGATGTTTGCTAGCTTACTTCGACTCGTCAAAGGGGGTAAATCCTATTGTGGAAAAACTACCATACGGACTCCAAGAAAAGTGGATAACAAGGGCTTCAAGATACAAGTCTAAATATGAAGTTGCCTTTCCACCTTTTACAGAATTCTCTGCCTTCATCAGGGAAATGAGCAAAATTAAGAACGATCCTGGGTTCATCTTTGGTTCAAAGGTAACACCAAATACAAAAGACGCTACGCCAAGGTTCACACCTCAGACGTACTCTAAAGTCAACGTCCATAAGACGGCTGTTGAACGGCAAACTGAAGACAGCAGTCAACAACAAGGTCTGTGTATCCTACACAATACAAAGCATACCTTGAATGAATGCCGAACATTCCGAGCCAAAACTATAGAGGAACGCAAGGAACTGTTGAGGCAAAACAATCTTTGTTACAAATGCTGTGATTCGACTATGCACAGAAGTCGTGATTGCAACGCGAGTATCAGTTGCAATGAATGCGGAAGTAAACAACACACCACCGCATTACACACTAATCGAGTGTACCAAACCAAAGGTGCACCGCCTTCATCGCCTAGATCAGTCGACGGCGGGGAGCAACTTGAGTTAGCTGAAACCAAGCTAACCTCTGTTAGTTCAACTTGCACAGATATCTTCAAAGACGACAACAGCATTAAATCTTGTGCCAAGATACTTCCTGTGAATGTCTTTCACAAAGATAATCAGGACAAAGTAATTCGCATGTATGCAATTATTGACGACCAAAGCAACCGGTCTCTCGTGGCTCCTGAATTCTTCAGCCTATTCAACGTACAGGCAGAAACAAAAGATTATTTGTTATCCACATGCTCTGGCAGCAAGGTTACTTCCGGTAAACGAGGAAACGGCTTTGTCGTGAAGTCTGTACAAGACAATACTAGATTCAATCTGCCTGAACTGATTGAATGCGATAACATTCCCAATAATCGGAACGAAATTGCTACACCTGAGGATATATTGCAAATCAATACTTGCAAGAACTACAAAAACATATCCTCCCGATTGATGGAAAATGCAAAATCCTATTGCTCATTGGAAGAGACCTTATAGAAGCACATCATGTCCTTGATCAACGTCTAGGACCACCAAAGGCTCCATTTGCGAAAAAGTTAAACCTGGGTTGGATTATCGTTGGAGAAATACGCTCCGATAAGCAACATGTTCACCTTGAACTCACTACAAAGGAAACAAATCCAACTTGCAGTGTTGTAAAACCACAGACAAAGAAATTACCTGAGTGTAATAAAACCAACACCCAGTTAAATGAAATTCAAACTGATTCGTCTAAACTTTATCCCCGTTTACATGGGCAACCGAAAACGAAATCAGCGACTTCTATCGTCAGATTTGCAGAAGCCGAAAAGTTCACTTCGGAAACAACGCCACCAAAAGTGAATGCCGACAAAGAAAAGTACATCCGAAAACATTCAATTCCCATGGAAAGCTTCAATTCACCTTTGGATACTCAAGGACAAGAGGAAAGCAGAATAACCAATTCCAACTTAAGTCACAGAGAAAAGGAACATGGTACCGGATGGTCTACTGTACGCCGTAAACGTCAAGGAAAGCATCCGTCTCGCAAGACGTCATCGTTAGATCGCATATCCGTGTCGAAAGGAGATTCTTCCATCAGAACTACAGCCATGGAGTTGGATCTTAGATCGCCGCGATCTCGTCGGAAACACCGCCATATCTAGGATAGACGCTGTGAAATTCCCAGCCTCCCGTTGGACTACTTCTAAGTGAATATTTGTACTGTTGTTATATATTTAACATTTTATTTGTTTTCGATAATGGAATAATCCAAGCCATCCTCTAATAGTGTTGATCAAAATATATTTTGCAATATTAAGTTTAAATTGAAGATTGGATATCAAACTTAATATTGGGATATTTATTTACGAGACTTTGCGTTTCGTTTTTACATTAAGTATTTTTTGTAAATAGCGATTCAGGGACAAGTTACCGTCTAACACAGGCTTGTAATGACTCTGAGGACAATTAGAAAACATCCCTTTCGCTTGTTGAACAGTTTAGAAGAAAACACTATTCAATAATGAAATAATCGTAGAAAATTTAGCAGAGGGTACAAATGGGATTTACTTCAAATTGTTTTTACAGTCGCCAGCTGGGCGATCAGGATGACTAAATATATTCGCCCAGCCGAAAATCTGGTCGCCATGGGCGACTGGGCGACCGTTAAGTTTAGTCCCTGATTCTTCATTTGATCATCATTTTATATTGTTAACGTTTCATTGCGTACATCGCTTTATGTGCGCCAGTTTTAGGAGTTTTATACAGGACAGTGTAGGAATCCGCGTTACTTTCCCCTCTCTTCTAATGACGTAAACTGCTCAGCGAGTCGTGTGCACAACTGCAAAGAACATTCAGCGGACACGTTGTCCAAAAGAACAATTCGTGGCTAACCACAGTGTGAGTTACCTTTAAAACATTACAAATTATGTCTTTACATTAGCGATGAACTGTTTTAATATATTTCTCTATGTTATAAAGAAACTATGAACATTTTACCGTTCAAACTGTTCGTATCTGCGATTACACGATTTAATTCAAGACAGAACCCGACGTGTGCAAGAATATTCATATTTTTATTATTATAAAGTACTTTTAAATTAACAGCTTTATATATCTACGAACTGTTTATCCGTATTTTTAATGGACTTTAATTATCATTGAACACATTGTAAAATTGTATTTATATTTGTATTTTCAGATTTTCACCATTTGGATTGGTAGTGAAATAAAAGTCAGCTCCTGATTGTTTTATCTTTACTTAAACCCAGTCGTCTTGGTTACACTCACTGGTCAGGCCAGTACAGAAACAACTCTTGATCCAAGTATATAATGTATGCATGAAGGAGATATACTCCTTATTATAAAACATAAAGATGCAATTAGACATATCAAGTTTAATATCATTGATTCATGTAGCATACATGATTTGAAAATAATCAGGTTCTAACGATATAATATATAAGATATTACTCATGTCGATGATTCCGACACTACTCGTTTTGTTTTCAGTACAAGAGTAGTTGTCATATTACCGACATCAATAAAAAATCCTTGCAATCCACACAATATTGTGAAAACATAATTTAACCATTCAGATTCCGATATTGTAGCCACAATACCAGTTATCCATAAAACTCCTGACAAGACCACAATTCTTAGGTAAATCTGACCATCTTGATAAATATTCAGCTGCCGAAAGTGTCTCATCCCCATGCGTATCCTACAAATCTTAGTTACAATTTAGACCATAGAGATACAATCAACTGCAACACCAAAAACTACAGGTCCAGAGAAGAGTACTATATTTGCAGGATACTTGTTAGGAAAGCATACTGATCCACCATACCCAAGGGACCAATATTCTGGACCAAACTGATCTACAACGATCCCTGGTATAACGATTAACAACGGGATAAGGAGTCCTACAAAAGTTACCATATATGACGTTTATTCACAACGTCTTCATTTTTGATTGAATTCCGAGATTCGAGGTGTGCGATAGCCATTGTCATATACGAGAAAACAGTTAACCATAAATAGTGAAGAATTATACCAGCAACATAGCAAACTCTAGAAATCCTGGATGCAACAATACCAAACATAGACACAATATTGGCCAATAACAGAGAGTCTGACGTAGACAAATTTTCCATATTTGAACCGGGAACACTGCAATGAAATTTATGTTTCCTGTTAAAACTGATAACAATTGCTAACGAAATAACAGATATCGAGAAACAAACATAGGTGATCAATGCTAAATTGCTAGAACTCTCTAACACTTGTATTCTGTCACATCGATTTTTATCGGAATCGATATAAATTCCTCCTTCTTGGAAACTGTTTACAAAGACCTTGTGATAATTGCAAAACTTAGGGTTCATGACAGGAGTATAAATATTGTTACACAGACAATTTTGCATAGGTATTATTTTTGTACTTAAAATCTATAGTACTGAAAATTTACTTTTGATATTGAGTACTATTTCTTTACCTTAAAATTATTGTACTATTTACGTACCTGTATTTTACAGTACTTGATTTGTACTTTAAATTTTGGTACAGAAATAATACCAAAAGCGATCACAATATTCCATGTTTAAAAATCATAAATTTAATAGATTTGAAATAGACATACTATCAAAATGCTGAAAATGTAACGTTGTAACCTAAAAATATGTAGTACTTAAATTTTCAAGTACAAATCAAGTACTGTAAAATACAGGTACCTAAATATTACAATAATTTTAGAGTAACAAAATAGTACTGAATATAAGAAGTAGATTTCCAGTACTACAGATTATTGGTACAGACATAGTACCTATGCAAAAGTAGCTGTGTAGCTTGCAAAAACCTTGATAAAAATCCATCTTTTCCACCAGGACAATTATGTATACGCAATATCACGTCGAAACGAGTTACTAGTAATTCATTTTCTATGCCTGAAATATTATTTCGTTTTTTAACCACAGCGACGTTCTCGGTGCTGTTGTCTTTTATAACAATAACGAGTTCTTGTTCATGGATGGATTTTTCAATTTCATGTATTTCGTTACTAAATCACTTTTTCATGACAAGTAGAGCTGCAGTTACTCTCACTACCATTTTGCTTTCGCTAGCTTCCAGAATAATCTTCCTTGAACACTGTGTAAAATGTGTAACCACAAATGTCCATAAAGACACAAGCCATATTTCCAACAAGTTCGCTCTTTGTATGATTCTTAGGTGATACTATATAATATTCCAGGTTTATTACATAATTGTCATATGTTTCCAAATGTGCACACGGGTTACTTCTTTCGATCTACAAAGAGAAATAAAATAAAAATGAATCCTTTATATTGTTTCAAATTATCTGATGTACACGTACAGTGGAGATCAGTTCTAACCTCTCATAAATTCTGTCAGAATCTGTCAGGAAAACTGTTCTAGAACAGTATGTAGAACTGTCAGCCTGACACCTTTTAGTCAGTTCTAGGTTAGAACTGTTCTAGGTTAGAACTGTTCTAGCTAGAACTGATTTGGTCAGTTCTACCTAGAACTGATTTAGACAGTTCTAGCTAGAACTGATCCTGACAGTTCTACCCTAGAACAGTTTTAGACAGTTCTAGCTAGAATTGACCAAATCTTTGGTCAGTTCTACTTCTAGAACAGTTCTACGGTTAGAATTGATTTCAAATTCTACGGCTAGACTGATTTATAAATTCTACGGCCAGAATTGATTTATAAATTCTACGGCTAAAATTGATTTAAAAATTCTACGGCTAGAATTGATTTATAAATTTTAAGAAATCTTTGTGTAAATATAAAGGCTTCGGCAAAATAGGCTAGCGATTAATATTATATAGAGTTTTGCTTTTTTGCCGGTTTTATTTCAGATTTATAATCGGCAAGAGAACATGTTTAACCCCGCCATATTTTGCATGTATGTGCCTGTTCCAAGTCAGGAGCCCGTAATTCAGTGATTTTCTTTTGTTGATGTGTTACATAAATTATTTGTTTTTCTTTCATTTTTTGTACATAAATTAGGCCGTTAGTATTATGGGGGGGGGGGATTATTATTTGAATTGTTTTACATTTATTACGGGAGTCAGTATGGCTCGTTATCACATCACAAAATTATCTGACCTCATTAACCAATTGTAATATCTGTTTACGAGTAGTTTTCATACCTCGGACGGACCTGTTTAACAAAAATCTTTTGACCACATCAATCTAAACTGACATTATTTGCTCTTTCTTTCTGCAAATCTATATAGCTGCACAGTACTTCAGTTTTAATTTTAGGTCAAGAGGGACTGTACTATACAAGTTACAGCAATATTGGAAAACAATTTTGTTCGCATCAATTTATAGTGCCAGCATGCAGGGGCAGATCCAGCCATTTTAAAAAGGGGGGGGGGGTTCAGACCATGAGTAAAGTGGGGTTTCAACTCTATGCTCCCATTCAAATGCATTGATCGTAAAAAAAAGGGGGGTTCCAACTCCTGGACCCCCCCCCCCCTTTGATCCGCCAATGAGCATGTCCTCTTTTTATTCAAAATATTGAATCATAAACAAATATCAGTAGTTTTCATACTTCATACTGAGTCGCGTAATAAAATATTTTGACCGCATCAACCAAAACTTACCATTTTTGCTTTTTTTTTTTTGATGTAAATCTAAATAGCTGCTCAGTAATTCAGTCATAATTTTAGGTCAAGAGGGACTGTAGTATATAAATAATACAATATTGGAAATCATTTTTTTCTCGCATCAATTGAGAGTGCCAGCATTTCCTATTTTTATTCAAAATATCGCATCAGAAACAAATATCAGTAGTTTTCACACCTCAGACTGACTCATGTAACAAAATTATTTGTCTGCATCAATCAAAACTGACCATATTTGATTCAGTCAGTTCTGCTGGCAGTTCTACGGTTAGAAGTGATTTGGAAAGTTCTACCTAGAACTGATTTAGACAGTTCTACCCTAGGACTGATCCTGACAGTTCTACCTAGAACTGATTTAGTCAGTTCTACCTAGAACTGATTCTGACAGTTCTACTTAGAACAGTTCTAGGGTAGAACTGTTCTAGGACAGGTTAGAACAGTTCTATGACAGAATATTCTGACAGTTCTAATGAGAGGTTAGAAGTGATCTCCACTGTAGCTATGAATACGCTGTGTGCATATGTTCCGGACCATATGAGTATTTGGACCATTATAATCCAAAAACTACGTAAAAATTAAATATTGATGCCATATGATAGTTAGTTTTCATCGCTGGTTACATTCTTGCATGTAGGCTTGGTGTGACATTCACTTCCGAACGGTATCATAGCTTTTTTGAATTTGCAAGAAATTAGTGCACGATCCTTTTCATTTACACCTTTTGTTTGCGAGTGAAACGCTAGCCTTTATGCAGTTGCGTACAGTTACACCGAGGTCTTTGGCCATTCTGATGTCTACGGTGTTTTTAAGAAGCTCTAGATCTCAAATATCGGAAAATGACTGCAATACACCATATTCACAAGACAACTTAAACAAACTATGTTACTTTCCAGTGACTTCTTGTGTAACAGTTCATTAAGAAAATTTTGGGATTAATTTTTTTAGTCGACATATTGCCATTCACTCGTAATAACAAATCGCTAATGACCATCGGTATAAAATATGCTTACTATGAATTTGACAATTAAGTAAAATTAACTTTGTGAAACTTCTTATTTGTATTTAGCTTATCTTTTTATTATAATATAATAATAAAATTATCTAAATGATAGCGTCTTTTTAATGAACGGTCATACCATATGAAGAGTTTAGAAGTATTAAAAGTAAACTGTAACAGAGTGTTAATTACCCCGACCATACGAGTATATACCCATATATATATATACGCGTATGGTCCAAATACTCATATGGTCCAGAACACATACACCATTTGCTAATTGAACTTGTTTGCATAGCTACAATCAAAACTTAACTATTCATTTATAATAATAAATCAATAATGGCACACGTTTAAATTTTGCGGGTTTTATATAGGTTATTTTTATCAATTTAAATGCATTTTACGATCTTGGGTTCGGGATTTTCATTTGAATATTCATGTATAATAGACTATTGCGAATTTAACTATAATATAAACATTTACATGTTAGTGCACCCATCGCTATACTATGATTTGTACAAACTTTGAGAAGAGGAGAATGTCTTTGCAATTTGGTTTACATTATTGCAAAACAAGAGTAAATAGTCTACTGCTTAAAGTTACCATTCAAACGGACATTTGACTTGCAATTATACTATTCAAAGAACATCTGCTAAAACATATACAATACAAAAAATGTAGTATGATCTTTTAATTACAGCTGAATGAAATACATGTATGTATAGCAAGGAAAGTTTAAGCTGGTTCGTGCATTTTAAAGTGTTAGACTAAATGCAAGAAGTGCAGAAACAATGGTACCAAACGAATGAAATAATTTGGAATATTATAATATTACAGGATCAACTAGATACAGATTCACCATTTTGTTTGGCCACTTTGATACAGTGTCACCATTTGTTTGGACATTTTAGATTAATACGTTCACCAGCATTTGCATAAAATTCCATTGGCTAAACATCTTCGCTAGCTAAGGTTTACGATCCACTCCTGTTCTCTTCACTGAGAACGGGAGTGGATCTTAACCCTTGGCTAGCGAAGATGTTGGCTAAAATGATTTATAAAAATTGATACACAGGATACCTTACAGTTGAAGCTGTAGCGGTAAGGTCGTTATACAGTTAAAGCTGTAACGGTAAGGTCGTTATACAGTTAAAGCTGTATCAGTAAGGTCGTTCGTTATACCGTTGAAGCTGTAGCGGTAAGGTCGTTATACAGTTAAAGCTGTAGCGGTAAGGTCGTTATACAGTTAAAGCTGTAGCAGTAAGGTCGATATACAGTTAAAGCTGTAGCAGTAAGGTCGTTATACAGTTAAAGCTGTAGCGGTAAGGTCGTTATACAGTTAAAGCTGTAGCGGTAAGGTCGTAATACAGTTAAAGCTGTAGCGGTAAGGTCGTTATACAGCTTGACAGTTGCTAATAATGCGATGTTTCCGTCTCATGGCCTGATTTTATCTAGTATTTTAGATATACATTGATCATTGTAGTAGGAAAAATGAAACCGTTTATTTAGAATTAATCAAAAATAATCTTTTGTCTAAAGTGAGAATCAATGGTAGTTCCTTAATCGCCATTACTTTTAATATCTCTTAATCCTTCCATTTATCAAAACAGTGTTTTATAGCTGACCATACGGTATCCTTGGCCGTAGCAGTAGGAGAACAGAAACATTTCTTCAGAATTAATCAAAAACAATCTTTTGTCTAAAGTGAACATCAATGGTAGCTTAATCATCATTATTTGTAATTACTCTTAATCAATTAAAACATCAAATAAAGTAGACATCAATGGTAGCTTACTCATCATTATTTTTAATGCTCCTAATCCTCTCAATCAGTTCGGGATGCGGTTTGTTAAAATTGCTCCCCTTGTTTATTTCGCTCTCCTGTCAAATCGTGTATTTTCGCTATCTTCAATAGTAGACGCGACAACGATAGGTATCGTCAGAACAGGTACGATTAAAGGAATCAGTTAGGAATTAGACGATCCCTTTTGTTACAGTAGTCCTATACCATATGACTTCGCATTCTTATTCAATTTTTAACGTTTTTATACTAATATTTTCATTTTTTTTTTGGATGCGCATTGATAGTAAATTTTTTGTTATCTAAACAGTAAATAGAAATAGTAAATAATGCCCCCGAGGTCATATGTTATAGGACTAAGTTGTTTGATAGTTGTTGCTTTAGGATGAATGCATGTTTTTGATTTATTCATAATCAGGAATAGCTTGAAGGAGAAGAAACGTGTTTCTACGAGAACCTGGAAGCTGATAATAGAAAATTTTCAAAAAATCTGGAGACGATCGTTCTGAGTGTGCCACCTACACATTCAAACACGTACACAACCACAGTATCCCCTATCTATCTAATGTGTTCACATAATTTTGTGATATAGGGCAAAAAAAGGTAGCAGTTTTTTGTGTCTTGTTGTTAAGCATTTCAAGGGGAGATAATGTTATTTTTTACGGGTTTTTGTTTGATAGGTTTGTTACACTGTAACAATATATAATACACACTCATTAAGTTGCCAAAAAGCGCCTGTCACACTCAACTAACTCAATTTAAATTATTCTATTTAGCGGGTTATTGCAGTCCTAATATATAAGACTTCAGAGGATATATCATTTACATTCAATGTCTTTTGTCGGATTTTTTCTTTTCTTTCAATGTTGCATGATTAAATACACGTGGATTGATAATAAAAAAAAATCCAGTAAAAACGTTGAATGTAAATGATATGAACCTCCGAAGCCTTATACATAGTCTTATGATATAAGACCTCTGAGGTTCTTATCATTTAGATTCAAAGATTTTCATCTGATTTTTTTTACCATGAACATTGATAGTAAAAAAAAATCCGATAAAAACCGTTGAATGTAAATGATATGAAATTCAACATTGATAGTAAAACAAAAATCCGTTAAAAACGTTGAATGTAAATGATATGAACCTCCGAAGTCTTATATTATAGGATTATGGTTATTGGTTCTTTATCCTACCTAAATGTTGTATATTACAAAAAGGGGGTGCTTTAAAAACACAGAAATACCTTAACAATTTTACAATACCTGCTTAGTGTTTACAGAATAAGAAATATATTTCGTATTCTAAACATAGTTTTTCTCACATATTCGTTAGATATGTTGAAAACAGTGTTAAATTTGCACGTTCATCCATCCCCTTTTTTCAATTCATTAGTTAAACAGACACCTCTTAAGAATATGCAATAACCGAACATTGATAATTTAGCTAAAAATGAATCCAGTACATTGTTCCAACAAGTAAAGACTAATGAAAACATTTGATATGATTTGAAAACATGGTCCATTTAGCAGGGATATCTTGTGGTTTCGTAAACATTTATGATAATTCAACATTTTCATTTTTTTTTTTTTTTATTTATTTCATATAAAAGTCTATATACTGAGTGCCAATGAAAACGCAACACTTTTGTTTTTCAAAAAAGTCTTATAATTTTTATTTTATTTATATTAGAACTTTAAACCATCTAATCTCAACCAAATGGTTGAGACGGAAAAAAAGTATTCTGGCACTTCCTGTTGAGCCTTTCTGGTTCAAAATATCCAAAATTAACACAGGGTAGGTCGACTTTTCGACAGTATACTGAGAATCGATTTTTTGTAAAATAGGAGAATGTCATGCCATAGATAATTGAATTAGGATTTGTTTCGTGTATAACACGGACCAATATGATTTAAAATGACATCGGAATGACTTTTCTCCAGCAGGTAAATGTCGCCAGTACCGTCAGTTATTGACAAAATGACAGTGTGATCATCGTTAAAGCTAACATATATCAGTAAATTGGTATTTTTCTTAAACCTTATCAACATAAAATTATAGTTTTTTCTTTTTCTTGACGAATACAATTTCATTAAGCTGAATATGTTATAAAGTATGTCATGTTGAGATATTCTGGTATCGGTTGTGATATTCTGGCACGATGTTGAGATCTGCTGTTGAATCAATCTTTAAATTAGTTAAGGTAGA
Organism: Mytilus galloprovincialis; assembly: GCF_965363235.1. Classification (NCBI taxonomy): domain Eukaryota; kingdom Metazoa; phylum Mollusca; class Bivalvia; order Mytilida; family Mytilidae; genus Mytilus; species Mytilus galloprovincialis. Next base: position 40,903,744 of record NC_134846.1, on the reverse strand, counting down.
TCATATATATATATATATATATAATTCTTGAGATAGAATTTTCTTATATTTTGCCAAAGTGAAGATTGTATTATGCTTTTTTTCAAAAATATAATAAAAAGTATGGGTCACCGTGCTAATTATGAGTAGTTCCGGAAAATTGCCTAGATTTGGATAGATTGTGCATACAATGAACAGGCGACATTGAATTGCATTACTTTTGGTAAATCTTTTCCCAACAAAAACAAAACAGGCTGAAATCGCACATTACCATCACACATTTGGGACAGACCACTGGAGTCGTTTGTTATTTTTGTGATCGCATATTTACATGAAAGGAGACAAGGACTTCAACTTCATGAAAAACTATATTGACCTAAACTTTAACCTGAAGCGGGACCGACGCACGAACGAACGAACGAACGAACGCACAGACCGAAAAACATAATGACCATAGCTTAAAAACATTAAAGACTAACCATTGACAGAGGTTCCTGACTTGGGACAGGCACACATATGCAACTGGGTTAAACATCCTTTGTGACAACCCCCTTAATACATCTAGCTAATGCAGAATAAAAAAAAAAAACACACATCGTTACGAATTTTAAAAGAACTAAGTTACTTATTGAAAAAAATGTCAGTCATAGGTTACAATTAATGAATGTACATCTCCATTACATCTATCTGATTTCAATGAGAATAACTTTTGATGAAATAAAATTGAGAATGAAAATGGGGAATATGTCAAAGAGACATCAACCCGACCATTTAACAGAATGATATAATGTACTGTGAATTTATCAAAAAATAGGATTATCCATATTTAAATAGTAATTCAGTGTTGTTTTTTTTTAATTATAAATCTGGTCTCGATGTAGCTTACTCGCCTAAGTGTGGGAGATGATTAGTTTGAACACCGGCCAGGTCAACTCAAATTCTAGAAAAAAATTTATTTTGTGTGTCTATGCTAAGCATGCGCTAAATATTAGTAAGGAATAAACACTTTTAGGCTTGGAGTCGGAATAATTTGTTCTCAAAAAGTGACAAATGTTTACTGCGGGTAATACCTTGTGAACTAGCACGTCAAAAGCACACTCGGCGTGTCGATGTCTAGTATAAAGGAGGGTTTATAATCAACATGTAACATGTTCATGTAATCGTCGATCCTGAATATGCATTAAGACAATAGACGTTTATGATTCATTCAGACACCAATTCCTCAATCTGTGCAGCTTCAGTTATTCCCTATAAAATCAATCAGATGTTTCTCCAATAGTGGGGCAGCACCCTGTGCCCCCCTCAATTAATCCGCACCTGAAAACAGCATTGATATAAATATATTATCGAACGATAACCGACCCATTGAAATTTTTCTGGGTGAAATTGATACCCGTTGATATATAAGTATTGACTATGAAAAAGAGACCCATTCCTGCTGCACGTTCATGTACATGTATTCCTTTATAATGTTTATATAGAAGGAAACCCTACCACGGTATGAGGCTGTCAGAATAAAGTTTTTGTTCTTATGATTCAATATTTAGCTCTGATAATGTAAAAAAAAGTTTAAGCGCAGGAGATACAAATTGTCCAATGCTAAAAGGATTTTTGAAATTCAGTGATGTAGATAACTAAAAGTGTAGCGCTGATGTAAACCCAAGCGCTGCAAATGTGAAGTATTGCGCTGTAGATAAAATAAAAAGCTATAAACAATTGAGTTGTCAAGTTAAGCGCTGAAGAAATAAATTCTAGCGCTTGAGATTTGATTACAACACTAAGTTGACTTTATAGCGTCTGTGCTGAACTTTCCATCTCAAATGTTAGACTATTAATCTTCAGCGCTAGATCTTTAATCTAGACCACAGGCACTTGTCTCGGAAAAAAATTTATTATTTACCTTAATATAAGATTTTTTTTTCTGAGACAAGTGCCTGTGATCTAGACTTATAAAAAAACCCAGCTATTTATTTGAATCTTTTTTTTACAACCAAAGGTCTCTTTACAAGCTGCTATAATAACAACAGACAAGTCTAAAATGGCAGTTGAAATGTCATACAATAGACGGCAAGTTTATGAATTTTGACAGTTTTATGTGATTGACACCTAAGCTGAATTTATGGTATACCCCCATCTTGGATTGTACAATCCCAGTACAAAATCGGTCCAGTTATTTGCCCAAATCTGCAAATTTAGAGACAGATTTGCAATTTATTGGTTAGACGATTCATTTCTATAAAACATATCTTCTTACAATTTATTTCATAGATTTTTTTGGCACACAAATGTGTTTTTTTTTTAATGAACAATCTAACCAAATCTAGGCTATTTTCAACGACTCATAGCTTGCTAATTAGCACGGTGACCCATACTTTTTTATTATATTTTTGAAAAAAGCAAAGTGCAATCTTCACTCTGGCTAAGTATAAGAAAATTCTGTCTCAAGAAGTATATACATGTATATATATCTATGATCTACCTTAACTAGTTTAAAGATTGATTCAACAGAAGATCTCAACATTGTGCCAGAATATCACAACCGATACCAGAATATCTCAACATGACATACTTTATAACATATTCAGCTTAATGAACTTGTATTCGTAAAGAAAAAGAACAAACTGTAATTTTATGTTGATAAGGTTTTAGAAAAATACCAATTTACTGATATATGTTAGCTTTAACGATGATCGCACTGTCATTTTGTCAATAACTGACGGTACTGGCGACATTTACCTGCTGGAGAAAAGTCATTCCGATGTCATGTTAAATCATATTGGTCCGTGTTATACACAAAACAAATCCTAATTCAATTATCTATGGCATGACATTCTCCTATTTTACAAAAAAATCATCGATTCTCAGTATATTGTCGAAAAGTCGACCTACCCTGTGTTTATTTTGGATATTTGAACCAGAAAGGCTCAACAGGAAGTGCCAGAATACTTTTTTCCGTCTCAACCATTTGGTTGAGATTAGATGGTTTACCAGGCGTGATAAACCGAGTTCATCGTTTTTCAACATACCCACCATTTTGTCATTTAATAAAGCTTGGCTTATGAATTTTCCTGCCCTTATAGTTAAGAAACAGCAATAAACATCTGAGTAAATGCCAGGACTTTCAGACAACCAACGACATGCAGTTTTGGGCATAATCCAATGAAGCCTTTCACAGCATACAATTTCGAGAAGACTGAAGTTGTATACCCTCTACAATAACCCAAATCATCCACATTTCAACCAAAATGGATCATTTAATGATAAGCCACTTCCCGGGATACAAAAAGAAAGAAACGCTCAGCAAGACCGATACATTTGGTCTTTAACATATCCGATATCGACTATGATGGCTGTTCAAAGGTCACGAGAGTTCAATGGTGGTCACAGTTGAACCTTTGGAGCAATTTCAGTAAAGCACCAGTTGCGTAGAAATTGTTAAAGAGCACCACAGTCTTTCCTTGGTGACATCTAAACGGCCGTCTGGCGTAAACATCGAATTATGTAGACCAAAAATCATTTATTATGTACAAAAAAACGTCAGTGGTGGTAACATAGACATTTGGCACCCACCTTGGCCAAAAGTCATGCTTTTCGCCGGATTTTGGTCCAATCGAGTAAATTTTGCATCAGGTTTGACATGGTTTAGACGATGAAAACCACCACCAATATCATAAAGTCAGCTTGAGTTTGCTTTGCGGGACAAGTGGAATAACATTCCTCAGGATCACCGTAAACGTCCGGGATGATCAAATCCACGGCGCTGTCGAGATTGCGATGCACCACCGGGTTGTAACATTTTTTGTTAGGACTGTGAGTTGATAATTCGACCTTGGATGTTTCGTTTACCTATTGCGCACGAAAGATGACAATGAAACATATTTGTTTGATATCGATCTATTGTTAAATTGTTAATTTTCAAGAACAATATATTTTGAAACATAATCATTTCTAATATAAATTTTATTTTTGAAAAACCAAGTGTTGCGTTTTCATTGGCAGTATATATCATAACATGTATATATTTTGTGATGCATTTGATGTATAAATCTAGTGGCAGATCCGGGGAAGAGTCCCGTGTTCAGATCCGTTTGGATGTGGAACTTTGTTGTACTGTTATACCACTGTCCCAGTTTAGGGGAGGGTTGGGATCCAGCTAACATGTTTGTTTTTCGTTCATTTTTTTTTATATAAATAGTTAAGTTTTCTCGTTTGAATTTGATTTACATTGTCATTTTGGGGCTTTTTATAGCTGACTATGCGGTATTGGCTTTGCGCATTGTTGAAGGGCGTACGGTGACCTTAAGTTGTAAATTTCTGTCACGGTCCTTTTGGTCTCGTTGAGAGTTGTCTCATTGACAATCATACCACATCTTCTTTTTTTTTTGTATATCTACATATAATCTATACGTTTATTAATAATGGTGTTTCAGAAAAATTTATCTACCTAGTTACTAGTATAGATATAATTTAGAATAAGACTATTGTTAAAATACCCGCCCATCCTAAGAAAAACAAAACAAAAAACAAACAAAAAACACAAGAAGAGTTTGACAATAACCAAACGAACCTTTCTTGATTGTTAAACTTTGTTTTGTATACTTTGTCTTTTTTTTTTAAATCAGAATATCTTACTGTTACTACATGTATATTCTGAATAAATATGTGACAGGAGCCTAAAAATCTGTGGATTTTATTGGTCGATATGTATCATATTTGTTTTCTGTTTATTTTTGTGTACATGTATCAGTAAGTTTTGAATTTTAATTCATTAAATTTTTTCATGTGGCTTCCTTTTTGGCTTAGCATAACCAAATCGTTAAGCGTGTTCTCTGTTACACGACAGAGGAGGTGTTTCGTTGTATTGCCGTGTGTAAATATAAACAAGTCACGTGATGCGATTAACCGCCTATGTCCGTCATTGTTGGAATGGAATTTGACTTGTTTCATGCATATGGTAAAGCAATCAAGATGAACGCTCATTAACATGACTGTTCCAAGTCAGGATATTGCAATTCAGTGGTTGTTGTTGGCTGCAATCTGAAATATTTGTTTTTCATGCATTATATATCTTTAATCAGGCAAATGATTTTATCATTCAAAATATTCAACATTTTCTTAGCAGTTTTGCAAATTGTTGCAATTCCTATTAGACGGAATCAGCAAGTCATGCACACTTGTTTTAACAAGGCAAGACAATAAATCAATAAATACACTCACAATAAAATTAATAAATTTAAAATGACTAATGCAGTAATAAAATAATAATACAAAGTTAAATAGAATTTAGGTAAATTAAGGTAAATAAATATCTTATAGATTAAACTGTACTATACTGTTCTGGAGATAGAACTGTCAGGTTCTATTCTTGGTAGACATTTCAGAATCATATCTAGGTAAGAACAGTAAAAACCAGTTCGGAATCAGTTCTAGTGTAGAACAGTTACGGTCAAAACTGTTCTTTGTTAGAACTGTCAGAATCGGTTGTAGGTTAGAAGTCACTGTGACTAAAATTGTCCAGGATAGTAGTACTGCGTCTGTCAGAAACCGTTCTATGTTCTTGAACTGTGCCCGAAACATTTTCAGATTGATTTTAAGAAAGGTTCAATGAAAAGGGATCAAAACTGTTAAACGGAAGATTGTTTTAGTTTAATTTCAAAGAATGATTAGGAAAACAACTTGGTATGCTATTTCAGCTACTAATGCATGTTGAGTTCAAATTCAATGTAAGGATCCGTTGCATCACTAGCCTGCGTTTCTGTCACGGTACTTTTAAATTGATCAATATTTGATGTCAAGCTGAGCCATGCGTAGCATTTTTATTGGTTATTATCTTGAATCTTATTTCTGAAAAAGATATACTGTAAACAGCAAATATAATTCGCAAAGTAAAGTCTACAAATATGATATTAATACACCAAAAATTGTTAAAAAAAGTTATTGCCTTTTAAAGACAATTTTTCACAATTTGTTCATCTAGTTTGTTCAATACTCTAAAGAATCTTCTCCTTTGAAGTGACATTGCGGAATATATTACAGTCAAACTTGGACTGAATGAGTTTCAGAGTAACTAGTTTAAAGTTTGTATTTTATTTCCTTTTAGGTCAAGAAACATAGTCACTTTATAGTTACATGGCTAAAATGGAACATAGGGGTAAACTGATCACAAATGGAAGATTGATGCAAAAAATTTCAGGTGAGCACTTCAGGCTCTTAAGAGCCTCTTGTTTAATTGCTTCTGTAAGTAATATATATTAATTTGAAATTCTGACGAGTGAGACACATGCAGATTATACTGTAAACAATATTTCAGAGTTAAATGTAGTCAAGCAAACAAATCATATTAGAATATGCGAATCATGTCTTTGATGTCCAATGAAAAATTAGTTCAAACACGAAGAAAAAGTATGGGAATGTTTGTTTTTTAAACTATTGACCAGGGTGAAAGTCTTTGAAAATGATGACTGGCAAAAAGTCTGTGAAATGAAATAGCACAAATATTCCATTCTTTTAAAATATTATTGTATATAAAGAAAAACACATACTGATGTTTAATAATAGTTTTTAGCCATTTTAGGTTTAGGACAACATGGACAAGAAATATAGAAAAATAATGAAAAATATAAACAGTTACAATAAAAATGAGTGGCAAAACAAGATAAACAGAATACAACAAGGCCTAAACGGTAAGACCACTTCTATATACTGTAAATTCAGAAATTATTGCTTGCATTTATTATTGTGATTTTTCACGAATGGACAACTTACTGTGATTACAAAAAAAATCTGCATAAAGATCTATATATATCATGTATATATATATATATATGTTTCTGTTATCAAAACATGAGTTCTTATTTTTGCAATACTCACCAGTCACATTATTCGCATTACCATTACTAAAAACCTCTTGATAATTTCTGAATTACAAAAATAAAAGTATTTGCCTTTGAATGGTGACTTATATAAAAATAAGAAGATGTGGTATACATGGTAAACGAATGACTTATCCACCAGAGTTCAATAAAGTGGATGCAAGAAATTAAAGGCCAATGATGGGCCGGCCTTCAATAATGAGAAAACACTTCCTTTATAGGTCAGCCAATAAAAATCCCAATATGAAAAGACTTAAACAATCCAATTTAGTTCAACATGTTCAGTCAATAACAAACAAAACAAAAATCATGTTTGTGAGCACTCAACCTTACCATAATATTTGACAGTGGTTCAAATTTCACAACATATGAACATTCTATAACAACTATTGCAAGTGGCTCAACTTTAAATATCACTGCAAGGCAATAAACAACAAATATTAAATTTGGACACAAAGCACTGAAATAAGAGAACTCATAAGTACGAATATCAAATGAAAGTTTCTCAAACTGTTCATTAAACATGATAAAATAAGCTTATTTATATTGCTGTTTTTTTTTTTGTCCATTTAAACATTTTTTTTAATTTTTTTTATTTATAGGTCAGATATCTTGGTTTTTATGATCATCAACAGGTCCTGCAGGGTCTATACTGAAGAGGAAACTTAATTGTTAATACTTTTCTACATAATGTGCTAATTGTATTTAATAATGTGAAATGAACTGTGTGTTTTTCTGGAAAAAGAAATAGAAAAAAATCGACAAAATTGCTATTAACAAATTGGAGTACTATCAAAGATGCACAAGAAAACAATTGTGTAAAATGTAACAACCTACATATTCACTGATGGATTATGGAGAAATTAAGAAAAAAAATAGTATCTTTGTCATGTTTGTTGTCGAAATAAACAACTGCCTTATCCATTCATGTACATGGCTCCATCATATCAAATATACAGAGAAGATGTTTGAAGAACAAGTTGCCAAAATTTATTCAACCAATTGAAGGCAGATGTCTTGTGGATGGAATTATTTATGCACTGAACTGTTATGTAGGGGGTCGAATAATTGTACACAGCAGCTGAAACAGAAGACAAGTTAATTTAACATGAAAAGAGTTTATTTTATTTAATATGCAAATATGAGCACAATATTAATAACATCACAAGTGGTATGATATTCATAGCGTTTTGCTTATTATTGTATTGTCTTAAACATGCCAAACAGTCAGCCTTTTGTTTTTGTATGTTAAATACTCACCATGAAAATTTGTATTAAAGTTTTAATTATCTTTTGTATCAATAATTCAGTCTAGGAAAAATTATATTTATACTGTCATGAATTTTCCATAGAGGAAAAATAGGGGAAAACATTTCCTTAGGGGAAATTTGATGTTCAGAAATTTCCTTAGAGGAAATTTGAAAAACAATGATTTCCTTAGAGGAAATTTAATGTCTTGAATTTTCCCTCAAGGAAAAGTGTTTGTCAACAATTTCCTCACAGGAAAAAGTTTTTCCTCCAAGGAAAATTTGAAGCTGCAAATTTCCTCACAGGAAAAAGTATTTCCTCAAAGGAAAATTTGAAGCCGCAAATTTCCTCAAAGGAAAATTTGAAGCTGCAAATTTTCTCAAAGGAAAAAGAATTTCCTCCAAGGAAATAGAATTTCCTCCAAGGAAATAGAATTTCCTCAAAGGAAATGTTTATGCAGCAAATTCCCTAAGGGAAATCTTTTTCCCTCGAGGAAAAAACAATTTCCCTTGAGGAAAAATCTTTTTCCTTTAGGGAAATTTGATTTCCCTTGAGGAAAACTACTTTTCCTCTGAAGAAATTGTTGAAAAAAGGGGCATAACTTTTTCAACAGTGGTGCTAGAGCCAAAAAAAATTAGGACAAATATCAGGGAACCAATGCCAACCAAGTTATCAACTTCATTTTGACTTAACTCCAAAAATTAAGGTGACAACTTTTGCACTCAGCGGAATTGCAAACTTGTCCCGGAGACTGTTATATATATATATACAAGTTGGAGCAAATTGTAAATGGAGAGCCCATGGATTCATATCTTTACTTATCTGTGCTAATCCTAATGTACAGGAAAAACAAACAACGTCTTCCTTTACACCATAATAAAAGAACCCACCTTCCGCGTATTGCTGGAACACCGATTCATCAATTTCAACATCGGTACTAGCTTTAAACTTTTCGAACGTTAAACGTCGGTTAGCAACATTACTGAAATTTTCTCTATAATAATTACTATCATATTTTTGGATCAATTTATCTACAACCATTTCTTCTGAAGTTTCTGAATGTGATGCTTCATCAAGAAAAGGGGGCATCGGTATATGACTTGCTTCTGTATTACTTTTTCTAATATCTACGTGGAATGTACAATATGGAAACCTTTCTATGTGTCTTTCTAACGGGTCGTCATCTATGCTCCAAGTTCTTAAACATCCACCATAACAGAAACACTGCACGTAATCTATGTAATCGAAATAAAAGAAGCCAGCATCTGCGAGTTTGGAGCGAAATGTACTACTTTTTAATGGAAATGTTTTAATGAGTTTTCTCTTGCTATAAGCTCTTCCATTTGTGGATAGTGGGTATTTTCATGGGTCATTAAACTAAAGCATTTTAGCAGTGGACCACTTATATCTAGGGTCCTATCAGAATTTCTCACATGATGGCGTTTGTAGTGATACCAATATTTTAATCGAAAGTCATGGGTTACTGTTTTGAAGTGATCTAGATAAATATCAACTAACTCATCAAATAAGTTTCTATCTCTTCTAAAGTCGTCATAATGAAAATTTGTTAGTCCAGTTATCCGTATAATCCTAATTTTGTCGGACGAAAATATGCTGTTAAAGAGATCATTGATCAGTGGTTTTTGATCTCTAGAAATAATTTGCATTTTCCTCATATCAATTGAAAATCTCGCATCTGAAACCATCAAACCCCACCATTCTAAAACATTGGATGCCAACTGTTTTTCTAGAGTAGAGACATTTGGTGGAAGAATGCATTTATTTAAATTGCGCAAATATTGTCCTGTGTTAGAAAGTTGGCTAAGGCTGTGAACGTATGTTTTCAACGGCTGATGTTCGTTTGTTAGGAGTATTGCCTTAAGTAATTTTTTAATATCATCTCTCCAAGCGTAAAACGGTACGGTTTCCCGTAGTATTAACGGTAACACTGATTGTTCAGTGAGTAAAATAGGTATAATACGACACGATTCATTTTCTTCCTGGACAAACAAAATCGCGCACTGCATCATCTTCTAAATTTCGAGACATCTAGTGATTGCTGTGAAAGGACAATAGCGAGCTTATTGACGTTTTTTAAGTGTATTTCTAGCTCATCATATTCGCGATATCCTATACGCAGCTCAAATGATGTATTAAGGTTCTTTACTCCAGCCTCTCTAAGGAACTTGACACAATCCTTAGTCCTTAATAAGTCGCTTCCAATGTCCGAGCATAGAAAGAATACTGAAGCATTACGCTCAACTGTGAAATCGCTCTTCAGTTGTATGTCTGTAGAAGTTTGATTCAATGGTTCCATTGTAATACAATTACAATAAGAGTAGTTTAATTACTTCCAAAGGTAACAATTTCTCTTCTGCTTTTTGTTCGACCCTCTGCAAAGACAAAATAAAACACATTTTGACTTCCAAGATGTTTGTTTTAAACTTGTCTATAGATTCAATGAACATGTGTCTTAATTAAACGCTTAAGGTGGTACCTAACACTACAGGGAGATAACTCTGTAAAATCAGCTAAACGTTTTAAGTACGTTGCGTTGTGAATGCAATATTAAAGGTGAAATGCAAAGGTTTTTAAAAACTTTTTTTGTTTCATATTTTAATAAATTGGTTAAAATAAATACTAATAAGAATATTGGTAGTCGTATGTGTGTCCTCGTAATACATATAAAACAGGTAATTTCATGGTTCATCGGGGAAAGTGCAACATGATTATCTCCCTTTGTTCCGGAATGCTGGTGACGTCATATGTGTCCTCTCATTTTGTAAACAAACAAGCATGGCCGCGAATATGTGAACGACAATACAACGATACAACTATGGACTATCGATTCACAGACGATGAACGTGAACAGATAGACATTCAAAAGGTTAAACTAACTATGTCAGTACAATCATACATGTAGGAACCTGTAAGTCGGAGCCAGAGAATTGCCGGTGCCGAATCGGTAACTGGATAAAGAAGCCAACATTTTCTACATCCGATGGTGAAGATGGAAACGAAATAGATCTTTTAACAGTCTGTCTGCTTCAAAATCACTCATGGTGCGTAAATTAGATAGTAAAATAATGTATTTAGGAATACTTTTTGTGAGTCCGAGATTACTCTGACATCCAACGGCTGTTTTGTCAGACAAGCTTGGGCCCTCGGCACGACCCCAGTTCTGAGTTTGTCTGGCATAACAGCCGTTGGACGTCATAGTCATCTCGGACAAAATTTGTGTAATCACATAATATTGATATGAGTAGATTGGTAAACACAGTTAATGTACAGTGCAACCTTTAGCTGTTGAGGGAGGGGTTGGCAGGGAACATGCAAAATTGCATATCAGGGGGAGTAGGGAGATGGAATAATTTGGATTGAGTTAGGGGTTACACTAATGACTGGACCGAATGACAGGACCGAATGACAGGACCAAATGAAAAATGCTAATAACTTTTTCATTTCGCAAAGGATTGATCTCAAATTTAAAATATAATAAGATTTCATCATTTGATAAATAGATTTAAGAAAAAAATTAAAAAGTTTTGTAAGAAACTTTAGAAAACGTGACATGACCAACTCTGATAATGACAGGACCAACATCGAGAATAACAGGACCAAATCAAAATGCTAATAACTTTTTTGTTTTTCAAAGGAATTATTTCAGATTTGAAATATGAAATGGTATGTCATATTTTGAAACCAAAATGTTATAAAAATTATAGATTTATTTTCAAAAACTTTCGAAAACGTGACATGACCATCGCTGATTGACAGGACCAACATCGACAATGATCGGACCAGATGAAATTGCTAATTTCTCTTTTATTTCTCAAAATATTTTTCTGAAATTTGAAATATAATAAGATTTCATCATTTATCAAATAAATTTAAAAAAAAATGCACAAAAAATATGTAAGAAACTTTAGAAAACATGACATGACCAACTCTGATAATGACAGGACCAACTTCGACAATAACAGGACCAAATAAAAATGCTAATAACTTTTTTGTTTTCCAAAAGAATTATCTCAGATTTGAAACATAAAAAGTAAAATAACATAAAACATAAAATGATATGTCACATTTTGAAACATTTATGTTATAAGAAATAAAGATTTATTTTCAAAAACTTTCAAAATCGTGACATGATCCCATCGCTGACTGACATGACCAACCTCGACAATGACCTGAACAAATGAAATTGCTAATTATTCTTTAATTTCGCAGAATATTTCTCTGAAAATTAAAATATGTGAAGATTATACCATTTTATACATAAATATAAGAAAAAGGTATAAAAAGCTTGCTGAAATGTGACCTGGTTAACGTTGTCAATAACAGGACAATCCTCGACAATTAATGACAGGACCAAATAAAAATGCTAATTATGCATATAACATTTGTCAGAATATTCCTCTCAAATTTGAAATAATGACAATTAAGACCATTTTGCACATCATATAAGGAAAATATAGAAAAAAAAACGTATTGAAAGCTTGCGGTTGTGTGACCTGACCAACATCGGCTATGATCTGGCCAATGATTTTACTGAAATTGTTCAATTCTGATCCATAATTAGTAAGATATATCTTATAAATTCAGGAAAATATATTCTATGGTGGTTAAAATTCTTGACCTAGCTACTAAACATGCTAAACGTATGTTGGCAGAGAGTCACAGGACATGCAGAGTCACAGGACAAAAAGACACGAATGATCATTATATTTAAGAAAAAGATCTTGAAATATTTATATGTAATTACATATAATCATTTTATAGTTTAAGAGATTGTTCATTAAACTATAGATAAATTCAGATTTATTGAATTGTCATCATAATATTTCTTGACATCATGAAGCCCAATTTAAGCCACTTTGGAAAGGTATCAAACCTTTTAAAGTAGTCCGTGAAAATGTTTGATTCAGTATATTTTATGAAAATATTTGAAACTACCAAGAAATCATGCATGCAAGGGTCGGGCATACTTCAAGAAATGTTTATTTGTTTATTTATTATGAGGGGGGAAACTATCAAGATATACCCTGCATATACTCAAGCATACATGGAAATAATTATTTAATGTTCTGAAAATATTTATAAAACAACGACATGAACTATTATGTGATTTTAATTACTGTCATTACAATCTTTATTGGATTTATCAACTTATTTATGGCTTATGTCACACCTTTTGTTTGTTACCTTATAATTGTTTTCAGACGTGTCAGATTATGTCCGGTAATTAATATACAAAATAATCTGAATGAATGAATGATCTTTATTCTCAACCCAAATACATAGTTATAAAGAGTTAAGATATTGCATGTGTGAAATATCAATTAATATGATAAATATTTACACCAAAGATACATAAAGTTAGCTTTTTCCCTTATTTTCTAAAAACTTATAAATCATTCAATCTTAATGTGTGTTTTTTAATTATTATTATTAATTTCAACCAGGATAATCGATTTCTATAGTAGGAACTATGGTCATTTCATGTTTTCGCAATAAAAAAAATCTAGATTTTTTTTCTCTAATTGATGTTTTAAAAGATGAGTTCACATTTTATTTTAAATCTCACATAATTCCTTTTCAAAATTAAAAAGTGAATAGCATTTTTATTTGGTCCTGTCCTTGTCAAGGTTTGTCCTGTCATTGTTGGTCAGGTCACATTACAGCAAGCTTTTAATATTTTTTTTCCTATATTATTCCTATTTTTATGTATAAAATGGTTAAATCTGACTATATCTCAAATTTCAGAAAAATATTTTATAGAAATAAAAAGTAATTAGCAATTTCATCTGGTCCTGTCATTGTCGAGGTTGGTCCTGTCAATCAGCGATGGTCATGTCACGTTTAAACTTTCTATATTTTTTATAACATTTATTTTTCAAAATATGACATATTATTTTATATTTCAAATCTGAGAGAATTCCTTTGAAAAATAAAAAAAGTTATTAGCATTTTACTTTGGTCCTGTCATTGTCGATGTTGGTCATGTCATTATCAGAGTTGGTCATGTCACGTTTTCTAAAGTTTCTTACATTTTTTTTTAATTTTTTTTCTTAAATCTATTTATCAAATGATGAAATCTTATTATATGTAAAATTTCAGAAAAATATTTTGAGAAATAAAAGAGAAATTAGCAAATTCATCTGGTCCAGTCATTGTCGAGGTTGGTCCTGTCAATCAGCGACGGTCATGTCACGTTTTCGAAAGTTTTTGAAAATAAATCTATATTTTTTATAACATTTTGGTTTCAAAATATGACATACCATTTTATATTTCAAATCTGAAATAATTCCTTTGAAAAACAAAAAAGTTATTAGCATTTTTATTTGGTCCTGTCATTCTCGATGTTGGTCCTGTCATTATCAAAGTTGGTCATGTCACATTTTCTAAAGTTTCTTACAAAACTTTTTAATTTTTTTCTTAAATATATTTATCAAATGATGAAATCTTATTATATTTCAAATTTGAGATCAATCCTTTGAGAAATGAAAAAGTTATTAGCATTTTTCATTTGGTCCTGTCATTCGGTCCTGTCATTCGGTCCAGTCATTAGTGTAACCCTTGAGTTAGGAAAGTGGAAAATTATCAAAGACTCCTGCTCATCCCTCTTTGATCTAAGTTGAGATAAAAAGAAAAAAAATTGGGGGGGGGGGGTTTGTTTGATTCGATTGAAAAAGAAGGCCTGCAATGGAAATGTCTTCAAATGATACTGTCCATTCTTCCCTGTCTGTATGATATATATCATTACATGTACAATGTAATTATTACAATATAATAGTGGGTAATATAAACAAAAGCAATTGTGTGTGGTAATGTACAGTGAATCTACATGTGTGCACTATATATTATATATGTAGACAATTTTTGTCATTAATTATTGAATACCTCTGAATAAATTATATAAATAGTCACTAGTCAGTCCTAATTTTGAACAAATTTGCACATTTACAGTACTTTAATACATGAGTTGGTGAAATATCTTCATACATGTACATTTGTGTATGTCTCTGGTGTGATGTACTTGTATATATATCAAAACATGGGGAGGGTGGATGCATGTTTGATCATATATGTTGATTCGTTTAAATTAATTTTAACTGTTTAAGTTGTGAATGGAATAAATTAAGAAAATATATTTCTCTCTTTTTTTAAATTCAATACATGATGATTGATCAACATATATGTCAAACTTGCTACAGTAAGAGACTGTTGCATTTATGCTTATTAATTTGCTTGAACAGAGCGATTCTCTCTATAAACTCCATCTCATAAATATCTAGAAAACTTGTTAAGGAAAGTCATGGCTTTGTTTGTAATCAATTGCACTTTGTAATAGTATTACATTTGTAATACACATGACACATGTACATTGTACATGATAAACATGATAATTGGGTTAAGCTCTTGCAGAGATGATATACTTATATCCCTTTTGATTGATTGATTTTGTCCAACCCAAACCATACCTTCTTGTGCATGTTGTATTATGAATACATTGTACATGGGTGAATACCTTCAAGAACTAATCCATTTAATCCAAATCATATGATTCATGAGTAAGTATATATACTATCACATTGCTTAATTATGCCAGTAGCAAGTAACCCCTCATTATACACTAACTTGTACTACTTAAATGACTATATTCTTTTATTTTGCCAACACAAACATGTCAATTACCCTGTATTGAATCTAGTTTTCTGGAAAGTTCCCATTTCTTGGTCTCCCAATGACAAACCGTTGTATTGTTAATATTTAAAGACAAGAAGTTAATTAATTTTCTGTGATTAGGTTTTTAACATACAAATTCAATTTCAAACAATGAATATCACTTGCATTTATTTGTGACTGGCACAGAGACTGATGCATACAAAGCAATTCATGTTCAGTTTTCATAGATTTTTATACCAGCAGCTATTTCAGAAGCACCAGTAAATGTAAATGTTATATATAATTTCTGTGCCATTTGGCCTCTTATGTATTGTCTCATTGACACCCATTCCACTACTTCCCTACTGGAGCTATCATAAGATTACAGTTGATAATTAAAGTAAGATTTTGTACTTGATTTTTAAATCCTTATCAAGTTTCAAAAGAGTAAATAAACAACCATATGATTTTTACTACTAAATATGTATGAATAAAGAAGATGTGGGATATACATATATTGGACAGCAACCAAACAAAAATAACAAAGACACTTTGTAAAATTTCATTTTTAAAATAAGTTCTCACATGTCTCACTGAATAGTTTTTTGTTTTCAGAAATAACAGATATTTGTCACAAAGAAGATTTACCATGTACTAGGAGAAACATACGAGTTGTGTTGCCATCAGGTGTTGTTTGCAAAATAAGGGAACAGTTCCAAGCTGAACAATTAACAAACTTTAAATAGCCCTAATGACCACACAAAGAGTCAAATTATATTAACTATATTAATAATAAAATTTTATCACATTTATGCATTGTTTAATTTATTTATAAGTGGTCTCCTTTTCTTGTCTGTTTGCCTGATCTGCTAGTAGAGGTAGCTCAGTCAGTCTTTTATCAACTGCTGCTACAAATGTATATATAAGCCACTTTTGTATGAAGGATACTTCCATAAGTTCATGCACATTACCTTTAAAAATAAATAAAAAGAGAATTAGTCTTGTTTAATTGAAAAAACAATTTGATTTGCATAGGAACAACATAGCTTGAATCTTTCAGCATGGTTAATAATTATGGACAACTTTCATTGGATGCCAGACTCCTAATGGATTTTTTTAAATGATGGAGAGATGTATCATTGGAAATCATGTCTCTCATCTTCTTATTTCTATATGTGTTAATTAATCAGTTTCAAATTAATGTGACTGACTAGAAAACATAATGCCCATCTACTACTGTCATAGACATGTGAACAAAAACAAGAGAAGCTATAAATAATTTGGAATGATTATAAAAATAGAAGATCTGGTATGATTTTCAATAAGACAACTCTCCAGAAAAGACAAAATATCATAGAGATTAACAACTATAGGTCATCGTACAGCCTTCAACAATGAGCAAAGCCCATACCACATAGTAAGCTATAGAAGGTCCCATTGACAAATGTAAAACAATTCAAAAGAGAAAACTGATGGCTAAATTATGTACAAAACATCAACGAAAAACAAATATATGTAACAAATTAACAAACAACATCCACTGAATTTCAGGCTCCTGACACACAGAGGACGTAAAGATCTATAAACATAAAATCAAGTGGATTTTTTACTTATTTTTCCCCTCATTTTTGTTGAGCCTGTAATTAACAGCAAAAGTAGGCGAAAGAAACACTGTGTTCCGCCGAACCCTTACATATTTTATACAATACTATATATATATGTAGGACTCTAAAGTGCGATGGGGACGCTAAAGTACGATGGGGACGCTAAAGTACGATGTTCATGCTAAAGTGCGATGATCTACGCTAAAGTACGATGCCTACACACGCTAAAGTGCGATTGTCCGCGAAAGTATAGATCGACGTAATAAACGTACAATGAATTTTGACGAGAACAGTCGTTTATACAAACGAAAAATGAACATGCCGAAAGATAAATGTTTAAAATACAAAAAATGTATATGATTAATAACTTTAAGTTGGATGAAAAGTTGTCTCATTGGCACTCATACAACATCTACCTATATCTATTGGTACTCATTACAAAGAAGAAGAAAGCTTGGCGAATATTGCATGTATGCAAGCAAGCTGACTAAAAAGTCTTACTCTACAAGCATTAGGAAACTAGCTCTAATCCCTCGAACCTTACTATATTGGTTCATTGCACTTTAGCGTGATATACAATCTAGGTTGGTCCCCTCCGTAAAACATTTAATATGCCTTCGGAATATACAAATATTTAATTATTGTCGAGAATTTCAATAACGGCCGAGAATTGAGACTATATACAATCGTACGTTAATAAACAAAACAACCATTGCCTTTTAGCGTCACTCCGTGATTCACCATCGTACTTTAGCGTAGACCATCGCACTTTAGCGTGACCATCGCACTTTAGAGTACCATCGCACTTTAGAGTCCTACATATATATACATAAAGGAGACAGCAACCTATAAACAAATTATTTTTTTAATACTATATATGCATAAATCAGACGGCAACCTATCAGCAAATTATTTTTTGAAGGTTTTATGTTTTCCTGGTATATATAAGCTCTCCGCCCCCTTTTATAGAAAAAGATCAGTGATTGACTTTCAAACCTTCCATTATTTTGTTATCAGTCTTAGAAAACATTTCAAATGTCTGTATTTGGTCTGCCGTACATGTAACTGCAAGTAACACACTTGTGTTCATTCATTTTATGCAGGGTTACTATGACTTCTAAACATTTTATAGCCTCGAAGTTAAAATATCTTTTAAACCAGTCTATTTAGATCGAGCTTCAATAAAAATAATCCTAACCAAATTATAAACACAAATGATGCCTACCCTGCTTTAATTAGAAACCAAGTATGCCTTACGAATAATGAAATATATGATTTTGTAATGTAGATACCTCTAATCTCCGTCATTTTCCTATGGCTATGTTCTAAATGCATACTTGTGCTGGCTCCATGCAGGAAGGGCAGAAGTCTGTTCCTGCCGTCTTGTCATAATTAAACAAAGTCATAACATTTGCTTTCAGTCTTATTCTGATTTGGTGTTAATGTCATGAACGAGGCAATCTGCATCAATAACAAATTGATCAAAATCAAAGTGTTTGGGGTCATAATCTGGAATGCTCCGTTGAACGAAATTTAATTTGCTTCTTCACCTTTCGTGTCCAAATCTTTTGTCTTTGTTGGTCTTACGGAAATGTAAACAAACATAATCCCTGACCTGATCCAGTATTACAGTTGTATGCAACACAAAACACCATAGCCGGTTAACGTTGTTTACGTTCTAACCATAGATGTAATACCCATCTATTATTACATCTATGTTCTAACACATGTATTCGATACCAATGTAACAAAGGACTCATATGACGTCACAGCGAGAAGGAAATAAAGGGAGATAAACAAGGTTGGTATTTCCCGTATTTTTCGACACCAATATTTACCTGTTATTTTTAGTACCAACAAGGTTTGGAATTATTGTATAAATATAAATTTCAACATTTTAAACATAAATTCTTGCGATTTACACCTTTTCCTAAAAAAAAATTTCTACCTTTGCATTTCACCTTTAAGCTTCTCAATAATCAAAATTAGTGTTTGTCCAACTGCTATATAACCAGTGTAATTTTTCTGATAAAACAGTTTGTTCAAATTTTTTGAAATTTTTATATTTTTGTCAAAGGGTCAAATTGAATACTTCGTTAAAAATTTATGAAAATTAAATGAGCCAAATTAATTTTAGTGAAGGTGTTAGGTACCACCTTAAATTGATATATTAATTTCCTCGTTTTATTTGTTTTGCATCTGTCGTTTTGTGACCTTTAATTGCTTATTATGCAGTTATGGTTTTGTTGAAGGCCGTAGGGTGACGTAAAGTTGTTGATAATTTTTACGTCATTTAGGGTTTGGTGCAGAGTTGTCACATTGGGAATCATACCTCATCTTCTTTTTTTAATTTCATGCTTTTTAAATAAAGTTGTGAACATACATTTGTATCTGTCAAGGTGACATTTCTTTCTACACATGGAATTTGATATTCATTCAACCTTTGAACAAACCAAATTTCGGTTCTGACCGTTCTTGATGAAGATATTAATCTATACAATTTGAATGGATACTGAAAACAGGATTGCTTGATTGTTGCTTGCATAATGTCCAGTGGCAATTTTGAAAACACAAAAATAATATACATTGTAATTATCACGGACGGCATGTATTAAATTCATTTAAACCTAATGTATATCAAAAGACGGGGAGGGGGAGCATTGGGGAGGGTGTTATCAGCTGTTTATTGTTTGTTTGTTTGTCGCATGTTTTGTTGGATACAGAATGGCTTAAATGAAAAAATACAATGAAATTTAAACACAGATACAAGATCAAATGGACAAGTTAATATGATAACTAGATACATGTAGTAGCGGCAAACAGAAATGGTGCTAACTCAGAATATGATAGCTTGCATCAATTTTATTTTGAAGGGAAAAAACAAATTCTAGGAGTAAATGATGAAACATATACAAATTGGGGAAAAGGGCAAAGGAAGATGTGAAGCTGCAAAAAAGGATACAATTGTACAAGGTGGTTTTTGATTTAGAGAAACCCCGGTAATTGGAATAAGTGGTTTTAACGGTGACATCCCGTTAGTCCAACAACCATTATTCCGACAGCCTATTACTCCGACAGCCCACTATTCCGACAGTCCATTACTCCGACAGCCCACTATTCCGACAGCCCATTACTCCGACAGCCCACTATTCCGACAACCCAATACTCCGACAGCTCGATTTTTTAAAAATGAAATTACACTTTTATTGAATAAAAAGGAGTAATATCTTTAATTAATATTCTTTAATATTCAATTTGTTAAAAGTAGTATAACACTATAAAAAGTAGCATAACACCATAAAAAATCTTTTTCTCGGGATACATCAGTTTGTTTTGGGGATATATAATGGTGGTTTTTTTTTTTGTATTTCTCAGGAAATCGTGATACTGATTATTCCCACAATGCATTTTTCTTATGTGTACGGGTAAAATTACTCTAAAAAGACCAACTCAGTTCTCTATAATATTTGTGGTTGTCCGTTTTGATTCCAATTATTCTTTCCATGCGGGATATTTGTCTCAGTATATTGGAGTTGATACACATGCTTATTGCAACTGTTCAGTCCTTACCCTCATCCCTCTTTCGTTTTACGTGTCTGGGTATTTTATTTGTTTTTATATTTCGTCGTTTGTGTGTCCACTGTCAGTCTGTGCTGTTCTAGTTCGCTGTTTTTTGTGTGTCTTGATCTGCCTTCTTTCACTAGATCTTCGGTTTCCCCCTTTCGAGTATCAGGGGAGTGAAGTTTCACCACTATTAACTACATAAATAAAATCTTACCTCCTATACATTTCTAGGGATATATGATTGGTTAAGAGCGTCCGGATGGAGACCGTGTATATTCCATATTAGGTTACATGTAGTAGGGAGGCTGGGCTTATTTCAATACACGATTAGTAGTGGAGTTACGACTTTGGCACTATTAATTTGATTATTTAAATGTATTGAAAGTTATTTTTAATATTGTAATATCAAGGTTGTTGATATTAAATTATTATTGTTGAAATTGTTTTTTTTTTTTGTGCAGATCAATGGAACTAGGTTCTTAAAATTGAACACTTGAACATGTATATAAATAGGAAGATGTGTTATGATTGCAAATGAGACAACTCTGGTCTAAATTCAACAAATAAAGATTGTCGGTAAGATAAATTCGTTACATAGTGTGCTAGTGACCTAATATGATATATACAGTGTCAGTAAATTCCATATTCCATATTCCGTTCGCTCTCACCCCATATGGAATTTATTGACCCTGTATATATATATATATATATATATATATATATATATATATATATATCGTATTAGGTCACTAACACACTATGTACATGTAACTAAAGAATACAAATATTAAGATATCATTGATTTTAAGAAAGGTAGTTCATATGTTCATTAAGAATCGGTGCTCACCCATTACATTAAGAATTGAAAATGCCAGATACTCGTATTGTACAGCTGATAAAGTTGAGGATAAGCGTCATTTTTCAATCGAATGCTCACTTCCATAATAATTTGAGGGAGGAACTCTTTCATCATATTTCTAGCACATGTCAGAACTTTAAAAAGTTAGATAAATATGATAAATCTTCGATGTTAACACAAGAAAACTTTACTATTATGAGGGAAAATGATGATTATATTGTTAGTTCTTTTGAATTGTGTAGTATACATGTCTTGATATACTGACTGTTATTTGTTAGTTTTTTTTTCTATTTTGTTTTGGTTCCGATTGTGACT
Organism: Mytilus galloprovincialis; assembly: GCF_965363235.1. Classification (NCBI taxonomy): domain Eukaryota; kingdom Metazoa; phylum Mollusca; class Bivalvia; order Mytilida; family Mytilidae; genus Mytilus; species Mytilus galloprovincialis. The sequence continues at coordinate 40,881,635 of NC_134846.1, read as the reverse complement.
GAGGCTTATGGTGCTATAAAGATAATTATATCATATTATTATTGTAAAGTCTTAATGTTGACCCAATCATTATACCGCCGCTTCGAAAAAGTGGGGTATACTGTTTTACCTCTGTCTGTCCGTCCATCCAACCGTCAGTTCGTCCCTCCGTCAAAAACATTCGAGTAAGGATCGAAAAGCCAGTCACTCGGGAAAGGATCGTGTAGAGATCGAGTTTGGTCAGATTACAAATAGTTTACTGATCAGTACTCGACCATTTCGATCTTTGCTCGACTTATATACGATCATTTCCCGATCAACGACAACCTAGGCCTGTACGATATGTGGTCAAGATTAACTCGACCAATTCCCGATCGCTTCATGATCACTGTGACTTCTATATTGTTTTCATCCTAGACCAACTCGACCAATACCCGATCTCTACGTGACCACATTCGACCACTTTTCGATCTCTACTCGGCCATACACGAGTATACATGACTGCTACACGATTCTCTAAAAATGTGAGCTGCTCTGATTAACTCTCTTAACTTTGCTTCTGCAAAAATATATTGTCACTATTTATTTTTAGCTGTACACAAATTTCTCCATGTACAGTACGCGTCTGTACTTTTGCAAGGAGGTGTAAAATTTTAAAAGAGAGAACACAAATACCAAAGGAACAATCAAATCCAAAGGTCAAACCGACACAACCATAGCGAAAAACGAAAGCCGACGAGAAGACAAACAGAAGTGAACATAACACAAAATAAAAACATAGCAACACGAAACCCAATAAAACCTGGGATTATCTCAGGTGTTTCTGAAGAGAAGTAGATTCTGCATTTTGGCCCTAACTTGTGCATTAAAATTCATTAATTGCAATACTCATAGAAGAAGACCCTATATCAATACTGAACGAATAATAATGAGATGAAGAACAACGATCAAGAGTTGTTGACGTATTTCTAAACTATGTTGAAGTCCTTCCTTTAATCACAAAGTGATTAAAAATTCATCTAGAGTTGTCTCTCTTTATCTGTTGTTTTACAGTAATTCACAAATACCAAAATTAACATTATACAGACTTTCTGTAAATTATACTCATTTGTGTAGAGGTTCCATCCTCTGTTTTTCATTTATAACTTTTACAACTAATACAAAAACAATCCTTTAAATTAAACATACATTTTATTACACCAACTTGTATTTACATTTTCATGACTAGAATATACATTTTTACTTTGTGGCATTACTTTGGCTACAGAGTATATTATAATATTTTGTTGAGGCGCCAGGGTGACTACCGATTACCTATACACAATGGCTATCAGCTGACCTATGTTGACATAGTGTCATAAAACCCCTGGTAGTTAAACACGGTTACACCACCACCTACCATGGGGAGTGACCGGGGAAAACACTCGTATTACCAATGCTCCAGTTATTAGTGCCCCAACTGTTGGCAAGTGTAGGCCTCCCCTCTATAAGATGAGGTGAAGGAGGTCCCAGAGTTACCCATCTGTAGACCCCACCGTTACCACTAACCACATTTTCCAAACCTGCAAATTGTAGAACTTGTCAGGCCCAGAGCAAGGGCCGAGTGAAATAATCCCCCAATCACTACCAATCTCCCTGGACCTCCCCCCATTCAAATTTGACTCTGCACCTAAGGATAGTAGAAGATAATTAATTGCTTTAAAATGTCTTGTTTTCTTTCCAATTGTTAAAATTGTTAATTACTTAAAACTAGAATTAATTCTGGATGCTTAAATCACAATAGTCCATATGTTAATAACGTGCTTAATGACGGAAATGTCCAAATCATAGAAACGCAAGTTTATTCCAAATAGTCCTGTATAGGTCCAATACTATGAAGGTCCGGCTTGTATACTGGTAACCATAATATTGTAATCAAATACAGCAAACCAGTGCCTGAAAATATAAAACAAAAACAGCAGCAACTATTCTCATAGGGAGGGTGATTAACAAGTGCCCGATACGGAAATTCCAAAATTCTATTCTAGCTGATACGGGAATTCCAAAATTCTGATTCATGCTGCGAGCGCCGCTATGGCCATGCCAAATATGGCATTGAGCTACAGGCTGCAACACCCACGCACCCACACGAATATTTGATTGAATTAAACCAGATTATTGAAAATATAAAATTTTTATAATCTCAATTATTAGACAGCTGATGACTAATCTAACCTTCAAAGTTAGTTTTTAAGAACATCAATAATATGTTTTAGCTGTTTAACGGGCTAATTTTGTGTGTGTGACTGTCCGTACTTTCCGTATGTCCAGAAATGTTTGTAGGATGAAAATAAGAAGATGTGGTATAATTACCAACTCTCCACAGGACACCAACTGACACAGAAATTAACAACTATATGTCACCGTACGATCAAATGTTTACAAACACTTTTTTCATACGCTTTTTGGTATAATTTTATTAAAATGAAAATGAGACGAACGACAAATGGTTTTAATTTGAATTCGTGGTAGATATATGTAAACAGTTTTCGAAAAGGTATCCTCAATGGGATTGCAATTCTATATTTGGTCACATTTTGGGAAAATATGTAACATCTTTACCCCTTTTTGCAATATTATTAGTAAAAAAATGCAGGTTGTTACCATGGATACACCAAAAGAAATATCTTGAACCATTCAACTACTGGTTATCAGATCTATGGAAAATACTGATTACATATATATGCACATATATGACACAAACAGTAGGCTTAATTTGTAAGAAAGCAAGGAAAGGGGGATGGTAATATTTGAATGTTGCTATCTAACATCAGTACTTATCAAGTGACAAATCTCATTTTGAAGAAAAGAGCAGTAAAACTCCTATAACAAATCAGCGTCCTACTATACTTTCAGGAAGTTTTTATAACCATATGCATTGGGTCCTCTTTGTTCAGCTCCTGCAAGTCTCTCATACTTTTGATTATGCCATTTGATTAGGGACTTTCCGTTTTAAATTTTCCTCGGAGTTCAGTATTTTTGTGATTACTATTTAAACTGGTAAAGAATGGTAAAAGTGACACTACCCCAATTCGCACTTGATCTGTGTTTTATGGTATTGTGTTTCATACAATTTGGTTAAGGCAAAATAAAATTATTATTGGGACGTATATATACGTACTCAAGGACGGACAAGGGTAACACTTAATGACTCCTCCGCTGCAGCGGGTAATATAAAAAAAAAAATCAGATATTTTTATACTGAAATTGTACATACCCGACCAATGCCCGACTATCCCTACGACCCCTATACGATCAAGTCGATCTAGTCTGGCCGATATCAGGCTGAGATCGAGTATAGGTGAGTTGGTCTAGCTAGTCGAGTAAAGATCGTGTAGGGATCGTGAATTTGTCGAAATTATCGAATATGCATTCAATTAGTGGTCGGGTTTGAGTCGTGATGGAGTCGTAAAGGAGTCGTGAATGGTCGGGTTAAGGTCGTGTACAGTCGGATAGCAGTCGGGTAGAAGTCGTAAACAGGACCGATCAAGGATTTGGTCCCGCTTGGTCGTGGAAATTTGAACAATCGTGAACATCGAGTTGATCTGATCGGCAGTGTGAACCTAGCTTTACCGAACACTTTTCACATGACAGCCAAGTTAAAAAATTTCGTCACATTTTTCTCAGGAATTACAATACAATGATTTCTGAAATTTGGTTTAAAGGTTTATATGAGTCAGCTATACTGTGTGATGCTTTTTCAGATTCACAACTCAACAACGAAATATTTGGGCGGGGGTATCATCAGTAGCTCGCATCATCACTGGTTGTTCTTGATTTATATGCTCTTTATAGACCCTTTAATTTGGAAAATGAAATATTCTGTTCTGTTTTATTCTATATACAGATTTCGAATTGAGTATATAGAAAGTATTCGAACTACCTTAGCCTTTTGTTATATATACGGAGTTATATCTTAAATATGTTATTACATATCTAAACATAATAATACAGACAGACACATTTTGTTTTACCCTGTTACCCTTATACTTGATTTGACAAATGTCGGACTTATGGGCTGTCTGAGTATTGGGCTGTCGGAGCAATGGGTTGTCGGACTATTGGGTTGTCGGACTAATGGGTTGTCGGACCAATGGGCTGTCGGACTAATGGGCTGTCGGAATAATGGTGTGTAACCGGTTTTTACATCCAGTGGCAAATTTTACACGCATAACAGGATCCCGTTAATGTGATATGAATGTGAATCATACTTTCATGACTATATGTCAAAATAAAGCTTATTACTGCATCTATAGACAATCGTACCAGTGGCGGATCCAGAGGGGCGTAGAGGGCGTACGCCCCCCCCCCCCCCCCTTTGCTGGGACTTTTTTTTTGTTTTGTTTTTTTAGGTAAAATGATTAATCAGACTAGACTTCGTGAACTTTGCCATTTCCCGTGTATTTAATTTTTATGCAACAATTCTTTACTTATAAAGATATTTTTCGCTGGTATTTACCGACTATGGCAAAGTCATGTGATTCGCTTTGGTGGAGTTGACCAGTGCGTCGAAAAACGTCACTCGGTCATTTTGAAATTCAAATTACAGTAACACATTGCTTAGGCTGAGGATGACAATCATGATACCTTTAAAGCGAGACAGGATTGAGCAAGAACGTATTGACTTTTATTTCACAATTCCACCAAACAGAAAGTAAAACTCTATTACACTCTCATGAAAAAAAAAGTTCCACAGCAATAATATTTACATACGAAATCTTGTTTAACCCCAAACGTCCAGCCTATTTCAAAATAATATAACTGAACAATGATCCCCAGTCAGTATTTAAAGCTCTAGATAGATTTAAAGTCTAAGGTACTTAGATTTGATGAGGAGGCAGTCTGAGATATTTGAGAAAAAAATCTAACTCTGATGTTTGCCTTAAACAAAAATTCTGGTCGTATCTGGATTGAAAACAATAATCTTTGCCACATTTTTTTACTATTAAAAACGACAATTTCCAACAAAATTATTAGCATTAAATGAACATGATGAATAAAAACGGGCGTATTTTTTTTTGTGGCCGGGTTTCCATGTCTGACCGGAATGTCTGTTTCGCCGAACTGATATATTGAATACTTTTTTCAAACCAGACTGCAACCTGCCTATTGGGTGTGGCCTTTATGTCTCCATTTGTCGACCGGCATTCATAAATTCGTTGTCATTTCAGACTCATTCGTAACCTTTCGGTTGAGTTGGAACCCCTTACTTCTCTTGTTTAGGTGAAACTTTTCAACGAAACATTTAGCTAAACATTGCTTGTTTGTATTTTAACTCGAGTCGGTCGTTTTGTAAATTTCATTGAATAGCCTGGCGTATATTTTGCTTACAAAAAGAAATCTTTAGTGTATCCTAATTTAACATACAACACACGAGAATTTGCCATGTCTATGTTTTACTGACAAGTCCAACATCAAATATATCAGTACATAGCTTTTGATCCATACTATCATTTTATGATAGACAATTGATAGGGAGAATTAATCCAGCATAAAACATGTCCAACCCTTACACTTTACAGCAACTGTAAAATATACATGTTCCACGTCAGGAACCGTTAAAGTGGGAATTTTAAACATACTTTATGTTTTTTTTTGCTCCGCTCGGCGATCTTTAAAAACTTCGCCCCCCCTTTCAAAAATCCTGGATCCGCCCCTGCGTACGACCTCCAACATAACAAGTTATCCCGATATCGTGTGGACTAGTCAGCTATAAAATGCTCCGACATGACTAAATGTAAAACAGTTTAAACGAAAAAATCAACGCCAAATAAACATGCCTTATGAGTTACATGTTACCCATTAGCAAACTAGATTAGGCAACAAAGAGTAATCAAGTAATTGAAGAGCTTTAAACACCAAACAAACTAATTATCTGGTATTTGAAGCATTACTAAATAGTTTTCTAAAGAATTCATTGGGACACAAATGACAATAATAGACAATCAAGTAGTAAAGAAGATAGTCGTGCAGTCTATTATCAAGGCTAGTAGTGAGATTTGTCAAGGTTATTGTAAATTGGGTGTAAACGACGAATCCCATGCCAAGAAATCCTCGCTAAAAATTCCGGTCGACCCCCCTACGGCAGTCATTAGTAGCTAAAGATTTGATTTCATTGAAGAAATTAATTTATGACCTTCATGTACGTGTCGCTTAGAACACAGCCATATACCAAATGGTCAATATTAATCATCCATGTAAATTGCTCTATGGGGTGTTTGCAGAATTTCAACGGAGGCAATTTCTTGGCATGGGAGAAAGGAAGAAAGACCATCACAATTTGTCCTATATTTGTTTATCTCTTTTTTAATTACATAAAAAAATAACCCTTTCAAATATAGAGTTCATAAGATACAAATATTCCCTGTGGACCCCCCCCCCTTTTATTTGACCAGGCTCAAGCTAGCAGCCACTCGCTAGCAGCCAATACGCTAGCAGCCAGTTTTCGGATATGTCTATGAACCAAAAAATTGCATAAGATTCAAACGTACTCAATTTATTTTTATTAATATATATATAACCAATGTGTGATCAGTGTTTTATATATTATAAAGCAGTCGGAGAACTATTTGATGATTTAAAAAATATCTAGTCCTGTTCATTAATTTGAGACAATAGTAATCGATGTCAATATACCAAACAGCGTGCTCCCCGCTTTTAACTTTAATAGTCAACAGTTTTCAGTGTACATGGAATCGTAAATATGTAATAAAAAGTATTGAAATGCTTTAAAAAATGTTTGTAACAGAGAATTGACATTGAAATCATAAATTAATTTTGTGATATTGTGTCAAACAGCTTTCCATATTCTCGGCATTCTGTCAAATAGTTCCTGAAAAGTTATAATTGTTCTGCATGACAAGAAAAGAAAGTTTCACTCGTGCATTAACATTTTTTAATTAGACAAATCTGTTTTAACGAAACATTCTTATTCTGAAGCAGTGGATATCGCTTACTTTTGAATAGACAAAAGGTTTATTTTTTCTACATAAAGTATGGTGGGCAGGGAAATTATTTATAATCTTTGAAATAAAAGAAAAAAAGAAATAAGTATTGCGGTCGAACATTTTTTATTAACATTTCCGTAAGGGTGGGGTAGGGTGTCCGACCCCAACTTTAGACCTAATTTAAAAAAAATCTAAGCCTAAGCACACCCTTGATTTTTTTTCAAGTAAACCTTACCTATTCAGCTTCACATTGCACCTAGTGGCGAAAAAACTATTGCCGTCAAACATTTTTTATGAACATTTCCGTAAGGGTGGGGTAGAGTGTCCGACCCCAACTTTGGAACTAATTTTAAAAAAAATCTAAGCCTAAGCACACCCTGGATTTTTTTTCAAGTAAACCTTACCTATTCAGCTTCACATTGCACCTAGTGGCGAAAAAACTATTGCCGTCAAACATTTTTTATGAACATTTCCGTAAGGGTGGGGTAGAGTGTCCGACCCCAACTTTGGACCTAATTTAAAAAAAAATCTAAGCCTAAGCACACCCTGGATTTTTTTTCAAGTAAACCTTACCTATTCAGCTTCACATTGCACCTAGTGGCGAAAAAAGTATTGCCGTCAAACATTTTTTATTAACATTTCCGTAAGGGTGGGGTAGGGTGTCCGACCCCAACTTTGGACCTAATTTAAAAAAAATCTAAGCCTAAGCACACCCTGGATTTTTTTTCAAGTAAACCTTACCTATTCAGCTTCACATTGCACCTAGTGGCGAAAAAAGTATTGCCGTCAAACATTTTTTATTAACATTGCCGTAAGGGTGGGGTAGGGTGTCCGACCCCAACTTTGGACCTAATTTAAAAAAAATCTAAGCCTAAGCACACCCTACATTTCTTTCTCAAGTAAACCTTAGCTTTTCAGCTCCACATTGCACCTAGTTGCGAAAAAAGTATTGTCGTCGAATATATTTTATCAACATTTCCGTAAGGGTGGGGTTGGGTGGCCAAATATATGATCAATCCTGAAAAACTGATACTTTTATACGAGAAGCCATATCTGCTGCAGGAAAATTGAAGTCTATGTTAAATCTTTCAGAATTACATCAAGGAGTGTCTGCAGATTAAGAATACATCAAATGAGGACCAATAACTGCACTCTGCCGCTACCGCTCTATGGCGCGATATTAAAAACCTCGCTTTTTACTCGGATGACTACCCTAGTGCCATTGAAGTATCGCTTCTTATATTCATTTGTTAGTTGATTGATAAAAAATCACATACAGTCGCTTCTGAACCGCGTGCTGTGTCTAAAGATAAAATTCGTGTATGTATGGCTATTACAGAATCTGTCGTTTATGTAGCAAAATAATCATTCACTTCATTCCACTTGGGTCTGACCGTGCAGTTATATCATGAATATCATGAATATGTGTCACGAACATTGATAGAAATTTTGTACTCGCATGGCTTTTGTGCTTCCTACACAGAGGTAAGACGATATTGCCATGCTCGATGTTGACCAGTTTTCAAGACAATATTTGTGTTCCAGACGGCATTATTTAAAAACATCAAGGGGAGTGTTTGATACAAGAAGGTGTCTCAAATTTAAGTGTCCAGGACAATAATAAATCTGTAAAAAAGCTCTGATGGTCGTGAGAACTATTTTGATGCCTCGTTTTGAAGTCTACAGACAGTGGGGATGTCAATCGTCACCATCATTCAAGTATTGGGATATGTTTTACGCGCTGTAAAAATAATGATTCAAAATGGTAGGGAGGAACGAGAGGGTTCAAGGGATATACATTTGACCTCTATTGCTTCAATATTACAATACTTGTTTATTGCAAATAGAGTAAACTATTCGAGATGTTTACTTGTACATATTTTAGATATGCCCAACTTAACATCTGATATAGAACCGACTTTTTCATCTGGGCAGTTTGTCATTCGCCAGAAGCTAGGCAAATGTAATGAGGTATGGAGCGAAATTGCGACAGAAAAGACAGTAATTAAAGATTTAAAAGGCCGTGATGGTATAGTTGGCATTAAACAAAAGTTCGTACTAATCCGCTGGTCCCTCATCCATCACTTGCTCGCAGAGTTCAGTGCAGAAATGAGATTCATGAGATATTTTGATCCCGAAGAACCCTCTCATGCGAAAACTCGACCAGCTACATTACGGCTAGACGTAAAGATCATGTTCAACAGCGAATTACAAATCCTTTTTATATTAAATTTCATCCTTAAGCACTCATTAACATCTCAACTGGCAGGCATGCGCCTAAGGGAATTGAATCATCACTGACAAAAGCATTTGATGATGAAAATGGTGAAATCGTTTGTCAATAGTGCGTTGACAGAAGGTAAAGGTAACAACAATGACTTCTATGACCAAATACCTAGATCGAAAATTAAAACATTCGAAGACTTAACGAAAAAGTGTAAAATTAAGTGTAAGATAGGAGAAGTTCTTAGTGTACATGGAAGTCCAGAATTAGTCTTCCGTCGTGCTCTAGTTCTTGCGGGGTGTTGTGAAGATATTACAATAGAGAAGGTTCTATCGGTCCCAATCGGACCTGTTCCTACCTCCCTCTTCTGCGAAGACTGCACTATGCGAAAGAAATATAAAGACGATATTTGCCATCAAATAGAAGCAGAAGCTGCATTTAAGAATCAGTTGGCACCATGCAATCGATCTTCTACCGTACTTATTAGGGACGTAATTGTCTTAGTCCAGACATTGCATGTAAAGACATTTAGCACATTCGGTGACTTGGCTCTACCTGTCATTCAAAGTCAGAAATCTTGCCTTACCAATGCTGCTACAGTCTTTTATATATACAATATCAATCATTCAATAAAATCTGTCGAACTGGAGTAACTTCGATCCCGAAGGTATTTCAGGTAATATATGGTCGATCCATAACAGACCGGAAAAAAAATCTTGAATGTCAACGCAAATAAATAAGCCCTATTTAAGTTCCGTAGGGATTTTACCCTTCTTCATCATGCTCAGTACCCGGTGCTGACTTTGCCCGAGGATAAACTTTATCTAGCGGTATTTTTTGTTAACCAAATTGTTGTGAAGATGTTATCTTTCACAGGGTAACTGACTGCCAGGATTTTTCCAGCAAACATGAAGAGGCAGACAGGCAAATGATCATGCATGCCATGTTTGCTGATGAAGAGTTTGGGAGGCAAAACAAGAAGGGTCGAATATACAGATACATATGTCATAATTCTTGATGTGCATTTCTTTCCATCAATGAAAAACACACAGGAACTGTGGTTTCAAACAGGAACAATTATCAGCAATAAAGATGGTCGTTGATTCCTTCCTGTACATATATTATGCAGTGTGTTGAACACTATCATGTGTAAAGTTTTACCTGCTGTTTCTGCTTTGACCGGTTGTGATCCCACTTCATATTATAAGGAACCGGAAAAAAAACCAGTTGATATAATTTTAAAGGACAATCTTGGGGACCTTGATTTAGACCATCTTTCAAGCGGTGACATTGTCAAATCTGTTGATGTCAACTGGACATTTGTTGCATGGCTCTATGAAACGGAAAGCTAAATTTGACCACAGTGATTTGAAAAAACGCCGTAAAAGCTAAACAAAAATGATGCTAGCTTAGCCAAATTATACCCCAATGCGAATCAACTTTCCTTCAACCTGTCCTGAAAGCGTCACTTAAGACCACTGTTTGGACTTCTTCAAATAGTGCACAGCCACCAAAGCAGTTTCCATTAGACTGACTGGGAAGACACACATGGATTAAGCCCACTTTTTTAAAGAGACATGTGTGCTTTGAACAAAATCTGTCATGCACTGTATTTTTCAGTATCAAGGAAATGAAGCGTGCTGTAAATTATGATAATACGCGTATTGAATCCAAAAACGACGAAGTAGAGATTGGCCAATAGCTACGATTCTTGCAAAACACGTTCCCATTGTAATGTTTTGATTTTTTTACATGCAGTTAATCGTTTTTGTTAAAACCAGAACTTTTTAATGTAGCATTGGAACGACAAGTTATATATGGTTCAATCTGGCATAATTGACGAGTCTACACATTATCAAGATAATCCAGATAAGACATGTGTATGCATTTTATTATTTTGTTTTACGCTAAACCAACCGCTTAATACATGCAAGTTACACCTATGATTTTTCTTAAACCTCGCATTCGCCTCGTTTGATCATAATCATTGTTTGTTATAACTAATCGATCCGACTTCGTAAATAAATATTTATTTATCTTTAGCAAGATACTTATTTTCCAAAAGTACAAAACAGTTTGGATGCAAAATTAAAAACACTGTTTCCGCGCTTGAATTGTTTTTTTTTTAAAAAGACAAATTATTGAAATAATTTGATAAACTGGTGAATTTCAGTTAAGAAATAATTCTGTTATATGTTGTAGTAAAAATTGTTAATCAATATGAAAGTTAATAGATGTGAAAAGATCAAGGCCAGGTCTATATATGCTATGTTATAAATGCGAAAAATTCAGAATGTTCAAGATAAACGCAATTTTGTAATAGCAACCCTTTATTCAAGAGGTCAAATTTGTCGTTTTGACATCCTTTGAAGATTTAGTCGTTTTTGTAGCATTCTAATGAATATATATATAAGAACATTTCTCGTTTTGACCTCATGGTTGAATTAATGATATTTTCAGGCTTGGTATTTGACTCCAAGTGCACAAAAGTGACGAAACGCGCGTCTGCCGTATAAAATTATAATCCTGGTACTTTTGATAACTATTACCACTCTGGGTTTTAACGACCAAATGTTCTTATTGTACACTTTTCCTCTTTCCATTGATGCATAATTAGGTGTGTGTTCTTCCGGAACAATAATGTTTAAAGAAATTAAGTCGGGTTGCAGTACTTTTATATGTAGTGTACGAAAAATTTGAGTGCTTTACTGATGACGACAAGTCAAAAACATTGCAAGGATTGCTTAGTCTTTAGTTTTCTATGGCGTGTCTTGTGTACTATTATTCTGTCTGTCTGTTTTTTTTTTATCTATGGCATTGTCAGTTTGTTGTCGATCTATGAGATTGAATATCCCTCTGGTATCTTTCGCCCCTCTTTTGGCAGAGAAAATACAATTCAAGACTTTGTAAAAAATCAGAAAAAAAAGTTACTGATGCAAAATCAATGACTGCAAACCAGACATCAAACCCTACCAAAAGCAAACATCGTTCATTTTCTATTGTATTAATTAATCAGACAACTGGACAGGGTGATCACCAGATATCAGTTTGAAATTCAACAAGTACAATGTAAAAAAAGAGGGATGATTAGGCTGCGATCCTTATGCAAAAACTGAAAGAAGAAAAAATGATAATTATGTCCAAGGAGATGTCGAAAGAGTATAAACAAGCGTGGGAGCAAGCAATAATGTAACGGAGATCTTGAAAACAGTTAGGAGATGGCAAAGTGAGAGATAACTGTCAACATACCACCGGTTACAAAGGCACAACTCATAATAGCCATGATAATCACAAAACATATTTGTCTATCCGTTTTTAAATCACCATTTCCAGTGTGTTTTAGTTACAATGGAAGTCTTGATTAAAATACCACACTATATTTCCTGTGGTTCATATGGTAATTTATTCCTCAAATTGACCTATCTGACGTATGTACTGGAATAATTCTGGTTATCTTCCACAATCTGGTCGGGTACGACAGCTACCTCTTCATAACGAACATGTGAATAAAATCGTGAATACAATAAGTGTCGCAAAACAAAAGGGGATGAGGATAGGAAGATCAAGACAGTGTACAGGCATTATTCTTTTTCAACAGTCAGCAATTTATAAAAGCAAGTCTACAGGAACTTGACCGTCGTATTTCCAAACACACAGAATGTGCTTGGAGAAATTTTCCTTTATCCGGAATTAACAATAAATATATATCCGGAAAGTGGTAGGCATACTAGTATACCCATAGTTATCAAAGGTACCAGGATTATAAGAGAAACAGTTATGTGCAATGTGAATCATCTGGATGATTGTCAAATTAAGGCCCGATAGATCATAGGAATTAAAGTAAACACGAATACTTAGCTAAATTTAATGCACGATTACCAAGCCAATACTCATGTCAAAGATGAAAGTATAATATGTTACGTTTAATGGGACAGTTTTTGAGGATATTAAACTGCAGTGAAACCATGATTTCAAAATACAAGCGATATATATATATATATATATATATATATATATATGACGAAATAGACAAACACTTTGCGAGGATTACATGTATGCATATGAGATTGACAAAAGGAATGGTCACGCGACGTTACAGGCCAGATAATATTAATGGACAAAATAATTGAGACACATTCAACATACATTTTACAAGCTATTTCAGCAAATGTGGTACATTACTTAATATATATGAACATAAAGAGGAATCTGACTCAGAATTTGAAACTTAGGAATATATACAAAGCTATCATATCAAACCATGGCCCATTTAAAAAACAACTGTGTTCGTATTTCTAAAATAAAAAACATGAAAACAAGCAACCTCAATTTCAAGAAACGGAATATATTTAACGATCTTTTTGGATGAAATCCGCAAGACACGAAACAAGTTTGGATTTGAAAAACCAATCGTCCTAGGTTTTGCGATATTGGTCTAATCCAAAGCTTGATAACTGACTTTGTATAAGACTAACCACAATAAGAACTGAGACACGTTTAACTACATTCGCAAAACTGAAAATCTTGTTTACTATATTTAAATCACACACTTACAAATGGAATTGGAAAAATGTACATCAATTGGACAAAATGTCAAACTAAACGACTGACCATATCATACACTACAAGTCCAGACTAGGCTAAACAAGAACGTTTATATGTTTCACGATCGAGTATGCTGGAATATCAATGGTTCATTGCAAGTGTTGGTCTAAGCCGGTATGCCATTAGAACATTTAGGTAGGAAAATTTCAAGGTATGAAAAAAGTGTGATCAGAATGAGATTTTTAACAGCGACTTCAAACAATATATGAACTCGGGATATGATTTCTACAACAAAATAAAAACGATTTTGAGCTAATGATCCCATCTACATAGTACAACACAAAACAATAAATCTATTTCAGCAGACAACAATAGGCAGGCATTATCGATTGGACAGAAACACTACAAAATTAAAGACACAATACAGAGATTCATCTAATAGATTGTAGATTATGATGATGAACTAATTAATATCATGTATGAGGAGGATTCTTAAAGATTTACTTCTTATACCTACATAACGACCAATAACACTAAAAGAGAGGAGAAGATTCTAAAGGTATTGCTTGTTAGTCGAGCATTTGTGTCAATTTGGTACTCTTTTCTGCTTTAATTCCTTTCATTTTAACAATGGAAATCAGCCAATTTCTGTCTTATGACTATGTTCTTAATATCCTTAGAATTGTTTTAACGTTGTTTCATGTTGTACAATTCCGGGTTTCTCTACAAGTACCTGAACAATTGCTTTTATAAATGTCACGCTGCCAACAGAGCGTAAGTCCCAGTACACTGTCCACTTCCATCCTTTTCAACTCCAATTGCAAAATTTGTTTGTGATCTGTGTTCCACTCACTCCTATGTTTGTAATGATGTCGTGGATGTCATACATGCCTGGTTATAACAGTCATCTCCTTCTTGCAACAAATCCATTATATCGTTTCCTATTGTAAGCTTTTCATTCTGCACGACATTTTCTTGAACATTGAATAATTATTGCTCTAGTACATTTCCAAGTAATCACAAAGATCCAGATCACATCGTCCCTTCCGTTCTGCAGTGTGCATGTTGTAGAGCAAATTGATTTACTAATTAGCACGCTGCCGTCATAGCACTAAATATTATAGCAAATTCCGGACAATGTGTGATTCTGGTAGGGTTTGCAGTTATCTATTTGAAAAAAGCGATTTATGGTTTCTTCAGCTGGGATCATATTGTGTTCCTTGGTTTGTTTCTAAAATTGAATTGTTTCACTACAAACCATCACAATGTTTACGACTTGATGTCATCAGTAAAGCACGTTATAAAATGTCTGTTTTTGTTTCAAGTCTTCGTATGCTTCTCGATCTAGCATCATAACTAAGCAGTTATTTTGTTATCACTATTCTCTTTTTGCTGGGATAGGTCTTCTTTTTTTGGGTGTGATTAAAAGAGAAACCAAAGAAATATTTTTACGTTTTAAACTCAAAAGTTAGATTCAGACTAACAGTTCAACGACAACAGTACACAATACATAACCTAGAAAACAAGGACTGATTAAAATTAACACCAATAAAAA
This sequence comes from Mytilus galloprovincialis, assembly GCF_965363235.1. Taxonomy (NCBI): domain Eukaryota; kingdom Metazoa; phylum Mollusca; class Bivalvia; order Mytilida; family Mytilidae; genus Mytilus; species Mytilus galloprovincialis. Next base: position 40,866,346 of record NC_134846.1, on the reverse strand, counting down.
CCGAGAGTGATCTTTAAAATATGTTGATACTTTATGTTGATACTTTAAATCAAGTAAGTAGTCACCCGATCTCAATCTCCAACAAGTCCCCATTCAGTTAACGTTCTCTTTTGTCAGTGATATTCTGAGTAGGTTGATGTTTTCTTTTCTAAACCATGAAAGCTGGTTGACATATTTTAATTGTTCTCTCAAACTTGTAAATGATTTTGAGATTCACTGTGATATCAATCTATTCAAAAGTAAAACGTCTGCCCATCGACGGTACTGGTAATCATTTGTATGTTCTACACATTCTTAATTATTTGACACCAAAATCGCCCGCATAAAATATTGCACCAACTGCACCTTCACATCACTGATGACTTTCTTGTCTTCCAGTCACTTAGGTAGACCTAATATTGAAATCCGACAATTGGTCTATATTTGTAGATATCGAATTTTATTTTAATCTCCTCAGTGAATGCCTAATATCTTTTATCTTATGCCCAACTTGCAAATTTCTCTCCGAAGCTATTATACTTCATTTTTAACATATCTTAAAAGTTGATTGCCTTTGACATGTTTGTCCAGCAATGCAAGTAACATTTTCTTCTTCAGTCTTATCAGCCGAATGGGTTCAATTGTATGAGCTTTTGCTATATCTTTATTTTTTACGCAGTTGTTTCTTAGGAAAAGCTTTCAACGTCATTTTTTTTTGTTTTTGTTTTAACAGCAAACACCATTGTATTTGTTATGGTCCTGTTGTGATTATATATCTTCTAAGCCTCCCTCTTATTATTTTTTTTCATTTCAATGTTTCTTTTTAAACCAACCCTGATATTATTTACAGATCAAAATGCAGGGTCAAATGTAAACCGTTTCTTTTGACACAAGATTCCACCAATTTAGTGTATTTTGTGTAGTATATTTTAAGCTGATACTTTATTTATTTCAATTTGTTGTATTTCTAATAAATGACAATTTACTGTTACAAAATATTCTATTCCTCTCTGTAATTTCTGTGATATGACATTTAACATTTCGTACTTCATGAGTCCTTTTTATTCATATCATTTGTATATATAAACCTGGAAAAAAGCATTACAACACCTGATTTATTCCATTCGACATATTTCAAACCTGAGTTGTACTTTTTTCTACTTTTTTTTATATAAAATGTGGTTAAATGTTCCTAGTTTTGGGGTGAATTGGGTCTTAAACACTGGAAAATTCAACTATAATTATACAATTTTTTTTTAAAAGACATCATTTTTGAGCAAATGCAGTGTTTACAAATATTGGTCTACGCGATTCCAATTCCATCGGACAACTTCGAGTCGGAGTCAAACACACCCATTTTGATACATTTTGTCAATTTAAACCGGAAATTTTATTATTTTGAATAACTTCCGTTCACACGGATAACTGATTCCAGCCGCCTTCTAATACCACCACATAACCGTCGTATTTGTTGTTGTGTTAACTGTTGCCATTCATGGAGCAGTGCATTGTCCAATTCTGCAAGATTTTGCATAGGAGGTGTAATTTTTTGCACTTTTCGACCGTTGATGTCCCAAATATGCTCTATAGGGTTTTAATAGCGGCTACAGGCTGGCCAGGGCAATGTCTCCACTGACTCGTCGTAAAGATACGCTGTTACAGCCCGCGATCGATGCGGTCGTGCATTATCGTCCATGAAAATGGGCCTTGTCCTCAACGGGTGATTGTCAAAATGCTGTACTACAATTGCCTCAAGGATTTCCTGCTGGTACCTTTGCCCATTAAGGTTACCACGAACAGTTTTCATGTCCAGCCTACAGTCATAAGACACACATACCCACACCATAACGGAGTCACCACCGAAAGCGACTATCTCAACCAGGTTTCTTTCGGCATATGCGGTATTTGGCTACCACCAAACACGAACTCGGCCATCCGTGGCATGCAACACAAATTTGCTTTCGTCGGACCAATGCACCCTTCTTTAGATACCAAATTCAAGCGACGACGAGCTCGACACCACCGTAATCGTTCAGCTTTGTGTCTAGGCGTGAACAATGGCTTTTCACGGGCCTTCGGGAACGGTATCCTGTCCTTTTGAGTCGATTTCTCAAAGATCTTGAGGAGAGTGCACGCTGTGGAAACCACTGTCTTTTCAATACTGACCTTACTGTTAATGAAGGTGTTTCTTCAAATAATTCGGCTAAGAGCTCTGTTTTCACGATCTGAAGTTACTGAAGGTTTTCTAGATCTGGAAAGGTCCTCCACAGAATTGGTATTTTGATGTTTACTAACAATTCTGGTGATGGTTGAATAGTGGTGACCCACGTGCACGCGTCGGGCAATCTGCCTTAACGACATTCCAGCTGCTCGCATGCCAATTATTTGCCATCTAACATTAGTAGAAAGTTGAGGAGGACCCATTTCATCAACTGTTGATAAGTTTTTCACAAACAAGCTAACATACAGCATACATTTTGACCCGTATCTTAAACTTGACTTTTGAAAGTTTTAAGTGACGGCCACGCACGGTAAGTTCATGGGGAAATGCATGGGTGCAAAACAATGAATTTAAGGTCAATAAGTAGGAAAGGTGTACTCTATCAGATAAATAAAAATGAAAATAAAAAAAAAATCACGTTAATGTCAATTCTTTATTTATTTTTCATTTTATCATTCTCCTATCAGGTAATTTTTTCTTTCGTACTGGTCTATTGTTTGTAAGGGTTTACGGTAAGGGTTGGGTTTATGTTTTAAAAACTGGTGATATGCTTTTGCAACTGTCAATTCTATACTACAAGTCTACTGTGTTCTTCACCAAAAGACACGGGGGAAACCTAAGATAGATTTCATCATATATCTAATAGTGAGGTATGATAGAATGCACGCCTCCTTCCACGGCTTAGATTTAAATCGGAAATATTCTTAATTAGAGGTAAGCTAAAATGTTTTATCGACAAAAAGGCCCAGGTGGGATAAACAAAAGAAGATATACATCATAAATTACAAATTGGGGCCTGAGAGTACCGACCACTTACCATCACTTATTTTAAAAGTTTCCTTCGAACATTTTGATTCGGACATGATGCAAATTAAGGACAGTGACCTCGGGTCGTCTGGACCAACCGATCCAGGTGGAAGGACTATGTAAGGTCTACACTATACGTGAAACATATAGGGATCTGAAATAGCTGCACCCTTATCCATTCTATATTTAAGTCCACCCGTCATTTGCAGTAAAACAACCAAACCTGTGTCTTTTTATTTACCCAAAAAGCACAGTTTATGACTACTCTTAGAACGGTCTACACCACATTTCCAATATAGGTATCTGACATTACTGCCCTGTGTGTTGAAATGATTTATCAATGATATGGTCATCATTATAAATCAACTTTACATTTTTCGAAATACTAAGGATTTTCTACACCAGGAATATACTTTAGCTGAATTGACAAACCATTTTAGAATGTTTGGATACTCAATGCTCTTCAACTTTACTTGGTCATTTTAAACTTGATGATTTAAGAGTCACTGAAGAGTCTTTGTATACAAAAAGCGCGTCTAGCGTATCTATGATGATATAAAAAAAAAAAAAAAAAAAAAACTTACAGCTAATAAAAATATCATGCTGCCAAGACTAAATTATCAGTAAGCATTCAACATCCAATGGATTTAGTGTACAGACGTCACAAACAGTCAGAGAAAAACATCACCTTGTGCAATGTCAAGATACAGGTCTCGACAGATTGTAAATCCATGAATGTGTATTTGTATACAATAATAAAATTTAATTTGCTTTATATTTACTGATACTAGTAACAAAAGTGATATTGATACCAATAAAAACAGTATTTAATTATTTAGTTCAAGTATTAAATTGGTAACCTTTTAGAATAAATCAAATTAAAGGATCGATAAGTTTACCAAGATCGTTTCTCAATTTCAGGGCTCGGTAAACAACAATTCCGTAAAAAGGAGGATGTGCTAACCCTTTAAAAATTAGGTCCAAAGTTGGGGTCGGACACCCTACCCCACCCTTACGGAAATGTTAATAAAAAATGTTTGACGGCAATACTTTTTTCGCCACTAGGTGCAATGTGAAGCTGAATAGGTAAGGTTTACTTGAAAAAAAATCCAGGGTGTGCTTAGGCTTAGATTTTTTTTAAATTAGGTCCAAAGTTGGGGTCGGACACTCTACCCCACCCTTACGGAAATGTTCATAAAAAATGTTTGACGGCAATACTTTTTTCGCCACTAGGTGCAATGTGAAGCTGAATAGGTAAGGTTTACTTGAAAAAAAATCCAGGGTGTGCTTAGGCTTAGATTTTTTTAAAATTAGGTCCAAAGTTGGGGTCGGACACCCTACCCCACCCTTACGGAAATGTTAATAAAAAATGTTTGACGGCAATACTTTTTTCGCCACTAGGTGCAATGTGAAGCTGAATAGGTAAGGTTTACTTGAAAAAAAATCCAGGGTGTGCTTAGGCTTAGATTTTTTTTAAATTAGGTCCAAAGTTGGGGTCGGACACCCTACCCCACCCTTACGGAAATGTTAATAAAAAATGTTTGACGGCAATACTTTTTTCGCCACTAGGTGCAATGTGAAGCTGAATAGGTAAGGTTTACTTGAAAAAAAATCCAGGGTGTGCTTAGGCTTAGATTTTTTTAAAATTAGGTCCAAAGTTTGGGTCGGACACCCTACCCCACCCTTACGGAAATGTTCATAAAAAATGTTTGACGGCAATACTTTTTTCGCCACTAGGTGCAATGTGAAGCTGAATAGGTAAGGTTTACTTGAAAAAAAATCCAGGTGTGCTTAGGCTTAGATTTTTTTTAAATTAGGTCCAAAGTTGGGGTCGGACACCCTACCCCACCCTTACGGAAATGTTAATAAAAAATGTTTGACGGCAATACTTTTTTCGCCACTAGGTGCAATGTGAAGCTGAATAGGTAAGGTTTACTTGAAAAAAAAATCCAGGGTGTGCTTAGGCTTAGATTTTTTTTAAATTAGGTCCAAAGTTTGGGTCGGACACCCTACCCCACCCTTACGGAAATGTTCATAAAAAATGTTTGACGGCAATACTTTTTTCGCCACTAGGTGCAATGTGAAGCTGAATAGGTAAGGTTTACTTGAAAAAAAATCCAGGTGTGCTTAGGCTTAGATTTTTTTTAAATTAGGTCCAAAGTTGGGGTCGGACACCCTACCCCACCCTTACGGAAATGTTAATAAAAAATGTTTGACGGCAATACTTTTTTCGCCACTAGGTGCAATGTGAAGCTGAATAGGTAAGGTTTACTTGAAAAAAAATCCAGGGTGTGCTTAGGCTTAGATTTTTTTTAAATTAGGTCCAAAGTTTGGGTCGGACACCCTACCCCACCCTTACGGAAATGTTCATAAAAAATGTTTGACGGCAATACTTTTTTCGCCACTAGGTGCAATGTGAAGCTGAATAGGTAAGGTTTACTTGAAAAAAAATCCAGGTGTGCTTAGGCTTAGATTTTTTTTAAATTAGGTCCAAAGTTGGGGTCGGACACCCTACCCCACCCTTACGGAAATGTTAATAAAAAATGTTTGACGGCAATACTTTTTTCGCCACTAGGTGCAATGTGAAGCTGAATAGGTAAGGTTTACTTGAAAAAAAATCCAGGGTGTGCTTAGGCTTAGATTTTTTTTAAATTAGGTCCAAAGTTTGGGTCGGACACCCTACCCCACCCTTACGGAAATGTTCATAAAAAATGTTTGACGGCAATACTTTTTTCGCCACTAGGTGCAATGTGAAGCTGAATAGGTAAGGTTTACTTGAAAAAAAATCCAGGTGTGCTTAGGCTTAGATTTTTTTTAAATTAGGTCCAAAGTTGGGGTCGGACACCCTACCCCACCCTTACGGAAATGTTAATAAAAAATGTTTGACGGCAATACTTTTTTCGCCACTAGGTGCAATGTGAAGCTGAATAGGTAAGGTTTACTTGAAAAAAAATCCAGGGTGTGCTTAGGCTTAGATTTTTTTTAAATTAGGTCCAAAGTTTGGGTCGGACACCCTACCCCACCCTTACGGAAATGTTCATAAAAAATGTTTGACGGCAATACTTTTTTCGCCACTAGGTGCAATGTGAAGCTGAATAGGTAAGGTTTACTTGAAAAAAAATCCAGGTGTGCTTAGGCTTAGATTTTTTTTAAATTAGGTCCAAAGTTGGGGTCGGACACCCTACCCCACCCTTACGGAAATGTTAATAAAAAATGTTTGACGGCAATACTTTTTTCGCCACTAGGTGCAATGTGAAGTTGAATAGGTAAGGTTTACTTGAAAAAAAATCCAGGGTGTGCTTAGGCTTAGATTTTTTTTAAATTAGGTCCAAAGTTTGGGTCGGACACCCTACCCCACCCTTACGGAAATGTTCATAAAAAATGTTTGACGGCAATACTTTTTTCGCCACTAGGTGCAATGTGAAGCTGAATAGGTAAGGTTTACTTGAAAAAAAATCCAGGTGTGCTTAGGCTTAGATTTTTTTTAAATTAGGTCCAAAGTTGGGGTCGGACACCCTACCCCACCCTTACGGAAATGTTAATAAAAAATGTTTGACGGCAATACTTTTTTCGCCACTAGGTGCAATGTGAAGCTGAATAGGTAAGGTTTACTTGAAAAAAAATCCAGGGTGTGCTTAGGCTTAGATTTTTTTAAAATTAGGTCCAAAGTTTGGGTCGGACACCCTACCCCACCCTTACGGAAATGTTCATAAAAAATGTTTGACGGCAATACTTTTTTCGCCACTAGGTGCAATGTGAAGCTGAATAGGTAAGGTTTACTTGAAAAAAAATCCAGGTGTGCTTAGGCTTAGATTTTTTTTAAATTAGGTCCAAAGTTGGGGTCGGACACCCTACCCCACCCTTACGGAAATGTTAATAAAAAATGTTTGACGGCAATACTTTTTTCGCCACTAGGTGCAATGTGAAGCTGAATAGGTAAGGTTTACTTGAAAAAAAATCCAGGGTGTGCTTAGGCTTAGATTTTTTTTAAATTAGGTCCAAAGTTTGGGTCGGACACCCTACCCCACCCTTACGGAAATGTTCATAAAAAATGTTTGACGGCAATACTTTTTTCGCCACTAGGTGCAATGTGAAGCTGAATAGGTAAGGTTTACTTGAAAAAAAATCCAGGTGTGCTTAGGCTTAGATTTTTTTTAAATTAGGTCCAAAGTTGGGGTCGGACACCCTACCCCACCCTTACGGAAATGTTAATAAAAAATGTTTGACGGCAATACTTTTTTCGCCACTAGGTGCAATGTGAAGCTGAATAGGTAAGGTTTACTTGAAAAAAAATCCAGGGTGTGCTTAGGCTTAGATTTTTTTTAAATTAGGTCCAAAGTTTGGGTCGGACACCCTACCCCACCCTTACGGAAATGTTCATAAAAAATGTTTGACGGCAATACTTTTTTCGCCACTAGGTGCAATGTGAAGCTGAATAGGTAAGGTTTACTTGAAAAAAAATCCAGGTGTGCTTAGGCTTAGATTTTTTTTAAATTAGGTCCAAAGTTGGGGTCGGACACCCTACCCCACCCTTACGGAAATGTTAATAAAAAATGTTTGACGGCAATACTTTTTTCGCCACTAGGTGCAATGTGAAGCTGAATAGGTAAGGTTTACTTGAAAAAAAATCCAGGGTGTGCTTAGGCTTAGATTTTTTTTAAATTAGGTCCAAAGTTTGGGTCGGACACCCTACCCCACCCTTACGGAAATGTTCATAAAAAATGTTTGACGGCAATACTTTTTTCGCCACTAGGTGCAATGTGAAGCTGAATAGGTAAGGTTTACTTGAAAAAAAATCCAGGTGTGCTTAGGCTTAGATTTTTTTTAAATTAGGTCCAAAGTTGGGGTCGGACACCCTACCCCACCCTTACGGAAATGTTAATAAAAAATGTTTGACGGCAATACTTTTTTCGCCACTAGGTGCAATGTGAAGCTGAATAGGTAAGGTTTACTTGAAAAAAAATCCAGGGTGTGCTTAGGCTTAGATTTTTTTTAAATTAGGTCCAAAGTTTGGGTCGGACACCCTACCCCACCCTTACGGAAATGTTCATAAAAAATGTTTGACGGCAATACTTTTTTCGCCACTAGGTGCAATGTGAAGCTGAATAGGTAAGGTTTACTTGAAAAAAAATCCAGGTGTGCTTAGGCTTAGATTTTTTTTAAATTAGGTCCAAAGTTGGGGTCGGACACCCTACCCCACCCTTACGGAAATGTTAATAAAAAATGTTTGACGGCAATACTTTTTTCGCCACTAGGTGCAATGTGAAGCTGAATAGGTAAGGTTTACTTGAAAAAAAATCCAGGGTGTGCTTAGGCTTAGATTTTTTTTAAATTAGGTCCAAAGTTTGGGTCGGACACCCTACCCCACCCTTACGGAAATGTTCATAAAAAATGTTTGACGGCAATACTTTTTTCGCCACTAGGTGCAATGTGAAGCTGAATAGGTAAGGTTTACTTGAAAAAAAATCCAGGTGTGCTTAGGCTTAGATTTTTTTTAAATTAGGTCCAAAGTTGGGGTCGGACACCCTACCCCACCCTTACGGAAATGTTAATAAAAAATGTTTGACGGCAATACTTTTTTCGCCACTAGGTGCAATGTGAAGCTGAATAGGTAAGGTTTACTTGAAAAAAAATCCAGGGTGTGCTTAGGCTTAGATTTTTTTTAAATTAGGTCCAAAGTTTGGGTCGGACACCCTACCCCACCCTTACGGAAATGTTCATAAAAAATGTTTGACGGCAATACTTTTTTCGCCACTAGGTGCAATGTGAAGCTGAATAGGTAAGGTTTACTTGAAAAAAAATCCAGGTGTGCTTAGGCTTAGATTTTTTTTAAATTAGGTCCAAAGTTGGGGTCGGACACCCTACCCCACCCTTACGGAAATGTTAATAAAAAATGTTTGACGGCAATACTTTTTTCGCCACTAGGTGCAATGTGAAGCTGAATAGGTAAGGTTTACTTGAAAAAAAATCCAGGGTGTGCTTAGGCTTAGATTTTTTTTAAATTAGGTCCAAAGTTTGGGTCGGACACCCTACCCCACCCTTACGGAAATGTTCATAAAAAATGTTTGACGGCAATACTTTTTTCGCCACTAGGTGCAATGTGAAGCTGAATAGGTAAGGTTTACTTGAAAAAAAATCCAGGTGTGCTTAGGCTTAGATTTTTTTTAAATTAGGTCCAAAGTTGGGGTCGGACACCCTACCCCACCCTTACGGAAATGTTAATAAAAAATGTTTGACGGCAATACTTTTTTCGCCACTAGGTGCAATGTGAAGCTGAATAGGTAAGGTTTACTTGAAAAAAAATCCAGGGTGTGCTTAGGCTTAGATTTTTTTTAAATTAGGTCCAAAGTTTGGGTCGGACACCCTACCCCACCCTTACGGAAATGTTCATAAAAAATGTTTGACGGCAATACTTTTTTCGCCACTAGGTGCAATGTGAAGCTGAATAGGTAAGGTTTACTTGAAAAAAAATCCAGGTGTGCTTAGGCTTAGATTTTTTTTAAATTAGGTCCAAAGTTGGGGTCGGACACCCTACCCCACCCTTACGGAAATGTTAATAAAAAATGTTTGACGGCAATACTTTTTTCGCCACTAGGTGCAATGTGAAGCTGAATAGGTAAGGTTTACTTGAAAAAAAATCCAGGGTGTGCTTAGGCTTAGATTTTTTTTAAATTAGGTCCAAAGTTTGGGTCGGACACCCTACCCCACCCTTACGGAAATGTTCATAAAAAATGTTTGACGGCAATACTTTTTTCGCCACTAGGTGCAATGTGAAGCTGAATAGGTAAGGTTTACTTGAAAAAAAATCCAGGTGTGCTTAGGCTTAGATTTTTTTTAAATTAGGTCCAAAGTTGGGGTCGGACACCCTACCCCACCCTTACGGAAATGTTAATAAAAAATGTTTGACGGCAATACTTTTTTCGCCACTAGGTGCAATGTGAAGCTGAATAGGTAAGGTTTACTTGAAAAAAAATCCAGGGTGTGCTTAGGCTTAGATTTTTTTTAAATTAGGTCCAAAGTTTGGGTCGGACACCCTACCCCACCCTTACGGAAATGTTCATAAAAAATGTTTGACGGCAATACTTTTTTCGCCACTAGGTGCAATGTGAAGCTGAATAGGTAAGGTTTACTTGAAAAAAAATCCAGGTGTGCTTAGGCTTAGATTTTTTTTAAATTAGGTCCAAAGTTGGGGTCGGACACCCTACCCCACCCTTACGGAAATGTTAATAAAAAATGTTTGACGGCAATACTTTTTTCGCCACTAGGTGCAATGTGAAGCTGAATAGGTAAGGTTTACTTGAAAAAAAATCCAGGGTGTGCTTAGGCTTAGATTTTTTTTAAATTAGGTCCAAAGTTTGGGTCGGACACCCTACCCCACCCTTACGGAAATGTTCATAAAAAATGTTTGACGGCAATACTTTTTTCGCCACTAGGTGCAATGTGAAGCTGAATAGGTAAGGTTTACTTGAAAAAAAATCCAGGTGTGCTTAGGCTTAGATTTTTTTTAAATTAGGTCCAAAGTTGGGGTCGGACACCCTACCCCACCCTTACGGAAATGTTAATAAAAAATGTTTGACGGCAATACTTTTTTCGCCACTAGGTGCAATGTGAAGCTGAATAGGTAAGGTTTACTTGAAAAAAAATCCAGGGTGTGCTTAGGCTTAGATTTTTTTTAAATTAGGTCCAAAGTTTGGGTCGGACACCCTACCCCACCCTTACGGAAATGTTCATAAAAAATGTTTGACGGCAATACTTTTTTCGCCACTAGGTGCAATGTGAAGCTGAATAGGTAAGGTTTACTTGAAAAAAAATCCAGGTGTGCTTAGGCTTAGATTTTTTTTAAATTAGGTCCAAAGTTGGGGTCGGACACCCTACCCCACCCTTACGGAAATGTTAATAAAAAATGTTTGACGGCAATACTTTTTTCGCCACTAGGTGCAATGTGAAGCTGAATAGGTAAGGTTTACTTGAAAAAAAATCCAGGGTGTGCTTAGGCTTAGATTTTTTTTAAATTAGGTCCAAAGTTTGGGTCGGACACCCTACCCCACCCTTACGGAAATGTTCATAAAAAATGTTTGACGGCAATACTTTTTTCGCCACTAGGTGCAATGTGAAGCTGAATAGGTAAGGTTTACTTGAAAAAAAATCCAGGTGTGCTTAGGCTTAGATTTTTTTTAAATTAGGTCCAAAGTTGGGGTCGGACACCCTACCCCACCCTTACGGAAATGTTAATAAAAAATGTTTGACGGCAATACTTTTTTCGCCACTAGGTGCAATGTGAAGCTGAATAGGTAAGGTTTACTTGAAAAAAAATCCAGGGTGTGCTTAGGCTTAGATTTTTTTTAAATTAGGTCCAAAGTTTGGGTCGGACACCCTACCCCACCCTTACGGAAATGTTCATAAAAAATGTTTGACGGCAATACTTTTTTCGCCACTAGGTGCAATGTGAAGCTGAATAGGTAAGGTTTACTTGAAAAAAAATCCAGGTGTGCTTAGGCTTAGATTTTTTTTAAATTAGGTCCAAAGTTGGGGTCGGACACCCTACCCCACCCTTACGGAAATGTTAATAAAAAATGTTTGACGGCAATACTTTTTTCGCCACTAGGTGCAATGTGAAGCTGAATAGGTAAGGTTTACTTGAAAAAAAATCCAGGGTGTGCTTAGGCTTAGATTTTTTTTAAATTAGGTCCAAAGTTTGGGTCGGACAACCTACCCCACCCTTACGGAAATGTTCATAAAAAATGTTTGACGGCAATACTTTTTTCGCCACTAGGTGCAATGTGAAGCTGAATAGGTAAGGTTTACTTGAAAAAAAATCCAGGTGTGCTTAGGCTTAGATTTTTTTTAAATTAGGTCCAAAGTTGGGGTCGGACACCCTACCCCACCCTTACGGAAATGTTAATAAAAAATGTTTGACGGCAATACTTTTTTCGCCACTAGGTGCAATGTGAAGCTGAATAGGTAAGGTTTACTTGAAAAAAAATCCAGGGTGTGCTTAGGCTTAGATTTTTTTTAAATTAGGTCCAAAGTTTGGGTCGGACACCCTACCCCACCCTTACGGAAATGTTCATAAAAAATGTTTGACGGCAATACTTTTTTCGCCACTAGGTGCAATGTGAAGCTGAATAGGTAAGGTTTACTTGAAAAAAAATCCAGGTGTGCTTAGGCTTAGATTTTTTTTAAATTAGGTCCAAAGTTGGGGTCGGACACCCTACCCCACCCTTACGGAAATGTTAATAAAAAATGTTTGACGGCAATACTTTTTTCGCCACTAGGTGCAATGTGAAGCTGAATAGGTAAGGTTTACTTGAAAAAAAATCCAGGGTGTGCTTAGGCTTAGATTTTTTTTAAATTAGGTCCAAAGTTTGGGTCGGACACCCTACCCCACCCTTACGGAAATGTTCATAAAAAATGTTTGACGGCAATACTTTTTTCGCCACTAGGTGCAATGTGAAGCTGAATAGGTAAGGTTTACTTGAAAAAAAATCCAGGTGTGCTTAGGCTTAGATTTTTTTTAAATTAGGTCCAAAGTTGGGGTCGGACACCCTACCCCACCCTTACGGAAATGTTAATAAAAAATGTTTGACGGCAATACTTTTTTCGCCACTAGGTGCAATGTGAAGCTGAATAGGTAAGGTTTACTTGAAAAAAAATCCAGGGTGTGCTTAGGCTTAGATTTTTTTTAAATTAGGTCCAAAGTTTGGGTCGGACACCCTACCCCACCCTTACGGAAATGTTCATAAAAAATGTTTGACGGCAATACTTTTTTCGCCACTAGGTGCAATGTGAAGCTGAATAGGTAAGGTTTACTTGAAAAAAAATCCAGGTGTGCTTAGGCTTAGATTTTTTTTAAATTAGGTCCAAAGTTGGGGTCGGACACCCTACCCCACCCTTACGGAAATGTTAATAAAAAATGTTTGACGGCAATACTTTTTTCGCCACTAGGTGCAATGTGAAGCTGAATAGGTAAGGTTTACTTGAAAAAAAATCCAGGGTGTGCTTAGGCTTAGATTTTTTTTAAATTAGGTCCAAAGTTTGGGTCGGACACCCTACCCCACCCTTACGGAAATGTTCATAAAAAATGTTTGACGGCAATACTTTTTTCGCCACTAGGTGCAATGTGAAGCTGAATAGGTAAGGTTTACTTGAAAAAAAATCCAGGTGTGCTTAGGCTTAGATTTTTTTTAAATTAGGTCCAAAGTTGGGGTCGGACACCCTACCCCACCCTTACGGAAATGTTAATAAAAAATGTTTGACGGCAATACTTTTTTCGCCACTAGGTGCAATGTGAAGCTGAATAGGTAAGGTTTACTTGAAAAAAAATCCAGGGTGTGCTTAGGCTTAGATTTTTTTTAAATTAGGTCCAAAGTTTGGGTCGGACACCCTACCCCACCCTTACGGAAATGTTCATAAAAAATGTTTGACGGCAATACTTTTTTCGCCACTAGGTGCAATGTGAAGCTGAATAGGTAAGGTTTACTTGAAAAAAAATCCAGGTGTGCTTAGGCTTAGATTTTTTTTAAATTAGGTCCAAAGTTGGGGTCGGACACCCTACCCCACCCTTACGGAAATGTTAATAAAAAATGTTTGACGGCAATACTTTTTTCGCCACTAGGTGCAATGTGAAGCTGAATAGGTAAGGTTTACTTGAAAAAAAATCCAGGGTGTGCTTAGGCTTAGATTTTTTTTAAATTAGGTCCAAAGTTTGGGTCGGACACCCTACCCCACCCTTACGGAAATGTTCATAAAAAATGTTTGACGGCAATACTTTTTTCGCCACTAGGTGCAATGTGAAGCTGAATAGGTAAGGTTTACTTGAAAAAAAATCCAGGTGTGCTTAGGCTTAGATTTTTTTTAAATTAGGTCCAAAGTTGGGGTCGGACACCCTACCCCACCCTTACGGAAATGTTAATAAAAAATGTTTGACGGCAATACTTTTTTCGCCACTAGGTGCAATGTGAAGCTGAATAGGTAAGGTTTACTTGAAAAAAAATCCAGGGTGTGCTTAGGCTTAGATTTTTTTTAAATTAGGTCCAAAGTTTGGGTCGGACACCCTACCCCACCCTTACGGAAATGTTCATAAAAAATGTTTGACGGCAATACTTTTTTCGCCACTAGGTGCAATGTGAAGCTGAATAGGTAAGGTTTACTTGAAAAAAAATCCAGGTGTGCTTAGGCTTAGATTTTTTTTAAATTAGGTCCAAAGTTGGGGTCGGACACCCTACCCCACCCTTACGGAAATGTTAATAAAAAATGTTTGACGGCAATACTTTTTTCGCCACTAGGTGCAATGTGAAGCTGAATAGGTAAGGTTTACTTGAAAAAAAATCCAGGGTGTGCTTAGGCTTAGATTTTTTTTAAATTAGGTCCAAAGTTTGGGTCGGACACCCTACCCCACCCTTACGGAAATGTTCATAAAAAATGTTTGACGGCAATACTTTTTTCGCCACTAGGTGCAATGTGAAGCTGAATAGGTAAGGTTTACTTGAAAAAAAATCCAGGTGTGCTTAGGCTTAGATTTTTTTTAAATTAGGTCCAAAGTTGGGGTCGGACACCCTACCCCACCCTTATGGAAATGTTAATAAAAAATGTTTGACGGCAATACTTTTTTCGCCACTAGGTGCAATGTGAAGCTGAATAGGTAAGGTTTACTTGAAAAAAAATCCAGGGTGTGCTTAGGCTTAGATTTTTTTTAAATTAGGTCCAAAGTTTGGGTCGGACACCCTACCCCACCCTTACGGAAATGTTCATAAAAAATGTTTGACGGCAATACTTTTTTCGCCACTAGGTGCAATGTGAAGCTGAATAGGTAAGGTTTACTTGAAAAAAAATCCAGGTGTGCTTAGGCTTAGATTTTTTTTAAATTAGGTCCAAAGTTGGGGTCGGACACCCTACCCCACCCTTACGGAAATGTTAATAAAAAATGTTTGACGGCAATACTTTTTTCGCCACTAGGTGCAATGTGAAGCTGAATAGGTAAGGTTTACTTGAAAAAAAATCCAGGGTGTGCTTAGGCTTAGATTTTTTTTAAATTAGGTCCAAAGTTTGGGTCGGACACCCTACCCCACCCTTACGGAAATGTTCATAAAAAATGTTTGACGGCAATACTTTTTTCGCCACTAGGTGCAATGTGAAGCTGAATAGGTAAGGTTTACTTGAAAAAAAATCCAGGTGTGCTTAGGCTTAGATTTTTTTTAAATTAGGTCCAAAGTTGGGGTCGGACACCCTACCCCACCCTTACGGAAATGTTAATAAAAAATGTTTGACGGCAATACTTTTTTCGCCACTAGGTGCAATGTGAAGCTGAATAGGTAAGGTTTACTTGAAAAAAAATCCAGGGTGTGCTTAGGCTTAGATTTTTTTTAAATTAGGTCCAAAGTTTGGGTCGGACACCCTACCCCACCCTTACGGAAATGTTCATAAAAAATGTTTGACGGCAATACTTTTTTCGCCACTAGGTGCAATGTGAAGCTGAATAGGTAAGGTTTACTTGAAAAAAAATCCAGGTGTGCTTAGGCTTAGATTTTTTTTAAATTAGGTCCAAAGTTGGGGTCGGACACCCTACCCCACCCTTACGGAAATGTTAATAAAAAATGTTTGACGGCAATACTTTTTTCGCCACTAGGTGCAATGTGAAGCTGAATAGGTAAGGTTTACTTGAAAAAAAATCCAGGGTGTGCTTAGGCTTAGATTTTTTTTAAATTAGGTCCAAAGTTTGGGTCGGACACCCTACCCCACCCTTACGGAAATGTTCATAAAAAATGTTTGACGGCAATACTTTTTTCGCCACTAGGTGCAATGTGAAGCTGAATAGGTAAGGTTTACTTGAAAAAAAATCCAGGTGTGCTTAGGCTTAGATTTTTTTTAAATTAGGTCCAAAGTTGGGGTCGGACACCCTACCCCACCCTTACGGAAATGTTAATAAAAAATGTTTGACGGCAATACTTTTTTCGCCACTAGGTGCAATGTGAAGCTGAATAGGTAAGGTTTACTTGAAAAAAAATCCAGGGTGTGCTTAGGCTTAGATTTTTTTTAAATTAGGTCCAAAGTTTGGGTCGGACACCCTACCCCACCCTTACGGAAATGTTCATAAAAAATGTTTGACGGCAATACTTTTTTCGCCACTAGGTGCAATGTGAAGCTGAATAGGTAAGGTTTACTTGAAAAAAAATCCAGGTGTGCTTAGGCTTAGATTTTTTTTAAATTAGGTCCAAAGTTGGGGTCGGACACCCTACCCCACCCTTACGGAAATGTTAATAAAAAATGTTTGACGGCAATACTTTTTTCGCCACTAGGTGCAATGTGAAGCTGAATAGGTAAGGTTTACTTGAAAAAAAATCCAGGGTGTGCTTAGGCTTAGATTTTTTTTAAATTAGGTCCAAAGTTTGGGTCGGACACCCTACCCCACCCTTACGGAAATGTTCATAAAAAATGTTTGACGGCAATACTTTTTTCGCCACTAGGTGCAATGTGAAGCTGAATAGGTAAGGTTTACTTGAAAAAAAATCCAGGTGTGCTTAGGCTTAGATTTTTTTTAAATTAGGTCCAAAGTTGGGGTCGGACACCCTACCCCACCCTTACGGAAATGTTAATAAAAAATGTTTGACGGCAATACTTTTTTCGCCACTAGGTGCAATGTGAAGCTGAATAGGTAAGGTTTACTTGAAAAAAAATCCAGGGTGTGCTTAGGCTTAGATTTTTTTTAAATTAGGTCCAAAGTTTGGGTCGGACACCCTACCCCACCCTTACGGAAATGTTCATAAAAAATGTTTGACGGCAATACTTTTTTCGCCACTAGGTGCAATGTGAAGCTGAATAGGTAAGGTTTACTTGAAAAAAAATCCAGGTGTGCTTAGGCTTAGATTTTTTTTAAATTAGGTCCAAAGTTGGGGTCGGACACCCTACCCCACCCTTACGGAAATGTTAATAAAAAATGTTTGACGGCAATACTTTTTTCGCCACTAGGTGCAATGTGAAGCTGAATAGGTAAGGTTTACTTGAAAAAAAATCCAGGGTGTGCTTAGGCTTAGATTTTTTTTAAATTAGGTCCAAAGTTTGGGTCGGACACCCTACCCCACCCTTACGGAAATGTTCATAAAAAATGTTTGACGGCAATACTTTTTTCGCCACTAGGTGCAATGTGAAGCTGAATAGGTAAGGTTTACTTGAAAAAAAATCCAGGTGTGCTTAGGCTTAGATTTTTTTTAAATTAGGTCCAAAGTTGGGGTCGGACACCCTACCCCACCCTTACGGAAATGTTAATAAAAAATGTTTGACGGCAATACTTTTTTCGCCACTAGGTGCAATGTGAAGCTGAATAGGTAAGGTTTACTTGAAAAAAAATCCAGGGTGTGCTTAGGCTTAGATTTTTTTTAAATTAGGTCCAAAGTTTGGGTCGGACACCCTACCCCACCCTTACGGAAATGTTCATAAAAAATGTTTGACGGCAATACTTTTTTCGCCACTAGGTGCAATGTGAAGCTGAATAGGTAAGGTTTACTTGAAAAAAAATCCAGGTGTGCTTAGGCTTAGATTTTTTTTAAATTAGGTCCAAAGTTGGGGTCGGACACCCTACCCCACCCTTACGGAAATGTTAATAAAAAATGTTTGACGGCAATACTTTTTTCGCCACTAGGTGCAATGTGAAGCTGAATAGGTAAGGTTTACTTGAAAAAAAATCCAGGGTGTGCTTAGGCTTAGATTTTTTTTAAATTAGGTCCAAAGTTTGGGTCGGACACCCTACCCCACCCTTACGGAAATGTTCATAAAAAATGTTTGACGGCAATACTTTTTTCGCCACTAGGTGCAATGTGAAGCTGAATAGGTAAGGTTTACTTGAAAAAAAATCCAGGTGTGCTTAGGCTTAGATTTTTTTTAAATTAGGTCCAAAGTTGGGGTCGGACACCCTACCCCACCCTTACGGAAATGTTAATAAAAAATGTTTGACGGCAATACTTTTTTCGCCACTAGGTGCAATGTGAAGCTGAATAGGTAAGGTTTACTTGAAAAAAAATCCAGGGTGTGCTTAGGCTTAGATTTTTTTTAAATTAGGTCCAAAGTTTGGGTCGGACACCCTACCCCACCCTTACGGAAATGTTCATAAAAAATGTTTGACGGCAATACTTTTTTCGCCACTAGGTGCAATGTGAAGCTGAATAGGTAAGGTTTACTTGAAAAAAAATCCAGGTGTGCTTAGGCTTAGATTTTTTTTAAATTAGGTCCAAAGTTGGGGTCGGACACCCTACCCCACCCTTACGGAAATGTTAATAAAAAATGTTCGACCGCAATACTTATTTCTTTTTTTCTTTTATTTCAAAGATTATGAATAATTTCCCTGCCCACCATACTTTATGTAGAAAAAATAAACCTTTTGTCTATTCAAAAGTAAGCGATATCTACTGCTTCAGAATAAGAATGTTTCGTTAAAACAGATTTGTCTAATTAAAAAATGTTAATGCACGAGTGAAACTTTCTTTTCTTGTCATGCAGAACAATTATAACTTTTCAGGAACTATTTGACAGAATGCCGAGAATATGGAAAGCTGTTTGACACAATATCACAAAATTAATTTATGATTTCAATGTCAATTCTCTGTTACAAACATTTTTTAAAGCATTTCAATAATTTTTATTACATATTTACGATTCCATGTACACTGAAAACTGTTGACTATTAAAGTTAAAAGCGGGGAGCACGCTGTTTGGTATATTGACATCGATTACTATTGTCTCAAATTAATGAACAGGACTAGATATTTTTTAAATCATCAAATAGTTCTCCGACTGCTTTATTATATATAAAACACTGATCACACATTGGTTATATATATATTAATAAAAATAAATTGAGTACGTTTGAATCTTATGTAATTTTTTGGTTCATAGACATATCCGAAAACTGGCTGCTAGCGTATTGGTTGCTAGCGAGTGGCTGCTAGCTTGAGCCTGGTTTTTATTTGTGCTCTCTATTTTCAACCCTCGAATTAAGCTTTCGAATATAATTAAAATTAAAACCTTGCTTTCTAACCAATCTATTCATGTACCGGACCGGCAACTTTCTTTATTTAATACGAAAATCTACAGTGCCGTTATACACATGCATGTTGTTTGCTTGGTGTCTCCACCCGAAAAGAAAGAAATAGTCTAACTCCAAGATATTATATTCCTGCATCACGTGATTTGTACCATGTGGAGCTTACATTTGAATAAATACCGAATATGGAAAGTGAAACTACAATTCAAAACATAAAGTCGGAAGGCACAAATAAGAAAAAGAAAGGGTTTTTTTTTTGGCAAAAGGTGCAGGTAAATTCTCTCCGTGTTCAAAATATACATGAAATATTTGCCACTGCCCCTTTTCTGTTCTATGAATTCTAACCCTGAGTTTTCTATCTGTTACTCCATGCCAAGAAATCCTCGCTAAAAATTCCGGTCGACCCCCTACGGCAGTCATTAGTAGCTAAAGATTTGATTTCATTGAAGAAATTAATTTATGACCTTCATGTACGTGTCGCTTAGAACACAGCCATATACCAAATGGTCAATATTAATCATCCATGTAATTTGCTCTATGGGGTGTTTGCAGAATTTCAACGGAGGCAATTTCTTGGCATGCGTAGGATGCATATGAGTTCGTTTAAATATGTTAATGAGTATGGCGTGGTGTATATGTTTTGTAACATCATTCAAAGGTGGCCTGGTGATTTTTTTTATCCAATAAAAAACCAGTGGGAGTGTCGTTCAAGCCCGCTGCTTAGCGCGTGCACGAGAAACCCGATCCAGTTGGGAATACGGCACATCAGATATGACAAAAAGTTATTTTTCTGAATAATTGAGCGACTCAGGTTCCTCTAAGGGACATACCATTTGATTTTTTTGAGGCCTGTGAATTTTTAGAACAAATTATTCCGGCTCTGGTTTGTCATAAATATTTCTTTATAAAAAAAAATTTCCCCAACAAAATTGTATTGCAACAAAATTTAATTGCACATTTATGAAATACAAATATTCCGGCTCAGGTAAAAAAAAAATTCCCCAACAAAATTGTATTGCAACAAAATTTAATTGCACATTTATGAAATACAAATATTCCGGCTCAGGGAAATTTCGTTGAAATTATTAAGTCACGGTGACGGAAAGTAGAAATCCTATTTGTAAAACAAACGAAATCCTTGTCCTCGTGCATTTACTAAACTGTCAATCACATGTAGACGTAACAAAGTGGTGGAGTTTAAATCATGGTTTAACATAAAAAAATATCAGATTAAACCACAGTCCAAGCTCCGCCTATCTACATGAAGTTGCAAGGAAAAAGTACGTCATGATTCTTTTTAATGGAATAACATATCAATCTTTATATTAAACCATGGTTTTTCAAAAAACCGAACTATTAAGCAGATTTCACGTAAAAACTTCAAAGGAAAAATGCCGTATTATGTTACAATAAGTTTTTATCAAGTGTCTTTAACCTATCGTCGATTTTATTACGTATTAAAAGCAAACTAATTCGAAGTTTAACTATCAATAAGCTTTATTCGCGGCAGGGTTTGTCCTTGATTAGTTGATCAGCTTAAACAATACGAGGTTAACTAACCAACAAAGGAATACATATCTGCATTTTCTTTTGAAATAATTGAAGTTTTATTTAGTTTGTTCGTATTATGTGTCGTTGCAACGCTGTCTCATGATACCGGAAGAGTTGGCCGCTCACAAATCTTTTAAACCCTTGACATACTGTATGTACAAATTCAAAGCTAGGAACCTGTAGTAGGTTTCACAAAAAAAAACTTACGACTAAGAATGATCTTAAGTCATAAGATCACCCTTGTTTTTGGTGGGGTTCGTGCTGCTTTGTCTTTAGTTTTCTATGTTGTATCGTGTGTACTATTGTTTGTCTGTTTGTCTGTTTGATTGTTTTTTTTGTTTTTCTTTTTAGCCATTGCGTTGTCAGTTTATTTTCAATTTATGAGTTTGACTTTCCCTCTGGTATCTTTCGCCTCTCCTTCATGGACAATTTTTTGAAGAACCGACTCCTGTGTAATTCAGTGGTTGTTGCTAGTTGTCGCTTCTTGATGTCTGCTTAACTTTACGGGTTAGTTTTGATTATTTTTGATTGCCGTATTGTGGCTTATAGTTCCTTTGGTGATCTTAAGTCTACATGTGAATTGTTGTCTCGTTGGCAATCATCTCCATATTTTAACAATATGAACATAAGGAGATGTGATACATGTATGTGTGATAGTGATAATTTGTGTAAATTACATGTATCCATCTTCATTTGTAACTATTTGAAAAGGGAATTCTTCATAAATATGATACTTTTGAACTTTCATTGACAAAAACTGTTCGGTCATAAAATGTCATTATATTGTTAAACTACATGTATTCATTATTTTATCGAAATCATTTTATTTGCAATATTTGTCCGTCAAAGTAATTTCATTATGATGTAACGATTTTTTTTTTGTAAAGCTTTTTGTATTATAAGTAATAATTAAGTGTCAAGTATATTTTCACAAAGTCAGAAATTTGTTTCAAGATAATTCTTTTTGTAAATAATAGATAAAGTCACAGCTTTACATAGTTCTTAAAAGTTTTCTTACGTAAAAGAATAATTAATCCTTTAGCATGTTTAGTCATTTCAATTACGGCGCTATTTAGCCTAAATCTCAAACGACAGATTTTTTGTTATATTCTTTTGTTAATCCTTATCGTATTATTTCATTTTAGGCCAGATTTTTTTAATTATCTGTTTAACGAGATCCGCCGACTCCACATTTTCCGATTTCAGAATAAAAATAAAAGTAGTGCTTCCTACTTTTATTTTTATTTTTTCCGCCGACTGTTACAAAATCCTCAAAAAAAAAAAAAGTACGAGTACGGGTCTGCGACTTTTAATTTATCTCTTGTCGCATGGTCAAACAAAGTGGCGACTTCCGGGAAGGGACCGTTTTTTTACATTAAACTTGAAGTGCGATCACTAGAGAGAAGTTCGTGTTCACTCAAATGTGTTAAGTGTAATAGAGATGAGACAATCGGGGTCATGTTGTCCAAGGAGTTACCGGAAGATGTTGGCATCAACCGCATTATAACCAACGGGGCACATGTGGAACCTGACATGCCGGTCAACGTTTTGGAAGAGTTTGGGTTTGTATTTTTCCTTTGAAGAAATATCGTAATATGCATATTAAAATAGTATCAAGGATATCAATTAAAATCAATAATGCTTTTTGAATTTTGTGTATGGATGGGACCAAATCATTTGAAAAACCACTTTTTTGATTCACGTTCACCCCCTTTCACTTTCGCACCCTACAGTACACGTTTGCACCCTACACAGGGATATTTTGGGAAACTCAAGCTGGTAGCCCAGACCAAATTATTTCTAAATGATGTTTGTATTTTGAACTAAATTTTATCAAAATTTTAGTAACCCAGCTCAAAATCTAGAGGCCATAGGCGACTGGGCCCCTGCTAAGTATTATCCCTGCTACATGTTCGCACACAATTTTTTTATTGGTTTTGTGTTTGATAATTTGTGAATAAAGTCAGATTGACCAGTATTTTATTTCTGTGTTGAATAAATCATAAGGTCAAAAGTAAATAAACAGGTTTAATATATAGAATATTAAACGCCTTTTTAAAGGAATTTATTGGTGTATAAACTGGACCAATTTACTCAGGTTTATTACATTAAAGAAGGATTATATAATATGTTATTGAAGTATAAAACAAGTATTATAAATTTAATATATATGTGCTATGGTAATAAGAGTTGGACAAGTATAAATACAAAAAGAAAGGGTGAAACGCATACATATATACATATTAATAACACACACACAAACATTCAATGTAAACACACATGATTATAAGTGCAATAAAGCAAAGCACAAGAAGCATAGATTATAGTTCTGACATGCATAATATTTTATATTTATATTTCCTTCTTTCAGGCCAGACACAGGTGTTTGATAGCATCTGTATATATTGTGGTGACAATGAAGTAGTTGTGGATGACAATCATGAGATAAGTAGGCTGAAGAACGACAACGCTATCGTTAGACCTATATCTGCATCGTGCATGAACTCTGGACTGAAGTTCATAACAAGAAATGCCAAAAAGAAATAAAAATGAACAATGATTATGAATAAAATCCATCTCTTGATATTTTGTTAATTTTACATTTATAATAAGAAAAAATAATGTTGTATGATTGCCAATGTCACAACTCTCCATCCATGACTGTTTTGTTGTCTTAAGCAATTATTGTTATCGTATGGCCTTCAACATAGAACTTCAATGGCTCTCACCATATTAAAAGTAGGCTATAAAGGGCACCAAAGTTGACCAGTGTAAAACAATTCAGACTTTATTCATACAAACAGCCTGATTAATATATATAAAACAAATATCATATACAGTATAAACATTTATTAAACATACACTAAGAGGTTTCTGACTGGGTGACAGGTATATACATATATATAGTGTATACGCAGCCAAGTTGATATATTTGCCTGGTGCCATGGATCTATATTAGAGTAAATACATAACAAAAACATAGTTTTTTATGTTCAAATTAATAGAAGGGTTAATATACTGGTCTGTTTTCATTCCATTGTACTTGTATTTTGATAAGTTCTTAAAAAAAAAAAAGGGTCACTTAGATTGGTTTTATTTTTATTTTTAGTGTCGACTGGACCAATTTTGCACTTTTTTTTTTTTTATTTCGTCCCCTCGACCCTATTTTTTTACAAATTTTCTCGTTAAACAGATAATAAAAAAAAGTCTGGCCTTATCCTGCAATTGGGTTTTCTACTATACAGATACAACCCTACAGATATCGCTATGCTGTATCTGTATACTATACAGATATCGCTTTAAAGCTCCGCCCACTGTCGGACTGAGTATTGTATGAACCCGCGTGACCTCAGAATGTGTATTGCAATCGCATTCCAACGACGTATCAATTGTGAATTAACAATTTCTTTTATACGTTCTGTTTCTTTTCCAACATTTCTTTAGAGCAATAAGAATCACACCAATTTTCTGATAACATTTAAGAATTGAATGCTTCTTTTTATAACTTCATTGGGGTGTAAAAGCGTTGACCGAAGTACACTTTGTATGAAGCGCGGTCAACGCTTTTACAACCCTATTAAGTTACAAAAAGAAGCATTCAATACTTATAATTACATTTTTTTAGCCAGGCTCATGAAAACACGAATTTTATCAATTTTTTATTTAATTCACCTGTGCACTTTATTGTGGGACCTCGTGTTATCAAAAATGAAAAGTTTTATTAAGTAATGCAATTGCGTAAGGAATAACACGTGATGTGCAGTTAGTCAATCAGAATAACGTATTATAATGACACGTACATCTAATGTAATTATACACAAATGAACAGCAGTCTTTTCTACGATGACAACTATCGATATCAAAACTTGAATGTGTATGATTGTGTAACAAAACCAACCATGTCAATTTCAGCATGCATGTTTAGTGAATGTCGAGTCTGAAGCGTAGGACAACTCGTACACTCCTGTTTCAAATTGAACAATGTTTTGTTATTTGTTTTTACTGTTGAAATTAGTTGTTATGTTAAAATAGATAATTATTCACTTTTAGCGATTGTTGACCATTCGAGATTCTTTTTTTGCGAACCCGTCTTCAGCTGAATGTGTGATTACTGTACATCGTATTACTACACGGGCTTCAAGGGATTTCAAATAAAAAATAAATGCGAAACAAGTGTTTTTGTGTCTTTCAAAATACAAATTATATACAGAATTTATTGCAGGATAAAGACAATAACTGTTTAGTGTTTTTAAATATCAGCTGTATTTGTACTCGGCTCGAAATAGGTGTAATAGCTCGCTAAAAGCTCGCATACACCTTGTTTCCTAGCCTTGTACAAATACAGCTGATATTCAAAGACACTAAACAGTTATTGTCTATGTCATTCAGTAATCTCGTTTATATTATGAAATTGTCACCATGTAAATTCTAGATTTAAATATGTTTTCTGAAGTTCTAACTTCAGTGAGAGTCGGGCATTCGTACTGGCAACATCCGCTCTATTTGTAAAAGTATATCAATTTGTAACATTTTGTAAAACTACATGTATGTATTCCATCCTGAATCATTAAAAACTAAAAGGACTTGTGTCTAATTCTACAAGTGGAGTCAAAGCGAGTATTCTCAGTCAAGTGACTAGATCCTATAGTCATTATCTAATGTTGGCATCGCCAACATCTGCAACCGGTCGTGGGTTGCAGCTCGTTATCAACTTCAAATCAGTAGCTAGTCACCCGGTTACATTTGCTTGCCAGTAAGACAACTATCCGCCAAAGTTTAAATGAAGTGAATGTAGTCAAGTCTACTAAACAATAAACTCAACATAGATACCAGGACTAAATTTTGTAAATACGCCAGACGCGCGTTTCGTCTAAAAAAGACTCATCAGTGACGCTCGAATCCAAAAAAGTTAAAAACGCCAAATAAAGTACGAAGTTGAAGAGCATTGAGGACCAAAATTCCTAAAAGTTTTGCCAAATACAACTAAAGTAATCTATGCTTGAGGTAGAAAAGCCTTAGTATTTTAAAAATTACAAATTTTTGTAAACAGTTAATTGATAAATGTAACCATATCAATGATAATTCATGTCAGCACAAAAGTGCTGACTACTGGGCTGGTGATACCCTCGGGGAAATAAATCTCCACCAGCAGTGGCATCGACCCAGTACGACCTAACAAACTAGATTACCTATAAGTCTTCCATAATCTTATATTCAGTCAAGAAGGAAGTCATTTATGTTAATCAGGGATAAACATAAATGAAATTTCAAGGGTGGAGCTGATGAAATAAGTATTCGAATTGTTAAAAAAAATATACAAAATTATATATTTTTATGATCTTTGTCGGCAGTATCATATTAAGTTGTACACATACATTCGTGAGTATGGCCTGAATGGGAGAAAGCAAATTAAAACTTATTATGGTCTTTCAAAATTACTGTGATTAAAAACTATTTTTCAAACCTTTCTGAAATAATCTCAAAATTAAAGTTAGTGCTGATAAAATCAATAGTGAGGCTAAATATCTAAGGGTTGTGCAACAAATGCAAAGTCGGATGTCCTCTCTTAAATATGTAGGCTGTGGCGATCCCTGTTCATGTTTGTAAACAATATTTGTTGAGGCCTATATGATACGAACTTGCAAACCTAAATAAGTCATTCATAAAGTATATGAAATAGATGATGCATTCTATTAACTAGTATTGGAGAGAAAAAAATATATTATGATTCGTTTTATGTCGCATGTCAGTTCGATAATACTATAACGTACAATGTACGTATAACAATCAAGTAATGGCGACCCACGGTTAAAACGTACACATATAGTTATTAAAATTGAGAATGGAAATATCAAAGCGACAACAACCCGACCAAAGAGCAGACAACAGCCGAAGGCCACTAATGGGTCTTCAATGTAGCGAAAAATTACCTTTATTCGTTTGTATAAGTATAACACCATTAATAACAAAATACATCCTTTACACTAATCATTCTGTGTTCATTTTCAGATATATATGTAAAAGATCACAAGCCATGTGATTGTTCATTTGAGTTAGAAAACTGCGTTTTACCAAAGAACAGTGAACCGAACGACAATATAAAACATCGTCTGGAAAAGTCTGTGGCTACGGGTGTTTGTCCGCACATACTCTTGGAAGAAAACAAACCAGATATAAACGTTCTTGAAGTATCAGACGAGGAATTAGATGAACCATTCGATAATTATTCGCCAGATAGTATGGACAATACACCG
The DNA here is from genome assembly GCF_965363235.1 of Mytilus galloprovincialis. Classification (NCBI taxonomy): domain Eukaryota; kingdom Metazoa; phylum Mollusca; class Bivalvia; order Mytilida; family Mytilidae; genus Mytilus; species Mytilus galloprovincialis. The sequence goes on along the minus strand of NC_134846.1, from coordinate 40,839,501 downwards.
ACTTCAAACCGACAAGGCTTTGGCTATGGATTTTATTGGATACATCTTGCAGTAATATATTAAAGGACAAAAGTTATTCGAGATATGCTTCCGGTGCTAGCAGAATATGTTTTCCCGTCATTTGTATGGTATACACTGCAAAATGGATTTTCTCCCTTGTATCTTGCTCTTCTCTCAGAAGACGAAGAAATATCTTCACTACTTAGCAAATACAATCCAAAATTTCTACAAGATAAACTTCGGCAAAAATTCTTCCACATTAATCCCATACAGTGTAATACTGTTCCGATGATATTCAGAATAGCTAGTTTAGATAAAGTTGCAGCATTACAAACATTCATCAATATTGATCGTACAAAAAACCGCCAATTATTAAAAGCAGCACTCAAAGGAGCATTTTCTACTCATGCAACGTCATGTATTTTGTTTTTAATGGAGAAAGGAGTCAAACTTGATTCTGCCACTTTAAAGGCAGAGATAAACAGCGCTGTGTTTCGAGGTGATGCTGATACGCTAGACGTCTTGTTGAAGTATCATAAGTTCAAAGTCACGTCGCTTCAGGTGAAGTTAGCCGTGAAAAAAGGTATTACTAAGATTGCAACTTCTATGTCATTTTTTTATTTTTATAAGACATTATTACATGAGAAGATCTAAAAATATATAAAGTTTTAATGCAGTCCATTTTTATGCGACCGCAAAAATTGAAAATTTTTTGGTAGTATATTGGTATCACGTTGGCGTCGTCGTCGTCGTCGTCGTCCGAAGACATTTGGTTTTCGCACTCTAACTTAAGTAAAAGTAAATAGAAATCTATGAAATTTTGACACAAGGTTTATGACCATAAAAGGAAGGTTGGGATTGATTTTGGGTGTTTTGGTCCCAACAGTTTAGGAATTAGGGGCCAAAAAGCATTTTTCTTGGTTTTCGCACAATAACTTTAGTATAAGTAAACAGAAATCTATGAAACTTTAACTTAAGGTCTATGACCACAAACTGAAGGTTGAGATTGATTTTGGGAGTTTTTATCCCAACAGTTTAGGAATTAGGGGCCCTCAAACAGGTCCCAAATAAACATTTTTCTTGGTTTTTACACAATAACTTTAGTATACGTCAATAGAAATCTATGAAATTTTAACACAAGGTTTATGACCACAAAAGGAAAGTTTGGATTGATTTTGGGAGTTTTGGTCCCAACGAATTTGGGTCCAAAAGGGGCCAAAATTAAACTTAACTTGATTTTAACAAAAATTGAATTCTTGGGGTTCTTTGATATACTGAATCTAAACATGTACTTAGATTTTTGATTATTGGTCCAGTTTTCAAGTTCGTCCAAATCGGGGTCCAAAATTATTATATTAAGTATTGGGCAATAGCAAGAAATTTTCAATTGCACAGTATTCCGCAATAGCAAGAAATCTTCAATTGCACAGTATTGTGCAATAGCAAGAAGTTTTCAATTGCACAGTATTGTGCATTACAATATGTAGCAAGAAATCTTCAATTGCACAGTATTGTGCAATAGCAAGAAATCTTCAATTGCACAGTATTGCGCAATAGCAAGAAATATCCAATTGCACAATATTGCGCAATAGCAAGAAATTTTCAATTGCATAGTTTTGCGCAATAGTAAGAAATATTCAATTGCACAGTATTGTCCCATTTTCAAATTAGTCTACATTAAGGTCCCAAGGGTCAAAAATTAAACTTGATTTCAACAAATATTGAATATATGGGGTTCTTCAATATGCTGAATCTAACCATGTATTTAGATTTTTAATATTTGGGCCCGGTTAAAAATTGGTCCACATTGCCGGTCTGAAGGGTCTAAAATTGAACATTATTTAATTTCATCAAAAATTGAATTCTTTGGGTTCTATGATATGCTGAATCTAACCATCATGTATTTAGATTTTGGATATTGGACCATAATAGGAAAATGTCTGATTAAAAAATTTTTAAGTTTTTAAGTTTAAGTTCTTAGACCACATTCTTTCTGTGTCATAAACCTATGTTGTGTCAACTATTTAATCACAATCCAATATCAGAGCTGTATCAAGCTTAAATGTAGTGTCCATACTTGCCCCAACTGTTCAGGGTTTGACCTCTGCGGTCGTATAAAGCTGCTCTCTGCGGAATATCTTGTTCCACAGTGGCGGATCGGGGGGGGGGGGGGGGGTTCTGGGGGTTGAAACCCCCCTTTTTGGTCGATCAATGCATTTGAATGGGAGCATATAGTTGCACCCCCCCCCCTTACTCTGGGTTGGGAACCCCCCCCCCTTTTTGAAATGGCTGGATCCGCCACTGTTCCATGTTGTAATGTTGTCCGTCGTGGGTGCGTAGTAATCTTGCACGATACACACATAGGAGAAAAATTAGACGTAACTTTCTATTTCCAGATACATGTATCTAAAATATTTGACACTAAAGCCTGTGGATGACGAACACAACATTTTATAAATTAAAAAAATATCTTATTACTAAATAAAGGTATGAATTTATCTTCCTCAGCAAATTCCATAAAATCATTATTAAAAAGTGACACTACAGCGAACATATTTTGTCTTGAATCGTTAATATTGATGACATTTTGAAATCACATTATTCAAGTAAGGTCGACTATGCGGTCAGGATATGAATATATAAGTAGATGAATCATTTATATGATAACTATCCAGTAAGATTGATTTGAGCTATTACATATTATGATAAAATTATGACGGGAATTAAAAAAAAACAGTTTCTTTGCTTAGTAGTTGATTTACATGTATGTGACTTTGTTTTCAAATCAAGCCCTTACATCTGTTTTAAAAGAGATACAAGAAACACTTGACGTCGTGGGTGCGTAGTAATCTTGCACGATACACACATTGGAGAAAAATTAGACGTAACTTTCTATTTCCAGATACATGTATCTAAAATATTTGACACTAAAGCCTGTAGATGACGAACACAACATTTTATAAATTAAAAAAATTATTTTATTACTAAATAAAAGTATGAATTTATCTTCATCAGCAAATTCCATAAAATCATTATTAAAGAGTGACACTACAGCGAACAGATTTTGTCTTGAATCGTTAATATTGATGACATTTTGAAATCACATTATTCAAGCAAGGTCGACTATGCGGTCAGGATATGAATATATAAGTAGATGAATCATTTATATGATAACTATCCAGTAAGATTGATTTAAGCTATAATTACATATTATGATAAAATTATGAAAGGAATTAAAAAAAAAAAACCAGTTTCTTCGCTTAGTAGTTGATTTACATGTATGTGACTTTGTTTTCAAATCAAGCCCTTTTATCTGTTTTAAAAGAGATACAAGGAAAACTTGACGTCATAATCATAATGACAAAAAAAAAGCTAGTTGTCGTGGGTATTTATATTAATAACAAATTAATTTAAAATTCAGATTTATTTTCATTATATACGTCATGTGTTTTTGATGAGCACTTACTATTAAATTGCCCTTTTATTTGCAGTTAAAATCTTCTTTCATTTACAGTTTTCATATTGTTAGTAAAATATCTATATTTACCTTATTTTTTAGGTAAAATTGATGTAATCAAAACTATACTCGATTACTTACCGCGACTTCATCCAAATTACAGGGATTACAAAGAATATTCTGAATGTATTATAGACGCAGTACTGAATAACTCCAGTCCAATATTACAGTTACTTCTAAAGAAAAACTTTGATGTGAATGCATGTTTAAAAAACATGAGTGCTTTAAAATGGGCTGAGATCTTCGAATATAAAGACATAGAATATCTGCTTACTGAATCTGGTGCCAACAGCTTTCTAGAAGATCAGTCGGAAGCCATTAGCGTTTTTAATTCAGTTTTAAATATTAATCAGCGTAATGATCACATGATCCGACGATTACTAGAAATTGGACGTGACGTGAATGACGCGAGTGATGGAACACCTCCTTTTTACACAACAATGCGCCTGCGTCGGTACGATTTAATGCACGAAATCTTGTTATGCGGTGCCGACCCTTATTTGCAACCAGAAACCTGGAAGTATTTTTTGATAAGACAGGAGACTGCAGAAAATTGGAAGTTAATGTTACATGTATTTGTTAGAGCGAACGCTAATTTAAGTATTGACACTAAAATAACTCTTATTCAGTATATCTGCGATCGGGGCGCTAGCCACTTGTTCAGAAATGATGACCTAATTCTCATTATAGTATTGAGCGCTCATACCATAACCGAAAACGATAAGATACTATTGAGGGAATATCGACATAAATGGAGCGATAATTTAAAGTCTAAAATAGACGAATACTTTCAAAAACCTTTATCACTGCAAATAATGTGTAGAAATTCGATTAGGAAACAATTCGGACAGAATCTTCATAGATTTATACAAATAAATAGAGATAATCTACCTACAAAATTTGTAAGCTTTTTGGAATGCAGTGATGTGCTGGAACTATTTTTTACAGACCATGACAGAAAAAAATTTGATACCCAGTGAACGTTTAATTAAAAATAAAGGCGTTGGATGTTAAATTGTATATAGTAAAGTGTTTCTATCTTGAATCCGGATCAATACAGTTTTCTCTGCAATTCTATAATGACATATAATTTATTGCCCTGGTTTTGTTTTACTTTTTCAGGTCGAAAATTATAAAGTCATATGATATAAAAAGAAGATGTGGTATGATTGCCAATGAGACAACTGTCCACAAAAGACCAAAATGACACAGACATTAACAACTTAAGGTCACTGTGCGGCCTTCAAACCAGTTTCTGGTGATTATAAGGTCAAAGAATGTGTTATACCAATGCATGCATATATATATATATACTGAACCAACTTGAAGTCCTCTGTACATTTATTACGAACAAATAACCTTAAACCGACAAAAAATATCCATTCGGTGATCGATCATAATTACTCAGCAGCTTTAAGCTGTGGTCACACCTTACCGGATAGCTCGAACGGACGCCAACGTATATACGCTAAATACATTGGATTGTTAAATGATTACTGATTGATATTTTAGTCTTCCACACATGCTTTCTGTTAGTAGTTGCTATTTCCTTTGAAATAGCTTCTTGTTACTGCAAGCACTCTCAGATCTGTACTTAGTGTCTTTTCGTGGTCTTTTGGGGGTTTTGCTTAGACGGATCTTTTTTATCGAGCTGACGAGTTTTAAAAGTCCTTTACAACATTTTTTGTATTATGGTTTTTGGATAATATATATTGTCACACCGTTAAATCCGGTTATCATGGTTATGGGGCCGGGGCGACAAGGGGAATGGGGTCGTCGTCGATGATCTGGTTTGAAATGTTTCATATTCTGTCATACCAGGGTCTTTGAAAGCTCAATTTTACGGTTTATGTTGAATCATTGTTATTATAGTTCTTTGAGTACTTATACATACTTTGCTATCTGGTGTATACATATCTGTCTCAATTGCAAACATTTGTCAATGACATCGCCTTAACTTTATATAGAGTGTGTAGGTAGTGTAATCTACTATACATGTTATAAGCACCATAAGACTAGTTATTAAGCCAGTACACACATAATTTCGCATATACCAGCTGGGTAGTTTATATTTAATGATTGTCAAAATCAAGGCAAATTGAATGCGATTGTGGGAAACCGAGTAAAACGAGACGAAATTGTGGTGGCCGGCTTCTCAATCATACTGGAATGCTAAACCATCCAATAAAAAATATGTGATTTTAGTGGAAATGTCTTAGAATCAACGTACACCAAGCATGAGCAAAGCACTACAGGATTAACAAGTTTTTATACAGTATATGGTAAAACAAGAAAATATAGGAAAACTACGTGTGAATAAATTGTGTATGCAACTTTTGTTTAGAGAGGTTGATGTAAACATATATTGCGCATAATCTAATATAATACAATCCTTTCCTCAATGGTTGACATCTAATTTAAATAAAAGCCCAAACTTAATTTTGAAAGTCTAATGAAGGAAGATTGTCGGTGTTTAACTCATGTAATTGACGTATATATATAAATATCCAATATATATTTTTGCAATTTTTTCTCGAACTTTAAACTCCCTCAGGCAAAGTTGGCTTTAGATGAATTTGGCTATTTGTTTTGGGTATTTTTGATATAAAGCTCTTCAACGATTTTCGGTACTTATACATCTTCGGATTTCAAATGTTTGGCTTTGAGCGTTCCTGATGAAGGTAAATCCAGAAAAGCGCTTCGGACGCAATAAATTATAAAACGTGTTGTTTTCCATTTTTTAACTTTATAGACTCGGAATGATTCAGAGCTTGACATATTGTATAGATACATGTACCTGTTTACTGTTAAAGACAGTTATTTTGCCTCAGTATGCAAGTTTCTATGGTTTGTTCCGTTGTGTTGCTGTCTAATCCTGCACCTGTTATATTTTTGTTCCTTTGTTTAAACAATAAGGACGATGTGTATAACCATTGCAGCCGAATGTATTAAAGAAATGAAGTTCCATGTGTATTAAAGGAACAATTTTAAAGCCAAATATAAGGAATCGGAGCTTCATAGATATCGGAAGATGGGATAAGAGTGCCAATGAGATTAGAACTCTCCATCCAAGTCACAATTTGCAAAACCATTCTATATAAAAATAATAAAAAGAGAAACGACGAACACTGAGCATCAGGTTCCGGACTTAAGACAGGTGCAAACAAATGCAGCGGGTTTAAACGTCTTTTATATGTTTATACATGACTTGTATATAATGTATACAGATATAAGAAGATGTGGTATTAGTGCCAATGAGACAACTCTCCATCCAAGTATATAATGTATGCATGAAGGAGATATATTCCTTATCATAAAATATAAAGATTCAATTAGATATATCAAGTTTATTATTGATACATATAGCATACATGATTTTCAACTAATGAGGTTCTAACGATATAATATAAAAGAAGAGACATAAGATATTACTCATGTCAATGATTTCGACACTGCTCGTTTTGTTTTCAATACACGAGTTGTAGTCATATTAGCGACAGTAATAAAAAATCCTTGCAATCCACACAATATGGTGAAAACATAATCCAACCATTCAGATTCCGAAATTGCAGCCACAATACCAGTTACCCAAAAAACTCCCGACAAGACCACAATTCTTAGGTAAATTTGAGCATCTTCATAGATATTTAGCTTCCGAAAGTGTCTCATCCCCATGCGTACCCTACAAATCTAAGTTACAATTTGAACCATACAGATACAATCAACTGCAACACCAAAAACTACAGGTCCAGAAAAGAAAATTATATTTGCAGGATACTTATTAGGAAAGCATACTGATCCACCATACCCAAGAGACCAATATTCTGGACCAAACTGATCTACAACGATCCCTGGTATAACGATTAACAACGGGATAAGGAGTCCTACAAAAGTTACCATACGACGCTTATTCACAACGTCTTCATGTTTGATTGAATTCCGAGATTTTAGTTGTGAAATAGTATACACGATGTGTTCGATAGCTATTGTCATATACGAGAAAACAGTTAACCATAAATAGTGAAGAATTATACCAGCAATATAGCAAACTCTAGAAATCCTGGATGCACCAATACCAAACATGAACACAATATTGGCCAATAACAAAGACGTAGACAAATTTTCCATATTTGAACCAGGAACACTGCAATGAAATTTATGTTTCCTGTTAAAACTGATAACGATTGCTAACGAAATAACAGATAAAGAGAAACAGACATAGGTGATTGATGCTAAATTGCTAGTACTCTCTAACACTTGTATTCTGTCACATAGATTTTTCTCGGAATCGATATACATTCCTCCATCTTGGAAACTGTTTACAAAGACCTTGTGATAAATGCAAAACATAAGATTCATGACAGGAGTATGAATATTGTTAAATTGCAATAACCTTGAGAAAATTCCTCTTTAGCTCTAAAGTGTAGACGCTTATGAAATATTACGTCGAAACGAGTTACTAGGTCATTTTCTATGCCTGAAATATTATTTCGTTTTTTAACCACAGCGACGTTCTCTGTGCTGTTGTCTTTTATAACAATATCCAGTTCTTGTTCATTGAAGGATTTGTCGATTTCATGTATTTCGTTACTAAATAACTTTTTCGTGACAAGTAGAGATGCAGTTACTCTCACTATCATTTGACTTTCGCTAGCTTCCAGAATAATCTTCGATGAACACTTTGTAAAATTTGTAACCACAAATGTCCATAAAGACACAAGTCCTATTCCAACAAGTTCGCTCTTTGATTGATTCTTAGGTGATACTACATAATATTCCAGGTTTATTACATAATTGTCATATGTTTCCAAATGAGCACACGAGTTACTTCTTTCGATCTACAAAGAGAAATTAAAAAAATGATTGCTTTGTATAGTGTTTCATACGGAAGCGCATTAGCGCCTAACCTTTTGTTTTTAATATTTCTTCCTATCTTTGCGTTAAACGCAAATTTTTTGCGTTACAACGCAAACCTTTGCGAAATGACAAACCTTTGCGTAATAATGTAAACATTTGTTTTATTTTATTTCTTTTTAAGAATCAAATAAAACAGCATTTATTAATGGAGAAGGCTGTAGATATTAAAATTTATCACCTTTGTACTTCTTGAAAAGTAAAATGCTTGAATAATTAGAACATACAAAAAATGTAGTTATCATTGACTATTAAATAATGAGCAGAATGATTTAAGAAGATGAAGTATGAGTGCCAATAAGAAAACTCTCGATCTAGGTTACTATTCTTAAAAGTAAACCATCATAGGCCTAAGTACGGTCTCAACACGGAGCATTGGCTCACACCGAACAGCAAACTATAAAGACCCCAAAAACGATATCCATGTTATTACTAGTGTTTATATTACAAAGAAAATTGAGAAAATTGAGGTTATACCGAAGAAAAAAATCAACCCGGCTAATATAGCTATAGCTGAATATATAAATATACTTCCAATGTAAGCTCATGTTTGAGAACTGTGTAAAGTTGGTTAGATTCAATTAAGCTACCCTTTGGCAATACATGTATAGAATGAAGATGTTTTATTAATAAAATTATGTTCTCTCCATTCAAATTGCTACCAAAGCATCTTAAAAATACTTCACTATATTGAAATTAAAATTCAATGACTTTCTATCAAAGAAAATTATCATATTCTAAGATTTAAAAAAAAGATTTCTTGCATCAAAATTTAAAAAAAAAATGTTTCCGTATTAATAATTCATTTTAAAGCAGAAAGATTGTTTGGTCTATCTGACTTTGAAGTTTCACAAATGTATGACATTATTTTCGATCTTCCAATTGAAATATGCTTAATACTATACTATATCAATTTCCTTGTTAAATTATATACTTTTCTGATGCACAAATCAGTCTTAATTTATGTATAATTGCACTACAAGTATTCCATTATTCCTATGCATATGTATTCTAATTATTGTTCTTGTATGTATGGAGGAGGAAAAAAAACTTTTTATACGAATAGCTTGGCAGTATTGGTACTTCAACACTTGCGCGACGAGTTGAAGCCGGGTAGAGAAAATTAAATGTATTACTACGCATTTCTCGTTGCTCAAACTGCAATTTGAGATTCGATTTATTTATATTTGTCCGTTGCAATGCATATTGATTGATTGATGTTTGAAGATACCTTTATAGTTGCATAGATTCACATCAGTTGGAATCTAGTTAACATTATCACAATTACAGTCATAATTATTGCATCTCCGAATTGCATATGCTAAAAAAAAAAACGGCAATGCTATGATACAAGTTAGCATACAATAAACTGCCAAATATATTTTAAAAACAGTCTCAAAGGATGATAGTTACATATGTATGATATTTACCTCTTCAGACCATTTTTGACATGTGATATCCCCCTCCTTCTCTAACTTGGTTTCTTTGAATGAGAATATAACAGATAAGGTGTTAATATCCACCACTTGCCACAACAATCTCATAAAACGTGCAAAACAATCGAAACCATTCTGTTTGTCGTAGTCAGACATACAGAACTCATTTCTATACACACGCAAATCTCTTCCTTCCATTACTACTGTTGGATTTATATACCTCTGACAGTGGGTTTGACTGTTGTCTATTAAGTTAAGTACACATATTCTAAGATTAAGACTTGGAGGTAGTACCAGTTTGTAATCAGCGTTCATGAAGATATAACTAAGTTTTGACTTTTTGGTTTGATTTTGAAAATATTCATACTCGTCAGAAGTCATTTTTATATTGTAAAACTCAACTCCAAAAGGAATGTATTCTTTTACATCGTAACAGAGCGCACAGTATTTGTTCTTAAACATAATGTCGTTGCCAAAAGCAACTGGCGGACCACTTTCTACTAAGTTGCCGCTCATACATTTTTCGTCAACAGTTTTATTGCCATATCCCAAAGGACACCTTGATATGGCCTGGAAACCTCTATAAGCCGTTTTTTCAGTATCCAAATTGATACACTCATAGACGTGTTGATCATTTGTAATTGTAAAATTATGCTGAAGGCAGCAATCGTTGTAATTTTCACAGTCCCTATCGCAGTTGCAGTACCAATCGGAATAACTGAAAGTCGCCGGTGGATGACATGCACCTACTGAAAAACAAAAATCATCATTAATGTCCGGATAATTAGTTGTTTCTACTCCTGATTGGGTTGTTACATCTGTTGATTTTATTTTACTGATACGCATTTGCTCTTTGGTTCCTGTTTGTCTCGACTCTTCTGTTCTGGTAACTTGTATCTTGGTACCACTTGCTGTTGTTTCATATCTCCAGCGCTTACTTACTAGTGCTTGTCCTTGCAGCGAAAAAGGTAAACACAAACAAACAATTATCTCCAGCAGAATGTTTGCTACCTTCATTTTCTAGATATTTTCTTATAATGCGATGTTCCCGTCTCGTGGCCTTATTTTATCTCGTATTTAGATATACATTGACAACAGTAGTAGGAATAAGAAACGTTTATTCAGAATTAATCAAAAACGATCTTTTGTCTAAAGTGAGAATCAATGGTAGCTTAATCACCATTATTTTTAATATCTCTTAATTCTCTCATTAATTAAAACAGTATTTTATAGCTAACCATACGATATCCTTGACCGCAGTAGTATGAAAACAGCGATATTTATTCAGAATTAATCATAAACAATCTTTTGTCTAAAGAGTAGACATCAATGGTAGCTTAATCATCATTATTTTTAATAACTCTTAATCCTTCCACCAATTAAAACAGTATTTTATAGCTGACCATACGATATCCTTGGCCGTATCAGTAGGAAAACAGAAACATTTCTTTATTAACATACTATATAGGAAAATATCATTTCTATCGATCATCGCGTTAGGAAGTCGTCAAGAACACAGGATTATTTTACTTAGGGGGTTCACTCTATACACGCAAATTTTTGTTAATCTTCACTTCAAGGTTTATCGAGCAAATTTGAGCAAATTTTATTAAATAATGCTTTTTACATTTTTTTTTTACTTTACTACGGGCTCATGAGGATCTTAAATCTGATCTTATTGCTGTGTCCACAATTATTATTCTACGTATTTCACCTGTATCGGTTTGGACAATTCCATGGACTATTCCATACACCATTATGCTTAAGGGGTTTTCATATGTCATGTCAAGATAATGTATGCTATTTACCGTTGTCTGCGACAAATATTTTTTTTCTGATAAAGTCACTTTTCTTAAAACCAATAAAATATAGTTAACATATATATATATATATATATTATCTAACTGTGTTCATTGACCAGGATGTTAATGACAACACACACCTAAAATTCGTTTTGGTCTATCCGTCATTGCTAGGATTTAACAAATGGACATTTCCGCGGGAAATCTTCTGTTGAGACGTAATAATGTACGTAAATTTGGAATAATGCCTATTTAATGTGAAAATATATTGTTCTATGCGTTTGTATTTTTCATGAATTCTAAGGATTGAATGTGATTACATTTGTACACATTTAGTCTCCTCTCTATGTAGTCTAATATAATCAAAACTGAAGCCGTGGCATAGCAAAAAACTTTTGAATAGACTTTTATCAGCTGTTTATAGACATATCTATATTTATTTCATCTAAACTGACATTATCGGCGGAAACCGTGTATTCGCGAATTCTATATTAGGCTGTTAGGGGTTGTTTACATTGTGGACGATTCCATATAACATATCGTAATTTAGGAGTTGTTTACATTTTGAGTCGTATACATGATAAACGTATGTTTGTATGTGTTTGTTGAAGAAAGCAGCTCTATTTCATGATACTTTATTATACAGAAACATGTCACACAGTTTATTTACACTTTGGTGTGTCTAAATGACCTACATTATAGCCATAAAAATGGTATATCCCCATTGCAATTTACTCATGGCATTTAGTGTGAATTAATGAAATACCATACTGCCATATCGAATTTACGAACTATTAAATATATACATGATACTGCGATACATCTACAGCATTGGCGGATCCAGGGGAGGGTTCCGGGCGTTTGGAACCCCCCTTTTATTGGACGATCAATGCATCTTGAATGGGGACATATTGTTAGAACCCCCCTTTGTCCTGGGTTGGGACCCCCTCCTTTTTAAATGGCTGGATGTCCCTGTATAGTATTTTATTTTACAAAACCAATAGTTATAGTCCCAGGAGTTGGAATCCTAGCAATGACGGTGTAAAAATATGCCAAACTCAATTGCAACTATCACAGTAGAATCGAGAAATAGGGAGGTACATCCCCAACTCCATCCGGATTGTAAGGTCCTTCAAGTCGTTCTACGTTGACGAATTTCATTCCTATTCATATTGATAAATGACGTGAGTATATGTCAATGAGGACCGAACGACAAAGAAAACAAAACGACATATACAGACGGCAACAATCAGTCTTCAATAATGGACAAAATAAAGAAATAAAGCCAACTGTTTTGAGAGTATTATAATTTGGACTCAGATATTTTTCAACAAATTTATAGTTTTAAACATGCAGTGAAAATTAACATATATATACAAAATAAATTGGCATTATGTTTTTATTGTCGAGCCTTCGACTTTAGTCGAAAAAGCGAGACTAAGCGATCCTACATTCCGTCGTCGTCGGCGTCGTCGTCGTCGGCGGCGGCGTCCACAAATATTCACTCTGTTGTTAAAGTTTTTGAAATTTTAATAACTTTCTTAAACTATACTGAATTTCTACCAAACTTGGACAGAAGCTTGTTTATGATCATAAGAAAGTATCCAGATGTAAATTTTGTAAAAATAAAATTCCATTTTTTCCGTATTTTACTTATAAATGGACTTAGTTTTTCTGCGAGGAAACATTACATTCACTCTGTGGTTAAAGTTGTTAAAATTTTAATAACTTTCATAAAATATCCTTGATTTGTACCAAACTTGGACAGAAGCTTGTTTATGATCTGAAGATAGTATCAAGATTGTAAAAATAAATTTCCACTTTTCCGTATTTTACTTATAAATGGACTTAGTTTTTTTGCCAGAAACAATTTTTATAATGTTCTTAAACTATCCTGGATTTCTACCAAACTTAGACAAAAGCTTGTTTCTGATCATAAGATATTATTCAGAAGTAAATTTTGTGAAAAAAAAATCACTTTTTCCGTATTTTACTTATAAATGGATTTAGTTTTTCTTCCAGTTAACATTACATACAGTCTGCAGTTAAAGTTTATAAAACATTTATTAGATTCATAAACTATCCTGGATTTTTTTTACCAAACTTGGAAGCTTCTTTCAATCAAAAGACAGTATCGAGAGGAAAATTTTTATTGATGTTGTTCCTCATTTTTGTTGAGTCTGCGATTAACAGCAAAAGTGGGCGAGACACTGGGTTCCGTGGAACCCTTACGAATTTTGTTGTTATATCATGTACAATAATCAAGACATCAACCCCAGCCAACCTGGATGTAATTGAAGGACATCTAGAGGTCAATATACAGTCATAAACAAAAGAAAAAATAAGGAAATATATAGCAGATTTTTTAGAAGAATTATTATGAAATTTATTAGAAATATTTAGAATATATCGTTTAAAATTTAGGTTCCACCAATCTTTTTAGAAAACTGGCGATTTCGTTACGACTTGTCTATCAGAGAGATATTTCATCGGTTGAGATATGGAATCTTTATTATTTTATCATGAAGTCAAATTTGAACATCGACTTGAGAAATATTAATGAAGGTGGAATAAAGCCCGAATGTCAGTTTTAGTCTTATATATGTATGTCAATTTTATAGTGGAAGATATTAGCAAGCAAGATCAAGGGAATTGTGCAAATGATGATACAAGCATGAACATTAGCATCATTATTGTATACATTTTAAGAAAAAAACTGCTTGCCATAAGAAAATTTCATTTTTTCAAGATGGCCACCACCTTTTCTAAAATGGCTGATTTTTTCCCAGATTGAAATACTTATTTTCCTTGAAAACGTTTTCTTTGACCTTCTCTAAGTAAGAAATATAACCAGGTTTGGTGGATACCTTCTTAATATGTGACGTTTATACCAGAAATAAATATTTGAAATGTTCTTGGTTTGCGCATGCGTGAAAATGTTAACTAAATTTGAATTATTTATTACATGCTTAGAGAATTTGAATTTTCAATGATGTTATAAATTTGTTTGATGACATTTTTTAAGGTTATGATACACATGCGTTTACCAATTTCGCGCATGCGCAAACTATTTTATTAATAAAGAACGAATTACACGCACTGCAAGGGCACAATGATGATTGATTGATTGTTAATTGCTTAACGTCCAGTGGCAAATATTTCATGCATATTCAGGACGATACAATGATGAAAATCGTAGTTTAACTAACGGATGAGGATTTGAATTTCTTAAACATATCTTGTAACTAATCAAAAACAATCTTTTGTTTAAAGTGGACATCTATGGTAGCTTAATCATCATTATTTTTAATATTTGTTTTGGGGCCAGCTAAAGGACACCTCCAGTTGCGGGAATTTCTCGCTGCATTGAAGACCTGTTGGTGACCTTCTGCTGTTGTCTGTTCTTTGGTCAGGTTGTTGTTTCCCCATTCCCCATTCTCAATTTTATAAAGTATTATAATTATTCCATGTAATGTATTACTAATCTATTTGGTATTTATATATAACTAGGCTTTTATTCTCATAATACATAATTTAACACAAATATAAACATAGTTTTCATATCCCTCAGTCAAAGTTTATCTAACATGTATTTTGATATTTTTAAGGTTCTTTTTTTTGTAATTGGCTCTTTATCTGCTCCGATTATTGTATATCCTAGTCTTTAAATGTTGCCCTTCAGCGTACCCGATGACAGAAAATCCTGAAACTCGCTTCGGACACATGATATTTATCAAATGTCTTTTATATTTTTTTTTTATAAGATAATATTCTGTTTCCCCAGATAGTCATGATGGTTTTAACCGATCGTGAAAAATACAATATTGATTTTAAAGAAATAAATGATAAACCCTTTTGATGGAGAAAATGTTTACGTTGGGAAAGATATCTTCGTACAATCACTAAAGTTTATTAATAATGTTGTTTCAGAAAAATTGTACCACCTAGTTATAGATATAATTTAGAATAAGACTATATGTTAAAAAAGAGGGACGAAAGATACCAAAGGGACAGTCAAACTCATAAATCCAAAACAACTGACAACGCCATGGCTAAAAACGAAAAAGACAAACAAACAACAGCACACACGACACAACATAGAAAACCAAAGAATAAACAACACGAACCCCACCAAAAAACTAGGGGTGATGTCAGGTGCTCCGGAAAAGTAAGCAGATCCTGCTCCACATGTGGCACCCGTCGTGTTGCTTATGTGATAACAAATCCGGTAAATAGTCTAATTCGATAGGTCACATTCATGAAAGGGAAGGGGATTGTAGATACGACGTAAGGAACATGTCCGATATCATTTGTGAAACGGTTATTCCATAACGGTCAACCAACTCGTGTTGGCGTCCGTAAAATTTACGACGGGAAGATTTCAATGGAACTCTTGATTTAATAGCTTCCTTGTGAGCAGCAATACCCCCCTCCCAACGAAAAAAAAAAAAAAAACAAAAAACAAACAAAAAAACAAACAACAAAACAAACAAACAAACAGAAAACAAATAAACAAAAAAACAAAAAACAAAAAGAGTTAAAAAGAGTTGGACAATAACCAAGTTGAATGCAAATAAACCTTACATTAAGTCTTTCTTGATTGTTAACCTTTTTGTATACTATGTCTTTTTTTAAAATCAGAACATCTTGAATAACTATGCAGAGCCACCTTTACTCAACAGCTTAATATACGTAAGCATGAAAATCAACTCGGATGTTACTATATTCTCATGACAGGAGCCGCAAACTCTGTGATTTTCATTGATCGATATGTATCATATTTGTTTTCTTTTTATTGCTGTCTACATGTACATATATCAGTAAGTTTTGCATTTAATTCTTTAAATTTTGTCATGGTGCTACCTTTTTGGCTTAGCATAACTAAATCGTTAAGCGTGTTTGCTTTTACACCACGGTTTCGTGGCAGAGGAGGTGTTTCGTGGAATTGCCATGTGTAGATATAAACAACAAGTCACTTGAGGCGACAAAACGCCTATGTCGGCCATTGTTTGAATGAAATTTGACTTTTTTCATGGTAAGGCAATCAAGATGAACGCTTAGTTGCATGATGTATAAACCCATCCCATTCTGTACAGTCATGTATATGAATGATCCAAGTCAGGATAATGTAATTCAGTGGTTGTTGTTGGCTGCAATCTGAAATATTTGTTTTTCATGTATGATATATCTTTAATCAGGCAATGACTAAGGTTGCATTCTTTCTAACACAAACGATGCAAACGGCTAAGCGCGCACATGTTTTGATCATTTTTTTAAAAATACGTTTGCAAAGTTTACATTAACTTTGACAAACTATGCACACGCTAAAAATGCGTCTGCAGTTTGTCGTTTGTTTGTACAAACGCTATATTTGTTTCTAAATTCAACCTGATTAAACGATGTATTTGTTTCTACGTTTGTCAAAAGTCTGTTTACCAACAACATGTGCATGCATTATTGAAAGTTCAAACAGGGTCAGTAAAGACTTATTTAGGGATGTATTTGTTTCTACTTTTGTAGTGTTAAGAAAATAACAACAAACGCGACACAACGTTTACAAAATTCTGGTTAGAAAGAAATACACTCTTTATATCTTTCAAAATTTTTACATTTTGTTAGCAGTTTTGTAAGTTGTTGAAACTCCTATTATACACTGTTTCTAAACCACACCGGCAAAAATTGTTCGGACTCGATGGTATCTAACATCCGGCACAATGACGGAACATCAATAAACAGAAGTCTTTTAGAAAGGAAGTTTTCTCCTTATTTTTTATTTCTTTTATGTTATCGATGAATATATATACATATACAACTATTTTTTATTGTGAGATGCAATATTTTCTACAACCGTTCTATATTAACGGAGAAATAAGTAAAAATGCACGCCAAAATGACGAATTGAGTGAACCTTGCTTCGAAATTGTTTAATTTTTCGTTAAACTAATCACATTATACCGAAAGAAAAGTACGGGGAGATAGATACTGACACGGAGATTGCAAAACTAGTTATTATGAGCATCTCAATACTTGTATTTCTGTGTATGGAACGAAAGAAATGGGTCATGTCAAATTAAAATACACCGGTTTTGTCAATATTGTTTACTTCACAATCACCCGGTTTAGTCCATATATATCACCCGTTTAAAAAAAAAATCAAAACCAACAATTTATGAAAATCAACGTTTACACGAATCCGAACATTGTCATTCGAAAGAATTTGAATATATATTTATTGTAAAGTAAACCTTGCGTGTTTAATTTTATTTTAAACGAGCACTTTTGGACATAGGTAAATATGGTAAAAAGTAAAATCACAAACTGAACTTAGAGGAAAATCAATTCGGAAAGTCCATAATCACATGGCAAAATCAAATAACAAAACGCATCAAAAACGAATGGACACGAACTGTACACATTTTCCTAATGAAAGGCGTATCCCTTATTTCACTTAACTTCAAAGTAATATTAAATGAAATATAAATACTCAAACCCAAATACGGATATCCAATTATTTTATAACATTATGATATTTTTTATATAGGTTTTGAGATACATCGCAATATCTGACACCCCCTTTCAGTTTTACAAATAAAACTCAATAACCCTTTAAACAAAATTTAAAACAACATCAAAAAGTATGCAGAAGTTAAGATTTATATAACTAAGAAGTGTGTAAAGTTTGATCAGTCGGAAACCAGGTTGAAATAGAACAAAAGAATCGAAGCTCTTTGTTAGAGAAGGCGATAAATGTTTACTGTATTGTTTACTATAGTGACAAAATTTTTAAAAGTTTTGCAATTTTCTTCTCAATTACGAGGTGTTTTATTTTAAAAACACCATTTACATAAGTTTTCAATTTATCTAGTTCATAGTTAAGCAGAACAATTAGATATCAAGTCGACGACATGGGTATCTTTCAAGTTGGATGACAAAAATGCATAACCTCCGATTTTGTTGAAAAAATTACCACGGACGGAAACCATATCAATCTATTACTTCAGTAATTTTCGTGTCTGCCCTTCCATTATGTGACTGAAGAAAAAATTCCAAAAATGGGTAACAATTGTATCGAAAAGAGAAAATCGAGTGCACCGTTTTATGTTAGGGCGTGTTTGAGTTCAGTATTTTGTCTTGATATCGTACAAAGCAAGAAAATTTCATACATCGTCTCGCTTCAAATTCTATCATTTTTATACATTAAAGCTACAGGTTGACGTTATAACACAAAAAAATCACAGTACTAAAAGATGAAATATATAGGTCAAGTGAAATACCTATCTAATGAGTCACAAAACAGAGAAGGTGTGTTCGAATAGCTATTTTTTTTACTGAAAGTACTTGACGACAGTCTTTCAAGTTGGATGATGAAAATGCATATCTTCGAAAAATTCCAATTTTTTGTGTGTGATAACTAGAGTTTATAGTCTTCATACACTAAAAAAATCTAGTCTGCCCTTCCACGAAATATTTATTTAGATTTTTTTTAAATGTTTATGAATTTTCGAAAATTCCACCTGACAACCGATCAGACAATAGTTTTAAGTTGAATCAATACAGACAAGGTTATTAACTGATGCTCATTAGCTAGTTGATACATTTGTCTTTAAAAATACAACTGACATATAAGGATCGTAATGGTGCAATATGGATAAATTTATCGGTTTCCAAGAGCAAAATTGGTAGCGCGTCATCCCTACAATGGCTTCCGTTTCTACGATTGTGAAAATGAACTGGCGTAATGGGGAGATAATTTTGACGAAGTAGGATCCTGACTGTGATGCAATAATGATAAATCGTTTTTGAGATATGGCGCGACATGTTAAAACAACCCTCAGAAAAAAAAAACACACTCCTGTTTTACTTTCAAAGTACTGTAACTCAAAAAACTTTAATTTGATTTTCACTAAAAGGTTTATAACTCAAAAAACTTTCATTTGATTTTCACTAAAAGGTTTGCAGATCGTTTGACCATTATAAGAAATAAATATGTTAAGTTTCATGAAAATGAGATAAGCTGTTCTGCCATGTTTACGATGGACAGAAGGATAGACGGATAGATAGACGGACGGACGGACAGAATGACCGATAGATGGAGGAACGGACGGATGGAAGAAAGGACAGACGGACGGACGGATGTAAACAATAATACGCCCCGTCAAAATTGTGACGGGCGTGTAAAAGCGCAAAGAAATGGAAAAACTACTCGTAATTAAAGGCCACACTGTAAAAATCGTACTTAGAATTCAGGGCCGTAACTAGGGTTCGAATTCAGGGGAGGCAGGGGTTTGGGGGCCGCCGATTGAGGCCCCCATTTGATAGAGGGGTTGGGCACAGTCCCCCGCCTATTTTTTTTCTCTCAGTCATTGGCTAAAAATGACCCGTTTCCCTTCGATTTCCTTACTTTAAGAAATATCAGTATTGCTTGAACCTGGAAGCAACTTTTATGCAAAAACAAGCTGAGATTGCTGTTCGGGGTGAGCCAAGACTCCGTCTTGAAGATCTATAATTGTTAACATAAAATACATCGTGACCGAGGATTTTTTTCTCAAATGATATGGCTAAAAATTACCCGTTTTCCTTCGATTTCCTTACATTAAGAAAGATCAGTTTTGCTGGATTCTTGGAGCAATTTTCATGCAAACAATTATTATCTGTATGTAAAGATATTTTTTTTAGAAACTGGTAAGTTCAAAAAACATATAAAGCAAGATTATAGAACGCATGATATTTTTTTTTTTATCCAGGATCTTGACTTTCAATATTGTTGAAACCTGAACAGATATGTATATAACCACAACCAGGGACTTTTTATACTAGTCTAGTATATACTTAGTATAGAAAGTCCCTGCTACAACGAATGGGAGTGTTTACCTACTAAGGCATTGACCATAATGTTCTCGTACGATCGAGAGACTTAAAAAACGATCCAACAGCTAATTCAGCCGGTAACGAATTTCCGATATCTTAAAAGATTCACAATACAAGTAAATGTGAATAGTTAATTTTTTATTCAAAATTATCGAAAGCAAAGTTTCATATGTTTTCTCGTGCGAATACTGACCCCATCACTACTGAATAACAGAAGGACGGCCACACGAAAAAAAAAAACAAAAACAAAACAAATACTGAAACGGTTCACTTTCGATCAAAACTCCGAAAAATGACAGACATATCACGTATCATGATAACACTGTTAAAACTGTAAACTTGTGTTGTTTATAATATAAATTCAAGTTCTTCGTGTACATATTGTCAATATTTGATTTGATTACTTCAAAAAAAAAAAAATTTGGTGCAGAAAATTCAGGGGAGGCAGTTGCCTGCCCTGCCTCATAGGTAGTTACGGCCCTGGAATTTAAACGTGTTGTAAGACTTATGTGCTTAGGAAAGTGTTTAATTTCTAAACATAAAAAAATAAACATGTTTTGGCTCTCAGCACTTCGCAGTAAGCATGTTTTAGCTCTCCGCACATGATAGTAAACATGTTGCTGTGCTAAACATGTTTAGCTACTTCGTCAAGTTTATGAAGCTAAACGTGTTTTAATTCTAAGCACTTTCAATATTTAGACACTTTCCTAAACATGTTTAGAATTACAACACGTTTAGGCTGAAGACGGCATTCATATCACGTGATAATTTTTGAGCGGGAGGACGAAACAAAGAACCCGAAGTCAAAGGCAATGCTGTTTACTACTGACCATAATTGACCATAACTTGACTATTTTAGAAAGGTAAGGAGTTATGATTATACTGTCTTTTATTTTGTACTGCCAATTGTAAATGATTATTGACAATTATAAGCATTATTTACAAGTACACTACCTTAAAGCCAATGCAGGAGAAAAAAGGGGGTGGGGTACCATCTCACGAAACCTTGCAGTCAGTGCTTGTAGGAGTTCAAATTATCTTGTGTAAAGATATAAAGAGTTGTTTAATGTTCAATCATGCAAGTTTTCATTTATATTTGATTAATGTGCTTGAAAAAAGGAGTTTGCGAGGATACTCGGTACTCCTCGGCAGATTCTGATGTAACAGGGAGGGTAACGGAATCTACCGAGTCTCACTAGGATGAGGTGCATCATTTGCAAAGCCATTGTCATTTCGAGTTCATTATTTTTGTAACTACTTCCGAAATGGAGAATCAACACTTTTCTCCAAAATATAAGAATTATGCTTGTTTATTTCAAAGAGGTTTCGCTTTTCTTATGATTTATATTTATGTATTGTTTTATTCTAGATTGCTGAGAGCAGAATACATCAATGCCTGTCTTGACATGCTACAAGAGGAGATAAGAACAGTGACAAATCTGTTGCAAGGTAAGAATCAGAAGTGTGTTTGATTTTTAAAATGCCAATATGTAGACTATTTGAACAAATTTAATGAATAATGTTAAGCATGAAAAGAAGTTTTATATTAAATCAATTGATATATCAGTAAATGTATGCTTTTATACCACCTTGGTCTAAACGTTGTTATAATATATATATAGATCATAAATCCTGCTATTACTTTTTGGTGATGTATTTCGTAAACTTATATTTTAAAATGTATTCTACTAAGTAGCTGCGGAACCGTAGCTCTTAGTTCCTTATGTTATTTTCAAGTTGCTTATCATTTTTTTTTCTATATTCCAGGCCAATGACCAGCAGTTAGGATCTAAGAAAGAAGAAGTGCCATGGCTTATTGTCCTGTAAAATGAAAACAGGACAGTTTCAAATTGTAGTAGGAGTGGTCATTACCAATATTATGTACATGTACCTTGTTATGAATTAATATTCAATGATTAACTGAAATAAATAATACTAGTAACATTAATTCATTTGTTTTATATGTTGTGATTTTGTTTTTAAAGCTAGATGTTACAGAAGTGTTATTATAATTACATTTCAAAAGTTTCTAGAACATGGCATTTACTATTCTACGAAAAATAACAATCGTCAAAGGACGTGAATTGAAGTAAAGAAACACTCATTAGGATTGAAAAGTTATTGGTCTCACTGAATTTGAAATGGAAATTCCATGTTGTTAGTTTGATGCATTGGCTCATTTTTTTGTGCTGGTATGAGAAACTGTTTGATTAAAAGCTATCATGTATTAAAAAACGTTTGACAGTCTAGCCTTCCGACACTATATGGTCTAGACATGTTTACATTCAAAACACTTCACAGCTAAACGTGTTTCCAGACAAAACACTTCACAGCTAAACATGTTTCCAGATAAAACACTTCACAGTTAAACATGTTAACAGTCTAGGCACTTTTCAGCTAAACATGTTTCTGGTATAAACACTTTATAATTAAACATGTTTACAGTCTAAGCACTTTATAGCTTGACACGTTTAGGCTGTTAGCACATCAAATATTAAACGTGTTTAGATTTAAAACATGTCAAAAATCGGTTTCATAAATGTGTTTAGGAAAGTGTTTAGGCTCTAAACACAATTTTTAGAGTGCAAGTCGACCTATTTGTATATCTTTTCTTCCTTATCATTTTTTGCTATATTACTGTTATATATTTGAAAATCATAGGTAGAAATTGATTAAAAAAACTTGAAATTCGTCATTTCAGGGCAATGCAATATGTCCTTTAAGAAGTAATGTGAAAATTTTGAAGTAAATGGACAAATGGTAGAGCTCAACATTTTGAAGATAATCACCTGTCCGTTTCGAATTTTCTATGTCTACGGCTGTTTTTAAATAATTGACATCATGCACTAGCATGTCCTCCTATTTTTATTTGTTAGCCATGACGGTCATCTTGGTTGACAAGAGGGGTCACAGTAAACTTTTAAAAACTTTATATCCTAATTATAATTTAAAAAGACGTATGATTTTAGATAAGGTTTGTACAATGCAGCCTTGTTATTTTAGATGTAAAAATTTATGTAAAAAAATTATATTGAAAGACAATGAACGACGGTCGGCCGGTGCCAAGTGATGAAAAAAAATGACTTTTCCTGTTCAGTCAAGTGAGCTGAAAACAACCAAGAACAATTCCAAACAAAATTGCACGGTTCTTGAATTTTTAAAAAAAATGTAACAACTGAAAATACCATATTTCACGAACGAGATAACTTGATCGGACATACATATGTAGCAAACAACTTCACTGGAGTTTTTTATTTCAACAAAAATAAATAAGACATATTGTTTTGTACGCACTGACATGTCACAATTGCTTAAATGATCGCAATTCAATTTATTTTGAAGGTCTGTAAGATAAAAAAAATGGTCACAGAAACTTAACCGATTTAAAACCAATCTAATGAATCCTGCCAGACGGACATGAACACATTCTAATAATTAAAACCAACAACACAAAACCCTTAACATTCTCCAATTAGTCAAGGAAATACAGTGGAGATCACTTCTAACCTCTCATTAGAACTGTCAGAATATTCTGTCATAGAACTGTTCTAACCTGTCCTAGAACAGTTCTACATAGAACAGTTCTACCCTAGAACTGTTCTAAGTAGAACTGTTAGAATCAGTTCTAGGTAGAACTGACTAAATCAGTTCTAGGTAGAACTGTCAGGAACAGTTCTAGGGTAGAACTGTCCAAATCACTTCTTACCGTAGAACTGTCAGCAGAACTGACTAAATTAGTCAGGACTGTGGAACAGTTCTAAATGACGTCACTGCAGTAAGGGCACTTTAGAATTTAGAAGAAATAAATCACTTCCAATTACTTTGCTATATATTAAATAGCAGATTTTCTTTATTCTTTACTGATCAAACGATTTTTATTACGTTACATGTACAAATATCGAAGTGAATAGAAGGTTATCCAACTCATCGGAGAAATATTTTTATAAGATTGCATACGGAAACATCATTGTTTACGTTTCTTCGTTCCCCGTTTTTAACAGTCTCTTCCTAAATAAAACTCTGCATTTAATTCATGGAATTTTTATCGTAATTTACCTCGTTTGCCTTGAATTTGCATTCATTTAAGATTCTGTTTTGACAAATGTTCAAACGAAAATTGTACAGTGGATGAATTATGGGATATTAATGAAAAAAGTGTTGTATAACGTAAAAAAACTATATATATATATATATATACATTTGCACCATCTCGTCAATTTAGCCATGCAGACTTATCTATAACGATTATAAATGATATCTGGGAGTCTGGAACTCAGAAAAATATACTGGATCTGACAATGAATGAAACATTTGCCCCTGGACGTTCGGCTACAAACAAAATCATGCCTTTTTCTTTGCCTTCTTCAAATTATATTAACAGTATACTATTCCAAGAAGAGAACTTCCCATACATGTACTTTTTATTTTATTTTTAAAATAAAGTATATGAATCAGTCATGTGAGTGTTGGATGATGCCATTAAATAGTTTTGTTTAAAAAAAAAAAAAAAACCATCACAAACTACTGACTTAAACATGTTAAAAAGTCAGTTTAGCATGTTTAATGACGGTTCATTATCATGGATACAGAGAGAAAATAATGGCGCGCTAAATTCTTAGATATGGTATAAATACACCTTGTCGCTATTTGTCTGCCATTACTGGATATCACACAGGTTTCCGTAAAATGTTGACGTCATCAAACAAAATATCTGACGCCACAATGGAAAAGTCATTGTTGTATGCTTCAAAAGTTCAAGAGGCCGGGTCAGCCAGGATTAGCGATAAGGTGTATTGTGTTTCAAAGTTGGTGTCATTTTTATCATACGATCCATCTTCACATAGACATAATATTGGTTTACCATGTTTACAATGAGGCCATATACATGTATATTTACATGATAAAGTGTAAATAGGTTCATTTTTGGTTGATGCGGTCAAATAATTTTGTTAAAACAACTCTCACTCAGTCTGATATATCGAAACCACTGAAATTTGTTTACAATTCAATATTTTGAATAAAAAGAGGACTTGCTGATATTCTAAATTGATGTGGAAATTTTTTTGTAGCCAATGTGTTTCAATATTCATTGATATTGCTGTCATTTGAATTATGCAATCCATCGTAACATGTATTACTATAAGTGATTTAGTATGCAGCTATATATATATTAAGATTTACATAACAAAGTGTAATTATGGTCAGTTTTGGTTGATGCTGTCACATACAAATGTATGGCCAGTTTTGGTTGATGCTGTCAAATATAGTCAGTTTTGGTTGATGCGGACAAATAATTTTGATATATTCATGAGTCAGTCTGAGATATCAAAACTACTGAAATTAGTTTACGATTCAAAATTTTGATGAAAGAGAGGACATGCTGGCACTATAAACTGATGTGAGCATATTTTTTTGTTTATGATGCAATATTTTGAATAAAAAGAGGACATGCTGCATTTTAAATTGATGCAAATGAAATTAGGTAGCATTGTGTTCCAATATTTCTATCATTTGTATTTTCATGATTTTACAATCCATCCTTACATAAAAATATTACAGATTTACTATGCAACTATAAGAGTTACATAAAAAAGAGCAAATATGGTCAGTTTTGGTTGATGCGGTCAAATATGGTCAGTTTTGGTTGATGCAGTCAAATATGGTCAGTTTTGGTTGATGCTGTCAAATATGTTCAGTTTTGGTTGATGCAGACAAATAATTTTGTTACATGATTACATGTTACTGTCAGTCTGAGGTATGAAAACTACTGATATTTGTTTCTGATGCGATATTTTGTATAAAAATAGGAAATGCTGGCACTCTCAATTGATTGGTCATTGATTTCCAATATTGTAGTTATTTATATACTACAGTCCCTCTTGACCTAAAATTATAACTGAATTACTGTTCAGTTATTTAGATTTACATAAAAAAAGCAAATATGGTAAGTTTCGGTTGATGCGGTCAAAAGCTTTTATTATAAGATTCAGTCTGAAGTATGAAAACTACTGATATTTGTTTATGATTCAATATTTTGCTCATTGCTCATTTGACATGCTCATTGGCAGATCAAGCGGGGGGGGGGGGGGTGTGTGTCAGGAGTTGGAACCCCCTTTTTTTTGACGATCAATGCATTTGAATGGAAACATATAGTTGGAACTCCCCCCCCCCCCCCGCCCTTTTTAAAATAGCTGGATCTGCCCCTGTATGCTGGCACTATAAATTGATGCGAACAAAATAGTTTTCCAATATTGCTGTAACTTGTATAGTACAGTCTCTCTTGACCTAAAATTAAAACTGAAGTACTGTGCAGCTATATAGATTGGCAGAAAGAAAGAGGAAATAATGTCAGTTTAGATTGATGTGGTCAAAAGATTTTTGTTAAACAGGTCCGTCCGAGGTATAAAAACTACTTGTAAACAGATATTACATTTGGTTAATTAGGATAATTTTAATATGTGACAACGAGCCATCCTGACTCCCAGAATAACAAATGTAAAACAATTCAAATAATACCCCCCACCCGCATAATACTAATTAACGGCCTAATTTATGTACAAAAAATGGAAAAAAAAACAAATATTTTATACTACACATCAACAAAAGAAAATCACTGAATTACGGGCTCCTGACTTGGAACAGGCACTGACATACATGCAGAATATGGCGGGGTTAAACATGTTCTCTTGCCGATTATAAATTTGAAATAAAACCGGCAAAATAGCAAAACTCTATATAATATTAATCGCTATTTTGCCGAAGCCTTTATATTAAGACAAATATTTCTTAAAACTTATAAATCAATTCTAGCCGTAGAATTTATAAATCAATTTCAGCCGTAGAATTTATAAATTAATTCTGGCCGTAGAATTGATAAATCAATTTTAGCCGTAGAATTTGAAATCAATTCTAACCGTAGAACTGTTCTAGAAGTAGAACTGACCAAAGATTTGGTCAGTTTTAGCTAGAACTGTCTAAAACTGTTCTAGGGTAGAAGTGTCAGAATCGTTCTAGCTAGAACTGTCCAAATCAGTTCTAGGTAGAACTGACCAAATCAGTTCTAGGTAGAACTGACCAAATCAGTTCTAGCTAGAACAGTTCTAACCTAGAACTGACTAAAAGGTGTCAGGCTGACAGTTCTACATACTGTTCTAGAACAGTTCTCCTGACAGATTCTGACAGAATTTATGAGAGTTTAGAACTGATCTCCACTGTAAGTTCACGGTCACATGAATCGTCATGTGGCCAAAGGAAAAATAATATAGAAATGAGGTCGAGGGGAAGGGCAATGGACATATGGCAATAGAAAAAAATCGTTAGATCTGTGTTCCATACTTGTATATGTTGCAGTCAAACCTTCTAACTCTTGACATATACAGCTTCATACAAATAGTTCAAAACGCTATGAATTTATATCACTTTGTCTCGCTTGTTTAAAAATATCAATGAGAATGTTTATAAAAAACATAATCAAACTCCGACATTATCCGATTTCGCGGGTGTACCTGTTTTCTTTTTTCTTACGATATTTTAATTCGGTATACACTTTATAAGATAAGTGGCCCCACCTTTGATTGTCAAAACTATACTGGTTCTTGTATTTAACGATTTTTTAAAGCAAAAAATAGTGAAAATAGTGTTCGGCTCTGTAATGGCCTGATCAGCGAGTGTAACCAAGACGACTGGGTTTAGGTAAAGATAAAACAATCAGGAGCTGACTTTTATTTCACTACCAATCCAAATGGTGAAAAACTGAAAATACAAATATAAATACAATTTTACAATGTGTTCAATGATAATCAAAGTCCATTAAAAATACGGATAAACAGTTCGTAGATATATAAAGCTGTTAAAGTTCTTTATAATAATAAAAATATGAATATTCTTGCACACGTCGGGTTCTGTCTTGAATTAAATCGTGTAATCGCAGATAAGAACAGTTTGAACGGTAAAATGTTCATAGTTTCTTTATAACATAAAGAAATATATTAAAACAGTTCATCGCTAATGTAAAGACATGATTTGTAATGCTTTAAATGTAACTCACGCTGTGGTTAGCCACGAATTGTTCCTTTGGACAACGTGTCCGATGAATGTTCCTTGTAGTTGTGCACACGACTCGCTGAGCAGTATTACGTCACTCAGAAGAGAGGGGAAAGTAACACGGATTCCTACACTGTCCTGTATAAAGCTCCTAAAACTGGCGCACATAAATCGATGTACGCAATGAAACGTTAACAATATAAAATGATGATCAAATGAAGAATAAATGATGAATGAGTTCCAGAAGAGGCTCGCTACTCTCGGCAGTATATAAAATTTGTTCGAATTACGTCCACTTTGAAATAAACTGAATTTGTCTGTCCGTATATACTGTCAAAATATATTGACCAACGTCAGTGTATACGATCATCATAACACAATGGCGACAGTACAGACCCGTTTTTTTTTATAGTAAGGTTTACACAATAATTATTAGTGAATTTTGTCGATAACCTGTACAGAAGCCGAGAAGGATTATTCAAAATTCAAAATTCATAGTAAGGTTTACACAATAATTATTAGTGAATTTTGTCGATAACCTGTACAGAAGCCGAGAAGGATTATTCAAAATTCAAAATTCAAAATTCAAAAATTCAAAATTCAAAAATCCTTCTGAATCATTAATCTATCATGATTCCCCGCTCATGCGAAAACATATTTTTGAAAGCAAAAAATAAGATCTCACTTTACACTTTAATATATAATCTTTGAGCTATTTTATAAAGTTTGTTGAGATTACGAACCGACTTAAACAAGGGAAAGGGTCCGTTAAACCTTCATATAATGTAATATTTTAATGTTTAGTAACTGTTTGTTTGTGTACAGAGAAAATTAATGACGCAAGTGTAATTTGACAAACGGCTAGTTTTATTATCTGCAGTTTAAGTTGAACTGTCAGATGTAATTAAGACAAGTAGCAATGTCTTGGGGTGTAGGGTAACAAAATAAGTTATGTGTATATATATTTGTTTTGTTAACAGAGAAAGTAACTAAACTCTGATAAAGGTCAGTTGTTCAAGATACGGTCAAGATACTAGCAGATTGTGTATCAGCTGTGATACTGTACGGATGTGTATTCCTTTAAGTCTTGAATTAGTAAGATTCTGGAGGACTTGTATTTAAAGTTTCTATGTTTAAACTTTGTAAGTAACTTTGTCAATAAGTCCGAATTAATGTACATTTGTGAATAACCTTGTAAACATATACATGTACCGCATTATTTAGTTACTTGGAATTACAACAGGATATATTGTAGTGCCATAGATGACTTTGCCCGTCCGTCTGTGTCGGTGTTGTTCCTCTCGGTCACGTTACAATAGGAATACATCCAACGTTACCATTTGAAACCCTTGGTAACACAGCATCCTTGCAAGTAGCAACTCTCAATCAAGAAAAAAAGAAAGAAAACACGACCCCTTTACTATCTTATCGTACCGTATATATTCAATGTGCAGGCACAGCTGGAAATGGAACGTTCAAAATGGAAAATTTGAAATTATCACTTTTTCGAAAAGTTTTAGATGTCAACCAACCCTCAATGTAAATTTCTAAAGGTTATCGTTATTTCAGATTCATTGATATTGATTTGAATAGTGATTTTATGAATTGATATCAACAAAATTTGAGATACGTTTTTGAGGATTTTTCTTTATTTTATTTGGGAGTTACGGTCTACGATTGAACGAAAAATGACACTTTTGACATTAAATTGATTGTGTAATTCCATTTTTTTTTATACATTCAGAAAAGATATTAACACATTATTTGTCAAGTTGTATATGTCATAGAATTGAGAATGGAAATGGGGAATGTGCCAAAGAGACAACAACCTGACCATAGAACAGACAATAGCAGAAGGTCACCAATAGGTCTTCAATGCAACGAGAAATTCCCGCACGCAATAATACAAGACTAACAAAGGCCAGAGGCTCCTGACAGGCGCAAAAATGCGGCGGGGTTAAACATGTTTTTTGAGATCTCAACCCTCCCCCTATAATCTAGCCAATGCAGAAAAATAAACGCATAACAATACGCACATTAAAATTCAGTTCAAGAGAAGTCCGAGTCTGATGTCAGAAGATTTAACCAAAGAAAATAAACAAAAGGGCAATAATACATAAATAACATCAGACTACTAGCAGTTTACTGACATGCCAGCTTCAGACTTCAATTAAACTGATTGAAAAATTATGTTTTCATCATATGAATATCATGCACAATCCTCCCCGTGAGAGGTTTAGTATCATACCATCATAACATATATGAGAAGAACATAACCCGTGTCATGCCAACAACTGGTTTTTAAATAAATGTTTTTAGTTTCGATGCAAAGACCCTATAAGTGAATCAATATTTACAACAAAATATGCAATCTTTAATGAGCTGA
Organism: Mytilus galloprovincialis; assembly: GCF_965363235.1. NCBI lineage: Eukaryota > Metazoa > Mollusca > Bivalvia > Mytilida > Mytilidae > Mytilus > Mytilus galloprovincialis. The sequence goes on along the minus strand of NC_134846.1, from coordinate 40,808,535 downwards.
CAACAGTATCGTAACTATATTCCTTCTTAATAAGTCTATTTAAAGGTTTTGTTAGCTTCTGAGGTGAATACTGACATTTTTTGTGCATGTATGCTGTACACTTGGATGTTTGATTACGCAATGTCATATTAAATATTGGAAATTGATTATAAATATATAATCATATAAAATCAAATGAAGTCTTGCATGTCTTGCGATCGCCCAGAATCGATCAATATTAAAGACAAGTCCAAAACAAGCACAAAATTCATTGATTATAGTTTCATAAAACTGACACAAGTACAAACTTTTCTAAAAAGCATGTAAACAATAAACACTTTAAAATGTAAATGCACGTTTCGACAAGCAACGCCACTCGGTTATTGAGATACATTTATTTCATGGAAACATATTTTTTTTTGAAATTCTACAAATTATTGCATTTTAAGACAATGTAATTGACTCAGAGGTGCTTTCTAAGAATTTCCGAAATTTACAAGATCTCCATGCAATCACAGGTGCTTTGAGGAATGGACTCCCTTTATCATTTCAATTTTAGAATTTATTTTTAAATTTGAATACAGGGGTATCGGTCATATACAATATTTTTTTGTTACATCAATCGACGATAGCCAGAACTGAGAACAAGAATTACGCTAAAAAGTGGGGAAACAAGAATTTTCACTTAAAAAGATAAAAGAAAAAAATTAGCATCACCAAAGGAATGTATTTGACTCCGATATGATAGGCTTGGGGCGCTTAATAGTCTTTGCATTTTATTTTATATGTCATTTGTTTTCAACTAACATATACGCGTATAGGAGCCAGGGCGCACAGTGGGTCAAAACTATCCCCCCTCCCATTCTAAGACAAAATATGAAACTAAAAAATGAAATTAAAAGAGGACAATGACTAAATTTCAGATTATTATACACTACATATAAAATAGATTTTTTTTGCTTGTCCCTGTCAGAAGTTTGCCCCCCTCCCCCCTCCCCTTTTCCACACTCATACTATTTTTTTCTACTCCATTCTAAAAAACGGACTATTTCTATACAAAGGCATACACAGACAGACGTGCCGCCGAAATAATCTCAGCTTCGGCAGAGGAGACGTTATTTGAACGCGTGTTCGCCGGTCTGTACGACCGTAAGTATTCACGGAAAAATTACAACTTTGAAGTTTCCGCAATTAACTTTATTTTTCCTCAACTTAATACTATGAAACTTATACACAGGCTAATTACCACCAACATGAGATCAAGTTTAAATTTGGCTGGCATCACTTTATCCGTTCAAGCCCTTTTACAAATAGGCGAGTAACATGGGTGCCAAATATACATTTTTAATGCACCTACCTATCAGAATACAGCGTTACCGCTGGAAAAAGATATTTCTATGTAATATTAATCAACTTTGTTCGATTTTAACGGTAACGTATGTTAAATAATGTTTTATGTCGCAGTCATTGGAAATCACTTATTTAGTCGCACAAAACTATCGGTAGTCGCCCTTTCATTAGTTAAATGCTTTTAGACCTCCATATCAACTGATTGCACGTATTTGCAAACATAATTATAAATTCAAATTTAATATATGAATAATCTGAAACAAAATATAAGAAGCAAGGGAAAAACACTTAATTTAACGTATTTTGATTTTCACAGGATGAAATTTGAAAAAAATAGGCAGGACAGGAGTTTTGAGTAAAAAAAAAAAGGCAGGATGAGACACTTGCAAAAAAAAAAAGTCAGGACGACAATTTAGGTAAAAAAAGTCAGGATAAACTGAAAAAAAGGCAGGACCGAACAGAGTGAAAAATTGCAGGACAAAATTTTTCATCCTAGCCCCCCATAAAAATCAAATGGTAGCTCCCTTAACAGGAATACTTCCTTGTGTACAGTCAAATCATCTTTAATCGTCGAAATAAATGTAAGAAACGCTGTTTCATGTTCAGAATTAAGTAGTTCTTTGCTTTTTGATTTCATTTTTTACCAAATATTTAGTGATACAAGCTCGATGGTATAAAGCTTTATCAGTAATATTCTCGTGAGTAATGTTGTGAATCATATCATTGTCAGGATATGTGTAGCAACATTCACAACCGCTTGAGTTCTCTCCTCATACTAGTATTATGAAGTTATTTGACTTGCTTAAAGGCTTTACATTTGCAAAATATACAAACAAACCAACCTGTTGAAGATTTATTTTCCCTCGTTGATATACAATGTATGAGAAGAGACTGACTCATCTAATGTATTACAATTTAACGTTGCGTCGTTTGTTTTCTCTTATTTTTGAGTGTAAATTGACATTGCGATAAGACGTGTCACGGTACTTGTCTATCCCTAATTCATGTACATATTTGATTTTGATGTTATATTTGTTATTCTCGTGGGATTTTGTCTGATGCTTGGTCCGTTTCTGTGTGTGTAACATTGTAGTGTTGTGTCGTTGTTCTCCTCTTATATTTATGCGTTTCCCTCAGTTTTAGTTTGTTACCCCGATTTTGTTTTTTGTCCATGGATTTATGAGTTTGAACAGCGGTATACTACTGTTGTCTTTATTCAGTAGAATTGGTATTTGTAGTACAAAGGTTTTGTCCAGACAAAACAGAAGACGATAAGTTGTGCTTACTTGTAAGAGATTTATAGCAACTCTAATGACATTTTGTACTTTCAAATGGGATGTTTTCAATTTTTTCATACTCATCTACCAGTCTTCTGTAAACTTCATCTTTTCGTTTTTCCACTGCGGCGATAAGCGTGATCGTCCTTTAAGTATTGAACTACATATTAGCTTCTCTTTAGTAAAAACCTGACAGACTATGCATATGTGCTAATCAATGGATAGTTTTTGCTTTTTAGCAGAGGAGGGGGTCATTGATGAATAATATAATGAAACATTAAAGAATGGATGTAAAAGACAATAGTGTAGTAGATCTTTAGAACTTTAAAGAATCCTAGTCTGAACGAATTGATTGAATATACCTCTTCACAATATTTTAATTTTATAGTATTTTGTTTGGTACTGAAATATTTTATTTCTCGACTTTCTAAACGTTTTGTCAAGAAGCAGTTATTTCAGAAACACATGTACATTACAAAGGACATATCATCAGTTCCACCTATTATACATGAATCTGTTCCGCTATACGCTGACTATCTATCCCTGGAAGTACCGTCCGTCTAGAAGATATTTTGTCAATATTGGCATACCTAAAATGAAATATGTAGTTTGTAAAGTTTTATGTAAATTTTTCGTAAATTTATGCAAGTTATAATAGCCCGAAGGATACAACTGTCACAGGTAGAGGTTTTTTTTAGCTCACCTGGCCTAAAAGACCAAGTGAGCTTTTCTCATCACTTGGCGTCCGGCGTCGTCCGTCGTCCGTCGTCGTCCATCGTCGTCCGTCGTCGTCGTTAACTTTTACAAAAAATCTTCTCCTCTGAAACTACTGGGCCAAATTTAACCAAACTTGGCCACAATCATCATTGGGGTATCTAGTTTAAAAAATGTGTCCGGTGACCCGGCCAACCATCCAAGATGGCTGACATGGCTAAAAATAGAACATAGGGGTAAAATGCAGTTTTTGGCTTATAACTCAAAAACCAAAGCATTTAGAGCAAATCTGACGGGGTAGAATTGTTACACAGGTAAAGATCTATCTGCCCTGAAATTTTCAGATGAATCGAATAACCCGTTGTTGGGTTGCTGCCCCTGAATTAGTAATTTTAAGGAAATTTTGCTGTTTTTTTTTATTATCTTGAATATTATTATAGATAGAGATAAACAGTAAACAGCAATAATGTTCAGCAAAGTAAGATTTACAAATAAGTCAACATGCCTGAAATGGTCAGTTGACCCCTTTAGGAGTTATTGCCCTTTATAGTCAATTTTTAACCATTTTTCGTAAATCTTAGTAATATTTTACAAAAATCTTCTCCTCTGAAACTACTAGGCCAAATTAATCCAAACTTGATCATAATCATCTTTTTGGTTAGTATTTTGGAAAATGTGTCCGGTGACCCGTCCATCAAACCAAGATGGCCGCCATGGCTAAAAATAGAACATGGGGTAAAATGCAGATTTTGGCTTATAACTCAAAACCCTAAGCATTTAGAGCAAATCTGACAGGCAATAAAATTGTTTATCAGTTCAAGATCTATCTGCCCTGAAATTTTCAGATGAATCGGACAACCCGTTGTTGGGTTGCTGGCCCTGAATTAGTAATTTTAAGGAAATTTTGCTCTTTTTGGTTATTATCTTGAATATTATTATAGATAGAGATAAACTATAAACAGCAATAATGTTCACCAAAGTAAGATTTACAAATAAGTCAACATGACTGAAATGGTCAGTTGACCCCTTTAGGAGTTATTGCCCTTTATAGTCAATTTTTAACCATTTTTCGTAAATCTTAGTAATATTTTACAAAAATCTTCTCCTCTGAAACTACTAGGCCAAATTAATCCAAACTTGGCCACAATCATCTTTTGGGTTAGTAGTTTGAAAAATGTGTCCGGTGACCCGTCCATCAAAACAAGATGGCTGCCATGGCTAAAAATAGAACATGGGGGTAAAATGCAGTTTTTGGCTTATAACTCAAAACCCAAAGCATTTAGAGCAAATCTGACAGGGGATAACATTGTTTATCAGTTCAAGATCTATCTGCCCTGAAATTTTCAGATGAATCGGACAACCCGTTGTTGGGTTGCTGGCCCTGAATTAGTAATTTTAAGGAAATTTTGCTCTTTTTGGTTATTATCTTGAATATTATTATAGATAGAGATAAACTATAAACAGCAATAATGTTCACCAAAGTAAGATTTACAAATAAGTCAACATGACTGAAATGGTCAGTTGACCCCTTTAGGAGTTATTGCCCTTTATAGTCAATTTTTAACCATTTTTCGTAAATCTTAGTAATATTTTACAAAAATCTTCTCCTCTGAAACTACTAGTCCAAATTAATCCAAACTTGGCCACAATCATCTTTTGGGTTAGTAGTTTGAAAAATGTGTCCGGTGACCCGTCCATCAAAACAAGATGGCTGCCATGGCTAAAAATAGAACATGGGGGTAAAATGCACTTTTTGGCTTATAACTCAAAACCCAAAGCATTTAGAGCAAATCTGACAGGGGATAAAATTGTTTATCAGTTCAAGATCTATCTGCCCTGAAATTTTTAGATGAAATGGACAACCCGTTGTTGGGTTGCTGACCCTGAATTGTTAGTTTTAAGGAAATTTTGCTGTTTTTGGTCATTATCTTGAATATTATTATTGATAGAGATAAACTGTAAACAACAATAATGTTCAGCAAAGTAAGATTTACAAATAAGTCAACATGACCGAAATGGTCAATTGACCCCCTTAGGAGTTATTGTTCTTAATAGTCAATTTTTAACAATTTTCATAAAATTTGTAAATTTTTACTAACATTTTCCACTGAAAGTAATGGGCCAAGTTCATTATAGATAGAGATAATTTTAGGCAGCAAGAATGTTCAGTAAAGTAAGATGTACAAACACATCACCATCACCAAAACACAATTTTGTCATGAATCCATCTGCTTCCTTTAATATTCACATAGACCAAGGTGAGCGACAGAGGCTCTTTAGAGCTTCTAGTTTTGTTTGTTTCGTATATACCATTTAAAATGTTATTGGTTCTATGCTTTTTTTTTCATATGATGTAACTTCTATAAACTGGTCCCTATACGTTTTAATTGTATTAAAGTTTTAGCTGTTTTTTTTTATTTAGACAAAAACGGGTTTTTATTTATTTAAAATAAAATTAAGAATGGAAATGGGGAATGTGCCAAAGAGACAACAACCCGACCATAGAGCAGACAACAACAGAAGGTCACCAACAGGTCTTCAATGCAACGAGAAATTCCCGCACCCGGAGACATCCTTCAGCTGGCCCCTAAACAAATATATACTAGTTCAGTGGTAATGAACGCCATACTTAACTCCAAATTGTACACAAGAAACTAAAAGTTAAAATTATACAAGACTAACAAAGGCCAGAGAACAGGTACTTCACAAAGAAAATAAACAGAATGACAATAATACCTAAATAACATCAGAATACTAGCAGTTAACTGACATGCCAGCTCCAGACTTCAATGAAACTGATTGAAGAATTATGTTTTCATCATATGAATACCAGGCACAATCCTCCCCGTGAGGGGTTTAGTATCATACCATCATAACATATATGAGAAGAACATAACCCGTGTCGTGCCAACAACTGGTATATTAATAATAAATGTGTTTAGTTCCGATGCAAAGACCCTATAAGTGAATCAATATTAACGCCAAAATATGCAATCTTTAATGACTGACAACAGTATCATAACTATATCCCTTCTTAATAAGTCTATTTAAAGGTTTTGTTAGCTTCTGACGTGAATACCGACATTTTTGTGCTTTAAAAAGAATATTTCCATAAAATATTGGATGTAAAATACCTGAACGTATAAGAAGTCTGCATGTTGAGCTATATTTCCGAATGATGTCCTTATACCGATGATAAAATTTAGTAAATGTTTTGACTAGTTTGTGATTTCGAAAACCCTGGTGTAATGATTTTTCAGTAATACATAAATTTCTCTCGTTAAAATCTAAAACATTGTTACATACACGAGCGAATCGTACAAGTTGAGATATATAAACACCGTAAGATGGTGATAAGGGAACGTCACCATCTAAAAACGGATAATTAACGATAGGAAATCATCTCTTTTGTCATAAATTTTAGTATTAAGCTTTCCGTTAATGATATATATATATATATATTAAGATCGAGGAAACGGCAGTGGTCATTGTTAGTATTAGCTTTATTTAAAGTAAGTTCAACAGGATAAATTTCTTTAGTATACATACTGACGTCGTCATTATTGCGAGCCAAAATATCATCCAAATATCTAAAAGTATTATTAAATTTGTGTATCAGATGATGTTTCGATGGGTCTTTGCTGATTTTTGTCATAAATTGTAACTCATAGCAATACAAAAACAGGTCTGCAATAAGTGGAGCACAGTTAGTCCCCACTGGAATTCCGATCCTGACGATATACGGAATCTCCAAAGCGAACAAAAATGTTATCTAGTAAAAATTCAAGGCATGTCCAATTGACATAGTTTTTTTGTTTATTGCTACTTAAAAATGACCTAAAAGAGTTTGAACATATATATTCACATTCTGACTTTTTACAAGCCCATTTAATTAAGTGTGTGATTTTTTTCTTAATGAGAATGTGAGGCAATGTGGTATATAGGGTAGAAAATCAAAACTTTGAACAGATTCAAAATCACCAATATAAGCATTATAGTATAACTAATCGCCGTATTTGAATATCAAAAATAAGACAACGCGTGACCGAACGACGCATGGATTAAACGAGTGCGCAGCACGAGTTTAATGCATGCGTCGTTCGGTCACGCGTTGTCTTATTTTTGATATTCAAATACGGCAATTAGTTATTCTTTTTATTACATTGGCAAATGGCTTTTTTTATGAAATTAATGTAGAAAATTTAAGGAACTATATCTTTTTCCTACGCATTGACAATTTGTTTTGATCCGACGTTATCGACGTCTTGACAACGCCTATTGTTGTATGACGTCAGAGAGTGAAATAATCACGTTTATTTCACATGTGAAATTATCGGTTTTTATTTAACTGGGAAATCAATGTAATTCATTGCAACCAATGTAATAATGCAATTTATCAAGTACTTCCAACGAGTTTTTGATACTCCAAAAGAAATTAATTCCATTATTTTCGAAGGCCTTATTTGAACAATTTATTATCAGGTTTTTGATTGTACCATGTATACTGGTAAGAAAAATAGATAAGAAAAATAGATAAGTTAGTAATGGAACAATGGCTTGAAGACGAAAAAAATCTATATTTGTAAGGTGTTTTGTGTAGTTTCGGAAGCCAATACATAGTTGGGACTTTCATTGTTTTTGGTTCTGCTTGTAAATCGGTAGCTAAAAGTTTATGTTTGTTACAGATGTCGTTTTCTGAAAATGGAGTCAGTTGGAATGTTGGTGAATTGGTGATTTCTTTTTGTAGAACCTCAATGTAAAAGTTACGTCAAACAATAATAATATTGTTAGCAGCTTTATCGGCCGGGACAAAAACAAATTCCTTGGCGAGTTCTTTTAGTTTATGTTTGATACGAGAAATAGGTTTATTGTGGTTATTATTTAGAGTAAAATGTTCTTTAAAATGTTGAATACGTATATCAACTATGTTCATTACTGAATTAAAAAAAGAGTCCAAAGATTTTTTGTCAGCTTTTTCCCGTTTTATCCATTTCAAACAGTAAGTACGGAGTCAGTCGTTGATGATATCACGACACCCATTCCAATCAATAATTGACGGGGAACGATATTTAGGTCCTTTACTGAGGAATAATTTTAACTCTCGGTCTTGAACGATCTTAAGATCTCCTGTTATAACATGGGAAATGGGTCCATAAATTCTAACATTATCTGTTAGAAAAAAAAATATTATATGTTTTTCTGGATGTCACTTGTTATTAAAAAAAAAACAACATTATTTGTCCTGATTTGAACTAATCTGAAAGGTCTGCACCGAAACAAAAAGTACAATCATAATAAAAAAAAGTCGTATTCTATATTTCAGTAAAATTCGTGACATTTTCAAAACAAGTAATCAACATAAAATAAATAGTGACATTTTGCCCTTAGTATTTTCAATATAATACAAGGAGATAAAACAAAAAGGTATATATGAAATTAAATAAAAAACAATATAAATGCCTTTAAAGAAATATCAAGAACACTGAACCACATCTGGATCTGTAATATGTTTTTATTGTGACAAGGAATCAATGAACGATGTTTTATTAGCATACTGATCTTACGTATTTTTTTTCTTGTCATATAATATATATGTATATCTTTGACAATGATCTTATTCAGCTTCTTATATATTGATGAATCACAATATATATGTAACACAGTCACATTTGATGCAGTACTGTAGCAAAACGTCTTCATTTGTGACAGGCCTCGCAATGTTTTCCCCCACTGAATTAACATGACATAGGTTATTCAAAAAGTTTTTCATAAACCTACCATTTCATTTGGAAACTAAAAAAGAGACATAATAGTTCATTTCACAAATCCTTTTTATAATATGAAAGTAGGGTAATAAGATCTCACCAAATAGTTGAAATGGTATATGCTGATTCACTGTAACCATAGTAACGTCAAACTCAGATTACAGTGACAGGTTTTTTAACTAAATAAATAACTTTGAATAACCATCTTCTTCTTCTTCTTTTCAGTATCTTGCTCCTGCTAATAAGGAGCACATCCAAACGGATTTTAAGAAATAGTTGGCTTATATTACACAGGCACAAATATCAATATAGAATGTAAGGCTTATGTTACACGGCACAAAATAATCCATTTTAAAGGTAGTCCACATAGAATGTTATTTTAAAACTTCTATCATAAAACTATGGACTGTTTTAAATGTTAATATATACATATTAAAAATTTCAGATTGAAGGCAAGGCCACTTATATTTGCTACTGTTATTCTAGCATGCAAACCAAGCCACACAGATTAAGCCATTCAATAATGCTGTAGTTAAGCACGCTAAGGTCAAAGCACACAGATGATATATAAACGATAGCTATTGATTACTCACTATGATTACTACTGAGTACACACATATTCACTTTTGTTAATCTATGTTCATTGCGTTCAGACGCTTCACATGCATATCATAGCACATTTTACGAGATGTTGACTCTATATTGTTCATAAGCTCTGCATCATAAGGCAGATATTCTCCAGTGAGTTTCCTACAGTCTGTTATCAACTGGCATATAATGTCTCTATCACGGAACTTGCTATTCCACTGAATGCTTCAAATTCTGTACACTATCTCTTGCTTGATGGTTCCATAGTGTTTTCTGCGGATACCTTCGAGGACAGGACATCTTGTAATGAAGTGAATAAGGTTTTCGTCTTCAATCTTGGGCACAGATTGAGTCAGCATTTTCTATATGGAATTTTGCCTTATTTGCTTGAAGCATGTACGTTCCAGTAAGAATTCGTGTTTAATTCTTGCCTTTTTTTGTTTCTCCTGGTAGATTCAGAGCTGTGTTCCACACTGCATGAGTTTCTCCAATATTTATTGAGTTAATATCAAGACGATGAAGAGTTGATTTTTGAGAAATTTCTGTTTTTATCCATTCTTGCCAAAATTTCGTGCATATGATTTAGCCTTTTCATCAAAATTTGGGTTTTTAGTTTAAAATTAGAATAATTGGCGAAAAAGCCTTTGTGAGACCTCGAAATTGAAGGTATTATCCTTTTCCTTTATTAAATTATTGTTAATCAATAAAAAATCACTAAACAAATAATCGTGCTTTGGTACTAGCTGTTATCAAAGGGAGACAATTTCACATTCACACACTGAATATAACATGTATTTTAGTTAAAGAACTGCCAACCTGTACCAGAAACAACTAATGGTTTGGAACAAACTATACATTATGAACGACAACTCGACCTGGAATGTTACTCACATTTGTTCATAATGTTAACAAACACGCATGTAAAAAAACGGTAGTATGTAGCAATTAAAAACCGGAATGCTGTAGTAAAGATCATCGGGAAATTGGTCTGGTTTGCCGCCCGGAGATGCCGATAAGTGATGTTTTACAAAATCATGTTTTCAAGGGAAGGGATGCATTGTCCTCGCCAAAATTACAATTAATTCAGGTATCTAGCAGTACTAACGTATATCGATACCACGATAATAAATTGATAATCCTGCCTTGTTAAATATATCTTAGAGTCAAAGAATGCAGCAATAGTTCTGTCGTCGACGGCCAAAGAAAAAAATCGTGATGATAAAGCATGCAATTCCGGAAATTGACAGTCTCCAAAAATATTAAATTCTAAAATTGTTTTATCGTCCTTTTCGCGCCAGACGACTATTGAAAAGGCTATATGATAATTGCAGATCTTGTTGTATGTTTCCAGTTAATTTTAGTTGGTGTGTTTTCCCAAAGTTCCTCTATAGTAGGCAGATTATATTTATTTAGAATAGATTCAGTTCTTTCTAGAAAAGTTCCTTGATTTACTTGCAGACAATATTGTCGTATTAGAATTTCTTTTAGGGTTTGATTTTCTGATGTAAGAATGGAATGAAGAAGACTCAATTGACGTTTGTGCAGCTCAGCTTCAAGTGGGAGTGCACCAAGTAACGCATAAATTGCCACTGAAGCTGTTCTGACAAGCAGAGATTGGATGTTTCTCAGGAATGTTGTGTGGAAGTCGCTGAGTGCTTTTAGTTGCCTTACATTTAGCGGAAGGAACTCTAAACTGTAAAGGAAACGAGGCAATATATATATTCTGTATATATTGTAGGACACACGTGGGTTCAGACCATTTGTTCCATGAACGCCTGTTTTCATCAGCGAGTAAGATGTTCTTCGCGCCAGACTTATTCTTTCATCAACATTTATCATATTTTCATTTTTGGAAGATCTTGTTAATCCAAGATGAGTAGCTTGATCTGATGTTGTTATTTTCATGATCCCTAATTCCCATGCTGATAGTGACTCTTTTCCACTATTAGAAGAGGTTTGATTTTGTTTTGATAAAACACTCTTTGTCGGATGGATTGTATATTGATGCTCCTTAGAATAGGTGTTAACGGTGATCAACATAACCTGCATATCCTCATCTGAGCTTGACAGTAATAGTATGTCATCGGCACAAGTTGGAACAAACTGTGCCCCTCTATTTGCCGACTTGTTTCTTTATTATTATGAAGCTGACTTCATGCAGGAACTTCTAAGGAAGAAAGATAAGAAGTTAGCAATATCCTTTAACTCAACTTTTCGCTATATAGATGATGTTTTTTCACTAAATAATTCAAAATTTGGTGACTATGTGGAACGCATCTATCCAATCGAGCTAGAGATAAAGGATACTACAGATACAGTTAAGTCGGTCTCATATCTTGACTTACATCTAGAAATTGACACTGAGGGTCGGTTGAAAACAAAACTTTACGACAAAAGAGATGATTTCAGTTTTCAAATTGTTAACTTTCCATTTCTAAGTAGCAACATTCCAGCAGCATCTCCACACGGGGTGTATATCTCCCAATTGATACGATATTCCCGTGCTTGCATTTCCTCTCATGATTTTCTTGATAGAGGGTTGCTGCTCACAAGGAAGCTATTAAACCAAGAGTTCCAAATGTTGAAGTTGAAATCATCCCTTCGTTAATTTTACGGACACCATCACGAGTTGGTTGACTGTTATGGAATAACCGTTTCACAAATGATATCGGACATGTTCCTTACGTCGTAACTACAATTCCCTTCCCTTTCATGAATGTGACCTACCGAATTAGACTATTTACCGGATTTGTTATCACATAAGCAACACGACGGGTGCCACATGTGGAGCAGGATCTGCTTACCCTTCCGGAGCACCTGATATTACCCCTAGTTTTTTGGTGGGGTTCGTGTTGTTTATTCTTTGGTTTTCTATGTTGTGTTGTGTGTGCTATTGTTTGTTTTTCTTTTCCGTTTTTAGCCATGGCGTTGTCAGTTGTTTTTGGATTTACACTCATATGCGGTAAAGCTTAGCGAAAGGTATTGCGACGTAATCAGTCAAACAAACTTTATTCGATCAACTCTTTAAGGAACGATCGTTTTCATTGGTCAATTCGAACCTTCGACCTCATACCTGCGAAAATAGAACACGCGTACTATAACGTTGAATGGACTGATCAATATTCACGATGCTGGTCAAGGTCGTTTAAAGCTTCCATCGCCGTATTTGCGTACATGATTGTGTTCTTGATTATGCAATCACAATTCTAGCTTTTATAAATGTGCATGTGAAATTCATTGGTTTTATATTTTTCTGCAATTGATAGTAAAATTTTAAACTTTAAAATCTTAACAGTTTTCACATCGAAATATTTAATTCAAATTTGTCCTCTGGATCAAGGAACGACATCAAAAGTTCAATGAAAAATTAAAAAAAATCTCAATCCACATATTTTTTTCATTGACTCCCCCCTCCCCCCAAGTTACTCATCCTGCCTTTTTTCACTCAATGGACTGGATGAATTAGCGTTGTACTTGAAAATGAAACCGTACTTTTCTACAAACACTTTTCATATTCTTTGACAAGTTTTAGGTATTCGACATAGGATGGTGATTTTTTTTCTGATTCCGTTTACTTGAGAAAAAAAATCCAGAAATTGTAAGTAAATTCTTAACATGTAACCAACCATGTTTTGTTAAAAAAAAAACGGAGATGGCAAACCATGGCACAGGGGATGATTAAATGTAGTTAATAAACTCCAGCGATATACTTCATTAGGATTTGCTATTCTTGGTTGAAAAACGAACGTAAATTGTCTATTGTAAATATGTACATGAAAATAGAAACAATAAGTTTTCAAAAAAAGTGTCTATTCATAAAATGTTTTGATAAAAAGGTGAGTTTCTTCTTGTACATGCATTTAGTCATCCTTAATTTCTTGATATTTTGTTTATCATTTTATCATACATGTTTCGGTTTGTATTTCATGTTAAATACGAATACGTGCTACATGTACTTTAGCAAATAGTTCAACAATGTTATGCAGCTCTATTCTATTATGATTCCCCTTCTGATCCCTTCTGTCCGGTGGGCGTCCGTTTTTTTACGGATGTGTTCTTAAAAAGTGACAAATCTTAACTGCGGGATAATACCTAGCTTGTATTCTATAAATACATATATAAAAGAAGATGTTGTATGATTGCCAATGAGACAACTCTCCACAAGAGACCAAAATAACACAGAAATTAACAACTATGGATCACCGTACGGCTTTCAATAATGAGCAAAGCCCATACCGCAAAGTCAGCCATTAAAGGCCCCGAAATGACAATGTAAAACAATTCAAACAAGAATTGTTCCTTATAAACTACGACATTTCTCGCAAGTATTAATTTATTATTTTGTTCAACACATGCAAAAGAAATAATCTTCGCCGATGTAACATTTCAAGTTTATTACAACAACATGCCTTTACTGAATTCAATCAGGTGCACAAATGATACGATTAAAGTTCTTTTGTTTCTATTTTGGGGGACAATTTCCTCCGTTTATGGTACGCTTAGCTACTGTGTGTATGTTTTATAGCATGAAAATAATAAAAGAGGAATGTCAGTGCACCCCATCATTAATTATTGTAATGGATCAGTATTATGAGATACTTATTATCAGTGACTACGGCATTGTTAGGATTATAACCTATCGTCAGTATGAAAGAAATTAAAAGTGGTTCATATATTCGTCCGTATAAAAGCGGCACATGCATTTTATTTTATCCTTATATTTCTCATTATGCGGTACACGCTAATTGAGATGCTGCATGCATAAAGAACTTAGAATATTACTTAATACAAAATATCAGTATATTTCGACCCAACTATTTGAAGTTAACAAAAGATTTATTTAATTCTTTTAACAAAAGGTTTGTAAACTAAACAAATCCTTGTTTTTACGTTCGTAGTAACATAGTACATTCCATTGTCGGTCACCTGTGGCAATTCCCGTACACACTGACTACATTGTTGTTGTATTTGAATCTTTCGGCCAATGAAATGAGACGTTACAAGTTGTTTGTTTATGATACGCTAGAATGTTATCAATGAACTATCAAATGCTAAACTTCACTGCATTTCACTTTACGTTGGAAAAGATATCTTCGTACAATCACTAAGTTTATTAATAATGTTGTTTCGGAAAAATTGTACCACCTAGTTATAGATATAATTTAGAATAAGACTATATGTTAAAAAAGAGGGACGAAAGATACCAAAGGGACAGTCAAACTCATAAATCCAAAACAACTGACAACGCCATGGCTAAAAACGAAAAAGACAAACAAACAACAGCACACACGACACAACATAGAAAACCAAACAATAAACAACACGAACCCAACTAAAAAACTAGGGGTGATCTCAGGTGCTCCGGAAGGGTAAGCAGATTCTGCTCCACATGTGGCACCCGTCGTGTTGCTTATGTGATCACAAATCCGGCAAATAGTCTAATTCGGTAGGTCACATTCATGAAAGGGAAGGGGATTATAGATACGACGTAAGGAACATGTCCGATATCATTTGTGAAACGGTTATTCCATAACGGTCAACCAACTCGTGATGGCGTCCGTAAAATTTACGACGGGATGATTTCAACTTCACCATTTGAAAATCTTGGTTTAATAGCTTTCTTGTGAGCAGCAATTACCCCCCCCCCCCCCCCAACAAAAAAAAACGAAAACAAAAAAAAACAAAACAAAAAGAGTTGGACAATAACCAAGTTGAATGCAAATAAACCTTACATTAAGTCTTTCTTGATTGTTAACCGTTTTGTATACTATGTCTTTTTTTTTTTTAAATCAGAACATCTTGAATAACTATGCAGAGCCACCTTTACTCAACAGCTTAATATACGTAAGCATGAAAATGAACTCGGATGTTACTATATTCTCATGACAGGAGCCTCAAACTCTGTGATTTTCATTGATCGATATGTATCATATTTGTTTTCTTTTTATTGCTGTCTACATGTACATGTATCAGTAAGTTTTGCATTTAATTCTTTAAATTTTGTCATTGTGCTACCTTTTTGGCTTAGCATAACTAAATCGTTAAGCGTGTTTGCTTTAACACCACGGTTTCGTGGCAGAGGAGGTGTTTCGTGGAATTGCCATGTGTAGATATAAACAACAAGTCACTTGAGGCGACAAAACGCCTATGTCGGCCATTGTTTGAATAAAATTTGACTTTTTTCATGGTAAGGCAATCAAGATGAACGCTTAGTTGCATGATGTATAAACCCATCCCATTCTGTACAGTCATGTATATGAATGATCCAAGTCAGGATAATGTAATTCAGTGGTTGTTGTTGGCTGCAATCTGAAATATTTGTTTTTCATGTATGATATATCTTTAATCAGGTAATGACTAAGGTTGCATTTCTTTCTAACACAAACGATGCAAACGGCTAAGCGCGCACATGTTTAGATCATTTTTTTTTTAAAATACGTTTGCAAAGTTTACATTAACTTTGACAAACTATGCACACGCTAAAAATGCGTCTGCAGTTTGTCGTTTGTTTGTACAAACGCTACATTTGTTTCTAAATTCAACCTGATTAAACGATGTATTTGTTTCTACGTTTTTCAAAAGTTTGTTTACCAACAACATGTGCATGCATTATTGAAAGTTCAAACAGAGTCAGTAAAGACTTATTTAACGATGTATTTGTTTCTACTTTTGTAGCGTTAAGAAAACAACAACAAACGCGACACAACGTTTACAAAATTCTGGTTAGAAAGAAATACACTCTTTATATCTTTCAAAATTTTTACATTTTGTTAGCAGTTTTGTAAGTTGTTGAAACTCCTATTATACACTGTTTCTAAACCACACCGGCAAAAATTGTTCGGACTCGATGGTATCTAACATCCGGCACAATGACGGAGCATCAATAAACAGTCTTTTAGAAAGGAAGTTTTCTCCTTATTTTTTATTTCTTTTATGTTATCGATGAATATATATACATATACAACTATTTTCTATTGTGAGATGCAATATTTTCTACAACCGTTCTATATTAACGGAGACATAAGTAAAAATGCACCCCAAAATGACGAATTGAGTAAACCTTGCCTCGAAATTGTTTAATGTCTCGTTAAACTAATCATATTATACCGAAAGAAAGGTACGGGGAGATAGATACTGACACGGAGATTGCAAAACTAGTTATTATGAGCATCTCAATACTTGTATTTCTGTGTATGGAACGAAAGAAATGGGTCATGTCAAATTAAAATACACCGGTTTTGTCAATATTGTTTACTTCACAATCACCCGGTTTCGTCCATATATATCACCCGTTTAAAAAAAAATCAAAACGAACAATTTATGAAAATCAACGTTTACACGGATCTGAACATTGTCATTCGAAAGAATTTGAATATATATTTATTGTAAAGTAAACCTTGCGTGTTTAATTTTATTTTAAACGAGCACTTTTGGACATAGGTAAATATGGTAAAAAGTAAAATCACAAATCAATTCGGAAAGTCCATAATCAAAGGGCAAAATCAAATAACAAAACGCATCAAAAACGAATGGACACGAACTGTACACATTTTCCTAATGAAAGGCGTATCCCTTATTTCACTTAACTTCAAAGTAATATTAAATGAAATATAAATACTCAAACCCAAATACGGATATCCAATTATTTTATAACATTATGATATTTTTTATATAGGTTTTGAGATACATCGTAATATCTGACACCCCCTTTTTTTACAAATAAAACTAAATAGCCCTTTAAACAAAATTTAAAACAACATCAAAAAGTATGCAGAAGTTAAGATTTATATAACTAAGAAGTGTGTAAAGTTTGATGCAATAATGATAAATCGTTTTTGAGATATGGCGCGACATGTTAAAACAACCCTCAGAAAAAACACACTCCTGTTTTACTTACAAAGTACTGTAACTAAAAAAACTTTAATTTAATTTTCACTAAAAGGTTTGCAGATCGTTTGACCATTATAAGAAATAAATATGTTAAGTTTCATGAAATTGAGATAAGCTGTTTTCCATGTTTACGATGGACAGAAGGATAGACGGATAGATAGACGGACGGACGGACATAATGACTGATAGATGGAGGAACGGACGGACGGACGGATGTAAACAATAATACGCCCTGTCAACATTGTGACGGGCGTGTAAAAGCGCAAAGACATGGAAAAACAACTCGTAATTAAAGGCCATGCAAGTCGACCTATTTGTATATCTTTTCTTCCTTATCATTTTTGCTATATTACTGTTATATATTTGAAAATAATAGATAGGAATTGATTAAAAAAACTTGAAATTCGTCATTTCAGGGCAATGCAATATGTCCTTTAAAAAGTAATGTGGAAATTTTGAAGTAAATGGACAAACGGTAGAGCTCAACATTTTGAAGATAATCACCTGTCCCTTTCGAATTTTCTATGTCTACGGTTGTTTTTAAATAATTGACATCATGCACTAGCATGTCCTCCTATTTTTATTTGTTAGCCATGACGGTCCTCTTGGTTGACAAGAGGGGTCACAGTAAACTTTTAAAAACTTTATATCCTAATTATAATTAAAGAAGACATATGCTTTTAGATAAGGTTTGTAAAATGCAGCCTTGTTATTTTAGATGTAAAAATTTATGTAAAAAAATTATATTGAAAGACAATGAACGACGGTCGGCCGGTGCCAAGTGATGAAAAAAATGACTTTTTCTGTTCAGTCAAGTGAGCTGAAAACAACCAAGAACAATTCCAAACAACCTTGCACCGTTCTTGAATTTAAAAAAAATGTGTAACAACTGAAAATACCATATTTCACGAACGAGATAACTTGATCGGACATACATATGTAACAAACAACTTCACTGGAGTTTTTTATTTCAACAAAAATAAATAAGACATATTGTTTTGTACGCACTGACATGTCACAATTGCTTAAATGATCGCAATTCAATTTATTTTGAAGGTCTGTAAGATAAAAAAAAATTGATCACAGAAACTTAACCGATTTAAAACCAATCTCATGAATCCTGCCAGACGGACATGAACACATTCTAATAATTAAAACCAACAACACAAAACCCTTAACATTCTCCAATTAGTCAAGGAAATAAGTTCACGGTCACATGAATCGTCATGTGGCCAAAGGAAAAATAATATAGAAATGAGGTCGAGGGGAAGGGCAATGGACATATGGCAATAGAAAAAAATCGTTAGATATGTGTTCCATACTTGTATATGTTGCAGTCAAACCTTCAAACTCTTGACATATACAGCTTCATACAAATAGTTCAAAACGCTATGAATTTATATCACTTTGTCTCGCTTGTTTAAAAATATCAATGAGAATGTTTATGAAAAACATAATCAAACTCCGACATTATCCGATTTCGCGGGTGTACCTGTTTTCTTTTTTCTTACGATATTTTAATTCGATATACACTTTATAAGATAAGTGGCCCCACCTTTGATTGTCAAAACTATACTGGTTCTTGTATTTAACGATTTTTAAAGTAAAAAATAGTGAAAATAGTGTTCGGCTCGCTACTCTCGACAGTATATAAAATTTGTTCGAATTACGTCCACTTTGAAATAAACTGAATTTGTCTGTCCGTATATACTGTCAAAATATATTGACCAACGTCAGTGTATACGATCATCAGAACACAATGGCGACAGTACAGATCCGGTTTTTTTTATAGTAAGGTTAACACAATAATTATTAGTGAATTTTGTCGATGACCTGCCGAGAAGGATCATTCAAAATTCAAAATTCAAAATTCAAAAATTCAAAATTCAAAAATCCTTCTGAATCATTAATCTATCATGATTCCCCGCTCATGCGAACACATATTTTTGAAAGCAAAAATAAGATCTCACTTTACACTTTAAAATATATTCATTGAGCTATTTTATAAAGTTTGTTGAGATTACGAACCAACTTAAACAACGGAAAGGGTCCGTTAAACCTTCATATAATGTAATATTTTAATGTTTAGTAACTGTTTGTTTGTGTACAGAGAAAATTAATGACGCAAGTCTAATTTGACAAACGGCTAGTTTTATTATCTGCAGTTTAAGTTGAACTGTCAGATGTAATTAAGACAAGTAACAATGTCTTGGGGTGTAGGGTAACAAAATAAGATTATGCGTATATATATTTGTTTTGTTAACAGAGAAAGTAACTAAACTCTGATAAAGGTCAGTTGGTCAAGATACGGTGAAGATACTAGCAGATTTTGTATCAGCTGTGATACTGTACGGATGTGTATTCCTTTAAGTCTTGAATTAGTAAGATTCTGGAGGACTTGTATTTAAAGTTTATATGTTTAAACTTTGTAAGTAACTTTGTCAATAAGTCCGAATTAATGTACATTTGTGAATAACCTTGTAAACATATACATGTACCGCATTATTTAGTTACTTGGATTTACCACAGGATATATTGTAGTGCCATAGATGACTTTGCCCGTCCGTCTGTGTCGGTGTTGTTCCTCTCGGTCACGTTACAATAGGAATACATCCAACGTTACCATTTGAAACCCTTGGTAACACAGCATCCTTGCAAGTAGCAACTCTCAATCAAGAAAAAAAGAAAGAAAACCCGACCCCTTTACTATCTTATAGTACCGTATATATATTCAATGTGCAGGCACAGCTGGAAATAGAACGTTCAAAATGGAAAATTTGAAATTATCACTTTTTCGAAAAGTTTTAGATGTCAACCAACCCTCAATGTAAATTTCTAAAGGTTATCGTTATTTCAGATTCATTGATATTGATTTGAATAGTGATTTTATGAATTGATATCAACAAAATTTGAGATACGTTTTTGAGGATTTTTCTTTATTTTATTTGGGAGTTACGGTCTACGATTGAACGAAAAATGACACTTTTGACATTAAATTAATTGTGTAATTCCATTTTTTTTTATACATTCAGAAAAGATATTAACACATTATTTGTCAAGTTGTATATGTCATAGAATTGAGAATGGAAATGGGGAATGTGCCAAAGAGACAACAACCTGACCATAGAACAGACAATAGCAGAAGGTCACCAATAGGTCTTCAATGCAACGAGAAATTCCCGCACGCAATAATACAAGACTAACAAAGGCCAGAGGCTCCTGACTTGGGACAGGCGCAAAAATTCGGCGGGGTTAAACATGTTTTTTGAGATCTCAACCCTCCCCCTATAATCTAGCCAATGCAGAAAAGTAAACGCATAACAATACGCACATTAAAATTCAGTTCAATAGAAGTCCGAGTCTGATGTCAGAAGATTTAACCAAAGAAAATAAACAAAAGGACAATAATACATAAATATCATCAGACTACTAGCAGTTTACTGACATGCCAGCTTCAGACTTCAATTAAACTGATTAAAAAATTATGTTTTCATCATATGAATATCATGCACAATCCTCCCCGTGAGAGGTTTAGTATCATACCATCATAACATATATGAGAAGAACATAACCCGTGTCATGCCAACAACTGGTTTTTAAATAAATGTTTTTAGTTTCGATGCAAAGACCCTATAAGTGAATCAATATTTACAACAAAATATGCAATCTTTAATGAGCTGACAACAGTATCGTAACTATATTCCTTCTTAATAAGTCTATTTAAAGGTTTTGTTAGCTTCTGAGGTGAATACTGACATTTTTTGTGCATGTATGCTGTACACTTGGATGTTTGATTACGCAATGTCATATTAAATATTGGAAATTGATTATAAATATATAATCATATAAAATCAAATGAAGTCTTGCATGTCTTGCGATCGCCCAGAATCGATCAATATCAAAGACAAGTCCAAAACAAGCACAAAATTCATTGATTATAGTTTCATAAAACTGACACAAGTACAAACTTTTCTAAAAAGCATGTAAACAATAAACACTTTAAAATGTAAATGCACGTTTCGACAAGCAACGCCACTCGGTTATTGAGATACATTTATTTCATGGAAACATATTTTTTTTTGAAATTCTACAAATTATTGCATTTTAAGACAATGTAATTGACTCAGAGGTGCTTTCTAAGAATTTCCGAAATTTACAAGATCTCCATGCAATCACAGGTGCTTTGAGGAATGGACTCCCTTTATCATTTCAATTTTAGAATTTATTTTTAAATTGGAATACAGGGGTATCGGTCATATACAATATTTTTTTGTTACATCAATCGACGATAGCCAGAACTGAGAACAAGAATTACGCTAAAAGTGGGGAAACAAGAATTTTCACTTAAAAAGATAAAAGAAAAAAATTAGCATCACCAAAGGAATGTATTTGACTCCGATATGATAGGCTTGGGGCGCTTAATAGTCTTTGCATTTTATTTTATATGTCATTTGT
Source organism: Mytilus galloprovincialis (assembly GCF_965363235.1). Classification (NCBI taxonomy): domain Eukaryota; kingdom Metazoa; phylum Mollusca; class Bivalvia; order Mytilida; family Mytilidae; genus Mytilus; species Mytilus galloprovincialis. Next base: position 40,786,517 of record NC_134846.1, on the reverse strand, counting down.
TTTCAACTAACATATACGCGTATAGGAGCCAGGGCGCACAGTGGGTCAAAACTATCCCCCCTCCCATTCTAAGACAAAATATGAAACTAAAAAATGAAATTAAAAGAGGACAATGACTAAATTTCAGATTATTATACATTACATATAAAATAGATTTTTTTTGCTTGTCCCTGTCAGAAGTTTGCCCCCCCCCCTCCCCTTTTCCACACTCATACTATTTTTTTCTACTCCATTCTAAAAAACGGACTATTTCTATACAAAGGCATACACAGACAGACGTGCCGCCGAAATAATCTCAGCTACGACAGAGGAGACGTTATTTTAACGCGTGTTCGCCGGTCTGTACGACCGTAAGTATTCACGGAAAAATTACAACTTTGAAGTTTCCGCAATTAACTTTATTTTTCCTCAACTTAATACTATGAAACTTATACACAGGCTAATTACCACCAACATGAGATCAAGTTTAAATTTGGCTGGCATCACTTTATCCGTTCAAGCCCTTTTACAAATAGGCGAGTAACATGGGTGCCAAATATACATTTTTAATGCACCTACCTAACATACGGCTAAATTATGTATCAATGGAAAGCTTAGAATGTGTACTTTTCAATTATCCCGTTCATCAATAGAAATTGAGGTGTATTTTTTGAAAATCGGGGTCAAGGGACATGTGTGCAATTTTAATTCATGGGGAAATTGAGTTACAACAAATGCAAAACGGAACAATACTATCAGAATACAGCGTTACTGCTGGAAAAAGATATTTCTATGTAATATTAATCAACTTTGTTCGATTTTAACGGTAACGTATGTTAAATAATGTTTTAGGTCGCAGTCATTGGAAATCACTTATTTAGTCGCACAAAACTATCGGTAGTCGCCCTTTCATTAATTAAATGCTTTTAGACCTCCATATCAACTGATTGCACATATTTGCAAACATAATTATAAATTCAAATTTAATATATATGAATAATCTGAAACAAAATATAAGAAGCAAGGGAAAAACACTTAATTTAACGTATTTTGATTTTCATAGAAAATTCCCATTATGAACATTAATATGGATTAAAGGTGTGGTCTCCTATTTGTTTGAAACCCTGCCAACCACGTCAAGTCGGAGAACCATATGGCCGAATTTTTTCTGTCTTTTTTATTGTAGTGCAATATGTTTACATACTTCAATTCGGTTAGAGGTCTTTATGACATCATACAGCTTTATAGAGCTACTGCACGACATTGGAATATCTTGGCATTTTTTAGGCTGTATGATTATAGACTGACCAAACTATGTTTGTAGTTTTTGTTGAAGCCGATTTGTTGGATAGATGTCTCAGCAATCCGCGGGCAGACATTGAGTTAACGTATCAAGTAAATTAGTTAGGGAGCTACCATTTGATTTTTATGGGGGGGGGGGGGCTAGGATGAAATTTGAAAAAAATAGGCAGGACAGGAGTTTTGAGTAAAAAAAAAAGGCAGGATGAGACACTTGCAAAAAAAAAGAAGTCAGGACGACAATTTAGGTAAAAAAAGTCAGGATAAACTAAAAAAAAAAGGCAGGACCGAACAGAGTGAAAAATTGCAGGACAAAATTTTTCATCCTAGCCCCCCATAAAAATCAAATGGTAGCTCCCTTAACAGGAATACTTTCTTGTGTACAGTCAAATCATCTTTAATCGTCGAAATAAATGTAAGAAACGCTGTTTCATGTTCAGAATTAAGTAGTTCTTTGCTTTTTTTTTAGCAAATATTTAGTGATACAAGCTCGATGGTATAAAGCTTTATCAGTAATATTCTCGTGAGTAATGTTGTGAATCATATCATTGTCAGGATATGTGTAGCAACATTCACAACCGCTTGAGTTCTCTCCTCATACTAGTATTATGAAGTTATTTGACTTGCTTAAAGGCTTTACATTTGCAAAATATACAAACAAACCAACCTGTTGAAGATTTATTTTCCCTCGTTGATATACAATGTATGAGAAGAGACTGACTCATCTAATGTATTACAATTTAACGTTGCGTCGTTTGTTTTCTCTTATTTTTGAGTGTAAATTGACATTGCGATAAGACGTGTCACGGTACTTGTCTATCCCTAATTCATGTACATATTTGATTTTGATGTTATATTTGTTATTCTCGTGGGATTTTGTCTGATGCTTGGTCCGTTTCTGTGTGTGTAACATTGTAGTGTTGTGTCGTTGTTCTCCTCTTATATTTATGCGTTTCCCTCAGTTTTAGTTTGTTACCCCGATTTTGTTTTTTGTCCATGGATTTATGAGTTTGAACAGTGGTATACTACTGTTGTCTTTATTCAGTAGAATTGGTATTTGTAGTACAAAGGTTTTGTCCAGACAAAACAGAAGACGATAAGTTGTGCTTACTTGTAAGAGATTTATAGCAACTCTAATGACATTTTGTACTTTCAAATGGGATGTTTTCAATTTTTTCATACTCATCTACCAGTCTTCTGTAAACTTCATCTTTTCGTTTTTCCACTGCGGCGATAAGCGTGATCGTCCTTTAAGTATTGAACTACATATTAGCTTCTCTTTAGTAAAAACCTGACAGACTATGCATATGTGCTAATCAATGGATAGTTTTTGCTTTTTAGCAGAGGAGGGGGTCATTGATGAATAATATAATGAAACATTAAAGAATGGATGTAAAAGACAATAGTGTAGAAGATCTTTAGAACTTTAAAGAATCCTAGTCTGAACGAATTGATTGAATATACCTCTTCACAATATTTTAATTTTATAGTATTTTGTTTGGTACTGAAATATTTTATTTCTCGACTTTCTAAACGTTTTGTCAAGAAGCAGTTATTTCAGAAACACATGTACATTACAAAGGACATATCATCAGTTCCACCTATTATACATGAATCTGTTCCGCTATACGCTGACTATCTATCCCTGGAAGTACCGTCCGTCTAGAAGATATTTTGTCAATATTGGCATACCTAAAATGAAATATGTAGTTTGTAAATTTTTATGTAAATTTTTCGTAAATTTATGCAAGTTATAATAGCCCGAAGGATACAACTGTCACAGGTAGAGGTTTTTTAGCTCACCTGGCCTAAAAGACCAAGTGAGCTTTTCTCATCACTTGGCGTCCGGCGTCCGGCGTCGTCCGTCGTCCGGCGTCGTCCGTCGTCCGTCGTCGTCCGTCGTCCATCGTCGTCCGTCGTCCGTCGTCGTCCGTCGTCGTCGTTTAATTTTACAAAAATCTTCTCCTCTGAAACTACTGGGCCAAATTTAACCAAACTTGGCCACAATCATCATTGGGGTATCTAGTTTAAAAAATGTGTCCGGTGATCCGGCCAACCATCCAAGATGGCTGACATGGCTAAAAATAGAACATAGGGGTAAAATGCAGTTTTTGGCTTATAACTCAAAAACCAAAGCATTTAGAGCAAATCTGACGGGGTAGAATTGTTACACAGGTAAAGATCTATCTGCCCTGAAATTTTCAGATGAATCGAATAACCCGTTGTTGGGTTGCTGCCCCTGAATTAGTAATTTTAAGGAAATTTTGCTGTTTTTGGTTATTATCTTGAATATTATTATAGATAGAGATAAACAGTAAACAGCAATAATGTTCAGCAAAGTAAGATTTACAAATAAGTCAACATGCCTGAAATGGTCAGTTGACCCCTTTAGGAGTTATTGCCCTTTATAGTCAATTTTTAACCATTTTTCGTAAATCTTAGTAATATTTTACAAAAATCTTCTCCTCTGAAACTACTAGGCCAAATTAATCCAAACTTGGCCACAATCATCCTTTTGGTTAGTATTTTGGAAAATGTGTCCGGTGACCCGTCCATCAAACCAAGATGGCCGCCATGGCTAAAAATAGAACATGGGGTAAAATGCAGATTTTGGCTTATAACTCAAAACCCAAAGCATTTAGAGCAAATCTGACAGGCGATAAAATTGTTTATCAGTTCAAGATCTATCTGCCCTGAAATTTTCAGATGAATCGGACAACCCGTTGTTGGGTTGCTGGCCCTGACTTAGTAATTTTAAGGAAATTTTGCTGTTTTTGGTTATTATCTTGAATATTATTATAGATAGAGATAAACTATAAACAGGAATAATGTTCACCAAAGTAAGATTTACAAATAAGTCAACATGACTGAAATGGTCAGTTGACCCCTTTAGGAGTTATTGCCCTTTATAGTCAATTTTTAACCATTTTTCGTAAATCTTAGTAATATTTTACAAAAATCTTCTCCTCTGAAACTACTAGGCCAAATTAATCCAAACTTGGCCACAATCGTCTTTTGGGTTAGTAGTTTGAAAAATGTGTCCGGTGACCCGTCCATCAAAACAAGATGGCTGCCATGGCTAAAAATAGAACATGGGGGGTAAAATGCCGTTTTTGGCTTATAACTCAAAACCCAAAGCATTTAGAGCAAATCTGACAGGGGATAACATTGTTTATCAGTTCAAGATCTATCTGCCCTGAAATTTTCAGATGAAATGGACAACCCGTTGTTGGGTTGCTGACCCTGAATTGTTAGTTTTAAGGAAATTTTGCTGTTTTTGGTCATTATCTTGAATATTATTATTGATAGAGATAAACTGTAAACAACAATAATGTTCAGCAAAGTAAGATTTACAAATAAGTCAACATGACCGAAATGGTCAATTGACCCCCTTAGGAGTTATTGTTCTTAATAGTCAATTTTTAACAATTTTCATAAAATTTGTAAATTTTTACTAACATTTTCCACTGAAACTAATGGGCCAAGTTCATTATAGATAGAGATAATTTTAAGCAGCAAGAATGTTCAGTAAAGTAAGATGTACAAACACATCACCATCACCAAAACACAATTTTGTCATGAATCCATCTGCTTCCTTTAATATTCACATAGACCAAGGTGAGCGACACAGGTTCTTTAGAGCCTCTAGTTTTGTTTGTTTCGTATATACCATTTAAAATGTTATTGGTTCTATGTTTTTTTTTCATATGATGTAACTTCTATAAACTGGTCCCTATACGTTTTGATTGTATTAAAGTTTTAGCTGTTTTTTTTTTATTTAGACAAAACGGGCTTTTATTTATTTAAAATAAAATTAAGAATGGAAATGGGGAATGTGCCAAAGAGACAACAACCCGACCATAGAGCAGACAACAACAGAAGGTCACCAACAGGTCTTCAATGCAACGAGAAATTCCCGCACCCGGAGACGTCCTTCAGCTGGCCCCTAAACAAATATATACTAGTTCAGTGGTAATGAACGCCATACTTAACTCCAAATTGTACACAAGAAACTAAAAGTTAAAATTATACAAGACTAACAAAGGCCAGAGAACAGGTACTTCACAAAGAAAATAAACAGAATGACAATAATACCTAAATAACATCAGAATACTAGCAGTTAACTGACATGCCAGCTCCAGACTTCAATGAAACTGATTGAAGAATTATGTTTTCATCATATGAATACCAGGCACAATCCTCCCCGTGAGGGGTTTAGTATCATACCATCATAACATATATGAGAAGAACATAACCCGTGTCGTGCCAACAACTGGTATATTAATAATAAATATGTTTAGTTCCGATGCAAAGACCCTACAAGTGAATCAATATTAACGCCAAAATATGCAATCTTTAATGACTGACAACAGTATCATAACTATATCCCTTCTTAATAAGTCTATTTAAAGGTTTTGTTAGCTTCTGACGTGAATACCGACATTTTTGTGCTTTAAAAAGAATATTTCCATAAAATATTGGATGTGAAATACCTGAACGTATAAGAAGTCTGCATGTTGAGCTATATTTCCGAATGATGTCCTTATACCGATGATAAAATTTAGTAAATGTTTTGACTAGTTTGTGATTTCGAAAACCCTGGTGTAATGATTTTTCAGTAATACATAAATTTCTCTCGTTAAAATCTAAAACATTGTTACATACACGAGCGAATCGTACAAGTTGAGATATATAAACACCGTAAGATGGTGATAAGGGAACGTCACCATCTAAAAACGGATAATTAACGATAGGAAATCATCTCTTTTGTCATAAATTTTAGTATTAAGCTTTCCGTTAATGATATATATATATATATATATATATATTAAGATCGAGGAAACGGTAGTGGTCATTGTTAGTATTAGCTTTATTTAAAGTAAGTTCAACAGGATAAATTTCTTTAGTATACATACTGACGTCGTCATTATTGCGAGCCAAAATATCATCCAAATATCTAAAAGTATTATTAAATTTGTGTATCAGATGATGTTTCGATGGGTCTTTGCTGATTTTTGTCATAAATTGTAACTCATAGCAATACAAAAACAGGTCTGCAATAAGTGGAGCACAGTTAGTCCCCACTGGAATTCCGATCCTGACGATATACGGAATCTCCAAAGCGAACAAAAATGTTATCTAGTAAAAATTCAAGGCATGTCCAATTGACATAGTTTTTTTGTTTATTGCTACTTAAAAATGACCTAAAAGAGTTTGAACATATATATTCACATTCTGACTTTTTACAAGCCCATTTAATTAAGTGTGTGATTTTTTTCTTAATGAGAATGTGAGGCAATGTGGTATATAGGGTAGAAAATCAAAACTTTGAACAGATTCAAAATCACCAATATAAGCATTATAGTATAACTAATCGCCGTATTTGAATATCAAAAATAAGACAACGCGTGACCGAACGACGCATGGATTAAACGAGTGCGCAGTAAGAATTCGTGTTTAATTCTTGCCCTTTTTGTTTCTCCTGGTAGATTCAGAGCTGTGTTCCACACTGCATGAGTTTCTCCAATATTTATTGAGTTAATATCAAGACGATGAAGAGTTGATTTTTGAGAAATTTCTGTTTTTATCCATTCTTGCCAAAATTTCATCCATATGATTTAGCCTTTTCATCAAAATTTGGGTTTTTAGTTTAAAATTAGAATAATTGGCGAAAAAGCCTTTGTGAGACCTCGAAATTGAAGGTATTATCCTTTTCCTTTATTAAATTATTGTTAATCAATAAAAAATCACTAAACAAATAATCGTGCTTTGGTACTAGCTGTTATCAAAGGGAGACAATTTCACATTCACACACTGAATATAACATGTATTTTAGTTAAAGAACTGCCAACCTGTACCAGAAACAACTAATGGTTTGGAACAAACTATACATTATGAACGACAACTCGACCTGGAATGTTACTCACATTTGTTCATAATGTTAACAAACACGCATGTACAAAAACGGTAGTATGTAGCAATTAAAAACCGGAATGCTGTAGTAAAGATCATCGGGAAATTGGTCTGGTTTGCCGCCCGGAGATGCCGATAAGTGATGTTTTACAAAATCATGTTTTTAAGGGAAGGGATGCATTGTCCTCGCCAAAATTACAATTAATTCAGGTATCTAGCAGTACTAACGTATATCGATACCACGATAATACATTGATAATCCTGCCTTGTTAAATATATCTTAGAGTCAAAGAATGCAGCAATAGTTCTGTCGTCGACGGCCAAAGAAAAAAATCGTGATGATAAAGCATGCAATTCCGGAAATTGACAGTCTCCAAAAATATTAAATTCTAAAATTGAGTTATCGTCCTTTTCGCGCCAGACGACTATTGAAAAGGCTATATGATAATTGCAGATCTTGTTGTATGTTTCCAGTTAATTTTAGTTGGTGTGTTTTCCCAAAGTTCCTCTATAGTAGGCAGATTATATTTATTTAGAATAGATTCAGTTCTTTCTTGAAAAGTTCCTTGATTTACTTGCAGACAATATTGTCGTATTAGAATTTCTTTTAGGGTTTGATTTTCTGATGTAAGAATGGAATGAAGAAGACTCAATTGACGTTTGTGCAGCTCAGCTTTAAGTGGGAGTGCACCAAGTAACGCATAAATTGCCACTGAAGCTGTTCTGACAAGCAGAGATTGGATGTTTCTCAGGAATGTTGTGTGGAAGTCGCTGAGTGCTTTTAGTTGCCTTACATTTAGCAGAGGAACTCTAAACTGTAAAGGAAACGAGGCAATATATATATTCTGTATATATTGTAGGACACACGTGGGTTCAGACCATTTGTTCCATGAACGCCTGTTTTCATCAGCGAGTAAGATGTTCTTCGCGCCAGACTTATTCTTTCATCAACATTTATCATATTTTCATTTTTGGAAGATCTTGTTAATCCAAGATGAGTAGCTTGATCTGATGTTGTTATTTTCATGTTCTCTAATTCCCATGCTGACAGTGACTCTTTTCCACTATTAGAAAAGGTTTGATTTTGTTTTGATAAAACACTCTTTGTCGGATGGATTGTATATTGATGCTCCTTAGAATAGGTGTTAACGGTGATCAACATAACCTGCATATCCTCATCTGAGCTTGACAGTAATAGTATGTCATCAGCACAAGTTGCAACAAACTGTGTCCCTCTATTTGCCGACTTGTTTCTTTATTATTATGAAGCTGACTTCATGCAGGAACTTCTAAGGAAGAAAGATAAGAAGTTAGCAATATCCTTTAACTCAACTTTTCGCTATATAGATGATGTTTTTTCACTAAATAATTCAAAATTTGGTGACTATGTGGAACGCATCTATCCAATCGAGCTAGAGATAAAGGATACTACAGATACAGTTAAGTCGGTCTCATATCTTGACTTACATCTAGAAATTGACACTGAGGGTCGGTTGAAAACAAAACTTTACGACAAAAGAGTTGATTTCAGCTTTCAAATTGTTAACTTTCCATTTCTAAGTAGCAACATTCCACCAGCATCTCCACACGGGGTATATATCTCCCAATTGATACGATATTCCCGTGCTTGCATTTCCTCTCATGATTTTCTTGATAGAGGGTTGCTGCTCACAAGGAAGCTATTAAACCAAGAGTTCCAAATGTTGAAGTTGAAATCATCCCTTCGTTAATTTTACGGACGCCATCACGAGTTGGTTGACTGTTATGGAATAACCGTTTCACAAATGATATCGGACATGTTCCTTACGTCGTAACTACAATTCCCTTCCCTTTCATGAATGTGACCTACCGAATTAGACTATTTACCGGATTTGTTATCAAATAAGCAACACGACGGGTGCCATATGTGAAGCAGGATCTGCTTACCCTTCCGGAGCACCTGAGATTACCCCTAGTTTTTTGGTGGGGTTCGTGTTGTTTATTCTTTGGTTTTCTATGTTGTGTTGTGTGTGCTATTGTTTGTTTTTCTTTTCCGTTTTTAGCCATGGCGTTGTCAGTTGTTTTTGGATTTACACTCATATGCGGTAAAGCTTAGCGAAAGGTATTGCCACGTAATCAGTCAAACAAACTTTATTCGATCAACTCTTTAAGGAACGATCGTTTTCATTGGTCAATTCGAACCTTCGACCTCATACCTGCGAAAATAGAACACGCGTACTATAACGTTGAATGGACTGATCAATATTCACGTAGCTGGTCAAGGTCGTTTAAAGCTTCCATCGTCGTATTTGCGTACATGATTGTGTTCTTGATTATGCAATCACAATTCTAGCTTTTATAAATATGCATGTGAAATTCATTGGTTTTATATTTTTCTGCAATTGGTAGTAAAATTTTAAACTTTAAAATCTTAACAGTTTTCACATCGAAATATTTAATTCAAATTTGTCCTCTGGATCAAGGAACGACATCAAAAGTTTAATGAAAAAAAAAAAAAACTCAATCCACATATTTTTTTCATTGACTCCCCCCTCCCCCCAAGTTACTCATCCTGCCTTTTTTCACTCAATGGACTCGATGAATTAGCGTTGTACTTGAAAATGAAACCGTACTTTTCTACAAACACTTTTCATATTCTTTGACAAGTTTTAGGTATTCGACATAGGATGGTGATTTTTTTTCTGATTCCGTTTACTTGAGAAAAAAAAATCCAGAAATTGTAAGTAAATTCTTAACATGTAACCAACCATGATGTGTTAAAAAAAACGGAGATGGCAAACCATGGCACAGGGGATGATTAAATATAGTTAATAAACTCCAGCGATATACTTCATTAGGCTTTGCTATTCTTGGTTGAAAAACGAACGTAAATTGTCTATTGTAAATATGTACATGAAAATAGAAACAATCAGTTTTCAAAAAAAGTGTCTATTCATAAAATGTTTTGATAAAAAGGTGAGTTTCTTCTTGTACATGCATTTAGTCATCCTTAATTTCTTGATATTTTGTTTATCATTTTATCATACATGTTTCGGTTTGTATTTCATGTTAAATACGAATACGTGCTACATGTACTTTAGCGAATAGTTCAACAATGTTATGCAGCTCTATTCTATTATGATTCCCCTTCTGATCCCTTCTGTCCGGTGGGCGTCCGTTTTTTTACGGATGTGTTCTTAAAAAGTGACAAATCTTAACTGCGGGATAATACCTAGCTTGTATTCTATAAATACATATATAAAAGAAGATGTAGTATGATTGCCAATGAGACAACTCTCCACAAGAGACCAAAATAACACAGAAATTAACAACTATAGATCACCGTACGGCTTTCAATAATGAGCAAAGCCCATACCGCAAAGTCAGCCATTAAAGGCCCCGAAATGACAATGTAAAACAATTCAAACGAGAATTGTTCCTTATAAACTACGACATTTCTCGCAAGTATTAATTTATTATTTTGTTCAACACATGCAAAAGAAATAATCTTCGCCGATGTAACATTTCAAGTTTATTACAACAACATGCCTTTACTGAATTCATTCAGGTGCACAAATGATACGATTAAAGTTCTTTTGTTTCTATTTTGGGGGACAATTTCCTCCGTTTATGGTACGCTTAGCTACTGTGTGTATGTTTTATAGCATGAAAATAATAAAAGAGGAATGTCAGTGCACCCCATCATTAATTATTGTAATGGATCAGTATTATGAGATACTTATTATAAGTGACTACGGCATTGTTAGGATTATAACCTATCGTCAGTATGAAAGAAATTAAAAGTGGTTCATATATTCGTCCGTATAAAAGCGGCACATGCATTTTATTTTATCCTTATATTTCTCATTATGCGGTACACGATAATTGAGTTGCTGCATGCATAAAGAACTTAGAATATTACTTAATACAAAATATCAGTATATTTCGACCCAACTATTTGAAGTTAACAAAAGATTTATTTAATTCCTTTAACAAAAGGTTTGTAAACTAAACAAATCCTTGTTTTTACGTTCGTAGTAACATAGTACATTCCATTGTCGGTCACCTGTGTCAATTCCCGTACACACTGACTACATTGTTGTTGTATTTGAATCTTTCGGTCAATGAAATGAGACGTTACAAGTTGTTTGTTTATGATACGCTAGAATGTTATCAATGAACTATCAAATGCTAAACTTCACTGCATTTCACTTTACGTTGGGAAAGATATCTTCGTACAATCACTAAGTTTATTAATAATGTTGTTTCAGAAAAATTGTACCACCTAGTTATAGATATAATTTAGAATAAGACTATATGTTAAAAAAGAGGGACGAAAGATAGAAAAGGGACAGTCAAACTCATAAATCCAAAACAACTGACAACGCCATGGCTAAAAACGAAAAAGACAAACAAACAATAGCACACACGACACAACATAGAAAACCAAGGAATAAACAACACGAACCCCCCTAAAAAACTAGGGGTGATCTCAAGTGCTCCGGAAGGGTAAGCAGATTCTGCTCCACATGTGGCACCCGTCGTGTTGCTTATGTGATAACAAATCCGGTAAATAGTCTAATTCGGTAGGTCACATTCATGAAAGGGAAGGGGATTATAGATACGACGTAATGAACATGTCCGATATCATTTGTGAAACGGTTATTCCATAACGGTCAACCAACTCGTGATGGCGTCCGTAAAATTTAAAATTCACCATTTGGAAATCTTGGTTTAATAGCTTCCTTGTGAGCAGTAATTACCCCCCCCCCCCCCCACAACAAAAACAAAAAGAGTTGGACAATAACCAAGATGAATGCAAATAAACCTTACATTAAGTCTTTCTTGATTGTTAACCGTTTTGTATACTATGTCTTTTTTTTTTAAATCAGAACATCTTGAATAACTATGCAGAGCCACCTTTACTCAACAGCTTAATATACGTAAGCATGAAAATGAACTCGGATGTTACTATATTCTCATGACAGGAGCCTCAAACTCTGTGATTTTCATTGATCGATATGTATCATATTTGTTTTCTTTTTATTGCTGTCTACATGTACATGCATCAGTAAGTTTTGCATTTAATTCTTTAAATTTTGTCATGGTGCTACCTTTTTGGCTTAGCATAACTAAATCGTTAAGCGTGTTTGCTTTAACACCACGGTTTCGTGGCAGAGGAGGTGTTTCGTGGAATTGCCATGTGTAGATATAAACAACAAGTCACTTGAGGCGACAAAACGCGTATGTCGGCCATTGTTTGAATGAAATTTGACTTTTTTCATGGTAAGGCAATCAAGATGAACGCTTAGTTGCATGATGTATAAACCCATCCCATTCTGTACAGTCATGTATATGAATGATCCAAGTCAGGATAATGTAATTCAGTGGTTGTTGTTGGCTGCAATCTGAAATATTTGTTTTTCATGTATGATATATCTTTAATCAGGCAATGACTAAGGTTGCATTTCTTTCTAACACAAACGATGCAAACGGCTAAGCGCGCACATGTTTAGATCATTTTTTTTTAAAATACGTTTGCAAAGTTTACATTAACTTTGACAAACTATGCACACGCTAAAAATGCGTCTGCAGTTTGTCGTTTGTTTGTACAAACGCTTCATTTGTTTCTAAATTCAACCTGATTAAACGATGTATTTGTTTCTACGTTTTTCAAAAGTTTGTTTACCAACAACATGTGCATGCATTATTGAAAGTTCAAACAGGGTCAGTAAAGACTTATTTAACGATGTATTTGTTTCTACTTTTGTAGCGTTAAGAAAACAACAACAAACGCGACACAACGTTTACAAAATTCTGGTTAGAAAGAAATACACTCTTTATATCTTTCAAAATTTTTACATTTTGTTAGCAGTTTTGTAAGTTGTTGAAACTCCTATTATACACTATTTCTAAACCACACCGGCAAAAATTGTTCGGACTCGATGGTATCTAACATCCGGCACAATGACGGAGCATCAATAAACAGTCTTTTAGAAAGAAAGTTTTCTCCTTATTTTTTATTTATTTTATGTTATCGATGAATATATATACATATACAACTATTTTCTATTGTGAGATGCAATATTTTCTACAACCGTTCTATATTAACGGAGAAATAAGTAAAAATGCACCCCAAAATGACGAATTGAGTAAACCTTGCCTCGAAATTGTTTAATGTCTCGTTAAACTAATCATATTATACCGAAAGAAAGGTACGGGGAGATATATACTGACACGGAGATTGCAAAACTAGTTATTATGAGCATCTCAATACTTGTATTTCTGTGTATGGAACGAAAGAAATGGGTCATGTCAAATTAAAATACACCGGTTTTGTCAATATTGTTTACTTCACAATCACCCGGTTTCGTCCATATATATCACCCGTTTAAAAAAAAATCAAAACCAACAATTTATGAAAATCAACGTTTACACGGATCTGAACATTGTCATTCGAAAGAATTTGAATATATATTTATTGTAAAGTAAACCTTGCGTGTTTAATTTTATTTTAAACGAGCACTTTTGGACATAGGTAAATATGGTAAAAAGTAAAATCACAAACTGAAGTTAGAGGAAAATCAATTCGGAAAGTCCATAATCAAAGGGCAAAATCAAATAACAAAACGCATCAAAAACGAATGGACACGAACTGTACACATTTTCCTAATGAAAGGCGTATCCCTTATTTCACTTAACTTCAAAGTAATATTAAATGAAATATAAATACTCAAACCCAAATACGGATATCCAATTATTTTATAACATTATGATATTTTTTATATCGGTTTTGAGATACATCGTAATATCTGACACCCCCCTTTTTTACAAATAAAACTCAATAGCCCTTTAAACAAAATTTAAAACAACATCAAAAAGTATGCCGAAGTTAAGATTTATATAACTAAGAAGTGTGTAAAGTTTGATGCAATAATGATAAATCGTTTTTGAGATATGGCGCGACATGTTAAAACAACCCTCAGAAAAAACACACTCCTGTTTTACTTACAAAGTACTGTAACTCAAAAAACTTTAATTTAATTTTCACTAAAAGGTTTGCAGATCGTTTGACCATTATAAGAAATAAATATGTTAAGTTTCATGAAATTGAGATAAGCTGTATTCCATGTTTACGATGGACGGATAGATAGACAGACGGACGGACAGAATGACTGATAGATGGAGGAACGGACGGACGGACGGATGTAAACAATAATACGCCCTGTCAACATTGTGACGGGCGTGTAAAAGCGCAAAGACATGGAAAAACAACTCGTAATTAAAGGCCATGCAAGTCGACCTATTTGTATATCTTTTCTTCCTTATCATTTTTGCTATATTACTGTTATATATTTGAAAATAATAGATAGGAATTGATTGAAAAAACTTGAAATTCGTCATTTCAGGGCAATGCAATATGTCCTTTAAAAAGTAATGTGGAAATTTTGAAGTAAATGGACAAACGGTAGAGCTCAACATTTTGAAGATAATCACCTGTCCCTTTCGAATTTTCTATGTCTACGGCTGTTTTTAAATAATTGACATCATGCATTAGCATGTCCTCCTATTTTTATTTGTTAGCCATGACGGTCCTCTTGGTTGACAAGAGGGGTCACAGTAAACTTTTAAAAACTTTATATCCTAATTATAATTAAAAAAGACATATGATTTTAGATAAGGTTTGTAAAATGCAGCCTTGTTATTTTAGATGTAAAAATTTATGTAAAAAAATTATATTGAAAGACAATGAACGACGGTTGGCCGGTGCCAAGTGATGAAAAAAAATGACTTTTCCTGTTCAGTCAAGTGAGCTGAAAACAACCAAGAACAATTCCAAACAACATTGCACCGTTCTTGAATTTAAAAAAAAATGTGTAACAACTGAAAATACCATATTTCACGAACGAGATAACTTGATCGGACATACACATGTAGCAAACAACTTCACTGGAGCTTTTTATTTCAACAAAAATAAATAAGACATATTGTTTTGTACGCACTGACATGTCACAATTGCTTAAATGATCGCAATTCAATTTATTTTGAAGGTCTGTAAGATAAAAAAAAATGATCACAGAAACTTAACCGATTTAAAACCAATCTCATGAATCCTGCCAGACGGACATGAACACATTCTAATAATTAAAACCAACAACACAAAACCCTTAACATTTTCCAATTAGTCAAAGAAATAAGTTCACGGTCACATGAATCGTCATGTGGCCAAAGGAAAAATAATATAGAAATGAGGTCGAGGGGAAGGGCAATGGACATATGGCAATAGAAAAAAATTGTTAGATATGTATTCCATACTTGTATATGTTGCAGTCAAACCTTCAAACTCTTGACATATACAGCTTCATACAAATAGTTCAAAACGCTATGAATTTATATCACTTTGTCTCGCTTGTTTAAAAATATCAATGAGAATGTTTATGAAAAACATAAGCAAACTCCGACATTATCCGATTTCGCGGGTGTACCTGTTTCTTTTTTCTTACGATATTTTAATTCGATATACACTTTATAAGATAAGTGGCCCCACCTTTGATTGTCAAAACTATACTGGTTCTTGTATTTAACGATTTTTAAAGCAAAAAATAGTGAAAATAGTGTTCGGCTCTCTACTCTCGACAGTATATAAAATTTGTTCGAATTACGTCCACTTTGAAATAAACTGAATTTGTCTGTCCGTATATACTGTCAAAATATATTGACCAACGTCAGTGTATACGATCATCAGAACACAATGGCGACAGTACAGATCCGGTTTTTTTTATAGTAAGGTTAACACAATAATTATTAGTGAATTTTGTCGATGACCTGCCGAGAAGGATCATTCAAAATTCAAAATTCAAAATTCAAAAATTCAAAATTCAAAAATCCTTCTGAATCATTAATCTATCATGATTCCCCGCTCATGCGAAAACATATTTTTGAAAGCAAAAATAAGATCTCACTTTACACTTTAAAATATATTCATTGAGCTATTTTATAAAGTTTGTTGAGATTACGAACCAACTTAAACAAGGGAAAGGGTCCGTTAAACCTTCATATAATGTAATATTTTAATGTTTAGTAACTGTTTGTTTGTGTACAGAGAAAATTAATGACGCAAGTCTAATTTGACAAACGGCTAGTTTTATTATCTGCAGTTTAAGTTGAACTGTCAGATGTAATTAAGACAAGTAACAATGTCTTGGGGTGTAGGGTAACAAAATAAGTTATGCGTATATATATTTGTTTTGTTAACAGAGAAAGTAACTAAACTCTGATAAAGGTCAGTTGGTCAAGATACGGTGAAGATACTAGCAGATTTTGTATCAGCTGTGATACTGTACGGATGTGTATTCCTTTAAGTCTTGAATTAGTAAGATTCTGGAGGACTTGTATTTAAAGTTTATATGTTTAAACTTTGTAAGTAACTTTGTCAATAAGTCCGAATTAATGTACATTTGTGAATAACCTTGTAAACATATACATGTACCGCATTATTTAGTTACTTGGATTTACCACAGGATATATTGCAGTGCCATAGATGACTTTGCCCGTCCGTCTGTGTCGGTGTTGTTCCTCTCGGTCACGTTACAATAGGAATACATCCAACGTTACCATTTGAAACCCTTGGTAACACAGCATCCTTGCAAGTAGCAACTCTCAATCAAGAAAAAAAGAAAGAAAACCCGACCCCTTTACTATCTGATAGTACCGTATATATATTCAATGTGCAGGCACAGCTGGAAATGGAACGTTCAAAATGGAAAATTTGAAATTATCACTTTTTCGAAAAGTTTTAGATGTCAACCAACCCTCAATGTAAATTTCTAAAGGTTATCGTTATTTCAGATTCATTGATATTGATTTGAATAGTGATTTTATGAATTGATATCAACAAAATTTGAGATACGTTTTTGAGGATTTTTCTTTATTTTATTTGAGAGTTACGGTCTACGATTGAACGAAAAATGACACTTTTGACATTAAATTAATTGTGTAATTCCATTTTTTTTTTATACATTCAGAAAAGATATTAACACATTATTTGTCAAGTTGTATATGTCATAGAATTGAGAATGGAAATGGGGAATGTGCCAAAGAGACAACAACCTGACCATAGAACAGACAATAGCAGAAGGTCACCAATAGGTCTTCAATGCAACGAGAAATTCCCGTACGCAATAATACAAGACTAACAAAGGCCAGAGGCTCCTGACAGGCGCAAAAATGCGGCGGGGTTAAACATGTTTTTGAGATCTCAACCCTCCCCCTATAATCTAGCCAATGCAGAAAAGTAAACGCATAACAATACCACATTAAAATTCAGTTCAATAGAAGTCCGAGTCTGATGTCAGAAGATTTAACCAAAGAAAATAAACAAAAGGACAATAATACATAAATAACATCAGACTACTAGCAGTTTATTGACATGCCAGCTTCAGACTTCAATTAAACTGGTTGAAAAATTATGTTTTCATCATATGAATATCATGCACAATCCTCCCCGTGAGAGGTTTAGTATCATACCATCATAACATATATGAGAAGAACATAACCCGTGTCATGCCAACAACTGGTTTTTAAATAAATGTTTTTAGTTTCGATGCAAAGACCCTATAAGTGAATCAATATTTACGCCAAAATATGCAATCTTTAATGAGCTGACAACAGTATCGTAACTATATTCCTTCTTAATAAGTCTATTTAAAGGTTTTGTTAGCTTCTGAGGTGAATACTGACATTTTTTGTGCATGTATGCTGTACACTTGGATGTTTGATTTCGCAATGTCATATTAAATATTGGAAATTGATTATCAATATATAATCATATAAAATCAAATGAAGTCTTGCATGTCTTGCGATCGCCCAGAATCGATCAATATTAAAGACAAGTCCAAAACAAGCACAAAATTCATTGATTATAGTTTCATAAAACTGACACAAGTACAAACTTTTCTAAAAAGCATGTAAACAATAAACACTTTAAAATGTAAATGCACATTTCGACAAGCAAAGCCACTCGGTTATTGAGCTACATTTATTTCATGGAATCATATTTTTTTTGAAATTCTACAAATTATTGCATTTTAAGACAATGTAATTGACTCAGATGTGCTTTCTAAGAATTTCCGAAATTAACAAGATCTCCATGCAATCACAGGTGCTTTGAGGAATGGACCTCCTTTAACATTTCAATTTTAGAATTTATTTTTAAATTGGAATACTGGGGTATCGGTCATATACAATATTTTTTAGTTACATCAATCGACGATAGCCAGAACTGAGAACAAGAATTACGCTAAAAAGTGGGGAAACAAGATATTTTACTTAAAAAGATAAAAGACAAAAATTAGCATTCACCAAGGCAATGCATTTGACTCCGATATGATAGGCTTGGGGCGCTTAATAGTCTTTGCATTTTATTTTATACGTCATTTGTTTTCAACTAACATAGGAGCCAGGGCGCACAGTGCCTCAAAACTATGCCCCCTCACATTCTAAGACAAAATATGAAACTAAAAAATGAAATTAAAAGAGGACAACGACTAAATTTCAGATTATTATACACTACATATAAAATAGTTTTTTTTGCTTGTCCCTGTCAGAAGTTTGCCCCCCCCCCCCCCCACTTTTCCACACTCATACTATTTTTTCCACTCCATTCTAATAAACGGACTATTTCTATACGAAGGTATACACAGACAGACGTGCCGCCGAAATAATCTCAGCTACGGCAGAGGAAACATTATTTTAACGCTTGTTCGCCGGTCTATACGACCGTAAGTATTCACGGAAAAATTAAAACTTTGAAGTTTCTGCAAATAACTTTATTTTTCTCAACCTAATACTATGAAATTTATACACAGGCTAATTACCACCAAAATGAGATCAAGTTTAAATTTGGCTGGCATCACTTTAACCGTCCAAGCCCATTTACAAATAGGCGAGTAACATGGGTGCCAAATATACATTTTTAATGCACCTACCTAACATACGGCTAAATTATGTATCAATGGAAAGCTTAGAATGTGTACTTTCCAATTATCCCGGTCATCAATAGAAATTGTGGTGTATGTTTTGAAAATCGGGGTCAAGGGACATGTGTGCAATTTTAATTCATGGGAAAATCGAGTTACAACAAATGCAAAACGGAACAATACTATCAGAATACAGCATTACTGCTGGAAAAAGATATGTCTATGTAATATTAATCAACTTTGTTCGATTTTAACGGTAACGTATGTTAAATAATGTTTTATGTCGCAGTCATTGGAAATCACTTATTTAGTCGCACAAAACTATCGGCAGTCGCCCTTGCATTAATTAAATGCTTTTAGACCTCCATATCAACTGATTGCACATATTTGCAAACATAATTATAAATTCAAATTTAATATATATGAATAATCTGAAACAAATATAAGAAGCAAGGGAAAAACACTTAATTTAACGTATTTTAATTTTCATAGAAAATTCCCATTATGAACATTAATATGGATGAAAGGTGTGGTCTCCTATTTATTTGAAACCCTGCCAACCACGTCAAGTCGGAGAACCATATGGCCGAATTTTTTCTGTCTTTTTTATTGTAGTGCAATATGTTTACATACTGCAATTCGGTTAGAGGTCTTTATGACATCATACAGCTTTATAGAGCTACTGCACGACATTGGAATATCTTGGCATTTTTTAGGCTGTATGACTATAGACTGACCAAACTATGTTTGTAGTTTTTGTTGAAGCCGATTTGTTGGATAGATTTTTCAGCAATCCGCGGGCAGACATTGAGTTAACGTATCCAGTAAATTAGTTAACAAAAATACTTTCTTGTGTACAGTCAAATCATCTTTAATCGTCGAAATAAATGTAAGAAACGCTGTTTCATGTTCAGAATTAAGTAGTTCTTTGCTTTTTGATTTCATTTTTTAGCAAATATTTAGTGATGCAACCTCGATGGTATAAAGCTTTATCAGTAATATTCTCGTGAGTAATGTTGTGAATCATATCATTGTCAGGAAATGTGTATCAACATTCACAACCGCTTGAGTTCTCTCCTCATACTAGTATTATGAAGTTATTTGACTTGCTTAAAGGCTTTACATTTGCAAAATATACAAACAGACCAACCTGTTGAAGATTTATTTTCCCTCGTTGATATACATGTATGAGAAGAGACTGGCTCAGTAGAATTGGTATTTGTAGTACAAAGATTTTGTCCAGACAAAACAGAAGACGATAAGTTGTGCTTACTTGTATAGATTTATAGCAACTCTAATGATATTTTGTACTTTCAAATGGGATGTTTTCATTTTTTTCATACTCATCTACCAGTCTTCTGAAAACTTCATCTTTTCGATTTTCCACTGCGATGATAAGCGTGATCGTCCTTTAAGTATTGAACTACATATTAGCTTCTGTTTAGTAAAAACCTGACAGACTATGCATATGTGCCCATCAATCGATAGTTTTTGCTTTTTAGCAGAGGAGGGAGTCATTGATTAATAATATAATGAAACATTTAAGAATGGATGTAAAAGACAATTGTGTAGTAGATCTTTAGAACTTTTAAGAATCCTAGTCTGAACGAATTGATTGAACATACCTCTTCACAATATTTTAATTTTATAGTATTTTGTTTGGTACTGAAATATTTTATTTCTCGACTTTCTAAACGTTTTGTCAAGAAGCAGTTATTTCAGAAACACATGTACATTACAATGGACATATTATCAGTTCCACCCATTATACATGAATCTGTTCTGCTATACGCTCACTATCTATCCCTGGAAGTACCGTCCGTCTAGAAGATATATATTGGCATACCTAAAATGAAATATATAGTTTGTAAATTTTTATGTAAATTTTTCGTAAATTTATGCAAGTTATACTGGCCCGAAGGATACAACTGTCACAGGTAGAGGTTTTTTTGTTTGTTTGGTATGTACCATTTAAAAGGTTATTGGTTCTATGTTGTTTTTTCATATGACGTAACTTTTATAAACTGGTCTCTATCAGTTTTGATTGTATTAAAGTTTTAGCTGTGTTTTTTTTATTTAGACCAAAACGGTGGTTCTTAATCCGAATTCTAACGTTATCTGTTAGAAAAAAAAATATTATATGTTTTTTCTGGATGTCACTTGTCATTAAAAAAAAACAACATTATTTGTCCTGATTTGAACTAATCTGAAAGGTCTGCATCGAAACAAAAAGTACAATCATAATAAAAAAAGTCGTATTCTCTATTTCAGTAAAATTCGTGTCATTTTCAAAACAAGTAATCAACATAAAATAAATAATGACATTTTGCCCTTAGTATTTTCAATATAATACAAGGAGATAAAACAAAAAGGTATCTATGAAATTAAATTAAAAAAATAGCAATGCCTTTAAAGAAATATCAAGAACACTGAACCACATCTGGATCTGTAATATGTTTTTATTGAGGTCATTGTGACAAGGAATCAATGAACGATGGTTTATTAGTATACTGATCTTACGTATTTTTTTCTTGTCATATAATATATATTTCTTTGACAATGATCTTATTCAGCTTTTTATATATTGAAAGAATCAAAATATATATGTACCACAGTCACATTTGATGTAGTACTGTAGCAAAACGTCTTCATTTGTGACAGGCCTCGCAACGTTTTCCCCCACTGAATTAACACGACATAGGTTATTCAAAAAGTTTTTCATAAACCTATCATTTCATTTGGAAACTAAAATAGAGACATAAGAGTTAATTTCACAAATCCTCTTCATAATATGAAAATAGGGTAATAAGATCTCACCAAATAGTTGTGGAAATGGTATCTGCTGATTCACTGTAACCATAGTAACGTCAAACTCAGATTACAGTAGCAGGTTTTAAACTACAGAAATAACTTTGAATAACCATCTTCTTCTTTTCTGTATATTCCTCCTGCTAATGAGGAGCACATCCAAACGGATTTTAAGAAATAGTTGGCTTATATTACACGGGCACAAATATCAATATAGAATGTAAGGCTTATGTTACACGGCACAATATAATCCATTTTAAAGGTATTCCACATAGAATGTTATTTTAAAACTTCTATCATAAAACTATGGACTGTTTTAAATGTTAATAGATACAGATTAAAAATTTCAGACTGAAATCTTTAAAAGCTGTAATTTTTTATATAAACGGTTTTGTAATCAGCACAACAGTAGCAAGGCAAGGCCACTAATTTTTGCTACTGTTATTCTAGCAGGCAAGCCAATCCACACAGATTAAGCCATTCAATAATGCTGTAGTTAAGCATGCTAAGGTCAAAGAACACAGATGATATATAAACGATAGCTATTGATTAGTCACTATGATTACTACTGAGTACACACATATTCACTTTTGTTAATCTACGTTCATTGCGTTCAGACGCTTCACATGCATATCATAGCACATTTTACGAGATGTTGACTCTATATTGTTCATAAGCTCTGCATCATAAGGCAGATATTCTCCAGTGAGTTTCCTACAGTCTGTTATCAACTGGCATATAATGTCTCTATCACGGAACTTGCTATTCCACTGAATGCTTCAAATTCTGTTCACTATCTCTTGCTTGATGGTTCCATAGTGATTTCTGCGGATACCTTCGAGGACAGGACATCTTGTAATGAAGTGAATAAGGTTTTCGTCTTCAATCTTGGGGACAGATTGAGTCAGCATTTTCTATATGGAATTTTGCCTTATTTGCTTGAAGCATGTAAGTTCCAGTAAGAATTCTTGCTTTAATGCTTGCCCTTTTTGTTTCTCCTGGTAGATTCAGAGCTGTGTTCCACATTGCATGAGTTTCTCCAATATTTATTGAGTTAATATCAAGACGATGAAGAGTTGATTTTTGAGAAATTTCTGTTTTTATCCATTCTTGCCAAAATTTCATGATTTAGCCTTTTCATCAAAATTTGGGTTTTTAATTTAAAATTAGAATAATAGGCGAAAAAGCCTTTGTGAGACCTCGAAATTGAAGGTATTATCCTTTTCCTTTCTTAAATTATTGTTAATCAATAAAAAAAAAAAAAACAAGTGAAACTGTGAGCTACTGCTCACTGGTGATACCCCCGCCGCAAGTGGATAATTTTAATAGTGTAAAAATATGCAAGTGTTTGGTAAACAGGAAGTTGTTGAGTGATGAATCTGAAAACGCATCACATGGTATAGCTGACCTGTATAAATCCTTAAAATCAAATTTCAGAAATCCTTGTATTGTAGTTCCTGAGAAAAATGTGACGGAAATTTTCAACTTGGGTATCATGTGTAAAATAATACAAGTGTTCGGTAAACAGGAAGTTGTCGAGTGATGAATCTGAAAACGCATCACACGGTATAGCTGACTTGTATAAATCCTGAAACCAAATTTCAGAAATCCTTGTATTGTAGTTCCTGAGAAAAATGTGACGGAAATTTTCAACTTGGTTATCATGTGTAAAATAGTACAAGTGTTCGGTAAACAGAAAGTTGTTGAGTGATGAATCTGAAAACGCATCACACGGTATAGCATACTTATATAAACCTTGAAACAAAATTTCAGAAATCCTTGTATTGTAGTTCCTGAGAAAAATGTGACGGAAATTTTCAACTTGGTTATCATGTGTAAAATAATACAAGTGTTCGGTAAACAGGAAGTTGTCGAGTGATGAATCTGAAAAGGCATCAAACGGTGTAGCAGACTTATATAAACCCTGAAACCAAATTTCAGAAATCCTTATATTGTAGTTCCTGAGAAAAATGCGACGAAAAATATTCATGGAACGGACGGACTGACGGAAGGACAGACAGAGGTAAAACAGTAAACCCCCCTTTTTTAAAGCGGGGGTATAATCACTAAACAAATAATCGTGCTTTGGTACTAGCTGTTATCAAAGGGAGACAATTTCACATTCATAGACTGAAGATAACATGTATTTTAGTTTAAGAACTGCCAACCTGTACCAGAAACAACTAATGGTTTGGAACAAACTATACCCTATGAACGACAACTCGACCTGGAATGTTACTCACATTTGTTCATAATGTTAACAAACACGCATATAAAAAAACGGTAGTATGTAGTAATTAAACACAACCAGAATGCTGTAGAAAAGATCATCGGGAAACTGATCTGGTTTGCCGCCCGGAGATGCCGATAAGTGATGTTTTACAAAATCATGTTTTCAAGGGAAGGGATGCATTGTCCTCGCCAAAATTACAATTAATTCAGGTATCTAGCAGTACTAACGTATATCGATACCACGATAATACATCGATAATACTGCCTTGTTAAATATATTTTAGAGTCAAAGAATGCAGCAATAGTTCTGTCGTCGACGGCCAAAGAAAAAAATCGTGATGATAAAGCATGCAATTCCGGAAATTGACCGTCTCCAAAAATATCAAATTCTAAAATTGAGTTATCGTCCTTTTCGCGCCAGACGACTATTGAAAAGGCTACATGATAATTGCAGATCTTGTTGTATATTTCCAGTTAATTTTAGTTGGTGTGTTTTCCCAAAGTTCCTCTATAGTAGGCAGATTATATTTATTTAGAATAGATTCAGTTCTTTCTAGAAAAGTTCCTTGATTTACTTGCAGACGATATTGTCGTATTATAATTTCTTTTAGGTTTTGATTTTCTGATGTAAGAATGGAATGAAGAAGACTCAATTGACGTTTGTGCAGCTCAGCTTCAAGTGGGAGTGCACCAAGTAACGCATAAATTGCCACTGAAGCTGTTCTGACAGGCAGAGATTGGATGTTTCTGAGGAATGTTGAGTGGAAGTCGCTGAGTGCTTTTAGTTGCCTTGCATTTAGCGGAAGGATCTCTAAAATGTAAAGGAGACGAGGCAATATATATATTCTGTATATATTGTAGGACACACGTGGGTTCAGACCATTTGTTCCATGAACGCCTGTTTTCATCAGCGAGTAAGATGTTCTTCGCGCCAGACTTATTCTTTCATCAACATTTATCATATTTTCATTTTTGGAAGATCTTGTTAATCCAAGATGAGTAGCTTGATCTGATGTTGTTATTTTCATGTCTCCTAATTCCCATGCTGACAGTGACTCTTTTCCACTATTAGAAGAGGTTTGATTTTGTTTTAATAAAACACTCTTCGTCGGATGGATTGTATTTTGATGTTCCTTATAATAGGTGTTAACGGTGTTCAACATAACTTGCATATCCTCATCCGAGCTTGACAGTAAAAGTATGTCATCAGCACAAGTTGGACAACCAAAATAATTAGTTCCAAGATGTAGCCCTACATTTGACTCCTCTAATTGTATTAATAAATCTTCAATATATGCCTTGTAAAAATGAGTTGGCAAGATGCCTCCTTGACGGACACCTTGCCTTATGGGGAAACTGGTACTGTATTTTCCTTTCCATTTTATTCTTGATGTTAAATCATGATACATCTCATAAATTATTTCCCAGATGTCGAGTGGTATGTCCATTTGAAATAATTTGTTTTGGAGAATATGGCAAACATTTTAGCTGGCTATAAGTGCCTGTACCAAGTCAATAATGTGACACTTGTTATTTTACTTTTTTTCTTGACTCATGGAAACAAAATGTACATGTAAATCACATCATTCGTCGAATGAAATATAAAAAGATGTAAAAATGGCTCAATTATAAGTTTTTAAAGCAAGCTGTTTGAATTCCGAAAGATCAATTCGATCACCACAAAACAAAACATGGTTTCAAAAATGAAGTCACAATCCTGTTCCGTACGAAATATAACTATTCAAATGAAAATCTTAATTAAACAAGGTTAGAAATCTGAAATTAATTTCTTCGTAAACCTTTAAGTAAGGGTGGCTTAATTATGATTGAAAACAGAGGGCAGAAGAGTAACCCTGGTCACTAGAAATACATGTGATTGTCAGGTTTATTTTATTGAATATGGTGTATGGAGAATACGATGACAATATATTATACTAGTTAAGTCACACAGCCCCTTGATTTTTTCAAAGTAATTCTAAAAGGTTACTATTTCTAACTTTACTCGGACCAGTTTTCCCTAGACTATTCCTTTATTTTTACATATTTTTAGAATACTTTGGAGAAATTCATATATAGAAAGACTTTGATATATAGTTAAACGTTGTGTGCCTTTATGTTAAAGATCAAATAATCATAGTTCGTTCAGGGTTGAACAACTAAATTCGTTGTAATCAAATTCACAAGGAATCCATGGGGAAAACGAAAAATGTACTAATCTTCTTATTCATGATTTTTTGGCATTCTTATTCTCGTGACATTTTCATATATATATATATATATCTATATATATAAATAAAATTAAATTTCAAAATGCTCTTAAAGTCCTTTTATTCTCTACATTGTTCTCCGACCGGTTTCACATCTTTGTGATAATCATGGATGAATGTAACTAACGGTAACGTAACGTCACGATAATAAGTCTGTAACAATGCATTTTAGGGACGTAACCCTTACAAAAGTAACGTCTTATCTGTTTAGGCTTGGTTTGTACTTTTGTATAAACATATTTTCTTTATTAATCCTCATTTCTTCGGTGAATTGGTCGTCACATTGGTAAATGGGAAAACATTGTATTGGACAAACAGGGAACACTTTACGGAAAAGATTTACTGTTCACCGTCAACAAATCCGACAAAGAAATTAGGAGGATTAACGTAAGTGAACACCTGGATTCATGCGCTAGTACCAAATCACCCAAATACAATGTTTTCCCATTTTACCAATGTGACGACCAATTCACCGAAGAAATGAGGATTAATAAAGAAAATATGTTTATACAAAAGTACAAACCAAGCCTAAACAGATAAGACGTTACTTTTGTAAGGGTTACGTCCCTTAAATGCATTGTAACAGACTTATTATCGTGACGTTACGTTACCGTTAGTTACATTCATCCATGATTATCACAAAGATGTGAAACCGGTTGGAGAACAATGTAGAGAATAAAAGGACTTTAAGAGCATTTTGAAATTTAATTTTATTTATATTTCTACTAGTGTGGACACAGAGTTCAATTTTTAGTATATATATATATATATGTACACAGCCATGTATCACCATCATTGATGGCGATCCGATGGATACATCTGTTGTAGAGTTGTCACTGACTCAGACGTACTTATAAATATAATTATTTTCTGTGACTGTATATTACATTAATTTGTAGGATCCTTTACTATAGACAATTTAGCTGATCTGTAACAATAACATCTTCATGCCTTATATATCATGTACTGTAGTACGCCGCTAGATTAAAACTGACGAGGAAAGGTAACACACGGCCAGCGAAAGCTCTTTTTTGAGAGCCCAGGTGGTCGTGTGGTCTAGCGGGACGGCTGCAGTGCAGGCGATTTGGTGTCACGATATCACAGTAGCATGGGTTCGAATCCCGGCGAGGGAAGAACCAAAAATTTGCGAAAGCAAATTTACAGATCTAACATTGTTGGGCTGCTGTTTAGGCGAGTTGTATATACATTATGTACACAGCCATGTATCACCATCATTGATGGCGATCCGATGGATACATCTGTTGTAGAGTTGTCACTGACTCAGACGTACTTATAAATATAATTATTTTCTGTGACTGTATATAACATTAATTTGTAGGATCCTTTACTATAGATAATTTAGCTGATCTGTAACAATAACATCTTCATGCCTTATATATCATGTACTGTAGTACGCCGCTAGATTAAAACTGACGAGGAAAGGTAACACACGGCCAGCGAAAGCTCTTTTTTGAGAGCCCAAGTGGTCGTGTGGTCTAGCGGGACGGCTGCAGTGCAGGCGATTTGGTGTCACGATATCACAGTAGCATGGGTTCGAATCCCGGCGAGGGAAGAACCAAAAATTTGCGAAAGCAAATTTACAGATCTAACATTGTTGGGTTGCTGTTTAGACGAGTTGTATATACATTATGTACACAGCCATGTATCACCATCATTGATGGCGATCCGATGGATACATCTGTTGTAGAGTTGTCACTGACTCAGACGTACTTATAAATATAATTATTTTCTGTGACTGTATATTACATTATTTTGTAGGATCCTTTACTATAGATAATTTAGCTGATCTGTAACAATAACATCTTCATGCCTTATATATCATGTACTGTAGTACGCCGCTAGATTAAAACTGTCGAGGAAAGGTAACACACGGCCAGCGAAAGCTCTTTTTTGAGAGCCCAGGTGGTCGTGTGGTCTAGCAGGACGGCTGCAGTGCAGGCGATTTGGTGTCACGATAACACAGTAGCATGGGTTCGAATCCCGGCGAGGGAAGAACCAAAAATTTGCGAAAGCAAATTTACAGATCTAACATTGTTGGGTTGCTGTTTAGACGAGTTGTATATAACAATTTGAAAACGATTAAGCAAAATATACATTATTAAAGAGTGTTTGAAGGAAAAGCTTACATCTCTAACAATTGTTTGGGAGGATTTACAGCATGTCGGAATAAGACAACGGCACATTTATTTTTTCATAATTTAATCATACATGTACCTGATTACAGCTTTGATAACTTATCATTAAAGTGATTTAAAACCAAAACACAAATAAAAGCCATTATCATTGTCATTATCACCACTCAGATAACTCAGATTTCTTGTAATATCAGTAAAACCGGTTATTCATTCAAGGGAACTTTCCAGTTATATCAATCTTTGAAATTTAAAATACTTTTTAATTTTCGTCTTGTTTACTATATATATATGTATTATAATATACGTTAGACACTTCTATTAGGTGATTTGAGATCGAACTATTAAAATATAACACACATATTTACAACTGTAGATTGAAGAAAGGTGAACATTATACTAGAATTATTTTTAATGTAAGTATAATCTTTTTCATTTCTATTTATTATATTCCTTCACATTTATACCCTATAAAGACTAATTAGCAGAGAATATATTACATGCAAAGACAAATACAATAAATAGTAGGCAGAGAACATATCTAGTGTAAAGGAAATAATCATCGTATGAGGCATTTTATACTGACAAAACAGGGATGAATGTCACAACGCATCTTGATTTCTACTATTTTATTTTTTAGAGAATAACTAGAGGCTCCAATTGTTTACAATTTATGCATAAAAATGCAAACATTATTATTTTGCTTTAGTTTCAGAGATACATGTCAAAAACTGCATTGTGGCACCGTTAAAGTCCACAATTCCTCTAAAGTCCACAACACCGCTAAAGTCCACAACAATTTTACGCTAAAGTCCACAACGCCGTTAAAGTCCACAAACTTTCCGCTAAAGTCCACAAAATGACCTCCCCTAAAGTCCACAAGAAAACATCGTTAAAGTCCAAAATAACAAGTTACGCTAAAGTCCACACCATTTTTTTTTTATTGTTAAATATATATTATTCGTTGTTTTTATCCCGTTCGTTCAATACAAAGCATGGGCCTTTCTCCTCGGTAGTATTTTTTTTATCAGTTTGATACATGAAAAAGGACAGCATCTGTATATGATTTTGTTCCATTAATTTTGATCTTTGTATTATGATGATGATGGCCAATTTGGACATCATTTCTAAAAAGTTTGTAAATTCGTTAGTTATTATTACTGCATTCTACAAGTACTTTTTTTCTCTTATTCTTTGCATATAATCACTTTTTGACATAATCAATGTACAAAGCATAAAGCTATTAGAGTTATGCTTCTATTGGTACTAATTTTGATTAAAATCTTACATAATTTAGTCTCTAAATATTTGTTATTAAAAAAACCCGTAGATTTTCATGATATATATATATATATATATATATATATATAGAACAACAATTTGTCGGTGACAAATACTTCTGATCATTATACTTTACTGACGGTTTTTGAGGTAACGTTCCTATTTTTAAAACTTATCTTCCAAAATATACATGTATGTACTTCCAATAACTTCAATTGTAATTTGAGCATTTTAACTCAATTTCATACTAAAAAATGTAGCGTCACTTTTGTATTTGGTTAAAGTTTTTATTTCATTTTCTGACTCTTGATAAATTTGACCAATGCACATGTATGGTCGAGCTCGTACTTAACCGTACGAGCATACGTTCAGGTATACTTATATGGTCCAGACCGTACCCGTACGGTTCAAATACTCATATTGCCTGGAACATATATACATGTAGCATTGTTTGAGAAAAAATGTACTTGTACTAATCATGGATAATACACAATACAGAACCACATTTTATTATTATTTTTATAATATTAAATTATTGTTTTTCCATAACTGAATCGTGCATTATTTAAGTATTGGATTACTTAATTGTCTTCTTTCTAGTGTAATCTCTATTTTGTTTATTGACACATGACGAAATAATGCAATAGTTAAAAGCGACTGAATAAATTAAAATATGAGAGTTCTATTATTATCGGCGGTGTCGAAATTAGCCTTCAGTAATAAACAGTCAGTTAGCGTCAAAGAGAGCTAACAAATTTGTTTAATAAGTATGTACAAAGTATATGATGTATATTGTATATAATCAGCCCTTCTGTATTTTACTGTTTTTTTTAATTGATTCAACAAATTTCGCTTGTCCAGGTGTCAATAATGGTGATGTCCACACCATGTGTAGTTTGATAATTGCGTGCCGTGTGCAGAATGTCGCCCCTCCTCTAAATCAAAGAGCTAATAGCTCTGAGGTGGAAGAAGGTGAATGAAAGGTATTTTGAATTACCATAAAAGCAGCCCCACTAACCCAGGATGCTTTGTTCCATTTATTGTTTTTGAGATACAGAGGGACATATGACCCCCCCTCTTTTTTTTCTTTAAAAAACTCTAAATATCACTAAAAATAAAATTTTGAATCAAAACCAAAAAGTATTAGTAGAGTGACAGATCAAGAAAAATGTGCTTATTTTACGACTTTAATGGACCGGCATACCTGCAGGCTAAAAACGATTTTTTTTGGCAAAGCCAATACCTTAAGCTAACTTTTTTGCCCGGTCGTAGACATTTTCTGCAGGCTAAAAACGATTTTTTTTGCAAAGCCAATACTTTAAGCTAACTTTTTTGCCCGGTCGTAGACATTTTCTGCGGTGCAGTTTTTTTTATAAAATGGAAAGAAAAAAGACATTTGAATTTTTTTTCACATTTCAACATGGGAAAAAAATTAAAATTTGTTACTTATTTTCTTGTCTTTTGACATATGATTTGGAATTTTATACAGAAATTTGTTGTTTATTCAAAATACAAAACTAGAATTCCTTAAAAAAATAATTTTGTCTATTTTCACTCAGTTTAACTAAAGCACACTTTGTATTATTTTAACGAAGTGGTTACAACATTTGTAAATTTATATTACATTGATCTTTTCATGATTTTCTGAATTTTAAAAAATGTTTTAAACTTTCTTATGTAAAGTTTCGGTGCCATTCCAAGTCAGTACTTCTTGTAAATTAACTTCAAGGAGGATTTTTAACTTTGCATTATAGTTCAATAAATATGATATGGACCTCCTCGTTATTCTGATATTCATTGAAAGATTGCAGTAATGTGTCTAAACTTTTTGTCGACAAACTGCGAAAAGTCCTGGCAATAACAGAATGCATACTTGCTTTAAATATAAACCTGTTAACCCCATTTCATCTTCCTTTGGAATTACAATTACATCAATTTTTATTGAAAATTCAAACGTTCATGGTTTTTGTGCATCCTATTCTGAAGTGCGTAGATATCGGACTAGTTTAGCAAATTTGGAAATAGACAGAATCCAAGACATGTCCTATGTACCTTATGGTATAATTGCTCTATTTAGAAAAGGTATTATACAGGAGGGGCAGAAAATATTGACTTAAATTCTGAGACAATCGATGGTAAAAATTCATTTCTCTCCATGGCTAGAGTTGTATCTCAGTATCAAAACGAATCATCAAACGCCCACATAAGTTCCATAAAGGTTAAACAGTGACTGGAAAGATCTTTGAAGTTGATATAACATTAACGGTACCAATTTTCCTGCACCAGATGCGCTTTCGACAATACTGTCTCTTCAGTGATGCTCGTGGCCAAAATATTTGAAATCCAAAGCTTATATAAAAGATGAATATCCAAAAGGTCCAAAAAGTATAGCTAAATCGATGAAAGGAATCAGAGCTTTGCATGAGGGAGATACATTCCTTAATTTATAATAATTTCTAACATTTTGTAACAGCAAATTTTAATAGCACAAAAAATGTTAGAAAATCCGTATTTTCATGCCAGTACCGAAGTACTGGCTACTGGGCTGGTGATACCCTCGGGGACTAACAGTCCACCAGCAGAGGCATCGACCCAGTGGTAGTAATAACATTAACGGTACCAATTTTCCTGCACCAGATGGGCATTTCGACAATACATGTCTCTTCAGTGATGCTCGTGGCCAAAATATTTGAAATTCAAAGCTTATATAAAAGATGAAGAGCTATAATCCAAAAGGTCCAAAAAGTATAGCCAAATCCGTGAAAGGAATCAGAGCTGAATGATTCGATTACCAATCTAATGGCATGTTTACCTTTCGACAAGTCAACGGTATGGATCTCCTTGTTATTCTGATGTTTATGGGAAGATTGTGTCTTGTTTCATGGAAAACCGAGATATATATGTCCTGTCTTTGGTATTTGTGCCACTTCTTCCGAGACACAACTTAGATTAGATTCCATTTTCTGCAGAAAGCACTGAACAAATTGTTCCATTCTGGACCGGATCTTATATAAATGCTCAATTTGAAATTTTGTCTGTAGCCTATGCTCCGTTTATAGATGCCAAGCCTAGCGACATGTCAATAGTATTTACAAAGTTCTATGAAATAATTGTTTAGATATGTCAAAACGTGCTGGTCAACAATATGCTGTGCAAACATTAGACAATTAATTGTATGATATTGTCCAAATGTAAAATGGTATATGCAAGACGTGTTCATGGATTAACTTTGGTATATGAGTCGCTCGTGGCTCTTTTATTTTATTTAATAGCATTCAAGTGGTGTAAAGACGAAAATCATTTAATGAATATTGATCTAAATGTATGGAAGACGTTCTGTGACGGTGACAGTTCATTTGCTGAGACACAGGTATTAAACCTTTTGTTTCTTATTTAAAAGAACATATGTTGCCATTTTTGAAGAATTCAGAATACACTCTTGTAAACTATCACCAACCTTCGCATTTTGATATGTTTCGTCGTGCATTTGAGATATTGTTACAGTACATAAGGCCTGAACGAAATGGGTTGTGGCTTTTACATTTAAAAATGGTAGCTGTAATGTTGCGATGCTTTTTCATTATCAATCGGACGAACTATGCTAGGTGGACACCAGCCTTCATATTGGATAGATTACCTAATTTATGTTCGGTGAGTTTACAATCAGACACTAACATGCAGAGATATGGCAACAGAGGAAACTATTATTTAAGATTCCAAAGGTTGTAGAGGCATCATAATACTGCCAAAGAGAAAACCAGCTTTACTTTCATGAATGCTTACAAGACACATGCTTGCGCGTTTTAGTTCGGAAATGAGATCAAGATCCGGATCAGCCACAGATGCAGAAATTGAACACGAAGAAAACAAGCCAACGGCAATGATACGAGACAAGAATAATGTCTCTGATTTGAAAGGATAAATATTTCTACAGAAATGAAGGCCTCAATGAATGTTTATGATTCTTTTCCATTAGAATCTCTTGAATGTGGGAACCAGATGGTTAAATCTTTTGTGGAAGGCTGTTCTTATGAGTCTGAAACCCATGTCTCCTACAGTCCTATATCGATGTCTCCTCTCAACACTCGCACTGATACAACCAAGACCTCGGAATATTGGAATATCCTATTAATCTCATACCTTCAGCTCTGTTTAATGATGATGGTACCATGTGGAAATGTTGTAAATCTGATATAATTCACATCCTTGAAGAGGAAATTTGTTCTTCTTTTAATCTTTTCCGTTATGTGAAAAAATATATCAAAGGTACCAGGCTTATAATTTGATACGCCAGACGCACGATTCGGCTACATTAGACTCATCAGTGATGCTGAGATCAAAATAGTTAGAAAGCCAAACAAGTATAAAGTTGAAGAGCATTTAGGACCAAAACTCAAAAAAGTTGTGCCAAATACGGCTGGAGTTATCTATGCCTAGGATAAGAAAATCCTTAGTATTTCGAATAACTAATGCTTTGCAAACAGTAAATTATACAAATGACCATATAATTGATATTAATGTCAAAACCGAAGTGCTGAATACTAGGCTGGTGATACCCTCCTCCAATAAGTTTTCAAACGGAAGATCAGGAATCGCCGTTAACATTGTAAGTGCATTTATTGCCTCATTGTATGAGTTCAGGTATCTTCGTGATGATCTAAATACACTAAGGATGGAATTTTCCACCTCAAAGGATGCCAGTCTCGTGAACATTCCCCAATGTGAAAATACGTTTTTTCAGCACATCCCACATGCAATGCTTTAGACGCCAGTTGGGATGCTCTCATACTGCTAAACCAGTGATCATACTTTCCAAAGACTCTGGTTTGCAAGAGGGTAATAACGGTTTCCTCTCGGTTTTCTTTGAAGGACCTATGTCAGTAGATTTCCTACAAACCCCTGTTTGTACGTATACGGGCAAGGAGAATCAGCTTGAAATAACAACTGTGTATGGAACCAACGGAAATCCGCGTATACCAATATTTGTTCACGTGAAGGGTCTGATGGTTGTAGAAATTATTCAATTCACCGAGCAATAATGGAAGAAGACGACGATGAAAACGATGACTGATGTCAGGTTTTCGAAAGTTGTCATGCCCTCTTTCGGGGGGGGGGTGTCCATGTGCGCATTTGTAAGACTAAGGCACATAAAACCTAAAAAAGTTCATAGAGCAAGAATATACGGTGAAACTTAAGTCCATCATTATAATCATTTGATTTAATTGCCTTGTGAAATATTTGTGACTGGCAATGAATATACATCAAAGCAAAAACCAAATTGACTTCAATTCTTTTTTAAAAAGCAGTCAAAATCAGAATATCTTTAGAAATACATGCGATGTAATCAAAAATGAATTGAGAGTCGGTTGTTCCATCTTCTATTTTCTTACTGTTGCTAGTCTGAATTCCCTTTAAAATGTGCATTTGGTGGTTTCAATTTTTTCACATAAAGTTGAAAATGAAGTGTCACAGTTTATTTCATTATAAATGTCTTGATAGTAACAATTCAGACATTATTTGAAGACTTTTTATAACTTCTTGTGAAAAAATTTTTAAATATTGAACAACTTAATGACTAACCTTTGACCTTATTAAAAAAAATGCACCATATTTCAATTGTACGACCAGGCAAAAATTGAAGAAAATAAACATTTCTCTTTCCAAAAATTTATAATTTGGCCTGCAGGTAGGGTGGTCCATTAAAGTTGAAAAATGGTTGGCTTGGTCACTCCACTATTTACAGATCTTTAAATTAATATAACAAAGAAGTGTGTAAAGTTTTAAGCAATAATCATAAATTGTTTTTGAGATACGGCGCGTAAACAAACCCTTCCCCTTTTTACAAAATACCAAATAACTGAAAGTTTTTTAATCATCACCAAAAAGTATACAAATATTTAGATTAATATAACAAAGAAGTGTGTAAAGTTTTAAGCAAAGACGAAGAAGAAGAAGATTAAATTTGTGTGCACTTGCAGTTTTTCAATCCTATATTTATCAAAATAAATCAAATGTCCTGAAATATTTATGTGAATTATTATCTTCCATCCATAGTTTGTCTTTACTTGTTTAGTAAACAAATTAATATCCATTTAGTCCATTATTTACATTTTCAGACAGGTAAACAGATTTGGCTATAAATAGGTCAAAGCATGTCTGTGTAGAATCTCTAATCTAAAATCGTAATTGTTATCATGGTTATAATTTTATTTCTTTAAATAATCAAATTTAAATTGATGAAAATAATCATGATGGATAAAATAGAATTGCATAAAGTTTACGTTTTCGGAAGACTGTTAATGTTTAGGTCATGGTTCTAGAGGCTTCTTCACATATTTGTAAACAAACCAATATGGCCGCCACACGTGATTACCTTTGCACATGTGAAACAAATATTTCTGACAAAAGTCAGATTTCTCTTGTCAAAAGGGATTTATATTTATATTGCAATAAATTATTCAGAAGGAGGTACATTCAGTTTAGATTATATTTCTTATTCTATGAGCATTTAGATTGTAATCAAAATTCTCCCAACAGCAACGTACTGCTGTTGTCAACTGAGTCTTGAATAATTTTATAAATAAATTCAAGCCATTTGTAGTAGAAGGGCATCTTATTCATGAGACATGACAAAGGAAAACAATGAATAAAGACAACAATTTAATAAGAAATAGATCCTTTCTATTTATTAAAAACAAAATCAATCTTCTTGTCTGCAAATTCGTAACTTCAAGGGCGAACATGTAAACAGGGCGAGTTGTCCCAATACCAAATTCACGCATGCGTACTTCAAATATCTGCAATAAAAACATCCGGTTACAAGTAAACAAATAACGTTCATGTAGATGAGATGAAATCTAATAATTTACATAAATAAAAGGGTACATATTTACGATAGTTATTGTTTTTCAATCCTAATTTACAAATTAAATGATTCAGATGCTTAATCATGTGTAAAAGTCGATGTCAGGAATCAGAAGTTGTTATGAAATTGTGCTTACTTGCTTAATCCTTATGCCCCTTTGTGGAGCATAGGCAGATAACGATATTTCTCCACCTTGTTCTGTTCTTTGGTAGCCTCTCCAGATCGTGCCACTTGTACCCTTTTTTCTCCTTCTCGGCTGCAACATTCCTTCTCCAGGTGTATCTTGGTCTGCCCCTGCTACGCTTTCCTTGTGGGTTCCACTGTAAGGCTTGCCTTGTAATGTTAGTTTTTGGCTTCCTCAGTGTGTGTCCTATCCATCGCCATTTTCTCTTTTTTAACTTTTCATCAACTGGGGATTGGTTGGTCTTTTCCCAAAGATCTTTGTAATGTTAGTTTTTGGCTTCCTCAGTGTGTGTCCTATCCATCGCCATTTTCTCTTTTTTAACTTTTCATCAACTGGGGATTGGTTGGTCTTTTCCCAAAGATCTTTGTTTGATATCTTCTCAGGCCATCTGATGTTAAGGATGCGCCTGAGGCAGTTGTTAATGAAGACTTGAAGTTTATGAAGCAGGTTTTTTGTTGTTTTCCAAGTCTCAGCTCCATATAAGAGAATGGTTTTTACGTTTGAATTGAACAAGCGTATTTTGGTCTTAAATGTGATATTTCGTGCTTTCCAGATTGACCCCATCATGTTAAATGCAGTTCTGGCTTTGCCAATTCTGATCTTTACATCTTTATCTGAGCCGCCAAGATTATCCACTACGCTTCCAAGGTATGTAAAGGATTCCACTTCTTCTAATGCTTGGTTGTTAACCATCAGACTGGCTTGGGACTTTGTGTTTGACTTTAACACTTTGGTCTTGTTATGATTGATGGAAAGGCCTGTTTCTGCTGCTCTCTTTTCAACCTGCTCTAGTTTGTCCTGCATTTGTTGGTGGCTGTGGGATAGCAATGCAATGTCATCGGCAAAGTCTAGGTCATCCAGCTGAGTGAACATGGTCCATTGGATGTCATTTCGTCTGCCATCTGTGGCTTGCTTCATGATCCAATCAACTGCCAGGAGGAATAGCATAGGTGAAAGGATACAGCCTTGTCTTACCCCAGTTGTTATATCAAAGGCCTCTGTTAATTGACCTTCATGTATAACCTTACTCTGCATTCCTGTATAGGTGTTTCTGATGATGGTAATAAATTTTTCAGGAATGCCATAGTGTCTCATCAACTGCCACAACACATCTCTATCTAAGCTGTCAAAGGCTTTGGCAAAGTCGACAAAAACAGAATAGAGTGATGAATTGAACTCGTTCGAGGATGATACGTAAGGTTGCTATTTGGTCTGCACATGATCGGTTTTGTCTAAATCCAGCTTGGTTGTCACGAAGCTTTTCATTTATTGCATTTTTGAGTCGGTTTAACATAACTCTATTTAAAACTTTCCCTGGAATTGATAGTAGCATTATTCCTCTATAGTTGTCACAAATGCTTAAATTGCCCTTCTTTGGAAGCTTAACCATGTGTCCTTCTTTCCATTCTAGCGGGACCTCTTCTTCTTCCCAGATCTTTCCAAATAGCTCATATAGCATTTGAGTTGATGTTTCAATGTCTGCTTTCAGTACTTCTGCAGGTATGTTGTCAGGACCTGGAGCTTTGTTGTTCTTTAGCATTTTTATGGCTTTCTTTATTTCTCCTGTTGATGGTCTTTTACAGTCTACTGCCAAAAGCTCTTCCGATGGTGGGATGTCAGCTTTTCTTACAGGTGGGTCCTGGTTTAGCACATCCTTGAAATGCTCAACCCATCTTTTCATTTGCTCTTCATGTGTGTTGAGTGTTTTCCCTTCTTTGATTTTTACTGGTCTACTTCCTTTCTGGTATTTCCCTGTTAGCAGTTTTATATTGTCATACATAGCTTTGATGTTGTTTGTTCTGGCTGCTTCTTCTGCTTCTGCTGTCAGTTTGTCTACAAAGGCCCTCTTATCTCTCCTTGCACTGTTCCTGACATCCTTGTTAGCTATAGTATACTCTCTTGAGGCTGATTGTTTTGCTGATCTTGTTTTGCTGTTGTTCAGGATATTTTTTATATTTTTCCTTTTTTCTACTTTTACAAGTGTTTCTGGCGTTATCCATTCCTGTTGTTTCCTATTTTTTAAACCAACTGATGTTTCGCAAGCTGTCGTGAAAGCATTTTAAATCTCTTGCCAGTGATCTTCTATTGAAATTATTTCCTCTGCTGCATTCTGAAATATTGAGAAGCGATTTTTTAGCTCTATCTGGAATTCTGATTTCTTTGTTTTGTTTTCCAACATTGATATGTTAAATCGTTTTCCTGTTGATTCAATATTTTGATGTTTCTTCAGCTTCAATTTGACATTAGCTACAATAAGGTGGTGGTCAGTGACAGCGTCAGCTCCTCGTAAACTTCTTGGAGATGCAGATATGATCTATTTGGTTTTCAGTGTTCATGTCTGGAGATACCCATGTTGCTAGATGACATTTTTTATGTGGGAAAACTGTTCCACCGATGACCAGATTGTGATTTGCACAGTGGTTGGCATAGAGCTCTCCATTCTCATTCATTTCTCCTAGCCCATGTCTTCCCATCACTTGTTCATAACCGGTGTTGTCGCTTCCTACCTTAGCATTTAGGTCTCCCATTAAGATTGTGATGTCTTTGGAGCTACATTTCCTGGTGGTTTCTTCCAGCAATTGATAGAATTCTTCCTTGATATTGTCCTCTGCACCATTTGTAGGGGCATAGCATTGGATGATGTTTAATGATATCCTTTTATTTGTGGTCTTGAATTTTGCCATGATGATTCTTGCACTTATTGGCTCCCATCCAATTAATGTTTTCTGAGCTTCTTTTGACAGCATAATGGCAACTCCTTCAGAATGTTGAGCGTTCTCCTCCATATGTCCAGAGTATATAATCATTTGTCCTGATGTTAATTTTGATTGTCCTGCATCATTCCATCTTGCTTCCACTATTCCTAGTATGCCTATTTCATATGCCTTAATTTCATTGGCGATGGTTTGCGCTTTTCCTGGAATGTACATAGATCTCACATTCCATGTTCCTATCTTTGTTGCGGATTTAGAGTTCAGAAGTCTCAGTTGTGTAGCTTCCTTTTGGTTTTGGCCATCCAACGTCATTCTCCTTCTATGTAAAGGTCTTCTTTCTCTTTCATCCAAGGTTTGTAAATTTTCGTTTCGTGTTTCTGTAATCCGTTTTAACCTCTAAGCGGGGGATTAGCCTACCTAAAGGTTCCAGGTGGTTTTGTAAAGGCATCTGGAATGTAGCCTTCCCCATACGGGTCACTGGCCGGTGGGGCATTGTTTGCCCTCATACGCCCTTTGCCGTTGTCGCTTGGCCGCAATCCGCCGGGGCAGTGATCTGCCCACTATTTGTCCAATAGCTGGAGTGGTTGTCTTGAAAGGACTAACGGTTACCACCAACCGGGATTTGAAATCAGAGTTTTCCTTCTCCTAGACAGGCTGCCTTCCTAGGCTCACGAGACCCATCTTCCCGTTATGAAATTGTAATACACAGAAACGAATGCGGCATACGGAGAATTCAATGATTTTAAAGTCGGCATCATTGGCCTTCAGAAGACTTGAAGTCTTCTTCCACCAAAAAGGACGGTGTTTTTATATAAAATCTAGCAAACGATTGTCGTCCAATTAGAACACTCGTTACATTGTTCTTTGGTATATGTAGAATCCGAAATAAACCTAAATTATCTGGAAAATGAGATAATGAATTATCTGAAATTCAGATAATTAATTATCTGGAGATCATAAATTAGGATGATCTGAAAATCGTTCAGATAAACCTATATTTTCTTAATATTTTAAAATAAACCGGGATTTTCTCCAGATAATGAATTTTCTATATTATCTGAGATAAACTAGGCTTTTCTCGAATTTGAATTAAGCTAATAATCCTAGTTTATCTGAGATAATCTAAGATTAATTAATAAAAGTGGTTCAGGCGTGCCATAACCACATCCGCGTATAATTTGTTCAATTCATCTTTCATTGTGAAACAAATTCATATTTCTTTTTGAAAACAAAACAAACATGCAAACCAATGAGTGATGGAAATCTGCTGAGCGCCACAAAATGCACGAATGTGTGGCATTCTTTATCATCATTTTGCTTTCAAACAAGAACATGATGATTCAATGTCTATTTTTGAGATTTACGGACCGTTTTGGATGCTGTTGAGCCTAAGAGATACTGAATGGACATCTTACTTATGTTTTATAGATATTTGCAAAGGAATTCAAATTTAAATGTCAAATATAGGCTCCAAATAATTTCTCCAGCATATACATAAAGAGAACGCTATGTTGGAGTGTCTTGTGGATGAAGAAATGTTTACTAAAGAATAAAAAGAGTATAATAGCTTGATAACTTTTCTGAAATGTTGTCTGTCTGATTGATTAAAAATCGCAACACAAAGATCAATTTTTTGGTGATAAAGAAAATACTATAATCTTTTCATTCATCAAAAATAAAATTTATGCTGACAAGATATAACAAAAATCCATGCTTTTAATTAAATCTATAATATCAGGTGTAAGAAACAGAAAACTGATCTTTTGATAATAAAAAAAAATGTTTGGTCCTGATTAGATCCCTACTGTGGCACCGTTAAAGTCCACAATTCCTCTAAAGTCCACAACACCGCTAAAGCCCACAACAATTTTACGCTAAAGTCCACAACGCCGTTAAAGTCCACAAACTTTCCGCTAAAGTCCACAAAATGACCTCCCCTAAAGTCCATAAGAAAACACCGTTAAAGTCCACAACAACAAGTTCCGATAAAGTCCACAAAAAAGCACCGTTAAAGTCCAAACATTTTTTTTTTTATTTTCAAAAGATCAATTTCTGTTTTTTACACCCGATTTTATCGATCTAATTAAAAGCATGAACTTTTGTTCTTAGAAAGTATATCTTGTCAGCATAAATTATATTTTTGGTAAATGGACTTTGAGAAATTGTTGAAAATCAGTTATACGGACTTTTTATCTAAACGCTTTCAGATATTGGGCTGAATTTTGGTATGTAAGTTAACCATGATGAGTTATAGGTCAAGCTTAAGTTTCGTTCCGCTTCGCTTATCTTCGCTGAAATTACGGACTTTGGACTTTGATAAATTGTTGAAAACCACAGTTATACGGATTGAAATTGCAGATTTTTTAACTTTTTGGGACGGGGCCATTCGTGTTGCTTTGACACATCTAGTTTAGAATTTTTCATACTGGCTTCATTTTTCCGTTCTGAAAATCATAACACATTATCTTTTGTTGTTTTCTATAGCGAACACAGACATTAATAACGTTAAACATTGGTTAAAAGTTTTGCGACAGGAGACCTTTGGTAAATCATAAACTTACTAGTTTTTTGTTTAATAGTATAATCCAGATTGTTGCCTGAATGAATGCCGTCTAAATGTTATAGATTAGGAGGCACCTTTGCTTTGTACATTAATTATGTCAAAAAGTGATTAAATGCAAAGAATAAGAAAAAAGGCACTTGTAGAGTGAAGTAATAATATAACTAACGAATTTACAAACTTTTTAAAAATGATGTCTAAATTGGCCATCATCATCATATTAATACAAAGATCAAAATTAATGGAACAAAATCATATACAGATACCGTACTTCTTTCATGTATCAAACTGATATAAAAATACTACCGAGAAGAAAGGCCCATGCTTTGTATTGTACTAACGGGATAAGAATAACGAATAATATATTTTTAACAATAAAAAATGGTGTGGACTTTAACGGTGCTTTTTTGTGGACTTTAGCAGAACTTGCTATCGTGGACTTTAACGGCGTTTTCTTGTGGACTTTAGCGGAAAGTTTG
Organism: Mytilus galloprovincialis; assembly: GCF_965363235.1. NCBI lineage: Eukaryota > Metazoa > Mollusca > Bivalvia > Mytilida > Mytilidae > Mytilus > Mytilus galloprovincialis. The sequence continues at coordinate 40,743,826 of NC_134846.1, read as the reverse complement.
TGGACTTTAGCGGCGTTGTGGACTTTAGCGGAAATTTGTTGTGGACTTTAGCGGTGTTGTGGACTTTAAAGGAATTGTGGAATTTAACGGTGCCACAGTAGGGATCTAATCAGGACCTATGATATAATCCTTGTTAATTGTTAATTGAAATATGTAGATTAAGAATTTATTGGTATTGTTTTTGAGATGGGGCTGATTCGATTCCTACTTATATGTAATAGGTGTGACTGTCAGAGGTCTTGATTCCATTCTATTTTTTTTATCAAGGTTCAAGAAAAACCCTAATAAAATGCCATTTTAATATGTTTTACTCTTTTGTGTAAAAGTACATTACAACACATCCACTCTAAGTCCGACCCCTATTGAAATATTAATGTTTTAACATGCAAGTAGGGACTAAAACAGGATTAATATATATATATAAGCGGCACTTTATATTACTTGTCTTTAGAATATAAAATACACATATATTAATCCTGTTTTAGTCCCACCCCTATATAAAATTAAGTGTTTTAACGTACAAGGTGGGACTAAAACAGGATTAATATTATAACTATTTCATTTTGGTATTTTTTTCTAAACCTGTTGTATGTTAGTGTATTTCATTATTTTTTTTAGGGGAAAACGTCTTTTAATTATTTATCCTGTTTTTAGTCCCACCCTTATGGAAAATTTGTTGTTTTAGCATGGAAGGTTGGACTAAAACAGGATTATTATATAACTGTACATGTATTTTATTTGGGTATTTTTGTTTTCTAATCCTGTTTTAGTCCCACCTGGGACTAAAACAGGATATTTCCATTAAAGGCAGATAGATCGAAATTGACAAATTTACACCCCTTTGTCCTATGTTTAGCCATGGCAGCCATGTTGGTTAATCGACATGATCGTCGGACACGTTTATTAAACTAGATATCTTGATCCCTTTTTTGACCAAACTTGATTAAATTTGGTCTAGTAGTTTCAGAGGATAGGATATTTGTAAAAATTAACGGACGATGGATGACGGACGACGAAAGTCAAGTGATGAGAAAAGCACACTTCGCCTAGTGGGCTAGGTGAGCTAAAAATAAATGTACTGTTGTATAATTTTATTTCCTCCATTATTAATATGAAGCAGGACGTCCGTAACTATGTTTATGTAAGCCTGTATTTCCATGGATGTCGGTTGTTTAAGACGAGGTTGGAAAGATACCAGAAAAACATTCAAACTCAACAATCAACAAATGACAACGCCATGGCTTAAAAAAGCTAAAGATAAACAGTACATTATATTTTATTTGTGTTTATTTTCTTGTGCATTATTCAGACCGTTCATTTTTTTATATTTCGTTTGAAATGTAATAAATTAGACATGCCGTGGTCTTTTGGAGTCTGTAATGTGGTATTGGTTTTCTATTCCTCTTGTTATCAAATTCATCAATTTAATAAATAGAAGTACAAATGTAGTTTTAAATAACCCAATGATCTTGTATCAATTGGAAAAATGTACGCTAAAAAGGAGGAATAATATTTATATATGAAAAGCGTTTAAATGCAAGTTGCAAAATGTATATACCATGTATATCATGACCAGAGTATATATAGATTGAATATCTCTACCCTGCAAATTTCATTCGTCTGTACATAAGTTTAATTTAAGCTTGTATTATCAACATGTGAGGTGTAAAAACCTCCAACTTGTCTCTAGTTTGAATTAATTGGTTTTTGTTTTTATATAATGTATCTGAAACAACATGTCTTACAATTAGCCAGTAGGTTTGTAACGTCTAATACGTATTGCTTAAGTCTTTAGTTTTCTATGTTGTATATTGTGTACTATTATTTGTCTGTTTTTCTTTTTCTTTTTGTAGCCATGGCGTTGTCAGTTTATTTTCGATCTATGAGTTTGACTGTCCCTCTGGTATATTTTGCCTCTCTCCTAGGTTTAACAACTAAGAAACAGAAGTACTATTCTGAATCCTTTATAATATTTTGATATGAGCGTCACTGATGAGTCTTATGTAGACGAAACGCGCGTCTGGCGTACTAAATTATAATCCTGGTACCTATTTACACCACTGGGTCAATGTCACTGCTGGTGGACGTTTCGTCCCCGAGGGTATCACCAGTCCACACTGCGGTGTTGACATGAATATCAATACATGTAATGTGGTCCTTTTTATAAATTTCCTGCAGTTTACAAAAAGTTTTAATTTTTCGAAAAACTAAGGATTTTCTTATCCCAGGCATAGATAACCTTAGCCGTATTTAGCACAACTTTTTGGAATTTTGGATCCTCAATGCTCTTCAACTTTGTACTTGTTTGGCGGTATAATATTTTGATATGAGCGTCACTGCTGAGTCTTATGTAGACGAAACGCGCGTCTGGCGTACTAAATTATAATCCTGGTACTTTTGATAACTATTTACATCACTGGGTCGATGTCACCGCTGGTGGACGTTTCGTCCTCCAGGGTATCACCAGCCCAGTAGTCCACACTTCGGTGTTGACATGAATATCAATAATGTGGTCATTTTTATAAATTTCCTGTTTACAAAAAGTTTTAATTTTTCGAAAAACTAAGGATTTTCTTACTCCAGGCATAGATAACTTTAGCCGTATTTGGCACAACTTTTTTGGAATTTTGGATCCTCAATGCTCTTTAACTTTGTACTTGTTTGGCTTTATTATTATTTATTGATATGAGCGTCACTGATGAGTCTTATGTAGACGAAATGCGCGTCTGGCGTACTAAATTATAATCCTGGTACCTTTGATAACTATTATTTAAGGCCACACCAATTTGATCCCTTGTTCGACGGACCCGCCCGCACCTATTTTTTTGAAAACAGAATTTTTTTATTTTTTTTATAGTCCCGCTTCCCGCATCCGGAATTGTAATCATGTCCATTTCCCGCACCGTTTTTTTTTTTTTGTAAAAATTATAAAAAAGATATCAACATTTGTTAAATCACAGTCTAACCTGTATATAACGATTTTAAACATAAAAGCACTCCACCACACTGTGTAAATATCTGTGAGAATATTTGTTTCAGCATGAAACCTGGAGTGCTCCGATAAAAAGTTATAACAGCGGGTATTTCCGTGAAGAACAAAAAATTGGTTTCTTTCCCCCTTACTTATATTCCCTATAAAAAATGTTCGTTGTTAGAATAAAGTACAAAGAACTTCTGAAGGATTTGCCATCAACTGCAATTATATTGTATGCTGGCGAAACAAAACTATCTATAGCCGCTGCATGTTTATGCACCTGTCCTGATTGATTCAGGAGCATGTCGTTCAGCAGTTATCGTTTGTTGATGTTGTTCATTGGTATTTTCCCGTTTGGATATATAAATTAGATCGTTGGTTTTCCTGTTCGAATTGTGTACGCTAATAATGTTGGGGTCCTTTATAGCTTGCTGTTTGGTCTGTATCAAAGCCCTGTGTAAAAGGCCGAACTTTGACCTGTGTTTGTTATTATCAGGTTGAGAACAACCCTCCTTCAGACAAGGGGTAATCTTACTGATGTAGAAAAGAAAATAGAAATACCAAGGATTTGTATAGTTCTTCTATACAAAACCTTTGAACACTTAGAATTTTGTACTCAAAAAGAGGAGAGTTACATCATATTTTAAACAATTTTTTCTAAAAGAGGGGTCCACTTATTTTGAATAATATTAAACTGTTAAAGTAAATGTGTTAACATGGTTAAAGTCCAGGAATATTACTAAATTCTTGGACATGTTTTGACCATTTAATACCAGATAGATATATAGTTCTATGAGAAAATATGAGCCCTTTTGTACAAACAAATATATTATAACTTATATTGATCCCTCATAAACATGTAAAAGGGATATTTATAACATTAAGGGGTTGCCACCAAACTGATTATGATTTGGATGGAGAATTGTCTCATTGTCAGTCACACATACATAGACCAGATTTAATTATTTCTTGGTGAACAGGGAAAAAATACTTCAGAAAGTAAAGAAATGTCAAAGTACAAGTGATAAGTCAAGTTTTAATATTGTCAAAACCTATTATTTTATGTTTACAAAAAAAAAATTATAATCGCTCGCCTTTACTTTTTAAGCTTCGCCTCAAAACTTTGCAAATTAAATATTTTTTTATTAAAATTTTCAAATCGCTCGCTCGCTCCAAATTTTGGAGTCCAAAAATCCGTAGAACAAGAAATTAAATTGATGTGGCCTAAGTGTATGGTATTTTATACACAAATGTTGGAACATAAATAAGTAATAATACCAGGAACGAAAGAATGTGAAACATGAATACATGAATGAATTAAGAGCCAAACCAGTAACATATAAGCGAGTATAATAACCTATGAAATGTATACCGACATACTGACAAATATGCTATCAAAGCAGAAAATATGAACCTTAAATACACAATTCTGAATAGTCATACAAAAGAAGTCACATTTTTAAATCAATATCTAGCTAGTTTACACACATATCATACTGTATTGCATGCATTCCAAATGTTATTCTACACATTAAACATTGGATGAGTCTAACCTCGGATGAGGTAAAACTTTCGTCAGGTCCTTTTTACTTCGACTTGACTAGGTTCCACTGTACACAATATACATATATAGATATTGAGAATGGGTGTATTTGTTTACGTATTGTAGTAATTAAAAATGCGATACAAGTGCAATTGCAAATAATCTCGCAAACTTTATTCGAAAGCAGCTACAAGTGATTGATTGTTAAGAAATATAACGCATTGACAATCAAACGGATACATGCAAATACAGATATATGTACGGAAAATATTTTGGATTATTAACAGACATTGTTTAGACTAATTCCTAATAACAAATTGTGGTTTTTCTAGAGAACACAATCTTGTATAAGCTCCTCGGTTATAGGGGTAAATTCAGTAAAAAATCTCCCATTGACTTTAATGCTAATCTATGTGTGGAAATAAATTTATACCTGATTTACCTTTAGAAATTAAAAACTTTCATATATCATTCATGAAAGTACAAATGTAGCTCTATCTTTTGCAACAATAAAAACATAGGGTCATGCGGCATTTTTGGGCCTTGTTTACAAACAATGTAGATTCGCACTGAATTCCTATACTGATCCCCATTACTTTTCAACCCTGTAGGGGAAAAAAATAGTACATTCAGCATTTATTTTTTTTATTTTTCAACTCTAGTTTTGATCCATCTACCATAAAATATTTATTACAAACATTATCTACCAATCAGAAGAGTACATAACTTCACTTTTAGACAGAAAGCCCTCCCCCAAATGGGCGGTCCCTGATGACGTATATTTATTTACTGAATTTACCCCTATATGGTCGAAGATTTGTTTGATTCATGACGTTTCCCGTACCACATAAACTTTTTCAAATGATTTCATCTCTTTCTGATGACGTTTTAAAATCGTTTATAACTGGGCAGTTAGAACCGTTTTTAAAACTTGACAATTAGGACCGTTCAAGATCTAGAATTCGCCTTTTCAGAATCTAAAGGACTATGGGTAATCTCATTCTTTGTACACCAAAATATAAAGAACGTTACGTCATTGGTTGAATTTCGATTGTTTAGAACGTTTTAAACCAATCACAGCGTATTGGTGTTCGTTTTGGAAAATATTATCCAGAATGTATTAGATTTTGAAACACCGAATTGATGATGTCAATAGTCAGAGTATTTCTAATTCAGTTAATATGATGTTTCACGGTTTGTATTTGATATTACAGAGTTTAAGAAAGCATTTGAGCAAGTCTTCTGAACGGTAAAATTGAATTAATATGTTAAAAATTTGCAAAAATCAATAATCAGTTTTTCACTGTTAAGAAAACTTAGTCATATATGTCAATGTATATGAACGTCTTATCTATTTTTATTGACCGTTCTCTCCTGTCTTTATCATATAGTAATAGTTCAGGCAAGTTTTACTCATCTATTAATCTAAAGTGTTACTGCATTATATTAGCTTTATCAGATTTATGTTAGCTTGTTTTCCAATTAATTTTATAATTCAAAACCAATTTCAAATATAAGAAAAACTGTAAAATTATAAGTGACCATATATTTTACAAGATGAATACACCTTACTGTAGATTTTTTGTAGTTTTTTGCATTTTAAACTGTTATCGTCTGTACGTTGATACACACTCTGTTCTACTTTGGATTAAGTTAGTGTCGAGATAAAAGGACAGAAATTTCAAATGCAAGGAGTCATATTAAAAGAGGGGCAAAAGATACCAGAGCAAAGTCAAACTCATAAATCGAAAATAAACTGACAACACCATGACTTAAAATAAAAAAAGACAAACAGACAAATAATAGTACACAAAAAATACCTTAGAAAACTAAAGACTGAGCAACACGAACTCCACCAAAAACTGGGGTGACCTCAGGTGCTTCAGGAGGGTAAGCAGATCCTGTTCCACATGTGACACCCGTCGTGTTGCACTGGGTCTTAAGGTCAAGGAACAGTAAATGGGCTACGTAGCAGATTTTACTAAAGTTTGGCATACAAACGTGGCTTGTTGGACTACAACTGAAAATCCATGCATTTATCTCTTTTATAACCTGAAATATTGCAGATTGGTTTCTTTAAATACGGATGCACATTTATATATATATTTTACGGACGCCATCACGAGTTGGTTGACCGTTATGGAATAACCGTTTCACAAATGATATCGGATATGTTCCTTACGTCGTAATTACAATCCCCTTCCCTTTCATGAATGTGACCTACCGATTTTAGACTATTTATCGGATTTGTTATCACATAAGCAACACGATGGGTGCAACATGTGGAGCAGAATTTGCTTACCCTTCCGGAGCACCTGAGATCACCCCTAGTTTTTTGGTGGGGTTCGTGTTGTTTATTCTTTGGTTTTCTATGTTGTGTTATGTGTGCTGTTGTTTGTTTGTCTTTTTCATGTTTAGCCATGGCGTTGTCAGTTTGTTTTAGATTGATGAGTTTGACTGTCCCTTTGTATTCATTCGTCCCTCTTTTATATAGAAGGCACATAAAATCGTCAAATCTCTAATTCTATTCCATAGAAATTTCTTAAAAAACTCAATGTTGTTGACCTTAAATTTCAGTTTTAATGATATAAAATAATCATATGGTCACCGACTTAATATATTTAACTTGTTACCTGGTGGGCAGTGAAAAACGTCAAAAATCAACGTTTTACGGCATGCAACGCAGTGACGTTACGATTATTTCGAATTTTTATTGCATTTTGTCACAAGGAACACATCTTTGAATGATTTATACCATAAAAACGAAGTCGGTGACATTATCTTTATTTTGCATCATTATAACGGAAATCTATGTATCAACAACATATATATTTTAAGAAAAATCTATGGAGTAGAATTAAAACAATTATGATTTTAAGACAAATTTAAGAAGTTTTTTCGCTGATTTTATGTGATTTCTATACACATGTTCACCAATTTTGTAAAAAAAAAGCAATCAGTTATATTTCAAATGATAAATGTGATAAATGCATTATTTTTCGATTTTCAGTTGAAGTTCATCGAGTTGTATGCAAAATTTTACTGAAATCTGTGACATATCCCATTTACTGTAACTTTACCTTAAAATCATAAGATCCTGTACGGTCTCATCAGTATAAAGGAATTATAACCTATGTTGAAGTTCAATTCAATATTTATAATGAAATAAAGAGGCATAAAGCTACATATAATAATTAAGTTTATTACTTGCAAAGTGAAAATAATACATATCAGTGTTTGTCGTCCGAAGCGCGTTTTTATACAAGATGAATGCTGTCAATACTGGTAATATATATATAACATAACAGACACTGAATAAAGGAAAATATTACCCTCGGCAATTGACCTTTAAGTCCTCTGGGGAAAAATGTAAAAATTGTAACATTAATTTATTATGTAATGTTTTCTTCAGATTTCCAAAAGATATACCAGGAACGCACATATAACGAGTTCATCCAATTTTCAAATTGACCGTTTTATAATGTCCAGTAAGTAATTTTTAAAAACTCGTTTTCTACCATTAATTTTTTTCAATTCTGTCGCTGTATAATATCAATCCCGTAATCGATTAGATAATGCTGCATCATAAACCGTAAACAAATAATGATTTTAAAGAAATGTTTGAAAACATTTGATATAATATTTTTTATTCTGCAAACGTTTTGGGTGATTTAGGTTTTAAGGAGTTTTAAAACATTAAATATATATACATATGCATATACATAATTCGTATTAACATCAGGCAACCAATGTTGCAATTTTTTTGTTATTCCTTCGCCGGGATTCCAACTCATGCTACTGAGATATCGTGGCACTAAAAAGCAATGCACTATGTCCGACGCGCTAGAGCACTCAACCATTTAGGCTCTTAAATGAAAGCTTTCGGTGGTTTGGTGTTACCTTTCTTCGTCAGTTTAAATCTAGCGTCGTAGCACAGTACATAATATATCAGGCATGAAGATTGAATAGTACAGACCAGCTGAATTATATATTGTAAAGGATCCTACAAATTAATGTAAAATGCAGTAACAGAAATAATTATATTACAAGTACGTCTGTTACAGATTTTATCCATCTGATCACCAGCAGTGATGGTGATACAAAGTTGAAAATTCATTCTGTATATATAATCCGTCTAAACATAAGCCAGACAATGTTTTAGATACATGCACCTAATTAAAGATATAAAAACTCATTAACGCTGAAAAATCGTTAAAGAAAGGATAATAATTTCCTTCGTACAAATGCTAACATTTGTCTGAAATTTTCCACAATGCAACTCGTTGGTATAAGACAATCATATCGCTCGTTGATATAAGACAATATCGCTCGTTGATATAAGAAAGGTTTTTTTTTCGAATCGCTTCTTCCATAGACTGATAATGTCTCAACCATGATTATTCAATCACAATCCAAATTAAAAGTTGTTTTAAGCTCTAATTCTATGTTCATACTTGATAAACTGTTCAGGGTTCGACATCTCCAGAAAAAACCGGTTTGCTGTCACTCTTACAGCCTCTTGTATTATAGACATGACAGAGATTTTAAAGAAGTAGTTGATTTATGTCCCCTGTGTCTTTTTAAATAGAGATTTTTGTAGTAAAACGAAAGACCAGAGGAACTTGACTTCAGAATTGTAACAAAAGTAAAAAAAAAAAAAAAAAATATGTGTCATGTTTAAATAATGTCAAATTAATTTAAAATTTAGAAATTTTCAGAAATATAATTATACGTTTTAAATCTTGCTAGTACATACTAATGGTCCTTTTATTTGTAGTTTAAATCTTCTTTCATATTGACATTGATCATGTTTTGGATAAGATAAATAGCTTTCTTTATTTGCCTTTTTATACGACCGCAAAAATTGACATTGTTTTGGTTATGGAACGCCAACACTGTCTTGTTATGGCCATTTTCTTTATATGATGTGCATTTAACTTTATATGATGTGCAATTGTCATTATATGATGTGCAAATATCCTTACATGATGTGCAAACATCCTTATATGATGTACAAACATCATTATTTGATGTGCAAACATCATTATATGATGTACAAACATCATTATATGATGTACAAACATCATTATATGATGTGCATGAATACTTATATGATGTGCATATATACTTACATGATGTGCTTATATACTTATATGATGTGCAAATATACTTATATGATGTGCATATGTACTTATATGATGTGCGAATGTACTTATATGATGTGCAAACGTACTTATATTATGTACAACGATCCTTATATGATGTGCAAATATACTTATGTCATGTGCAAATATACTTATATGATGTGTACATATCAATATATGATGTGCAGTTACCATTATATTATGTGCAAATATCTTTATATGATGTGGTTGTGTCATTATATTATGTGCTTGTAATCTTATATTATGTGGTTTGGTTTACTTCATTATATGATGTCGAAACGTCATTATATGATGTGCTTTCATCGTCCTTATGGTCAATGAACATGATTACGATTAGAATGATTACTGTCTACGTCATAACTGATTCCGATCTGCTTCTGTAAACTATAAACCCGGCTCAAATATGTGTTCGTCGTTAGCGAGAGTGCAATTAATAGGAAAAATGAGACAATGCAATTTAACAAAATCAACGTTTTAAACAGTTCAGAAGGAGATAATTTAAAGATCAATTAATACAGGAGCTAATTGGAGAAATTTGCGGCTGTGGCGAAAATATAATAAAACAAATTTTGAGGCTCTTTATAGGTTGCTATTTGGGTTTAGCAAAAGCTACGTGTTGCAGGTCGTACTTTGACCTATGAGTGTTTACTCTTACAAATTATGACTTGGATGGAGAGTTTTCTCATTGGCTCTCATACCACATCTTCTTATTTCTATTCATTGCAAAATGCATCATTGAACTCACAGTCAGTTTTAAAAATATTTCACAACAATAGCTATAAAATTATCTACTCATGCATACTATGGCGAGATGGTTTGTTTTATAAACTGTTATTAAATATTATAAATGGTAAGATGTATAATGTAGTGTTACTCCTCCAAAACCACACAAAGTCGGATATATTTGTGATATGACGTATACATGTAATGTAGTGTTTTGTACTTCCTTTATTTGTCTTTGAAACAATCTTTTTTTCCTCAGAAAAAGCCAAAATATCCAAATTCGGAGACTGCATGCTTAATCCACGTACTGCCCGCGAAATGCAAAATGGTCAGGTTTGGTAATGTTCACATATTTGTATTTACAGATTGTTTATTTTCAACTTATTTCAATGGACATTTGTTTAACGTATTGAGAAAGGTGTGTGTAATTGTTCTCTTGTAGGTTTTTTTAGAGGGGGGGAGGGGGGAGGGAAAAGTGAAAAGTGAAAAGTTTATGTCTTTGGAATGATTGTTTTTTTTCCCTATTTCACGGTAATAACTTGGAAAATAAATTAGAGAAATTCCCATCTTTCCTACGCCGTCCCCACCACCAATGATGAAAATGACAATAATTATAATTTACTTATTTTTAAATCTGTTCTTATAATATAAAAAAAGAAGACGTGGTATGATTGCCAATGAGACAACTCTCCACAAGAGACCAAAATGACACAGAAATTAACACTTATAGGTAACCGTAAGGCCTTCAACAATGAGCAAAACCCGTACCGCATAGTCGGTACAAAAGGCCCCGAAATGACAATATAAAACAATTCAAACGAGAAAACTATTTTGCTCAGGTTTCCCTATAAATAAGTATCAAGATAAAAGGCAATAAAACAACAAAACTCATAAGAGTCAAAATTGCCCAAAATGGAACCTTAAAATTTACCATAAAATATATTTAGACACATTGCAGTATTTTTTTTTAATCTATTGTAGTTTTAAAGATAAACATAAAATATTAAAAGTCACCGCCGTAAATCTTCACTTCGAAAAAAATAAAACACAACTCTCTATGTCAGAGACCACCAGGCCTCAGTAAACAAAAAATAAATATAGTATTTTTATGTTCATTCAGACACAAATCTAATTAAATTACAGCTATTGTGTGTCCAAGTTATGCTTACGCGGATCTGAAAACGCTCCATTCTATTTTCTGTTTAAAGACTATTGGGATTCTCGGTTTTGTCGGATTTATATACACCTTCAAAAATGTGAAGGCTGAATGTCATTGGCTTATGCAATATTTACTAGAACAGAAAGTATCAAAGGACTGAAGTACTGAACATCGGATGACCACAAGTTCTCGTTGACGGTCACACGCACTTGTCTTAAAGAAAATCACATCACAATACCTGAAAGTGAGATTAACTTACAGAGACATATTTTTTCTGAGACAAGTTCGTGCGTGGATGATGAACGGGCTCGTCTAGATATTCAACATGATATAGTCAGTATCAAAAACGAAACTATATATACCTATTATTCTATATATAACAGTTACATGTATACATAATTTTTATCCAAATGCTATAGCATTCTATTCTACTATTCTAATAATAGTGCAGTGCAAGTGTATGGTGAAAACACTTCTATACTAATTCGGATTTTCTAATAGTTTGGATTTATGTAGGCATTCATTTTCCCCGTATAAACGTTCTTTGAGATGTTCTTCCGAATGCGTTAACACAATTATCCTGTATGTGTGCCTAGATATAACTGACTTAAAACTTAAAATATATTTCTAACGACGCAACATTTTCATATAATTAATTTAATATGTTCTAAAAAAAAAATTTTATGAGTATTACTTGAAGCGACAAGGAATGCTATTTTGCACTCGGTTATGTCTGCGTTTTTATACGATCGGTAACATGTACCAGTCAAAGTCGAAAGTCAAATCTCTGTTGCGACAATACATCGGAATGCCCTCACGGTCATCGTGATGTAAACATGAAGTGTGGGCAGGAGAACGTGTGCTTCCTTGTTCCAGGACAAACACTATTGTTTTATTTTTTCTCTCATTTTCTCATATTTATCAGAATAATCTGTCCGGGTAAGGTGAAATGGATTTCTTTGAAGTAGCATGTTAAAAATCCGACTCAGGGTGTTGGTCTATTGCAAAACAGGGTTAATAATCATTTCACATTAATATGTTCCCGTACGAATATGCACCTGTCCCAAGTCTGGAGCCTGTAATTCAGTGGGTTGTCGTCTGTTGATGTGTTACATATCGGTTTTTGTTTTTCGTTCATTTTTTGTACATAAATTATGTCGTTAGTTTTCTCGTTTGAATTGTTTTACATTTGTCATTAAGGGGCCTTTTATAGCTGATTATGCGGTATGGGCTTTGGTCATTGTTGAAGGCCGTACGGTGACCTATAGTTGTTAATTTCTGTGTCATTTGGTGTTTTGTGAAGAGTTGTCTCATTGGCAATCATAACACATAGTCTTATATATATTATATTTCAATTCTCCGCTGGACGTCAAGCATACATTCATAATCATGTAAGTGTGCAATAAATGCATGAAAACACAATAAAAAGATGCAAGCAAGTGTCATGCACCGAGTTGAATGTCATCCCATATCTCCTTTAATTCCTTTTTTTTTGTTGTTGTTGGGGGGGGGGGGGGGGGGCTCGGCTGGCGAGTAGTCCAAGTATCTAGCCTGTCAACACTTTCATGTCGGTTGTGAGTTCGAATCCCACACGTGGCAGGTAAGCTCGACTCCAATCTTAATTTAATAGAATTATTAGTTTTTCCTACCGAAAGTCGGTGGTTCTTTCCGGGGACTTCGGCTTCTTCCATCAATATAAACTCACCGCCACGATATAGCATGATAGTGTTGAAAGTGGCGTTAAAAAGCAATCAATCAACAAATTAATCAACCAATCATCCATACCGGTACAATTATAAATGCAAGAGAGGATAATTTTGTAGCTATCGTTATTAAATATTTTTAAAATTGACTCTGAGTTCATTGGTGTCTTTTGCAATGATTAGAAATAAGAAGATATGATATGAGTGCCAATGAGACTACTCTACATCTAAGCCATAATGTGTAAAAGAAAACAATTATAGGTTAAATTACGGCCTTCAACACGGAGCTTTTACTCAAACCGAACAGCAAGCTATAAATAAGAGCCACAAAATTTGTTTTATCATATTTTCGCCGCTGCAGGGAAATTCTTCAACTAGTTCCTGTATCAATTGATCTTAACCTTCCGCCGAAATGTTTGAAACGTAATTTTTTGTTAAAATGCATTGTCTCACTTTAACTTAAAAATGCACTTTCGCTTAAAAGATTAAAGATCTATTTCTAAAACTTAATAAATTAACTACATATGCTCAATATTGTAGATCCCGTATATTCATTATTGTAGACCCATCGATAAAAATTCATAATTTGACAATTTTCCATCAATAATATCTGGTGTGATTTTTTTCATCTTTAATCAAGGAACAAACATGTCAAGGTTTTTTCTTTTTACATCTCAACCATTTTCCAAACGATAGCTAAAGATTTGATCCGGGTTTATATTAATTCTGCAGAAGCAGATCGGAATCAGTTCTGACGTAGTGAGTAATCGCTTTAATCGTAATCATGTTCATTGACCATCAGGATGATGAATGCACATCATCATAATGATGTTTCGACATCATCATAATGCTGTTCTGACATCCTTTAAAGATGTAAACCGAACCACACCCTATGATGTTACATTGTCATAATATAATGACATTACCACATCATATAACGATGTTAGCACAAAACATAAGGATACGTTCACATCATATAAAGAAGTTTACACATAATATAAAGACATCTGTACATGTTATAAGACAATTTGCACAACATATAAGATAATTTGCACATCATATGATATAATTTGCACATCAGATAATGTCAAATTGTCATCATATAAAGGTGATTGCACATCACATAATGCCGTTTCTACATCGTATAAGGAAAGCATCACATAATATAAGGACGCAAGTACATGACATAATGGAGAAAGCACGTTATATAATGAATTGTGGACATGATATAAAGATGTCTGTACCTCATATAAATGTGTTTGGACAGCATATAAGGACAACTTCACATCATGTAATGACAAGTGTACATCATATAAGGACAAGTTCACATCACATAATGACAAGTGTACATCATATAAGGACAAGTGCACATCATATAATGTCATTTGCACATCATATAAGGGTAAAATAACATCATATAAAGGCAAATGAACATCATATAATGAGAAATGTCATAATAAGACAGTGTCGGCGTTCCATATTTTGTCGTATATTGGTATCACGTTGGCGTCAGCGTCGTCGTCGTCGTCGTTGTCGTCGTCATCCGAATACTTTTGGTTTTCGCACTATAACTTTAGTTTAAGTGAATAGAAATGTATGAAATTTAAACACAAGGTTTATGATCACAAAAGAAAGGTAGGGATTGATTTTGGAAGTTCTGGTCCCAACAGTTTAGGAATTAGGGGCCAACAAGGGCCCAAATAAGCATTTTCTAGGTTTTTGCACTTAAACTTTAGTTTAAGTAAATAGAAATCAATGATATTTTGACACAAATTTTATGACCACAAAAGGATTGTTGGGATTGATTTTGGGTGTTTTGGTTCCAACAGTTTAGGAATAAGGGCCCAAAGGGTTTAAAACTTTGTTTGATTTCATCAAAAATTGAACAATTAGGGTTCTTTGATATGCCGAATCTAACTGTGTATGTAGATTCTTTTTTTTTTTGGTCCCGTTTTCAAATTGGTCTACATTAAGGTCCAAAGGGTCCAAAATTAAACTTAGTTTGATTTAAACAAAAATTGAATATTGGGGTTCTTTGATATGCTGAATCTAAAAATGTACTTAGATTTTTGATTATTGGCCCAGTTTTCAAGTTGGTCCTAATCAGGGTCCAAAATTAAACTTTGTTTGATTTCATTTAAAAATTGAATAAATGGGGTTCTTTGATATGCCAAATCTAACTGTGTATGTAGATTCTTAATTTTTGGTCCCGTTTTCAAATTGGTCTACATTAAGGTCCAAAGGGTCCAAAATTAAACTACGTTTGATTTTAACATAAATTGAATTTTTGGGCCTCTTTGATATGCTGAATCTTAACATGTACTTAGATTTTTTATTATGGGCCCAGTTTTCAAGTTGGTCCAAATCAGGATCCAAAATTATTATATTAAGTATTGTGCAATAGCAAGAAATTTTCAATTGCACAGTATTCAGCAATAGCAAGAAATCTTCAATTGCACAGTATTCAGCAATAGCAAGAAATCTTCAAATGCACAGTATTGTGCAGTAGCAAACAATCTTCAATTACACAGTATTGTGCAATAGCAAGAACTCTTTAATTGCACAATATTGCGCAATAGCAAGAAATATCTAATTGCACAATATTGAGCAATAGCAAAAAAAATTCAGTTGGAGTTATCTTTCTTTGTCCAGAATAGTAGTTGAATCAACTTAAATCATTGTTTTATATAATATACAATGTATATTCACTTTTACTACCAACTGATAAATTAAAACAATCTTTACCATGATAACAAGCACTTATTTTACATTTTAATATTTTATGATATAATTAAATGAGTAGTTATTGTTGCAAACTCCATTAGTAATTTGAATTGAGATCAGTTTTGGAATAAGGGAAAGGGGGATGCGAAAAAAAATTGGGGGGGGGGGGGTCAATTTTTCTCATTTCAGATTTCATAAATAAAAAGAAAATTTCTTCAAACATTTTTTTGAGAGGATTAATATTCAACAGCATAGTGAATTGCTCAAAGGCAACAAACCGATTTTAAGTTTATTAGACCACATTCATTCTGTGTCAGAAACCTATGCTGTGTCAACTATTTAATCACAATCCAAATTTAGAGCTGAATCCAGCTTGAATGTTGTGTCCATACTTGCCCCTACTGTTCAGGGTTCAACCTCTGTGGTCGTATAAAGCTGCGCCCTGCGGAACATCTGGTTTGCAGGTAAAATTGATGTAATCAAAACTATACTCGATTACTTACCTCGACTTCATCCAAATTCCAGGGATTATAAAGAATATTCCGAATGTATTATAGACGCCGTACTGAATAACTCCAGTCCAATATTACAGTTACTTATACAGAAAAACTTTGATGTGAATGCATGTTTAAAAAACCTGAGTCCTTTAAAATGGGCTGAGATCTTCGAATATAAAGACATACAACATCTGCTTACTAAATCTGGTGCCCACAGCTTTCTAGAAGATCAGTCGGAAACAATTAGCGTTTTTAATTCAGTTTTAAATATTACTCAGCGTAATGATCACATGATCCGACGATTAATAGAAATTGGACGTGACGTGAATGACGCCAGTGATGGAACACCTCCTTTTTACACAACAATGCGACTGCGTCGATACGATTTAATGCACGAAATTTTGTTAAGCGGTGCCAACCCTTATTTGCAGCCAGAAACCTTGAAGTATTTCTTGATAAGACAGGAGACGACAGAAAATTGGAAGTTACTGTTTCATGTATTTGTTAGAGCAAACGCTAATTTAAGCATTGACACTGAAATGACTCTTTAACAGCATATCTGTGGTCGGGGCGCTAGCCACTTGTTCCGAAATGATGACCCAATTCTTATAATAGTATTGAGCTTTCATACCATAACCGAAAACGACAAGATACTATTGAGGGAATATCGACATACATGGAGTGATAATTTAAAGTCTAAAATAGACGATTCCCTCAAAAACCTTTAACACTGCAAATAATGTATAGAAATTCGATTAGGAAACAATTCGGACAAACTGTTCATAGATTTATACAAATAAATAGAAATAATCTACCTACAAAATTTGTGAGCTTTTTGGAATGCAGTGATGTGCTGGAACTATTTTTTACAAACCATAACAGAAAACAATTTGATACCCAGTGAACGTTTAATTAGAAATAAAGGCGTGTAATGTTAAATTGTATATAGTAAAGTGTATCTATCTTGAATCCATATCAATACAGTTTTCTCTACAATTCTATAATGATATAGAATTTGTTGCCCTGTTTTTTTTTTTTTTTTTACTTTTTTCAGGTCGAAAATTATAGTCATATGATATAAAAAAGAAGATGGAGTATAATTGCCAATGAGACAACTGTCCACAAAAGACCAAAATGACACAGACGTTAACAACTATAGGTCACCGTGCGGCCTTCAAACCAGTTTCTGATGATTATAATGTCAAAGAATGTGTTATACCAATGCATGCATATATATATATACTTAACCAACTTGAGGTCCTCTGTACATTAATTACAAACAAATAACCTTAAACCGACAAAAAATATCCATTCGGTGATCGATCAGAATTACTCAGCAGCTTTAAGCTGTGGTCACACCTTACCTGATAGCTCGAACGGACGCCAACGTCTTTACGCTAAATACATTGGATTGTTGAATGATTACTGATTGATATTTGAGTCTTCGACACATGATTTCTGTAATTAGTCGCTATTTCCTTTGAACTAGCTTCTTGTAACTGCAAGCACTCTTAGATCTGTACTTTGTGTCTTTTCGTGGTCTTTTTGATGGTTTTGCTTAGACTAGTCTTTTTTATCGAGCTGACGAGTTTTAAAAGTCCTTTACAACATTTTTTGTATTATAGTTTTTGATATCATATTGTCACACCATTAAATCAGGTTATGGGGCCGGGGCGACAAGGGGGATGGGGTCGTCGTCGATAATCTGGTTTGAAATGTTTCACATTTTGTCATACCGGGACCTTTGAAAGCTAAATTTTACGGTTTATGTTGAATCATTGTTATTATAGTTCTTGAGTACTTATACATACTTTGCTATCTTGTGTATATCTGTCTCAATTGCAAACATTATTCAATAATTTAATTATGGATGTAACGCGTCGTCTGATTGGCTGACGTTATTTTGTTATGAGCCCATCGACATAATTTAGTCATGTGACCGTGACGTCATCAACGTTTTTTCATGGTTTTCTACGGTTTAAAATTGAATTTAGAATAAATTATAAGAAATGACTGTTATTTTTTTTCTGTCTATTCGAAATAACATAAAAAATGTGGTGCACACTGTGAAATAACCCGCTACGCGCGTTATTCAGTGTGCACCAATTTTTTTATGTTATTTCTTCGATTCATAGACAGAAAAAAATATTACAGTCATTCCTTAAATGACATCGCATTAACTTTATATAGAGTGTGTAGGTAGTGTAATCTACTATTCATGCTATAAGCACCATAAGACTTGTTAAGCCAGTACATACATAATTTAGCATATACCAGCTGGGTAGTTTACATTTAATGATTGTCAAAATCAAGGTAAATTGAATGCGATTGTGGGATATCGAGTAAAACGAGACAAAATTGTGGTGGACGGCTTCTCAATCATATTGGAATGCTAAACCATCCAATAAAAAATATGTGATTTCAGTGCAAAAGTCTTAGAGTCAACGTACACCAAGTATGAGCAAAGCACTACAGGATTTGCACAGTCCCTATTGCAGTTGCAGTGTCAATCGGAATAACTGAGAGTCGCCGTTGGATGACATGCACCTACTGAAAAACAAAAAATCATCATTAATGTCCGGATAGTTAGTTGTTTCTACTCCTGATTGGGTTGTTACATCTGTTTTTTTTTATTTTACTAATATGCATTTCCTCTTTGGTTCCTGTTTGTCTCGACTCTTCTGTTCTGGTAACTTGTATATTGGTACCACTTGCTGTTGTTTCATATCTCCAGCGCTTATTGACTAGTGTTTGCCCTTGCAGCGAAAAAGGTAAACACAAACAAATAATTATCCCCAGCAGAATGTTTGCTAACTTCATTTTCTAGATATTTTCTTATAATGCGATGTTTCCGTCTCGTGGCCTTATTTTATCTCGTATTTAGATATACATTGACAATAGTAGTAGGAATAAGAAACGTTTATTCAGAATTAATCAAAAACGATCTTTTGTCTAAAGTGAGAATCAATGGTAGCTTAATCACCATTATTTTAACATCTCTTAATCCTCCCATTAATTAAAACAGTATTTTATAGCTAACCATACGATATCCTTGACCGCAGTAGTATGAAAACAACAATATTTATTCAGAATTAATCTTAAACAATCTTTTGTCTAAAGTGGACATCAATGGTAGCTAAATCATCATTATTTTTAATTACTCTTAATCCTTCTATCAATTAAAACAGTATTTTATAGCTGACCATACGATATCCTTGGCCGTAGCAGTAGGGAAACAAAAACATTTCTTTATAACTAATCAAAAACAATCTTTTGTCTTAAGTAGACATCTATGGTAGCTTAATCATCATAATTTTTAATAACTCTTAATCATTTTTTTTCAATCATTCTTTATTACTTTGAGCAGATGATGCTCATCAGTACAAATATAATATATATGCAAATACAATATATCATAAATAAATACATAAAACATACATAACTGATAAATTAATATAACCTCATTGGTTAATATCTTTGGCGGAAGTTCATGTGATACATCCTCATTCTTTCAATATCCAAGCTGTGGGAAGGTCGTGCTCCACGTGTTGTCGGCAAAGTAACTATATTCTTACTAGTAACTTTTACTTACATTTGCCTTGGTTACTTTAAGACCTTGGTGGTCATTTATATATGCCTTGGTGGCAAAAGACCTAGGTGGTCATTTATATATGGCATGCTGGCAATAGACCTAGGTGGACATTTATATATGCCTTGGTGGCAATAGACCTAGGTTTTCATTTATATATGCCCTGGTGGCAATGGACCTAGGTGGTCATTTTTATAATTTTTTTTACATTTGCCTTGATGGCAATATTAAATTAAAAATACCAGCCTTGGGGCGTCAAGACCTTGGTGGTCATTTATATTCGCCTTGGCGGCTTCTTGATAGAACTGGATGGTAATGTTTGACCTTGGTGGCAAAATGTTTTGGGATTTGGACCTTGGCCGGTAGTTATTACCAACCCAGGTGGTCAGATATTTGTTATGCCGTAAACGCAGGGCAAAGTCCTATCGCTATATAGAATTTATGTGGAAGAGGGGGCTCTGGTCATTTTGGAGACCTGTAATTGAAAGGAGAATAATAAATTGTTTATAGCGTAAATAGTTTCTTTTGTTTCTTTTGACTGTTGTGGACTTTTCATTGATTATTACATCGTGCATACTGATATAAAATGCTCTTTGAGACTTTGTTAGAAAAGAAAAGAAATATTGCCGGAGAAAGTGGAATAATTTAGTGTGACATGTCACTTGATATTATTGTTGTTTACCGGAGTGATGTGTATTGAATTATGAGGTGTCTTCGTCGAGGTCTGCATTTAGCGGTCTGTTTGATTGTACATAACATTAAATAGAATGTTTTTGTTTTCAGATGGTGTTACCTCTGATGAATGAAGGAGAAGCAATATGACATTGCACGATGATTCATGTCAATGAGTTCGAATAACATTAAAGGAAAGGAGTTTTCTTATCAGAATATGATGAGAACAAATTGCAATTAATATTGAAGTGATGTTTTGATTTCTAAATTAAAATGAATGGGAAAAATACGGATATAACACTAAATTATGTAGGTCTGTGTTGAGAAAGGCAAAAGATGTCAAGATGGCACGGTGTGATGGAAGCAGCCTTAATTTCATGTGGATGTGTATATAATTGCATTGATGTGTTAAAATATATGTCACATAAATCTGTTGTCTTGCCAGATTAAATAATGATTGCACTATTTTTTTGTTTTGTTTTATTTAATAAATATAATGTTGAATGATTTTGTATACTAGTAAAATGTACGGAAGCCGTAAGGGGACACACAAAACATTAGAAAATATTTTTTTTAATTCGAGATCACGATAAAACATTACCGTTTTACCGAGATCTCGATAAAAAATATATCGTTATCTCGATAAAACGAAATTGTTATATCGAGATCTCGGATTATTAAATCGTTATCTCGGATTATTAAATCGTTATCTCGATTTATTATATCGTTATCTCGATTTATTATATCGAGATCTCGGATTATTATATCGTGATCTCGGATTATTATATTGTTATCTCGGTTTAATATATCGTTATCTCGAGAAAACGAAACTGTTATATCGAGATATCGGATTATTGAATCGTTATCTCGGTTTAATATATAGAGATATCGATAAAACATATATCGTTATCTCGAGAAAACGAAACTGTTATATCGAGATCTCGGATTATTATATCGTTATCTCGAGAAAACGAAACTGTTATATCGAGATCTCGGATTAGTATATCGTTATCTCGAGAAAACAAAACTGTTATATCGAGATCTCGGATTATTAAATCGTTATCTCGGTTTAATATGTCGAGATGTTGATAAAAAAATATATCGTTTTCTCGAGATAACGATATAATAATCCAAGATCTCGATATAACAGTTTCGTTTTCTCGAGATAACGATATACTTATCCGAGATCTCGATATAACAGTTTCGTTTTCTCGAGATAACGTTATAATAATCCGAGATCTCGATATAACAGTTTCGTTTTCTCGAGATAACGATATATTTTTTATCGAGATCTCGATATATTAAACCGAGATAACGATTTAATAATCCGAGATCTCGATATAACAATTTCGTTTTATCGAGATAACGATATATTTTTTATCGAGATCTCGGTAAAACGGTAATATTTTATCGTGATCTCGAATTAAAAAAAATATTTTCTAATGTTTTGTGTGTCCCTTTACGGCTTCCGTATAAAATGTATACTAAACTATTATTTATGGTTATTTTTTTTTTTTTTTTTTTAAGTTAAATTTCTTTGTCTACAGTTCGAGGGACACTGATTCCCTAGTAGTTTTCAACGTGGATTGTAGGCAAAGGGAGTTTTCCTTTTCAAAGTGTGACTAATGCTGTCTTAAGTACAAATAAACATCTTGTTATTGGTTAATATATTTTCAGCAGAGTTGTGAAGAATCAAGTGGAAATACAATTGTCAATGTTTCTGATTAGGAAGTAAAACGTTTGTTTGATTCAACAACAGTAAAGAAAGAGACAAGCCAGCATTGTTTACACTTGGAGGTGAAGTCCCTTTGCTTACAAGCTTTCCATATGCCGAAGTTGTTATTCAATAATGATAATGTTCATTATGATATGATTTCTTTTGCCTTAACTCAACTTTTAAAAGTCTATGTGGTCAAATTCATGATAATTTATTGAATTATAAACTATAAAGAACTGTGTACATATATCTTGAAATTTTTAGAAGTGTTTTAAAGTAATTAAGGAATAATATCTAATAAAAGTGTTAAAGATATTTTTGTTTTGAGTATTGGGAATACTATTACTTCTGGGAAAGCCTTGCTAGTGGTGTAATTTGAGATTGGCCTGCAAATATGCTGTATGGACTATAGAGTTTTCTATGCCATAACTCAACATGAACAGGATGCAAGATTATATCAATCACTGACGATATGTGTATTACCTCATTGGTTGATATCTTTGGCGGAAGTACCTGTGATAGATCCTCATTATTTCAATATCCAAGTGGTGGTTGGTTTAAGGGCTATGTTTGGTCAAGCAATACATATTGCCTGTTTGGGTTGATGAGATTCTTGATAAGTTTCCACCCATAAGTACCAAAATGTGGATTTGTTTTTATATTCATATTTTAATATTGGTATTACATGTACAGACTTGGGGTAATTGTTATTGTAATCGTTAATCAGCTGTAATTGATTACAATTTTTTCAAGTAATCATTGTAATCATTAATTAGCCAAATATCTGATTACATGTAATTTAATTTAATCAATTACTTTTCAAAATACCCTGTAATCCTGATTACTTTATGATTACATTCTGATTACATTGAAAAAATCTTAAACTGTGTTCATGGTCAATAAATGAACCTTTTTGTTATTCTTATCAAATTAATATTTAACATGTTAAGATACTTTGGATTACTTTTTGTAATAAAGCATGGTAATTGGTTTGTATACTTCAGTAAAAATTTTACTGTTACAGTGTTGAAAAGTCATCAATAGCTTAAGAAGAGACATATAATACAATTATAATATGTTTCTGGTATTAGTAAAAGATATTGTACATATATTCACAATTTAAAGATGTACATACATATATGAGATAATAACTGTTATATTCAAGTTATACTTTTCTTTAACCCTTAATTGTAATCTTTTGTTAATGTTGTGATTTTTGTCAACTTTGAATTGACAGGTAGGAAACCAATTAAGGTTTGTTTTTATTGCAATTACCAATTGAGTATAGCTGTAGGACAATATGGTAAACAATAAATCAGACATGTCATCATTTCTTTAATTAGCACAAAATTATTTAAAAGTTGAACACATATTTTGTTTAAAATAGGCAAATGTTTGTATGTATTTGGACTGTACATGTAAAATGCAATGATTTTAGCACTTGTATTTTGTTTACAATTTGATTAAACTGGTAACTTTATTTTATCAATATTTTAAATTCCATCAACTGCACCTTGAAACAAATATAAATTAAAGTCTAGAATAGGTCAGAAGACAAACAGCAAACTCTTTTTATAAAGCTATATTCAATTGAAGTCAAAATAATTCAGAGATCAATGATGATAAAGTGCAATTGGTCATGACCAGTGAAACAATGTTCATGTATGAAGTGGGGTTTATTAAATAGATGAAGTTTGAAGTTATCATTTCATAATATAGCAAACACAATACTTTTTAAAATATGCAATAGTTATATATTAAACGTTTATTCATTCACATCATACAAAATGTTTTGTTTTTTTTAAATTCATTGTAATCAGATGTAATCATGATTAATCTGCCAATGTAATCATTAATTTAATCGGACACTTTCAGAAATAATGTAAACATTAATTTAATTTAATGGTACAAATGACAAAGTAATTGTAATTTAATCAATTACATTGAAAGTAAACAGACCCATCTCTGTACATGTATGCATTTTGGGTTGATGAGTACGAGACACCATTAGAAAAACATAAGCATTATCATGGGATCATGTTGATGGAACACTCATTCGCTTTATCGATTTTCAAGGGAAAGGTCAAATAGGGCAAGTGTATTGGTATGTCTGTGCTCACGTTTTCATTACAATGGTTAAAATAATATTATATCTGGGATGACAATAATGTTGATTATAATTCTTCATTTTATGAGCTCCAGAGTAGTTATATAAGAAACAACTGCGCACTTTATCCAGTGAGCTCTTGTGCATTGCATTGTGCATAGTAGTCCACATTTTGGTTTCTGAAACGTATAGATATTATCTTGTATTCGGTTCTTTCCACTTTTGCTATGCCCATAACTTAACATGAACTGGATGTAAGATTATATCAATCACTGAGGATATGATATGTGTACATCCGAGAAGAATAATAATCTATATTAAATACCAGTATAGTAAGTATGGTAACTTATAACATTTCTGTTCTACGTTTAAATGCATGGAAAAGAAATTTTTTGACTAAAGTGGACATCAATGGTTGCTTAATCATCATTATTTTTTTTAACTCCTATTCCTCTCATTGATTTAACGGTGTTCTATAGTTGAGTAAACGGAATGGGTTTTTCTCGTTTGTGAAAACCATATGACGACAAACAAATGCTTTATCTTTGTTTATTTGAAGTCTGTTGAATAGTTATTTTCATTGACAATCGTGCCTGATCTCCGTCTTTTTATTTTGTATTTAGTGACACTTTATTTAAGAGAAGACTATAGGATGGTTGAGATCTCATAAACATGTTTAACCCGCCGCATCTTTGCGCCTTTCCCAAGTCAGGAGCCTCTGACCTTTGTTAGTCTTGTATTATTTTTAATTTTAGTTTCTTGTGTACACTTTGGAGTTTAGTATGGCGTTTATTATCACTGAACTAGAATATATATTTGTTTTGGGGCCAGCTAAAGGACACCTCCAGGTGTGGGAATTTTTCGCTGCATTGAAGACCTGTTGCTGACCTTCTGCTGTTGTCTGTTCTATGGTCAGGTTGTTGCTTCCCCATTCCCCATTCTCAATTTTATAAAGTATTATAATTATTCCATGTAATGTATTTCTAATCTATTTGGTATTGATATATCATTCGGCTTTTATTCTCATAATACATATCTTAACACGTTTTCAAATCCCTCAGTCAAAGTTTATCTAACATGTTTTTGGATATTTCTAAGGTTCTTTTTGGTTATATTATAGCTCTTTATATCTTCCGATTGTTGTATATCCTAATCTTTAAATATTCGCCCTTCAGCGTTCCCGATGAAAGAAAATCCTGAAACTCGCTTCGGACACATGATATTTATCAAATGTCTTTTACATTGTTTTTTTTATAAGCTAACATTCTGTTTCCCCAGATAGTCATGGTGGTTTCAACCGATCATGAAAAATGCAATATCGATTTTTTTTGCAAAACAAAAGATGAAATCTTTTCGATGGTGAAATTCGTTACGTCGGAAAAAATATCTACATAGATAAGGCCGTTGGTTTTCTTGTTTGAATTGTTTTACATTGACATTTTGGGGCCATTTATAGCTGACTATGCGGTATGAACTTGGCTCATTGTTGAAGGCCGTACGGTGACCTATAGTTGTAATTTCGGTGTCATTTTGTTCTCTTGTGAAGAGTTGACTCATTGACAATCATACCACATCTTCTTTGTTATATCTACTTATAATCAATACATTTATTAATAATAGTGTGTCAGAAAAATTGATCCACCTAGTTATAGATATAATTGAGAATAAGACTATACGCTAAAAAAACCCTCCCTTAAACCCCTCCCCACCAAAAAAAAAACAAACAAAGAAACAAAAACAAGAGTTTACGGGGGAAAAATAAATCAGTGCATGGACATCACAATATCAATTGTAACTACATGATTATACCAAATGAACCTTTCTTGATTGTAAAACTTTATTTTGTATACTATGTCTTTTTTGTTTTTTTTTGGGGGGGGGGGAATCAGAATATCTTAAATAACTACATGTATATACAAAGCCAAAGTAAGCGTATAAATCAACTCAGATGTTTGTATATTCTGAATGTACCTGCCTCGTGACAGGAGCCTCAAAATCTGTGGATTTTATTGGTCGATACATACAGAATAATAGGTACAGTGGAGATCACTTCTGACCTCTCATTAAATCTGTCAGAATCTGTCAGGAGATATGTTCTAGGACAGTACGTAGAACTGTCAGCATGACACTTTTTAGTCAGTTCTAGCTAGAACAGTTCTAACCTAGAACTGATTTGGTCAGTTCTACCTAGAACTGATTTGGACAGTTCTACCTAGAAATGATCCTGACAGTTCTACCCTAGAACAGTTATAGACAGTTCTAAGTAGAACTGACCAAATGTTTAGTCAGTTCTACTTCTAGAACAGTTCTACGGTTAGAATTGATTACAAATCAAATTTTTACGGCTAGAATTGATTTATAAGTTTTAAGAACTCTTTGTCTAAAAATAAAGGTTTCGACAAAAAAGCGATTAATATTATATAGAGTTTTGCTATTTTGCCGGTTATATTTCAGATTCAGTTTAATCAAGAGAACATGGTAACCCCGCCATATTCTGCATGTATGTGCCTGTTCCATTTATTCAGGAGCCTGTAATTCAGTGATTTTCTTTTGTTGATATGTTACATAAATTATTTGTTTTTCTTTCATTTTTTGTACGTAAATTAGGCCATTAGTATTATGCGGGGGGCATTATTATTTGATTTGTTTTACATTTGTCATTCCGGGAGTCAGGACTTCAAAATTTTGTTTGCACTCAGTTTATAGTTCTAGCATGTCCTTTTTTATTCAAAATATTGAATCGTAAACAAATGTTATTTTTCTTTACAAGTAGTTTTCTAACTTCGGAAGGACCTAACCAGGGTTTCCCCTGGGTCAATTATTTTTTTCGCCACCTCTTTCGCCAAAACAATATATTTATCGCCACTTTTTTTTTTTATCGCCAAGTAACATAAATATATTTTTCGTTTAAAATTTAGCTTTTTTCTACCCCCTCCCTCCCTTAAATAAGATGATTTTGTCCCATTGTGTCTATGATTATTCTCTCAAACTTATTTTAGAGTCTACGTTTTAATGAATAAACACTAAACATTTACTTTAAAACATTAAAGTTTTTTTGAACTTCAAAGGGAAAAATATTCATTGTTTTTTAAACAACTTTTCTAAATGAGGGGTTGTATATTTTTAATAATAAAGAAGATATAAGTCCTGGAATATAACAAATTATTTTTTTATCATATAATACCAGTTTGTACGGAAAGTTTCTTTAAAAGAAAAATACTGATGTGCCCTTTTGTACTAAGAATTGGTTTTTACATCAAAACAAAAGCTTTTATCACATGAAATTGATCCCTCTTTCATGTGTTGTCATTACATTGAAGAGTTACTCTCATTCGAGGGGTTGTTCCCAACCTTTTGGATATATTTCATCATAACGACAGTTATCTTTTCTTGACCATCGTTAACAATGGTAAATGAAAAAGTGGAGACGTAAAACTATGCTTGAAACACGTGTGTCACTCAAACGACTTTTAAGTAGTCTCCCTCATCAATTACCTATATTAAAGTCAAAGGATAATTAAAGTTTTAAATCGGAGATTTTTCTTGCTTAGAACATTTTTCGTCACAACAACAGATTTCTTTTCTAAACTGTCTTTAAAAGGAGAGGAGACGTCAAAACTTTGCTTCAAACACGTGCGTCGCAAAGTGGTAAATAATTTCTCTATGTGACATTTAGCGGAAGCCATTTAACCATATCATTTTTTCAAACAATTCAATCAACACCTTTATTAATTAGTCCTTTGTACTCGATAGCTTTAAAATGCAATCAGCTGATTATTTATTTTCTGAGCTCACGGTGAATTCCGAGTATTGTCTGATCGGGTAAAGTCCGAGAAACTCGAAAAAACGTAAATAAACAAGATGGAGGAAAATAAATCGTTATATAAATATATATATATATATATATATATATATATATCGCCAAATTCTTTCGCAAATGACGAATTTTTATCGCCACAATTATTATTTTTTCTCAAATTGCGAAAAAGGCGACCGCCAGAGGAAACCCTGGACCTAACACTGGACACTTTTAATTTGCAAAACACTCATTTGCAAATCCGCCGCCGCCTCAAACAAGAGCTACAGTGTCATGTATATAACCAAAATGTGCGGAATTACATGGGATTCAATAATTTCATTAGTTTTCTACTGTTACTATTATATTTATTTTGCTATTTGATTTATAAAAACATGGGATTTTCGATATCCCATGGGACAGGGCAAAATCCCATGGGATTGACCATTATCCTAT
The DNA here is from genome assembly GCF_965363235.1 of Mytilus galloprovincialis. NCBI lineage: Eukaryota > Metazoa > Mollusca > Bivalvia > Mytilida > Mytilidae > Mytilus > Mytilus galloprovincialis. Next base: position 40,715,001 of record NC_134846.1, on the reverse strand, counting down.
TGGATTTCGGTTAAATCCCATGGAATTTTTTTTAATCCCATGGGATAATTGTTGTCCCATGGGACAAAAAAAATCCCATGGGACAAAATAAAATCCTATGGGATTCATGTTTTAAATATATAGATATAAATATACAGTTATGTGTATGTTACAATGAATGCTGTTTGGTAATAAAAAGTTTTAAATGTATACGAGTTTTTTAATATTTTTTATATATAAGTATATAATTTTTTTTCATTTTGTGACAAACATGTGTTTTGATTTTTAATATGACAATAAAGATAATAATTCTGATTTTGGAATGTATAATAAAATTTAAGGTCAAAGAGTAAAGTTCACTGAAACAAAATGATGACATGTCTAAATAAATGAAAACAATATTGTTTTGAAATCTTTGTCTTGTTTATTTTATAGTGAAAAATAGAACTGAAAAAAAATCATATTCTGACTGAATAGTTTACTCTTTTCATGAGGTAAGGTTTTCTTTGTTGTAGTTTCATTGCAATACATGAATATGAAAACAATTTTAATTATATAACTTTGTGGAGTACATAATATCATGCTTATATTTGCATAATTTATAATATAAACACTTTTTCTGTTAAAGTTTTAGTTTTCTTTTTCGCTGTTTGCTATGTACAATTATTCAGTCCACTATATAGGAGTCAAGTCAATAAATTCTTAGACAAAACATTTTTTTCAATCTGTTCTTCAAAGATCTTCCTCCGTACATCTTTGGATAGAACGAAAAGACAAAGCAAGTTTATTTGGACAACAACATACTAATATTTTCTTCATTCATTCCTTCTTTCAATTGATAATTACATTGTTGCATTTACATGATCAAGTTCTTGTGCATCTATGATCATGATGATATGACTCCTCTTTGTTTATAGTCATTATGTTGAAATTTCCTCTTTCTATCAAATGTAGGAAAACAACGTTCCATTTCAAATTAATAAAAAAAAGTCGCACTATGGAGAAAAATATCAACTTTAAGTTTTCTGTTCAGTATTGATCTGTTGACTGATGACCATGAAAACCGAGATGTCTGAGCTACAAATACACAAAACTCAAAAATAATCAGTGACGAGAAATACAGCAATAATAGTTATCAAAAGTACCAGGATTATAATTTTATACGCCAGACGCGCGTTTCGTCTACATAAGACTCATCAGTGACGCTCATATCAAAATAGTTAAAAAAGCCAAATAAATACAAAGTTGAAGAGCATATAAAATGGTTATTTTATCATGTTACAGCAATAAAATGACTATTTTATCATATTTATGAACATTTTGATAAACTTTCGTTTGAATATTCAATTTCATTGTTAGTACTCTTATTTCAGTGCTTTGTGTCTATGATTTTCATATTACCAGTTGTTGTTTGGTTCCTTGTTGCAGTCTTTTGAGTAAAGCCCATTGCAACAAATGTTTACAATTTGTTCAAATGTTGTGCTGTTATTAAAACCACTGTCGGGTATAGCGTTTGTTCATCATGCTCATTGTCAAAGGCTGTACAGTGAATTATTTTTGTTAAATTAAGGGGTCTCGTGGGTTTAAATCATTTTTTTTTCTCATAATATAGGATTTCGCTATATGTTTCTATAAATGAACTTTATCTTATACTTTATATAATAATAGAAAAATAAAATTAAAAAAATGGGGTCACTGTTCATTCACACTCACAATCCGCCTTCAAAAGAAGCATATATACATTTTTATAAAGGTACTTTTTTTCTGTTGAACCAATAGAAGAAATAGATGTAATATTGAAATAAAAAAGAACTAAATTACAGAAATCACTTAAATTTTTTTACAATAGTTTTGTTTAAGTACAACTAGTTGAAAATGATAATAAAAAATATAGGTCACCAATTAGTTAAAAAATATTACAATTCTAATGCCAAAAAAAATGGATTTTTTTTTACACCAAAGGGAGATAGTTTGGAGCTTTTTCAATGATAAAATACATTTTAAAAGTCATCTGGGGCCGAAACAAATTGATTGTTTAGAATGATTTCTGTACCATATGATAAAGTAACAACTAATAAAGTTATAAATAATAAAAAAAAATAATATTTTTCTAAAATTTTTATACCCTCGACATGCTCGAGCCTCCTTAAATGTCATTTGATCTCTATTGGAGAAAAGTCTCATTGGAAATCAGACTGCTTCTTATTTTTATATCAACCCAGCCATGTTATGCTTGTCCAATATCAGGAGCTTGTACATAGTTCAGTGGTTGATGTTGGTCCATATCCGTCATTTTTGTTTTTCATAATTTTTTGTTTTTATAAATTAGTCTGGTATATTTGAAGTTTGTATTGATGCTTCGTTTCAAATTTTGTTAGTGTTGTCTTTTATAGATTACTATATCAAGTATAGGGTATGTTTTTTTCATTATTTGGGCCATTTTCAAAAAAATGTCGAATTTTCAGTACACCCATGCTAAATTTTTTTATTTCTAATGGAAATTTCAGTTGTAATGGTTTAAATGAAAGCTTGTCGGATTTGTGATTCAGAACATTAATAATAAACACAACTTACATTTATTTTGATAAGATTAAACTGCATTTAAGTCCGATTTTGGGGGTATTTGTGTGCGTACGGTGTCAGAAAAACACATTTCAAATGATTTATTTTCAATTTTCGGATCGCCTTGATATCTGCAAAAGGAACTTTTTAAGAACGTTAATTATTACACTAACGAAAAATCGAAGCTTCTTTATCATTGTATGTAACAGGTTATCTACAAAATAAATTCAATCAGCGTACGGGAGGTTTGTGTCTATCCTGTTACCGCTACTGAAATCAGTCGTTAAGTTATTCTCCCTATGAATATTGAATCAGTCAGTGTTGATTTCAAAAGTGCAAAGTAATCTTTACATTCAAAACGCCTCTTTTCTTGAACGACAGTGTAGAGAAAAGAAATTTCCAGACATTAAGTGAAAAAATAGAGTGTACTTTTTTTAAACAATTTTGATTAATTACACCAATAGTATGCTTGTAAAAAAAAGCAATAATGTGTTGGAAACCAAATTCAAGATAGAAAACCAGTCATTTCACCAAAGGGAGTAGTTATTTCACAACAGCAACCAAAAACGAAGAAATGTGTCTATCCTGTTACTATGGTTGTCATGGTTACAGTAACAGGATAGACAATTGTAGACAAAAACGTCGTTAATTTTTTTATCTTAACATATAGGTGCAAAACGAATGAAATGTTTCATTGTTTGAACTTATTTTAAGGTTATAACGTCTTAATCTTCCCAATTAAGCATTTGCAGGTGCAATACTGCTATCGGTAACAGGATAGACAAAAAGGTAGCAGGATAGACTTTTATATAGTGATATATCAGAAACGTACGTTCCTGTTACCAACGAAATAAAGAGAAAAGTAAACTAACTTGTGAGGGATTTACTTGATGTTGGGTTTATTTGAAAGGGTGAAAAAATGCCTAACAATGTAAATTGCTATCTTAGACTTGCATTACTGGTGGTAATTTTTACAACCTTTGAAAACCAATTTTTAGAGGCATTTTTCAGTACAACCTAGAAAATTGGAAAATAATCTATTATTTAACATAATGAATATATATAGAAATTTATTATCTTGAAAACCATCTAATTGGCTACGTAAAACAAGCTTAACATTTTATCTAAACCTTTTCTTAATAATCCAATATTTCTTTTGAAAATGGTAACAGAATAGACAAAATATTGTACCACCGATCAAAAAATGTTTCAAGATATTCTTGTATGACATCATTAAGATTGCATCTTTTAATATGCTGTTCTTATAGTACCGTTTGTTTTGATTTGCCTATGTAGAGGGTTGTTTGGATACGTAACTTTTGATAAATTTTTCAATTTCAAAATTCCACATTTTTTGAAAATGACTCACTTACAGGTCATCATTGGCCTCTAATAAGTAACTACAATGCTTACATCCACTTAATTAAACTCTCATGGATAGATTTCTAATTTATCGTACCACATCTTATTTTAATAAATATTTATTCATTATTCAAGGGCAAAAACTTTTTTTTAGCAGTGGACTTACCGTTGAGGCTTTGTTGACCTCTGTAATTCTATTTTTGTTGATAATTTCTTCTGTTTATAGTTACCCTTTATCTTTAATGTTCTTGCCCTACACATAAAAGGGTAAACATTATCATTTAATGACAAAAATAACTGCTATTACATTATTTGTAGGCAACTAAAAATTTTGCCTCATTTGTATATAACGTCGACTTGCTCCTCATTCTTGCTGTTTAATATTGTCATTGTTCTATGAAAATGAGGTCTTAGTAAAATCAACCTTGGCAGACAGACATCTTCTTATTTTTATATGACACCTTGCATTCATTCGGTACAACAAAAAGTAGACCTATGCTTATAATATCTGATAAAATGATAAAACCAAGAACACTTAGCTTTGACCAAAGAACCATAAAATGTGGTCATGGTTATACAGTGGAGATCACTTCTAACCTCTCATTTAATCTGTCAGAATCTGTCAGGAGAACTGTTCTAGAACAGTACCTAGAACTGTCAGTCTGACACCTTTAAGTCAGTTCTAGCTAGAACAGTTCTAACCTAGAACTGATTTGGTCAGTTCTACCTAGAACTGATTTGGACAGTTCTACCTAGAACTGATTTGGTCAGTTCTACCTAGAACTGATTTGGACAGTTCTACCTAGAACTGATCCTAACAGTTCTACCCTACAACAGTTTTACACAGTTCTACTTCTAGAACAGTTCTACGATTAGAATTGATTACAAATTCTACGGCAAAAACTAATTTATAAATTCTACGGCTAGAACTGATTTATAAGTTTTAAGAACTCTTTGTAAGGCTTCGGCAAAATGGCGATTAATATTATAAAGATTTTTGCTATTTTGCCGTTTTTTCAGATTTTTAATCGGCAAGAGAACATGTTTAACCCCGCCATATTCTGCATGTATGTGCCTGTTCCAAGTCAGGAGCCTGTAATTCAGTGCCGGATTTTCTTTTGTTGATGATGTGTTACATAAATTATTTGTTTTTCTTTCATTTTTTGTACATAAATTACAATGTAGGCCGCTAGTATTATCGGGGAGTGGGGATGGGGGTGGGGTGGGGGGTGACATTATTATTTGAATTGAATTGTTTTACTTGTGTCATTAGGGAGTCAGGATGGCTCGTTTCACATAACAAAATTATCTGACCTCATTAATCAAATGTAATAACTTGTTTCCCAATCCGTTATTATAAATAAAAATGTTTTTAAATAAACTTAAACATTTAAACTGACCATATTTACTCTTCATCATGTAAATCTATTAACATTTAGCCGCACACTGCAGTAATCCTGTTATATTTTTAAGCAAGGATGTATCGTAAAAATGACAGCAGTTATATTGAAAAACAATGACTTCAAAATTTTGTTTGCACTCAATTTATAGAACTAACATGTCCTCTTTTTTATTCAAAATAGCGAATCGTATACAAATGTGATATTTGTTTACAAGTAGTTTGCATACCTCGAACGGACCTGTTTGCATGGTTTAACGAAAATCTTTTGACCGCATCAATATAAACTGACATTATTTGCTCTTTCTTTCTGCAAATCTATATAGCTGCACAGTAATTTAGTTATAATTTTAGGTCAAGAGGGACTGCGATATGGGCTTTGCTCAGTGTTGAAGGCCGTACGGTGACCAACAGTTGTTAATGTCTGTGTTATTTTGGTCTCTTGTTGACAGTTGTCTCATTGGCAATCATACCACATCTTCTTTTTTAAAGTTACAGCAATATTGGAAAACAATGACCACAAAACTTTGTTTGCATCAATTTATTGTGCCAGCCTGTACTCTTTTTATTCAAAATATTGAACCGTAAACAAATATTAGTAGTTTTCATACTTCAGACTGAGTCGTGTAATAAATCTTTTGACCGCATCAGCCAAAACTGACCAAATTTGCTTTTTTTTAATGTAAACCTATATAGCTGCACAGTAATTCAGTTATCGTGTTAGGTCAAGAGGGACTGTAGTATATAGATAGCTGCAATATTGGAAATCAATGACTCATATGATAAAATTGTTTGTCTGCATCAACCAAATTTGACCATATTTGAATGCAGCAACCAAAACTGACCATATTTACTCTTTTTTATGTAACTCTTATAGTCGCATAGTAAATCTGTAATATTTTTATGTAATGATGGATTGTATAATACAAATGATAAAAATATTGGAACACAATGCTACCTTATTTCGTTTGCATCAATTTAGAGTGCCAGGTGGTCCTCTTTTTATTCAAAATATTGCATCATACAAAAATATCAGTAGTTTCATACCTCAGACTGACTTATAATAAAGTTATTTGTCCGTATCAACCAAAACTGACCATATTTGCACTTTATTTATATGTACATCATGTAAATCTTAATAGCCGCAAAGTAAATCACTTATATTTTTATATCAGGATGGATTGTTTAATATAAATTAAAGCAATATTGGAAAACAATGACTACGAAATTATGCTCGCATCAGTTTATAGTGCCATCATGTCCTCTTTTTATCCAAAATTTTAAATCGTGAACTAATTTCAGTAGTTTTGATATCTCAGACTGACTCATATAACAAACTTATTTGTCTACATCAACCAAAACTGACCATATTTGACAGCATCAACCAAAACTGACTATACATGTGTGTGACAGCATCAACCAAAACTGAACATATTTACACTTTTATTATCTTGTAAATATATACATGATATATGTCTTCATTGTAAACTTAATAATATTTCTATGTCAGAATGGATCGTATGATAAAGATGACACCTGAACTTTGGAACACAATGTATACCACATCAATTTAGCGCACCAGTATTTCCTCTCTGTATCCATAATAATGAACCGTCGATAAAGTGACTTTTTAAGTCAGTAGTTAGTGATGTTTTTTTTTTAAACAAAACTATTTAACGGCATCATCCAACACTCACATGACTGATTCTCATGTATACTTTATTTTAAAATGAAAAGTACATGTATGAGAAGTTCTCTTCTTGGAATAGTATACTGTTAATCATGTAAATATAATTTGAAGAAGGCAAAGAATTTTGTTTGTAGCCTAACGTCCAGGGGCAAATGTTTCATCCAAGTTCAGATCTATATTTTTCTGACGTTCCAGACTCACAGATATCATTTATAGTCTTTATGGATACTAAGTCTGGCTGAATTATCGAGATGGTGCAAATGTAGTGTACATAGTTTTTTACGCTAAGCAACACTTTTTTCATTAATATCCCATAATTAGATAATTCATCCACTGTACAATTTTCGTTTGAACATTTGTCAACACAGAATCTTAAATCATGAATGTAAATCCAAGGCAAAGAATGTAAATTACGATTAAAATTCCATGAATTAATGCAGAGTTATATTTAGGAAGACACTGTTAAAAACGGGGAACGAAGAAACGTAAAGGACGACATCAAAAGATCGATGTAGGATAAAAAACTTAAATCAAATAGTTTGAAGGGGGGGGGGGGTCCAACATTCCTGCAAGTTTTGTTAATCTAAAATCGATTTTACATATATCCGTAATGGTCAATCAATTTTCCCCAAATTAAGTTAAGAGGGGTTATGGGGGTCAGTGAGAAAACTATGTACTAGTATCCACCAAATATAATCTACCTATAACTTTATGCATATGATACAGACTAAACAATGCAGTGTTTCATTGACCAAAGAACCATGAAAATGAGGTCAAGTTCATATAAAATATGACAGACAGACATGTGCATCTTACAATCATTCCGTTCACTAAATAAAGGGGCCTTATTTATTTCCTTACAGTATCCGGAAAATATACCAAACCACAAAAACTAAACATTTTCATAGTTCCTTATACCCTGCCACTTCGTAATGTATGCGCCTGTTCCAAAGCCTATAATTCAGTGATTGTCGTTTGTTTATGTGTAACATATAACTGTTTTTCCATTTTTTGTACATAAATAAGGTCATTAGTTTTCTCGTTCGAATTGTTTTACATTGTCATTTCTGGACCTTCTGTTTCATTTGGTCTCTTGTGGAGAGTTGTCCAATCATACCCCATCTTCTTTTTTTATATTGTCCTATGTACTATGAAGATAAAGTAAGATGAAACTTCTCAGTCAGACATATGCACCTAGTTGACCTTTTGCTAATTTGAAAATAAGAAAATAGAAAAACTTGCCAAAAAAAAAATCAAAAAGGTAACATTAAGCAATAAACCATAAAAATTAGGTCAAGATTGAATAAAATATGCCAGACTAACATGTACATCCCTAAAAAAAATTCATACAACAAATATACTTGACATGTTGCATACAATATTAGAAAACACGACCAAATTACAAAAACTTCACAGTAACCATGATAACCACTGAACCATGAAAATGAGGTCAGAGGATAGAAAAACAGATAAATTGACACAAATCCCTGTGGTATGACAATATGTGTCATAATATTTGTCCAAATGATCATGAAGTCTTGCATGGCTATTTCAACTTTTTTCTTGGACGCCGTCATAGTAAAAAAAAATACTTTCAAGACGTAATAATTGTTTGATTACAAAAAGAAGAAACTTAATTCTTACTTGTTAGTTGTTAGGGGCTAGCAAAAAAGATTTATTTAAAGTTGGTTATACATATTACAATACAACATAAGCTCGGTAGATCTTTTATCCGACATACATATTATATGACAAGCACAATACATAAAACATTAAGCTCATCACTGAGATAGTAGTCTCAGATAGAGGGAGATTGGGTCAACCAAACCCCTATTCAAGTCACAGGACAAAAAGTCACGGTCAACATGTCACAGACAAATAATCACGGTCAACATGTCACAGACAAATAGTCACGGTCAACATGTCACAAACAAAAAGTCACAGGACAAAAAGTCACAATTCAGTTTTGAGATTATTTTTCTTTGAACAAGAAAACACTTTTTTTGTATTTTTCTTAAAGTTTTAAACATGAAGCAACTTAGTAATCAAAATTTATTCAATGAATATCAATAATAATCAAATTATTGTTATGAAAAGAAAATGTCAAAGTGGCTTGGTACTTTTGAAAATGGCTTTAATTTGGCAATACATATATCCTTTGCATGATTAAAATCTAATACATTGTCCATTTATCATGTTTATCGAGCTTTATGAGCAATTTCTTTAAATTAAAAATGAATATATGTAATGAAAAGAAAATATTTCAAATCTTTTTCATATAAAATTCAAACAATTGTCAACAATTGTTTGTGATTTTTTGTCCTATCAAATTTGTGACTTTATGTCCTGTGACTTTTTGTCCTGCGACTTTCTGTCCGTTTACCTTCCATCTAAATCAGTGAACTGAAAAATTGTTTTTGGCAGTAGTCCGAGTAACAAGTCGATATCTGTTATTAATCATGCAAACTTACACACCTTTTTTTTTTAGAATGTCACCTAAAAAACAAAGAATCACAGTAGTCCGGCGGCTACAAGCATATTTCAGACGAATTGTGCACGTCCTGCTACAAGCATGAAATTTGGCATAGATCTTCCTCAACTATTACTCTTTCATTTCAGATAGGGAGGCATTTGAAAAAAAATGTTTCACTTTCGGTAAAATCCAAAATGGCGGACATCATACTTAAATCAGCCCTATATCGAAGGCTATTAAGTGAAAAGGTGTTATTATCATGCTACTAACATAATATTTGGTATCAACCTTTGTTTTGTACTACTTTTGGATATATGATATAGATAAGATGTCTTCAAAAACACTACTTCCGGTAAAATCCAACATAACGGATATAGTACTAGAATAAGCTTTTTTAGGGAGGGTAATTGAAATATGTTTTAATGTATTGCTACTACCATAACACTGGGCAGGAACCTTTCTTTTGTGCCTCTCATGGATACAATGTATAAGCCATATATCTTTAAAAACCTTACTTCCGGTAAAATTTAGAATGGTGGACATAGAAATATCAAAGTTCTATTTTAATATTCAACTTTTTTCAAAATGTAAAGAAAATGTTTTTTGTTGGGTTTTTTTGCTTGTCATTAAACTATTGGCTTCTAGTTATTCTCAAAACCACTAAATTTTGTCTAATGTAAATTTTTAAATCACACTTCCGGTATTAAAAAAGAACCAATATGGTGGAAATTTCAAAAATGAGTCCTCAATACATATATTTGATTTAGAGTTTTAGATAGATTGGTTTAAACAAAATAAAATTACTGAAGTACTAAAACATTTTTCAAATTATTACTGTTTGGCTGAAAATACATGTCTATTCACAGTCACCACCACATGTAAACAAAACGGTGCACAGGAGACCCGATTTTCCACATTAACATCCTCTGTATCTGTATCTGTATGAATGCGTTGTCAATACCAATTTTGGCTTTAATATAACGGTTTGAGAGAGCGCCGCCGATTTATTGACGAGGAGTAAGAGCAGATTTGACGCTCTATACGCTTGATGTGCGCACTACAGTGTCGTCTTGCTGATTCGACGCGATCACTGTCTTTACAAAGAATGAGTTTGAGTATTGTGGTGTTTTGCTTAGTGGAATGTCAAAACACTTAGAGTGATTCTTTACTTGCTTTTCCGCAATATTTGTTGCGTGGTATTCTCCGAACTTTTTTGCAGTTATATTTCTCTTAGGACATGCTTTTTGGAGAAATTCGTCTGGTTAAATAGCGGGAATCAGCCCCTAAACCACTTTGTACATAAATATCAACTTCTAGCTTGTTCGTCTTGCAATTGTCTAGAGGTCTTGTAGTTCAAGTTTGGCAAGCATATTGGAGACACACCCGTCCTCTCTTGACTTGTAACCTATGGTGATAAATCTTGCCGCTTGACGTTGTATCCTTTCTAGCTTATTTCTGTTTGTTACCATGTTGAGGTCCCATACTATGGCTTCACATTCCATCGTTGATCAACGAGCGAGATCGATGAAAGCTGGTTTTTTTTTAATCTTGTGGGCAGTATTTCAAGTTTCTTCTTTGAAAACCTAGTGTTGAATTTACTTTCTTTGCCACGTTTAATATGTAGGTGGTCCATTTGAGGTCTTCCGAAACTTGTAGGCATAGGTACGGGTTATGCTTGACTTGTTGTAGTATGTGCCCATTTAAACTGTAGATTTAGGCTGATCAATCATCATTCTGTATGTAAAAGTCACATCTTCAAATGCCATCAATGTTTCCCACGCAGTCTTATTTTCCTTTTCAAGCAATCAGAGAACCATATCACAACTGGTAAAGACATGGAGCACAATAAGTGTGTGTTATTGTAACGGTTTATTTCTTCCTCTGTGATATTTTATCCTGAGGATAATTTGTCCCGGTAATTTTTATCCAGGCATGGTATTTCACAGGTTGATTTTTTCCAGAGGAGTGAAAATCTATCTGTGTTATATATATGCGGATAGTATGTACCGGTATATATTTGCCGTACTATATTTCACAGAACCGTGTGAAATAGAGTCCTATTAACTACTATGTAAGTTACTCACAATCAATATATACCTGACTATAATTATAAAATGTTTCACAAAGGTAGACCAAATTTGCATAATTTATCAAAGGGTGGTAATTATGAGCAATTTATATTTTAAAGATATTAATATAATATATTTCTGAATCTATTTTATAGTGAAATTTTTCCTTGAATCTTATTTTTCATATATTCATTTATAAAAAAGATGACTTACAATTTGATTTAATAAGACAGATACCATTTCACAGGTAAAAACTATCCAGCTGTTAAACATGCTTTTGTTCCAATATATATGATTTATCTGATTTCCATATAATCAACAACTACATCTCTGTACCCAGACAACCCTTTTTATATAGTTAAAAATATCATCATAATCAAATTCTTCTATTACTGTTAACAGTAGTAATGCTACTATATTTTTTACCTTACTTTTAAATTTATATTTGTACTGAGATCTGAAAACAACTCACTTTTACATGTATTTCACTAACCTTATTTAATCATGATATTATTTTCACAATTACGATCTTTGAAATTACTTCTATGTTTCATGATAATTTTCTTTTTAAACTGAGAATTATATTGACTTGAATATTTCAGGAACTTTTTTCAAGGATAATTTGTGAAATTATTTCCCATTATAATACATTTTTTTTTTAACAATTTCGCTTTATTTCAAATACACTATTATTATTTCATAGTATTTTTAAAGGATAAGTTTTTTCTAATAACTATTCAATAAGTTAACTACCCAGATAGAATTTCACGACAAAGGAAAACATATCCCAGGGAAGTATTTTCCTCCGGATAAAAAATAACAACAACTACTGTGACATTTTTTCCTCCGAATCAAATTTCACCCGGATATAATTTTGCTTTACATAATCACTCGTTGCCAGGTGCATTTGTAAATATATTTATCCAAAGCTTTTTGCCCTCCCAAACACGATCCATAGTTCGTTTACCCCTGTTACGAAATAGCGGAACAACAACGACTATTCGAATCATGACTCGTGCAAGTTCGTGGTTCATTGCATCAAACACATGCACCATGATTATATTGTCAGCCTCTTAATGTGAACATGGTGATAAACTTGAAATACATCCCGAGGTAGATAAGATAGAATATCATGAGCATTTGTTATAAGAAGCAAGAGCTACATTTAGGGGAAAGGAAATACACTGACGAATCAAGAGTCAAAACAAGATTACGACAATAAGAAAGAACTTTTAAGTTTTCATTCGCAACAGCTTGCTCAAAAGATTTTGGCTATTCTGTGCTATCCATCACATGGTGATGTTTCAAGCTTAGCACCATGTTCACGTAAAGAGGCTGACACTTGAATCAAGATGCATGTGTCTGATGCAGTGAAACACAGACTTAACTGTGTCATGACTCAAAAATTCGATACTGATGTTGCTGTTTCAGTGACCTAGAGCCAGACAAACTTTGGCTTGCATTTGGAAGTGGGAAAAGCTTCAGATATATATCTATTTATGACCTTTCAAATACACTAGGCATTGAGATATTACGCGTTTGCTGGAAAAGGAACTGCGTTGGTGACATGGATGGTGTTTAAAGATGTGACTCTATCATTTAGAATGATGACTGTTCAGTCAACATCACCAGATATGGATTTGACAGTGTCAATGATAGAACGATACGTTGTTTTGTTGTACGATCGAACAAACTTATCAGATGGGGTTAACGAAGCAAGAAAAAATGTGTTTTTGGTAGAGGAAATACTTATTGAGGCTATTCCCACGACTCGGTCTAGTCTTTTTCAGCAAGTAAAACTATCAATATACCATGGCAGATGTGAATGAGTAAGAAGCTTGGTATTGGTTCCTTTTCTAACTAGTCCATCCCGTATGAATGGCGAAGGGGAAAATATTATCCATGGCACCTTTTTCAACAACTCTTTTGTGAGGCCTCTTAATTTTATCAGGAGCTTGTACATTATAGATGTGGGAAACAATACCACGATCTTTTTAAATTTGGAAAATAAGCTCTCCGATTGTGGGTAAACATGTATATGCGGCCATAAATAAGTCATTCTAAAGATGTTCAACAACTTTAGTGATTTTATTTTGTTTAAATCAATCTATCCAAAACTCTACATCGAATATATGGATTGAGGACTCATCTTTGTAATTTTCGCCATATTGATTTTTTACCGGAAGTGTTAATTTTGTATTAAAACATATGCAGCTGAATAGAGTTAGTGGTTTTGACGATGACTTAAAGCCAAAAGTTTAATGACAACCCCAAAAAATTCATTTTATTTACAGTTTGAAAAAAGTTGAATATTAAAAATGAAAAATTATCAATATTTTTATGTCCGCCATATTGGATATTACCGGAAGTAAGTGTTTTAAAGACATATGTCTTATACATTGTATCCATGAGAAGCATCAAAGAAAGGTTCCTGTACAATATAATGATAGTAGCAATACTTTAAAACACATTTCAATTATCCTCCCTAAAAATAAGCTTATTGATTTATTGTATCCGACATGTTTGATTTTACCGGAAGTAGGGTTTTTGAAGACATCTTTTCTATATCATATATCCAAAAGTAGTACAAAACAAAGGTTTGTACCAAATATTATGATAGTAACATGTTAATAACACCTTTTCACATACTAGCCTTCGATATTGGGGTAATTTAAGTATGATGTCCGCCATTTTGGATTTTACCGGAAGTGAGGCATTTTTTTTTCAAATGCCTCTCTATTTGAAATGAAAGAGAAATAGTTGAGGAAGGTCTATGCCAAATTTCATGCTTGTAGCAGGATGTGCACAATTTTTCACAAAGCCGCCGTACTACAGGTGATAGGGGAGTGTAACCGATTTTCCAAGTATTACGGAGAACCTCTTAATTAAAGATAGATCAATTTAATAATTATGCTACTAAAAATATATAAACCCCGTTTAATAAGTGTTTGTCTACGTTCGTCTATTTATATTGCCGAACATTCTATAAGCAAGGATTTGTACAAACCCTTGCTACATGTATAATATAATGATTGTCGTCGCCAATATCACCATAATTACATAAAGAACAGATACAATATTCTCCTAAATAGCTATCTAACAATTCAAAAAGAAATTTTGAGTAGAAACTAAAGTACCTACCAAATGATTAATGATTAATCTTTAAAAATAATCACTTTTTGTGTAGCAGTAGAAATAATTAAACTGGCCTTTGTTAGTCTTGTATTATTTTAATTTTAGTTTCTTGTGTACAATTTGGAAATTAGTATGGCGTTCGTTATCACTGAACTAGTATATATTTGTGTAGGGGCCAGTTGAGGGACGCCTCCGGGTGCGGGGGTTTCTCGCTGCATTGAAGACCTGTTGGTGACCTTCTGCTGTTGTTTTTTTCTATGGTCGGGTTGTTGTCTCTTTGGCACATTCTCCATTTCCATTCTCAATTATATATATATATATTCTTTTTTCAAAACTCCTGAAATACTTTAACATATAATCCGGCGGCTACAAGCATATTTCAGACGAATTGTGCACATCCTGCTACAAGCATGAAATTCGGCATAGACCTTCCTCAACTATTACTCTTTTATTTCAGATAGGGAGGCATTTGAAAAAAATGTCTCACCTCCGGTAAAATCCAAAATGGCGGACTTCATACTTAAATCAGCCCAATATCAAAGGCTAGTATTTGAAAAGGTGTTATTATCATGCTACAACCATAATATTTGGTACAAATCTTTGTTTTGTACTACTTTTGGATATATTATATTGTTTAGATGTCTGCAAAAATCCTACTTCCGGTAAATTCCAACATGGCGGACATTGTACTAAAATAAGCTTATTATTTAGGGAGGGTAATTGAAATGTGTTTAAACGTATTGCTACTATCATTGTGCAGGAACCTTTCGTTGGTGCTTCTCATGGATACAATGTATAATAAATCTGTCTTTAAAACCCCTACTTCCGGTAATATTCAAAATGGCGGACATAGAACTATCAATTCATTATTTGAATATTCAACTTTTTTCAAAATGTAAAGAAAATGTTGTTTTTTGTGCTGGTCATTAATATTTTGGCTTTAAGTTATCCTCAAAACCCCTAATTCTATTCTGTTGTAAATTTTCAAATACAAAGTTGACACTTCCGGTAAAAAATATGGCGTAAATTTCAAAGATGAGTACTCAATCCATTTCTTCGATGTAGAGTTTTGAATAGATTGATAAAAAAAAATCAGTATAATACTAAAACATTTTAAAAATTACTACTATTTGGTCAAAAATACATGTTTATTCACAGTCCCTACCAGATGCACACAAAGTAGTGCACTGGAGACCCGATTTTTCACATTAACAACGACCGAAACATCCTTTCTTACATCCACATGTACAAGCTTTTGACAAAATGATGAGGCCTCAGAAAGAGTTTTTTTAAAAGAGATTCTCTTTGTCCCTTCGCCATCCATTAGCGCCTGGACTGGGTAGCATAAAAGCCAATCCAATGCTCGTCCCCCTAGACACATTCCCTAGTATATTGCACGTTTTACATGCTGGAAAAGAGAAGACCAAGTTGAGGAAATAGCCTCAATTAGCCTTCCCTTTTGTGCAAATAGTTATTTTCTTGCTTCGTTAACCATGTTAGCCCATTGTGCGATCTTATGTGAAGTAAAACCCCGGTAATTTCGGTTGATCAATCATCATTCTTTATGTTGAAGTCACATTTGCAATCAATGACTCCCAGGCAGTCTTTTTTCTTTCCAAGCAAAGAGAGAACCGTATCACAACCGGTAAAGGCATTGGTCACAATGAGTGTGTGTGATCACTTATGGCCTAGTACATTTCAAAGACCATTGATAGATAGTAATCCAAAGTGTTTTTCCTTCCCAAACACAATCCATATAGTTCGTCTACCCCTATGTCACAGAATAGCGAAACAGCAATGACAGCATCATCAGTAACGACTGTTCGAATCATGGCTCGTTTAAGTTCGTGTTTCACTGCATCAGACACATGCACCATGATTCTACTGTCAGCCTCTTAATGTGAACATGGTGCTAAATTTGAAATACATCACGTGGTGGATAACACTGAAAATCCTGAGCATTTGTTGCTACAACTACTATACTCATCAAAAATTGCATCCACTCTTGTTACAGTTTCAAGGTATTTTATTAAGGTAAGGACATAATAATCAGCATACTCGTTAGGAAACACCTTGAAACTGTAACAATAGTGGATATAGTCTCGGATGCGTACATAGACAATACTGGTAGTTTGAAGGCTGCTAAAAGAAGCAAGAGCTACATTTTAGGAAAAGAGAATACACAGACGAATCCAGGGTCAAACCAAATTCCTCAAAATTGGCAAAGTGTTCTGAGAGATGACGACAATAAGAAAGAAATATTTAGTTTTCATTCACAGCAGCTTGCTCAATAAAATTTTGAGGAAAATTAAGATAGTTGTAGCAACAAATGCTCAGGATGTTCAGTGTTATCCACCACTTGATGATGCTTCAAGTTTAGCACCATCGAACAGTCGATACTGATGTCATTGCTATGTTGCTATTCCGTGACATAGGGGCAGACGAACTTTGGTTTGCATTTTGAAGTGGGAAAAACTTTAGATATATATCTATACATGACCTTTCAAATGCGCTAGGCATTGAGAGATTACACGTTTGCTGGAAAAGGAACTGCGTTGGTGACATGGGTGGCGTTTGAAGATGTGACTTAAGCATTTAGAATGAGTACAAAGCAAAAAAACATGCGTTTTTGGAAGAGGAAAGACTTATTGAGGCTATTCCCACGACTCAGTCTAGTCTTGTTCAGAATGTAAAGCGTGCAATATACCATGGCGGCTATGAATGAGTAACAAGCTTGGAATTGGTTCCTATGCTAACTAGTCCAGACGCTTATGAATGGCGAAGGAACAAATATGATCCATGGGAACCCTTTTGAACTCTTAGTGAGGCCTCTTCATCTTATCAGGAGCTTGTACATTATGAATGTAAGAAACAATACCAGTCCTTGTAAATGTGGAAAATCAGCTCTTCGATTGTGAATAAACATGTATTTGCAGGCTAACGAGTATGCTGATTGGGTATTATGTCCTTAATAAAATACCTGTAACACGAGTGGATGAGTTCTCGGATGCGTATGGTAGTTGTAGCAACAAATGATGACACTAGAATCATGGTGCATGTATCTGATGCAGTGAAACACGTACTTAAACGAGTCATGATTCGAACAGTCGTTACTGATGATGCTGTCATTACTGTTTCGCTATTCCGTGACATAGGGGTAGACGAAGTTATTGATTGTGTTTGGGAGGGCAAAAAACTTTAAATTAATATCTATCAATGACCTTTCAAATGCACTAGGCAATGAGTGATCACACACACTTATTGTGATCCATGCCTTTACCAGTTGTGATACAGTTCTATCTTTGCTCGAAAAGAAAAAAGACTGCGTGACAGACATTGGTGGCATTTGAAAATGTGACTTTAACATAAAGAATGATGATTGATCAACCTAAATCACCGGGGTTTTACTATAAGATCGCACCACAAATTTAACAGATTGGGTTAACATGGTTAACGAAGCAAGAAAATAACTATTTGCGCAAAAGGTAAGGTTAATTGAGGCTATTCCCCCAACTTGATCTAGTCTTTTCCAGCATGTTAAACGTGCAATATACTAAGGCAGGTATTTAGGGGGACGAGCTTGGAATTGGCTCTTATGCTACTCAGTCCAGGCGCTAATGGATGGCGAAGGGACAAAGAGGATCCCTTTGAAAAAAACTCTTTCTGAGGCCTCATCATTCTTTCAGAAGCTTGTACATGTGGATGTTAGAAAGGATGATGTGAAAAATCGTGTCTCCCGTAGACTGCCTTGTGTGCATGAGGTAGTGATCGTGAATGAACATGTCTTTTTGGCCGAATTGTAGTAGCAGTTTTAAAAATGTTTTAGTACTTAAGTAATTTTATTTTGTTTTAATCAATCTATCCAAAACTCTACACCGAAGACTCATCTTTGAAATTTACGCCAGATTGTTTGTTTTTTTTTTACCGGAAGTGATAACTTTGTATTTAAACATTTACAGTAGAATAGAATAAGTGGTTTTGAGTATAACGTAAAGCCAGTACAATAAAAAAACATTTTCTTTACATTTTGAAAAAAGTTGAATATATAAAAAAAAAAATGATATTTCTATGTCCGCCATTTTGGATATTACCGGAAGTAAGGGTTTTAAAGAAATGTGTCTTATACATTGTTTCCATGAGAAGCACCAAAGAAATGGTTCCTGCACAATGTAATGATAGTAGCAATATGTTTAAACATATTTCAATTACCCTCCCTAAAAAATAAGCTTATTTTATTACAATGTGCGCCATATTAGATTTAACCGGAATTAAGATTTTTCAAGACATCTAATCTATATAATTTATCCAAAAGCAGTAAAAAACAAAGGTTTGTACCAAACATTATGATAGTAGCATGATTATAACACCCTTTCACACACTAGCCTTCGATATTGGGCTGATTTAAGTATGAAGTCCGCCATTTTGGATTTTACCGGAAGTGCGACATTTTTTCAAATGCCTCCCTATCTGAAATAAAAGAGTAATAGATGAGGAAGGTCTATGCCAAATTTCATGCTTGTATCAGGATGTGCACAATTTTTCACAAAGCCGCCGTACTATATCTTTAGACAGCTTACGTATGCAAATCTTTTTAGAAGTATGTGAGCGTATTACCCCCTCCCCCCCCCCCCCCTTTTCCGTCTATAAAATTTAATTGCAAACAATTTTGTTTCTTAATTTGTTTGCTAATCAACTAGGGTTCATGCTGTCAAAAGTCAAAAATGTCTCCTTGTGTAGAAGTTATTGATAAAAAAAATATTTGAAGCCGCAAGAAGAATAGATCACTGATTTCCTGAACTAAAATTCCTTTATCTGTAAATAAAGACAATTCGCCTAAAACATTCCGTCTTATATTTAAACAATTGTAAAATAATTAATTCAACGACTTTCTTTTACTTTTAACCTTTCTTCTTCATTTTTTTTATACCTATTGCTCTTCATATATTCGAATATAGGTGTTATCCTGGTTTGCCCAGTTTTATTTACAAGCATAGGTAAACGGGAGAGATCCGTTTGCGCCAAAAATGCGTCCTTTTGCGCCACAACTTTTTTCCTCTAATGCTACGTTTGCGCTAACTGTTTTAAAATTACATGGTGTCATTAAAACATACACTTGCGCCAATTAGAATAAAAATGACTTTCCTCCTCCTTTATTCGGACTTGGAACCGGCAGTTCACAGGCAAATGTTTCCTTTTCTGAAACATACTTTCTTCTTACTGCTATATTGCATGTGTATTTCCCAATTTAATATGTTTAGTAGCTTGTAACTTCACTTTATTGTCCAGTTCATAATAATTCCTGTGGAATGCTTCTGCTCCATTACTGGTACGTGTTCTACTCTATTCTACCATATAGTGACCGCCTTCAACAAATTGAAAATTATGTCACAGGAGGAAACTTACAACAAGACATAGATTGAAAAATGTATACATTTTTAAAAAAAAATACGAAAAATTAAAAAATAAAATGTTTTGTATAATAAGATGTTATAATTGAGTTAATATTGATGCTTTGAAATTGAAGATTTTAAAGAGTCTACTGAAGTGCAATTTACAATGTTATCCGGTAGTTTGATCCAGTCGGTAATAGTTCTTTGAAAATAGGATTCTTTTCTGTGCTGTGTTTTGCAGGATGAAATTTGGAAGCTGTTCGAATTAGAATGTCTTGTTTGTCTTTTTTGTGGAATTAATTTATTATTTTTAGGTATTGCAACCTTTTCGTGTTCAATTTTGTATTTGCATTACCAATCTGGAGTCTTTTCTTCTGCCAGAGAGTGCGCCATTCAAGACGCTTGAGGTGTTTCTGTATTTGTTGGTAACAAAACGCGCAGCCCTCCTTAACTTTTTTCAATTCTATCTATGTCATGTTGTAAGTATGGATCCCAAACAGAGCGGTAGATAGTTTCAGCCTATACGGATGGTGGGAGCAAAGCACTGTGTCATAAACATATGTGGCTAAGACATAGTCACCAAAGCTTCTATTTTCTTCTCTTTTGGCATATCTTGTTTTTTTCTTCTCTCTCTGCAAAACTAAAAAATAAACCACCGAAAGTACACATAAGAGGGTATGGATGTGAATTAACAGAATAGAGAAAAACGGGCAAAGAAAAAAAGGAATAAAGAATAGTGAAAGAAAGAGAATAATGGAAAAAAGTGTTAAGTATTAGAAATATAGAAAAAAAGAATTTAAACCATTCCTATTGTAAGTGATAATGTAACGGTTTATTTCTTCCTCTGTGATATTTTATCCTGCGGATAATTTGTCACGGTAATTTGTTTCCAGGCATGGGATTTCACAGGTAGAATTTTTCCAGAGGAGTTAAAATATATGTGTGTTATGCGGATAGTATGTACCGGTATACATTTGGCGTATCATATTTCACAGAACCTTGTGAAATATTGTCCCATTAACCAGTATGTAAGTTACTCGCAATCAATATATACCTGACTTTAATTATAAAATGTTTCACAAAGGTAGAACAAATTTGCATAATTTATCAAAGGGAGGTAATTATGAGCAATTTATATTTTAAAGATATTAATATAATATATTCCCCCTGAATCTATTTCATAGTAAAAATGTTCCTTGAATTTTATTTTTTAAATATTCATTTATATAACAAGATGACTTACAACATGAATTTTTAATAAGACAGATAACATTTCACAGGTAAATACTATCCAGCTGTTAAAATTGCTTTTGTTCCAATATATTGTTATGCTATAATTTATCTGATTTCAATATAATCAACAACATCTTTGTCCCCAGACTATTTATATAGTTAAAAATATTATCATAATCAAATTCTTCCATTACTGTTAACAGTAGTAATGCAACTATATGTCTACCTTTACGTTTTAATTTATATTTGTACTGAGATCTGAAAACAACTCACTTTAACATGTATTTCACTTACCTTATTTAATCATGATATTATTTCACAATTACGAATTTTGAAATTATTTCTGGTTTTCTTTCTTATGTTTAATGATAATTTTTTTTTTTAAAAAATGATATTTACTTGAAATTTTTCTGGAAATTTTTTCAATGATAATTAATAAAATATACTTTTTTTACAAAATAGGTTTAATTCAAATACACTATTATTATTTCATAGTATTTGTAAAGAATATTTTTTTTCTAATAACTATGCAATAAGTTAACTACCCAGATAGAATTTCACGGCAAAGGAGAAAATATCCCAGGGAAATATTTTCTTCCGGATAAAAAAATAACTACTGTGACATTTTTTCCTCCGGATCAAATTTCGCCCGGATATAATTTTGCTTTACAATAAAACTAAATTTATATCAGGGTGATTGAAATGAGGAAAAGGGGGGCTGATCAGGAGTTCAGGGCCCCTTTTTTTGAAAAAAAAATGTTAAAGTAAGTAAGTAAGTAAGTAAGTAAGTAATTTTTATTGGTTTGAAATCCAAAATTACAGGCATGACAGGATTGATCATATCCAGAAATCAACGCCACTTTGCTCATTTGAATATTATACTAATGAAATCGGATACGGGTCACTAAAATTATATTGAAATGATAGGGATTTTTGAAAAAAAATGTCTATTTTAACTTTAATTTAAGTGATAGACAGGTTGCCGGGGCAGAAAATAATATACACAACAATATACACCATTTATACGAAACATTATGACTGTCGTTGCAAAAATCAAGGTTCCTGAGCTATTTTGAAAATCGAAGCGAGAGGCTTTTAACATTGCAGTATAAAATACAGGCTAAAATGGCTGAAACGTCAAATTTGCAAACTTTGTGTTGACAATTGGCTAGCAAGGTCATTAGAAAAACAAGTTGCCGGGTGAAACTTAAAACTTGGATGTCCAAAGAATAAGCAAGTCCAAACCTTGTATGTGTAGTCGTTGAACTCTAGGTTCCCACGTAAAGTTAAAATGCCAATATTTCAAAAGGAATATACTCACGAGAACACGAATATTTCACTTAATTCGCGTTCATTGGTTTGATTTTGGCGCCTGACAACTTTACGGAAATATCAGAGTGATGATAAACAAGGACTCTATGACGGACAACTTATAATATCCGTGTTTTAAAGATTTTAATGTATCAAGCCAGTCTAGTTTAAACTATAATCACGTGGTACAATTCTCATTTACATATTATGAATGTTAATTAGCAAAAGCACTATTTATTTCTGGCTATGTACCAAGACAATACACATTGGTTAGGGAACAGTCATTATTTATCAGCTGAATGGGTCGGTGCATTTTAGGCATGGGTCATTACCAAAAATATCACACATCTTGGGGGGTGCGGGTGGGGGGTTACCATCAAAATTTTTATCTTACGGGGGGGGGGGGGGGTCACACAATGAAAGTTTTTATGTCTGTCAAGTATATAAATTGTTGACATTGAAGTAAGCATGCAATCTTTAAGATAATTTCTCTCATTTTTAAATCTTAAAAAAGTGATAGTGTACAGCACCACCAGGATGCCCAATCTCTCAATTAAGGGTAGTGAATCTGATCACTCATCTGTTATATGGTTCGAAAATTCATTGTCCATAAGATGTGAAAATTTATAACCCGACTTATCTTAAATTCTTAAGATTTCACTAAACAAAATCAGTTCAATCAGCTTCAAAACATAGAATACTAAAGGTCGTGAAGAACACCAAAGCAATATAATATTTACCTTATAGTTTATGTGCTTTATCCAATAATAATATTTGAAAATATTTAGAGAACATCAGTTATTAATGACTGCTTTATATGATAAAAATATTAAATTTTATTTAAAATACGTTCCTTCAAATACAATGAAATACAACATCATTGAAACTCGTGTATTTCATAAATACTGACTCATGTAAAATATCTATTATAAATGTTCACTATTAATTCCTACACGTACAGAGAATAAGATAAATTTCACTTATATATATGATTGTCTCAAAAGTCATAGTATAAGCATAGACACATAATCCAATTATTGTAGTTTATGTCTCTGGTATAAGATATGATGCTGCATCTGTCCAATCAACTGATGTCGTTTTGTTTTCCTTCAGTCTCTGGGGCAAGTTTCACAAAACTATCTCAGGAGTAAGACATGTCTTAGGGTGGTTTTATGGTATATTCTAGTCCTAAGAGGGTTTCACAAAGTGGTCCTAAATTTGGACATCTTTAAGTTGGTCACAAAGTAAGGACTACACGAGAGGATTCTTATGATGGTCTTAGGATAGTAACAAATGTGTTTATATAAATTTCACTCATTTTTTATATTAATTTTGCAAATTATCTTATTCTTACATCATGTATCTAATTATCATTCGGATGATAGAGTTCCAAGCTAGAGACACCAAATGTCTATAATTCTCACAACCCAATATAATGAATAAAAAAACACGGAATACTTTTCAAACCTAATCATTTTAGATTTTTTTGTATTATTCCATTTTTACTACAACATAATTTGCAAATACTTTATTTTTGTTTCTGAATGTTAAAAGAGTAATATTTAATGCTTAAATATACTGACAGTATACCTTTATTAATTAGTAATTGTTATAACAACACCTATTGTATTTTGTTTGTAGGCATAGGTTGAATATATTTTTATCAAATGTTGGCATAGGTTGAAGACACCGACAAACTAAAATATATATGAAATAATAGAACTATTGTTTATAATGTACTATAAAAAATCAGTACAAAATCAAAGAAAATAACTGAAATCAAGGAATAATTATTTCTGCCATACTCACTCATAGCAGATAGTGTCAATGTCTTCATACTTCTCATAGCTATTTGCTCACTGTTAATTAATAGGGATTTTTTTTTTTGGGGGGGGGGGGGGGGGGTCATACTTATGAAACATCGTTCTAAGGAGGGGGGGTCATTATGTGCTTTATAAAATTTATGGGGGTTGCTAACTTTTGATGTGAATATTTGAACAGACCCCCTCAGCTGATAAATAATGACCATCGGAAAGTCCACCAATGGGTCTTCAACCCACGGAGAAAATCTTGCACATGGAGGTGGTCCTCAGCTGACCCCTGAAAAAAAAACTGCTATGGATTTTTTCCCCGGACAATTTTTTTTTTTTTTTTTTTTGCCTTCGTCGAAAAACAATCTATTTTTTGGCGACATTTAGTTGAAAACAATTTTTTTCTTTCAATTTTAGCATTACATATGTAGTGGCAACTGAGGGTGAAGCTATGGAACGCCATGACTGCCTTTAATATACACAAACATACAAACATATAATATCATACCAAATTTGAAACATTATATATATATATGAGAAGGTGGTACCACAAAGTTATTTAGTACTTAATAAAGAATTTCTAGAAATGTACATTTTACAATAATTCTAATTATATGAGTCTCACCACATATATACAAAAAAATAATTTTTGCTCCATCAGTCATATTCAAAAGAGAGGGAACTACTTCACTAACTTTGGAAAACAATTGGTCTCTAATTATATTTAGTTTTGTACATTTTAAAGTGAAAAGAAATTCATCTTCTACTTCTAAGAGACACAAAGGACAAATTCTTTCTTCTAAATGAGTTTTAGTGTGACGCCCTAAGTCGCCCTTGTTCAATTCTAAGAACACTATTACTTATGCGAATTTTAGCAAAATGCCCTATTACTTTTCGGTCTATATTTAACAATACATAGGTTTGAATTTATAATTTTCTGTAAGCTATATATGTTCTCAGCTTATTACCGTGTACTGATTTATTATCACCAAATATATTTTCTTTCCAATGATTAAGATATCTATCATTAAGTTTGGTATGATTATATAGGGAATCACTGAAGCATGACAGGAGCTGGCCCCCTCTTAGGCAGTCAGTGGGCTCCACTTATGACAATTTCTTGATCCACCACTGTGGTTGTCAGTTGTATTATCTTAAAAAATGTATACCTGTATTCTTAAGTGTAAATCAAGGAAAATAATGTAAATTATATGTGCATTGTGGTCTATTAAGGGGTATATTATAAAGAAGGGAGAGTGAGTCCCTGGGGGTAATCTCCACCCCCTCCAATTTGAGATTATGCTATTATCTTGTAAACTGTAGTTCCCCACCCCTAAACCATATATGTTCTTGATTGGGACGATAAAACAAATCAATTGAAATTAAAGGGAAGTCCCTGGGGGTCACCCACCCCGTTCAATTTGACAATGTGCTATTATCTTGTGAACGATCCAGATCCCCACCCCTAAACCATATATAGGGGACAATAAAATGCATGATATGAAATAAAAGGGAAGTCCCTAGGGGGTCACCCCACTCCCTCTTGTTTGAAAACTTGAAAACGGTCAAGATCCCCACCCCTAAACCATATATGATGAAGACTCAGGTTAATGTCATCGGTTCCTAGATTATTATTTTACAGAAAGTGTTTTTTGTCTTAAATTAATTGGCTGATGACTAAAGATCAGTATTTTTTTTTTTCATTTTAACATTAATTGCCGATTTTGTTAGTGGACTCTTCGTATTTTTTTTTCGTATCCAAAGGGCTGTAACGCTATTGGTTTACATAGACCCGCAAATAAGAGAACTTATATGCAGGTCGTATGATTTGTATAACTTGTTACTTATTTTAATAGAAATGGTGTTTATTTACAATTTTTTTTAAATTTTTTACAAATCCAGATGAAATTCTTTAAGTTTTCCAGTTCATTTTAATTTGTTCAATTTGTTGGATTTGTTTTTATTTGTATTTTTTTGAGTTTTGAGTTTTTGAATCGGTTAATTTCTGAAGTTGACCTGATTTGGTATCTTTTGGTATCTTGTCACAGATTTTTTTCTTCTTTTAATCAGTTTTAAATTTCATCAGCAACCAAGTTCTTAGTAATGCATTCTAATTTAGTTAGAGAAAAAATATGCAAAAGCTCCATGATTGTATTGCTTCTAATCGGTTCTTGTCACGGTCGTCAAAAAAGATAAATCTGAGTTTTGAGACTTTGCAATCCAACATATTTTGTATTATCTGACGGGTATAAATTAATTGCACATTAATTTTATACAACGTTGGAGGATAAAAATTTGGATACCATAAAAGTTGAATTGACATTTACCTGAGTCTTCATCATATATTCTTGTATGGAACAATAAAACACATCAAATGAAATATAGGGAAAGTCCATGGGGTAACCCCCACCCTCACATGTTTGAAAAACTTTTAAATGGTTGAGATCCCCAGTGGTAAGGTGAAAAAAAATCCGGATCCCTGATTCCCCCCATAACCATATATATTCTTGTTGTATGAGACCATTAAACAAATCAAATGAATATGAGACAATAGGAATGACGAGTTATGGGAGCTTTGTTTGGAAGACTTAGTAACAGCATCCTGTTACAATTACTAATTGTTTGAACATAATTATTTTGGTTTTTATTATGCATGTCTTTCTTCTACATTTTTGGATAAATAGACTCATAATCTGGCAAATTGCAAGTTGAACCTTCTTCTGTAGGCCTATCCTTACCAGAGACCAAATGATGCACAAGTAAGGTATAGGTAACAATATAAATGCAGCTATGAGCAAAAGCCACACCAGTGGCGGATCCAGGGGGGAGGATTCCAGGGGTTGGAAGTTGAACTTGGAACCCCTTGTTTTTGGACAATCGATGCATTTGAATGGGAACATAAAGTTGGAAACTCCCCCCCCCCCCTCCTTAAATCTTAGGTTGGGAACCCATCTTTGAAAATGGCTGGATCCGTCCCGGCATACCATCTAGCTAGCTTTATTTTTGCTTATTTTGAATAATGGACAAAATTGCGTGATTGATTATTGTAATTTAAGGAAAATCTGCATACATATGTTATAAAATGGGAAGTGGAAACTGGGAATTTGTCAAAGAGACAACAACACAACCAAAGAGCAGACAACAGCCGAAGGTCACCTATGGGTCTTTAATGCAGTGAGAAAATTTCGGCACTGGTCTAGATCTTCAGCTCATAGATATGTATCAGAAATGAGAATGAGATACAGCTCTCAGTTGCATTAATTAAAACCTCATAATAAGTTCTGAATATCAGAATTAACAGTATTGCAAGATTATGGAACGCAAAGACTGCCTTATGTTAATGATCAGCATTATATGCAGTGCTCACAACATTATATGCAGCGCTCACAACATTATATGAAGTGCTCACAACATTATATGAAGTGCTCACAACATTATACGCAGTGGTCCACACATTATATGCAGTGGTCACAACATTATATGAAGTGCTCACGACATTATATGAATTGCTCACAACACTATATGAAGTGCTCACAACATTATACGTTTTTTGTTGATGAAGGTGATGATTGGTGATGGTGATGATGATGTTTGATGTATGATGAGATTGATGTATGAGAAATGATTCGGTAAACTTCGGTTTTTTTAGCGGAAATTTCCGATTACAGTCATAATTGATAGTGCCCCGCAAACAAATTGAAACAGTTGTTGAAGTCGTGTTATCGAGGCAATTCGATTGAAAACTATATCAGAAAAAAAAATTACGCCTGCTATTGTCTGCAATTGGACAGATATAATTTTATTAATTAATTTGAAGTTCATTCTGAGGAAAATATGAAACTAAGAGGTGAATGAATGAACTAGTTATGTTCATCGTAAGAAATACGCATGGCATAATCTAAGTTAAATAATGAAATTTTAGTTAATGAAATATCGAAGGAAATTTGTATGATATATGCCTTGAGTTCATTTTCTACCGAAGAACTTTAGCAAGGTGCCACTTTATAGTCAGTACTCAGTTTTAACAAGCTTAATCGCCTGTTAAATAAAATAGTCAGTTTTCTATAACAAGCCATATTACGCTAGCTTATATATGTCATGATAGAGTCATTGTTGGCATCGATTTTCAGAATTTGGCATTTTTACATGAATAAGTATCTAACAGATATGGAAAATGCAGTTTAAAGCATTTCATTGTAGGTGTTTAACACAACTTTACATCAATTATTCCAATTTTTAAACAAGCTTTTAAGCACGCCAAGCAGTTTGTCTTCTAAATGTGACCAGCAGTCTTGTAGAGAGATACAAACTTTCATAAGAAAAAAATAACCTTTCAAGACCCAGTTTAACATTTTCATTTAAAGTTATCATCTCTTATGAAAACTGAGTTTGTTGGGGTGAATAAAACGTTAACTACGTTTGTTCGTCAGTCTGCACGGTTAATATATGAAAAAAGTGGTATGTTTGTCAATGAAACAACTTTCCACAAGAGACCAAATGACACAGAAATTTACAACTATAGGCCACAGTACGGCTTGAAGAATGAGCAAAGCCCATACCGCATAGTCAGCTATGCTATAGAAGGCCCCGAAATGATAAACGTAAAACATTCCAAACGAGAAAACTAACGGCCTAATTAATGTACAAACAAACGAACGAAAAACGAACATGTAACACATTAACAAACGACAACCACTGAAATACAGGCTTCCGACTTGGGACAGACACATATATACAGAATGTGGCGGGTTTTAACATGTAAGCGGGATCCAAACCATCCCTCTAACCTGGGACAGTGGTGTAACGAACGAACTCTGAAAATCAGCTGAAAAAGGCTTAACTCATCAGATCGATGGATACAAATATAAAAACATCAAACAAAAAACAGAGTGGACGTGGCCGGGTACTTGTATATCCCAACAACAAAAAGACACTAAGTACTGATCTGAGAGTACTGGCAGTTACTGACAGCTAGTTCAAAGTCACTAACAACTAATAAAAAAAATCATGCATCTAAGTTTTGCATTTAGGTAAAGATTGAAACAAACTGTAAGTAAAAAAAAATGATTTACTATTTATGGATAGTAACGATTGTCCATGAAGAAAGAGTCATCTTGACCTAAATTAATTCTGGTTAAGATACATTTAGATACAATCTCTAATCAACTACAAGTCAAAGAAGAATGATATCTTTAGATCGCACTTCTTTGATAACAATGGACCTTGAAAAAAGATTCAAATTTGTGTTAAGGTCCAGATGATAGCAACAACACATAAAAGAGGAATGCTATTTGTTGCTGAACACTTCTTTGATTTCATTGAAGGTCCACACAACATTTTTGTTACAGAAGCACAAAAAAAGACGAAACTCGTTATTATGTCAATATATAATTGTAATATAATTATATTAATGGAGAACTGCTAGTATTGTTTTACTGTGAATTCTTCTCGTTGTTGTTATTGACGTTCTAACTCTTCTCACAAACAAGCTTGTCTATAGTCTGGGGATTTCTATTATTTTTGCTAACATTTTTTTTTCCATATATCCCATTTAAGGATCAATGTAAGAGGTTGAAAATTTCATATCTGAATATTTTTCGTTATCTGGAAAGTTACTTTTGACGATGGATCTTGATTGTTTCTGTGGGGATTCTTTCTTCTGTATATGGATCACTCACGGGGTAAAAATCGGGAAATTGTTGAAACTATTTTGACTTTTATGTATAGCATAGTCCGATTATATACTTAAAAGGATTTAAATTCACAAACTAGTCCTTTTGCATTAAACATTGCTGTGCTATGCCTTTTTAAAATAAGATTGAAAATCGTAAATGTTTAGGTAAAATTCTATTTCGAATAACATTGCTGACCAACATTAATAAATAAAAATATTAAAAAAAGTAATTAAAAAGAACATTTCTTCCTATATTTTTTTTTTGCAAAAAAAGTGGTGGATACATTCCTTCTCTTTTTCGGGTTGGGGTCAATATGCAACAGCATAGTGTATTGCACAAAATCAACAAAAAAGGGGGGTATTTTTTTTTAATTTTTGGAGGGGGTAGGGCAATTCGCAACAGCGAAGTGCAACACCAAAAAAAAAAGTATAAATTCAAATTATATAATCAGTTTTAAGTTCTTCGACTACAGTTATTCTTTGTCAGAAACCTATTATGTGTCAAATTTTTAATTACATTCCAAATTCAGACCTGTATCAAGCGTGAATAGTGTGTCCATTTTTGTCCCAACGGTTCAGGATTGGGCCTCTGCGGTCGTATCCAGCTGCGTTCGGCGAAGCAATTGATTAAACACTTAAAGTATATACATATTAAGTTGTGAATATGATGAAAATAATAATCAAAATAAGTTTAAATTGCCCTGGCGTGGAATACATTTGTGGTAAATTGATCATACTTCTTAATTTCCTTATTTCAATCAGTTTTAAATATTATATACTGTCTTAATGATAACATGACTTTAATAACTGTTTGAATTTGTTTGCTGGGCATTACCAAATATGGATTCGCTTATTTTCCGCTAAAAAAAGCCCCGAATCATCTCATCATACATCAATCTCATCATACATCAAACATCATCATCACCATCACCAATCATCACCTTCATCAACAAAAAACGTATCATGTTGTGAGCACTTCATATAATGTTGTGAGCAATTCATATAATGTCGTGAGCACTTCATATAATGTTGTGACCACTACATATAATGTTTGGACCACTGCGTATAATGTTGTGAGCACTTCATATAATGTTGTGAGCACTTCATATAATGTTGTGACCACTGCATATAATGCTGATCATTAACATAAGGCAGTCATGGCGTTCTATACAAGATACTCCCAAATTGTACACATGGAGCTGAGAAACTGTAAAATTAATCATGCTAATTTAACATTAAAGTCCTCGGAATCAATCTTATTATGCATACTCTTGTACAAAGAAATGTAAGTATGCAAAAGACATACAGTGGAGATCACTTCTAACCTCTCATTAGAACTGTCAGAATAATCTGTCATAGAACTGTTCTAACCTGTCCTAGAACAGTTCTACCTAGAACAGTTCTACCCTAGAACTGTTCTAAGTAGAACTGTCAGCATCAGTTCTAGGTAGAACTGACTAAATCAGTTCTAGGTAGAACTGTCAGGATCAGTTCTAGGGTAGAACTGTCTAAAACTATTCTAGGTAGAACTGTCCAAATCAGTTCTAACCGTAGAGCTGTCAACAGAACTGACTAAATCAGTCAGGACTGTAGAACAGTTCTAAATGACTTCACTGCAGTAAGGGCACTTTAGAATTTAGAAGAAAAAACAGTTCCACTTACTTTACTATATAATAAATAGCAGATTTTCTATATTGTTTACTGATCAAACGTTTATATACATATACACATATCGAAGTGGATAGAAGGTTATCCACCTCATCGGAGAAATATTTTTATAAGATTGCAAATGAAACATCATTGTTTACGTTTCTTCGTTCCCCGTTTTTAACAGTCTCTTCCTAAATATAACTCTGCATTAATTCATGGTATGTTAATCGTAATTTACATTCTTTGCCTTGGAAATATTTACATTCAAGATTCTGTTTTGACAAATGTTCAAACGAAATTTGTACAGTGGATGAATTATGGGATATTAATGAAAAAAGTGTTGTATAGCGTAAAAAACTATGTACACTACATTTGCACCATCTCGTCAATTAAGCTAGACTTAGTATCCATAACGACTATAAATGATATCTGTGAGTCTGGAACGTCAGAAAAATATAGATCTGAACATGGATGAAACATTTGCCCCTGGACGTTAGGCTACAAACAAAATTCTTTGCCTTCTTTAAATTATATTTACATGATTAACAGTATACTATTCCAAGAAGAGAACTTCTCATACATGTACTTTTCATTTTAAAATAAAGTATACATGAGAATCAGTCATGAGAGTGTTGGATGATGCCGTTAAATAACTTTGTTTTAAAAAACAAACCATCACTAACTACTGACATAAAAAGTCACTTTAGTTACGGTTCATTATTATGGATACAGAGAGGAAATAATGGTGCGCTAAATTGATGTGGTATACATTGTGTTCCAAAGTTCAGGTGTCATCTTTATCATACGATCCATCCTGACATAGAAATGTTTTTAGTTTACAATGAATCCATATATATATATATATATTTACAAGATAATAAAAGTGTAAATATGTTCAGTTTTGGTTGATGCTGTCACACACATGTATGGTCAGTTTTGGTTGATGCAGACAAATAAGTTTGTTATATGAGTCAGTCTCAGATATCAAAACTACTGAAATTAGTTCATGATTCAAATTTTGAATAAAAAGATGACATGCTGGCACTATAAACTGATGCGAGCATAATTTCGTAGTTATTGCTTTCCAATATTGCTTTAATTTACATTAAACAATCCATCCTGATATAAAAATATAAGTGATTTACTTTTCGTCTATTAAGATCTGATTTACATCATGTACATATAAATAAAGTGCAAATACAGTGGAGATCAGTTCTAACCTCTAATAAATTCTGTCAGAATCTGTCAGGAGAACAGTATGTAAAACTGTCAGCCTGACACCTTTTAGTCAGTTCTAGGTTAGAACTGTTCTAGCTAGAACTGATTTGGTCAGTTCTACAATGTACCTAGAACTGATTTGGACAGTTCTAGCTAGAACTGATCCTGACAGTTCTACCCTAGAACAGTTTTAGATAGTTCTAGCTAGAACTGACCAAATCTTTGTTTTAAGTTATAAGTTTTAAAAAATATTTGTCTTAATATAAAGGCTTCGGCAAAATAGCGATTAATATTATATAGAGTTTTGCTATTTTGCCGGTTTTATTTCAGATTTATAATCGGCAAGAGAACATGTTTAACCCCGCCATATTCTGCATGTATGTGCCTGTTCCAAGTCAGGAGCCCGTAATTAAGTGATTTTCTTTTGTTGATGTGTAACATAAAATAATTGTTTTTCTTTCGTTTTTTTGTACATAAATTAGGCCGTTAATTAGTATTATGTGGGGGGGGGGGGGGGGGGGGGGTTGGGGTTATTATTTGAATTGTTTTACATTTGTTATTCTGTGATGGCTCGTTATCACATAACAAAATTATCTGACCTCATTAACCAAATGTAATATCTGTTTACGAGTAGTTTTCATACCTCGGACGGACCTGTTTAACAAAAATCCTTTGACCACATCAATCTAAACTGACATTATTTGCTCTTTCTTTCTGCAAATCTATATAGCTGCACACGGTACTTCAGTTTTAATTTTAGGTCAAGAGGGACTGTACTATACAAGTTACAGCAATATTGGAAAACAATTTTGTTCGCATCAATTTATAGTGCCAGCATGCAGGGGCAGATCCAGCCATTTTAAAAAGGGGGGGGGGTCCAACTATATGTTCCCATTCAAATGCATTGATCGCCCAAAAAAAGGGGGTTCCAACTCCTGAACCCCCCTGTTGATCTGCCAATGAGCATGTCCTCTTTTTATTCAAAATATTGAATCATAAACAAATATCAGTAGTTTTCATACTTCAGACTGAGTCGTATAATAAAATCTTTTGACCGCATCAACCAAAACTTACCGTATTTGCTTTTTTTATGTAAATCTAATAGCTGCACATGTACAGTAATTCAGTTATAATTTTAGGTGAAGAGGGACTGTAGTATATAATTACTACAATATTGGAAATCAATGACCACAATTTTTTCTCTCGCATCAATTGAGAGTGCCAGCATTTCCTATTTTTATTCAAAATATCGCATCAGAAACAAATATCAGTAGTTTTCATACCTCAGACTGACAGTAACATGTAATCATGTAACAAAGTTATTGTCTGCATCAATCAAAACGGACCATATTTGACAGCATCAACCAAAACTGACCATATTTGACCGCATCAACCAAAACTGACCATATTTGCTCTTTTTTTATGTAACTCTTATAGTCGCATAGTAAATCTGTAATATTTTTATGTAAGGATGGATTGTAAAATCATGAAAATACAAATGATAGAAATATTGGAACACAATGCTACCTAATTTCATTTGCATCAATTTAGAATGCCAGCATGTCCTCTTTTTATTCAAAATATTGCATCATAAACAAATATCAGTAGTTTTCATACCTCAGACTGACTGGTATAACAAAATAATTTGTCCGCATCAACCAAAACTGACCATATTTGCACTTTATTATGTACATGATGTCAATCTTAATACCCGCAAAGTAAATCACCTATATTTTTATATCAGGATGGATTGTTTAATATAAATGAAAGCAATATTGGAAAATAAAATTATGCTCACATCAGTTTATAGTGCCAGCATGTCCTCTTTTTCATCAAAATTTTGAATCATAAACTAATTTCAGTAGTTTTGATATCTCAGACTGACTCATGAATATAACAAAATTATTTGTCCGCATCAACCAAAACTGACCATATTTGACAGCATCAACCAACACTGACCATATGTGACAGCATCATCCAAAACTGACCATAATTACACTTTGTTATGTAAATCTTAATACATGTATATATATAGCCGCATACTAAATCACTTATAGTAATACATATTACGATGGATTGCATAATTCAAATGACAGCAATATCAATGAATATTGGAACACATTGGCTACAAAAAAATTTCCACATCAATTTAGAATATCAGCAAGTCATTCAAGTCCTTTTTTATTTAAAATATTGAATTTTAAACAAATTTCAGTGGTTTCGATATATCAGACTGAGTGAGAGTTGTTTTAACAAAATTATTTGACCGCATCAACCAAAAACTGAACTTATTTACACTTTATCATGTAAATATACATGTACATGAATATGGCCTCATTTTAAACATGGTAAACCAATATTATTTCTATGTAAGGACGGATCGTATGATAAAAATGACACCAACTTTGAAACACAATACACCTTATCGCTAATCCTGGCTGATCCGGCCTCTTGAACTTTTGAAGCATACAACAATGACTTTTCCATTGTGGCTTTAGATATTTTGTTTTATGACGTCAAAATTTTACGGGAACCTGTGTGATATCCAGTAATGGCAGACAAATAGCGACAAGGTGTATTTATACCATATCTAAGAATTTAGCGGCCGTTATTTTCTCTCTGTATCCATAATAATGAACCGTCATTAAACATGCTAAAGTGACTTTTTAACATGTTTAAGTCAGTAGTTTGTGATGTTTTTTTTTTAAAACAAAACTATTTAATGGCATCATCCAACACTCACATGACTGATTCATATACTTTATTTTAAAAATAAAATAAAAAGTACATGTATGGGAATTTCTCTTCATGGAATAGTATACTGTTAATATAATTTGAAGAAGGCAAAGAAAAATGCACGATTTTGTTTGTAGCCGAACGTCCAGGGGCAAATGTTTCATTCATGTTCAAATCCAGTATATTTTTCTGAGTTGCAGACTCCCAGATATCATTTATAATCGTTATGGATAAGTCTGGCTAAATTGACGAGATGGTGCAAATGTACATAGTTTTTTTACGTTATACAAATAAAGGCAACAGTAGTATACCGCTGTTCAAAACTCATAAATCCATGCACAAAAAACAAAATCGGGGTAACAAACTAAAACCGAGGGAAACGCATTAAATATAAGAGGAGAACAACGACATAACACCGAAACGTAACACACACAGAAACGGACCAAGCATCAGACAAAACACCACGAGAATAACAAACATAACATGAAAACCAAATACAACACTTTTTTCATTAATATCCCATAATTCATCAACTGTACAATTTTCGTTTGAACTTTTGTCAAACGTGACAGAATCTTAAATTATGAATGTAAATCCAAGGCAAACAAGGTAAATTACGATTGAAATTCCATGAATTAAATACAACACTTTTTTTTATTAATATCCCATAATTCATCAACTGTACAATTTTCGTTTGAACTTTTGTCAAACGTGACAGAATCTTAAATTATGAATGTAAATCCAAGGCAAACAAGGTAAATTACGATTAAAATTCCATGAATTAAATGCAATTTATTTATATTGAGGAAGAGACTGTTAAAAACGGGGAACAAAGAAACGTAAACAATGATGTTTATCATGCAATTTTATAAAAATATTTCTCCGATGAGTTGGATAACCTTTCTATCCACTTCGATATTTGTACATGTACATGTAACGTTTGATCAGTAAAAAATATAGAAATTCTGCTATTATATAGTAAAGTTATTGGAACTGAGTTTTTTCTTATAAATTCTAAAGTACCCTTACTGCAGTGAAGTCATTTAGTACTGTTCTACAGTCCCGACTGATTTAGTCAGTTCTGCTGACAGTTCTACGATTAGAACTGATTTTGGACAGTTCTACCCTAGAACTGATCCTGACAGTTCTACCTAGAACTGATTCTGACAGTTCTACTTAGAACAGTTATAGGGTAGAACTGTTATAGGTAAAACTGTTCTAGGA
The DNA here is from genome assembly GCF_965363235.1 of Mytilus galloprovincialis. Classification (NCBI taxonomy): domain Eukaryota; kingdom Metazoa; phylum Mollusca; class Bivalvia; order Mytilida; family Mytilidae; genus Mytilus; species Mytilus galloprovincialis. The sequence continues at coordinate 40,678,085 of NC_134846.1, read as the reverse complement.
CAGGTTAGAACAGTTCTATGACAGATTATTCTGACGGTTCTAATGAGAGGTTAGAAGTGATCTCCACTGTAGTTTCTTTTTTTGATACTGACTATATCATGTGGAATATCTAGACGAGCCCATTAGGGGCGAGCTAAGATATTCCAAATTATATAGTCAGTATCAAAAACGAAACTACCTATTATTCTGTTTATATGTAATTATGACGTCACACAATGTATTGCCTAATATTTTCAGTGATACAGCCAGTACGTTGGTACTCGAAAATATGAGGCAGTATGATCAAAGGGAAAATATACGAATTACCGATAAATGTATGTATCATATTTGTTTTCTGTTTATTGTTGTCTACATGTATCAGTAAGTTTTGCATTTTATTTCTTTAAATTTTGTCATAATGCTGCCTTTTTTGGCCTAACATAACTAAATCGTTAAGCGTGTTTGCTTTTACACCACGGATTATTGGCAGTGGAGGTGTTCGTGGTATTGCCGTATATACATTTAAATGAACAACAAGTCACGTGATGCGACAAACCGCAAATGTCCGCCATTGTTTGGAAGAGATTTGACTGGTTTCATAGTAAGGCAACCGATTTGAACGCGCACTATCATGATGTTTGAAACCATTCCATTCTGTATATGACTGTTCCAAGTCAGATATTGTAATTCAGTGGTTGTTCTTGACTGCAATCTGAATTTTTCGTTTTTCATGTATGATATATATCTTTAATCAGGCAATGATTTTAGTCACATTTTGTTAGCAATTTTGTAAGTTGTTGCAATTCTTATTATATATATAGACGGAATCGGCAAGTCACACTTTTTAACAAGGCGAGACAATAAAAACACTAAAAATAAAGTTAAAATAACTAATGCAGTAATGCAATAATAAAACACAGTTATAAATATAATTTAGGGAAATTAAGGTAAATATCTTATTAGATTAAACTGGCCTATACTGTTCTGGAGATAGAACTGTCGGGTTCTATTCTTGGTAGACATTTCAGAATCATATCTAGGTAAGAACGGTAAAAACTAGTTCGGAGTAAAACTGGCATAATCAGTTCTAGTGTAGACCAGTAACAGCCAAAAATGTTCTTTGGTAGAACTGTCAGAATCGGTTGTAAATAGAAGTCACTGTGACTAAAATTGTCAAGGATAGTAGTACTGCGTCTGTCAGAAACCGTTCTATATTCGTGAACTGTGCCCGAAACATTTTCAGACTGATTTTAAGAAAGGTTCAATAAAAAGCGACCAAACAGATTGTTTTAGTTTAATTTCAAAGAATGATTAGGAAAATAATTTGGCATGCTATTTCAGCCACTAATACATGTTGAGTTCAAATTCAATGCAAGGATCTGTTGCATCACTGGCCTGCGTTTCTGTCACGGTACTTTTAAATTGATCAATATTTGATGTTACATATATACAAGTTGGAGCATATTGTAAATGGGGAGCCCATGGATTTATATCTTTACTTATCTGTGCCAATCCTAATGTACAGGAAAAACAAACAACATCTTCCTTTACACCATAATAAAAGAACCCAGCTTCCGCGTTTTGCTGGAACACCGATTCATCAATTTCAACATCGGTATTAGTTTTAAACTTTTCGAACGTTAAACGTCGGTTGGTAACTTCACTGAAATTTTCCCTATAATAATTACTGTCATATTTTTGGATCAGTTTATCCTCGACCATTTCCTCTACAGTTTCTGAATGTTATGCTTCATCAATAAAAGGAGGCATCGGTCCATGGCTTGATTCTTCATTGCTACTTTTTCTAATATCAACATGGAATGAACAATATGGAAACCTTTCTATGTGTCTTTCTAACGGGTCGTCGTCTATGCTCAAGGTTCTCAAACATCCACCACAACAGTAACACTGCACGTAATCTATGAAAACGAAATAAAAGAAACCAGCATCTGCAATTTTGGAGCGAAATGTACTACTTTTTACTGGAAATGTGTTTAACGAGTTTTCTCTTGCTTCAAGCGCTTCCATTTTGGAATAGTGGATATTTGAATGGGTTATTAAACTAAAGCATTTTAACAGTGGACCAATTATAGCTAGGGTCTTACTAGAATTTTCACATAATGGCGTTTTTAGTAATACCAATATTATATCTCAATTCAAAGTCAAGGGTTACTGTTTTTAAGCATTTCAAATAAATATCAACTAATTGATCAAATAAATGTCTATCTTCTTAATAGATAAAGGAAGATGTGGTATGAGTGCCAATGAGACAACTCTCCATCATAATAACAATTTATCAAAGTAAACAATTATATGTCAAGGTACAGCCTTCAACACGGAACCTTGGCTGACACCGAACAACAAGCTATACAAAGGGCCCCAAAATTACAAGTGTAAAACCATTCAAATGGGAAAACCAACGGTCTAATCTATATAAAAAAAAACAAGAATATAGAAACATGTATAAATTACATCAACAAACGACAACTACTGTACATCAGATTCCTGACTTATGACAGGTGTAAAAGTTTACATAATGAAAATTTGTAAATCCACGTAAAATCTAAATATTGTCGGACGGAAATATGCTGTTACATGTACATAGATCTCACATCTGAAATCACCTTTATACCCACCATTCTAAAACATCGATCGCAAATTGTTTTGCTAGAGTACAGATATTTTGTGGACGAATGCATTTAATATTTAAACTGTGCAAATATTGCCCTGTGCAAGAAATTTGGCATATGTTATTAACGTATGTTTTTAAGAGGTGGTTTTCGTTTGTTACAATTATTGCCTGTTGTAATTTTGTAATTGCATCACGCCAAGCGTAAAATGGTACAGTTTCTCGTAATATTAACGGCAACACTGTTTTTTCTGTCAGTAGAATCGGTATAATTCGACAGGATTCATTTTCCTCTTGGACAAATAAAATCGCGCACTGCATCATCCTCTTAAACTTTGAAACATTCAGTGATTGCTGTGAAAGAACAATAGCCAGCTTATTGACAGTTTTTAAGTGTATTTCTAATTCATCATATACACGACATCCTATTTGCAGCTCAAAAGATGTATTAAGGTTCTTTATTCCAGCCTCTTTTAAGTATTTAGCACACTCTTTAGTCCATAATAAGTCGCTTTCCCTGTCCGAGCACAGAATGAAAACTGACGTATTACGCTCAATAGTGAAATTGCTCCTCAGTTGTATATCTTTAGAAGTTTTCTTTAATGATACCATTGTTTAAACAACTACAATTATAGGAATTTCGTTTCTGACAAAGGTAAACAGTGTATCATCTGCTTTTCGTTTGAACCTCTGCAAAGAAAAAAATAAAACACATCATGAACAATTTGACTTCAAAATTGTTTGTCTTCGGTGTATCTGTAGATTCAATGAAATGTGTCGTCTCGACAATTAAGTGGTACCAAACCGTTAGGTTCCTAGTTTGAACTGTTTTACATTTGTGCGATAGAAATATAGCAATAAAACTATCTTGGTAGAAAAACACATATTATATTGTACTATACAAAACAACCATATACAACATTACCATTGTCCTGCATATGCAAGAAATATTTGCAACTGAACGTTATGCAAGGAAATATAAATTATTCAATTAACATTTATCTGTGCTTTCAGCATACCGAGGAAAAGTATTCATTGAGAGATAGACCTAAGGGTACAATACTTGTAGCAGCAAAAGCACAACGCCAAAAAAAAAATGATAAAAAAAATGAAATGTGATCTCATTAATTAATGATGTTTCATCTGTATATACTGAATTAACGTGTTGGCCCAATGAAAGCCCAACATATTATCCATGGCTTTATGGATAGCATATGGTTGGCATTACATGTAATATGTGGGATAAAAGTTGTTGAGCCAAAAACAATGGCTGCCTTCATTTGACCAAAAAGATGCCAACAAAAAGCCAATGTTGTGCCAACAAACATAATTTTAAGTTATCTGGATAATTACTCTAAATATCAGTACATGAATGTTAAATCAGCAAAGTTCTTCTCTTGCCGGGATTCGAACTGATATGTGTTATTTGGATATCATGACAACACCACCTACACTATAGTCATCGCTCTAGATTATTCTGTTAACTAGACTGATTGCAGTCACGGGTCTGGGATAATAATTTGAAAAGTACGTATAAACAAGTGACAATTCAATCCATTGATCACCAGTGAAGGTTTTGACACACGGCTGAAAACAAATAATATTCAAAACTACTCTGAAAATGCTAAGTATCAGTACAGCAATGTTAAATCTGCAAATTTGAAAGAGCAAATGTTTGTTCTTCCTTTGTCGGTATTCAAACTCACAGTCTCCAGTGCTCTATAGACCACTCAGCCACCTAGACGGAAATAACAATTCACCTTTGGTGGCTTATCGTAACGTTTCCTCGTCAGTATATCTGGAGTAGCAACACATACCAGGATATATTAGGCAAGAATCAAATGTTTGTTCTTCCCTCGCCGGAGTTCGAACTCATATTATTGGGATATCGTGACAACACCGCCTACACTAGTACAGTGTCAAGTGATCTAGACCACTCGACTACCTAGACTGAACTAAGCGTTGGATAGTCTGGTGGTGTCATTCCTCGTCAGAAGAATCTAGAATTGTAACACAGTACATGATTCATTAGACATGAAGATGAAATTAATTGCAGATTATATAATTATGTGTCGTAAAAGATCGTACATGTAAGATGCAGTCACAGAAAATTAATTTTTAAATACGACTAAACAAGTCTACGACAGATCCATCGAATGGATCACCAGTTTCCTCGTCTAGATATTATAATGTATATATTCGTTTGAATATTAAAGGGCTGGACCATACGAATATCTATACCAACTAGTTATTTTTAAAACTAATTGTAACTTATTTCACGGGAATATATTGTTAACAGCTTGTCCACTGGACAAAAATCAACTCAAGCTACTTCTGGAATAATTTGAATTTGATATATTGTCTAAATCTTTGGTTTATCTGCCATTTTTTCATTGCTAGTGTCAAATTAAAGGACTTTATTCGGTCGACTTGTTTGTCCGTACTAAGTTAAAGAACACGCGTTAGGGTCATGGACTCCCTACCCCGTGTCTAAATTATTTGTACTATTATATTTAACCTAACCTTTAACTTTTTTTTAACTTACTATATATATATAGTACATGTAACTGATGTGTTTTCATACGGTGTACATTTACAAATACAATCATGTATACGTGATGTCCATCTGTTCTCATTTTCCACATACGAATAGACGGCCAGCACGTATAAAGTAAAACTGTGAGAAAAGGAGTAAACACACCCATTAATAACTCCGAATTTATGTTAACAATTTTTATAAACAACAAGAGGCATTTGAACACTAAAATCAAAAAATCGAAAGACAAAATAAATAAGCAGGCAGAGTATAGTAATATTTGTTACAGAAAAATTCAAACCAGCAGAAATATCAAGAAAAAATCAAAACGGAAAGTTCCAAGTTCCGTAGGGAACAAACATTTGTTGTTCAGATATATACAAGGTCTATTGTCTCTCATTTGGCCATGCCAATCAATACACTATATATTTTAATAATCATTATCTAAATAAAACATGCTTATTCGAAAGTTCTTACTAATTAACTTACGCGGGTATGTTAAGGCATTTTTTTCAGGGGCAAATAACTCTTGTGATGCTCATGAATATTAATGAGTAACGTTGCGTCTCCATAGTAACGACGCTGTCCGCTTCATTTCTCTGGTCGTCAATCGCTCTTGTATTTTGATCTTTTTATTGATGAACTATGCAGAATTAGATCAATAATGATAATTTCTTGAAAATAAAAATAAAATGTCACATTATTTTACAAGCCATAACTTGTACAAGGCCGTAGCATCCATTGAGGCAAGTGAGGCAAATGCCTCACTAAAAAAATGACCAAGTATGGTATTGATGTTTAAAAAAATTCATTTATATATCCAAATAATGAGTGATGACCAAAACTAATCCTAAAAGACGTGGATGGACAACTATCTACTTTGCGTCCTTAGACCATGTTTGTACCGAGATGGAGAGACGTTTTCCACATGACCAACGTCAGATGATGTTAGACCAAAACTTGGTTCCATCAAAATTGGCAAATCTTAATGATACCATACAAGACGTTTCAAGTTTATTCCCCGGATCTGCCAGATGTAAATACATGGGAACAAGAAGTAAACAAAGTGGAAGGTTAAATTTTCTGACATCCCGAAAGCCAAATTACCAGGAACACTCAAATCTTCTTTGAAACAGACACATCAAGACTTTTGTCCAAATATCAGACGGATATTTGTGCTACTGTTGACAATGCCTGTCACCCGATGAGGTTTGTTGTGAAAGATCCTTTCTAGGACTCAGTAGACTGAAGACGTGGGAAAGGTCCACAATGAGTGAGGAACGCCTTTGTGGTCTGGCAATGCTTCATACTCACAAGGACAAGGATTTTTCACGGGAGGATATTCTACTAAGATTCAATAGAACTGGACACAGACGGATTGGAAAGCTGACATTTGACTAGAAGATTTCACTTAAATGAAATATAGCCCTTATAAATGTGTGAAATTTTGATTTTTGGAAGAAACAGTTTAATGACCACAAGTCTTGTCTTTATTTTATTTATCTTTTTTCTCTGACAGTTTTTATACGACCGCAAAAATTGAAAATTTTTTGGTCGTATATTGGTATGACGTTGGCGTCGTCGTCGTCGTCGTCGTCCGAATACTTTTAGTTTTCGCACTCTAACTTTAGTAAAAGTGAATAGAAATCTATGAAATTTAAACACAAGGTTTATGACCACAAAAGGAAGGTTGGGATTGATTTTGGGAGTTTTGGTCCCAACATTTTAGGAATTAGGGGCCAAAAAGGGCCCAAATAAGCATTTTCTTGGTTTTCGCACTATAACTTTAGTTTAAGTAAATAGAAATCTATGAAATTTCGACACAAGGTTTATGACCACAAAAGAAAAGGTTTGGATTGATTTTGGGAGTTTTGGTTCCAACAGTTTAGGAATTAGGGGCCAAAAAAGGGCCCAAATAAGCATTATTCTTGGTTTTCGCACAATAACTTTAGTATAAGTAAATAGAAATCAATGAAATTTAAACACAAGGTTTATGACCACAAAAGGAAGGTTGAGATTGATTTTGGGAGTTGAGGTCCCAACAGTTTAGGAATTAGGGGCCAAAAAGGGGCCCAAATAAGCATTATTCTTGGTTTTCGCACCATAACTTTAGTATAAGTAAATAGAAATCTATGAAATTTAAACACAAGGTTTATGACCATAAAAAGAAGGTTGGCTTTGATTTTGGGAGTTTTGGTCCCAACAGTTTAGGAATAAGGGGTCCAAAGGGTCCAAAATTGAACTTTGTTTAATTTCATCAAAAACTGAATAATTGGGGTTCTTTGATATGCCGAATCTAACTGTATGTAGATTCTTAATTTTTGGTCCCGTTTTCAAATTGGTCTACATTAAGGTCCAAAGGGTCCAAAATTAAGCTTTGATTTCAACAAAAATTGAATCCTTGGGGTTCTTTGATATGCTGAATCTAAAAATGTACTTAGATTTTTGATTATTGAGTTTTCAAGTTGGTCCAAATCGGGGTCCAAAATTAAACTTTGTTTGATTTCATCAAAAATTGAATAATTGGGGTTCTTTGATATGCCAAATCTAACTGTGTATGTAGATTCTTAATTTTTGGTCCCGTTTTCAAATTGGTCTACATTAAAGTCCAAAGGGTCCAATATTAAACTAAGTTTGATTTTAACAAAAATTGAATTCTTGGGCTTTTTTGATATGCTGAATCTAAACATGTACTTAGATTTTTGATTATAGGCCCAGTTTTCAAGTTGGTTCAAATCAGGATCCAAAATTATTATATAAAGTATTGTGCAATAGCACGAAATTTTCAATTGCACAGTATTCGGCAATAGCAAGAAATCTTCAATTGCACAGTATTGTGCAATAGCAAGAAATTTTCAATTGCCACTATTGCGCAATAGCAAGAAATCTTCAATTGCACAGTATTGTGCAATAGCAAATATTTTCAATTGCACAGTATTGGGCAATATCATGAAATATCTAATTGCACAATATTGTGCAATAGCAAGAAATTTTCAATTGGAGTTATCTTTCTTTGTCCAGAAGAGTAGTTGAATCAACTTAAATCATTGTTTTATACAATATACAATGTATATTCACTTTTACTACCAACTGATAAATTAAAACAATCTTTACCATTCAGTGATAACAAGCACTTTATTTTACATTTTAATATTTTATGATGTGTTTAAATGAGTAGTTATTGTTGCAAACTCCATTAGAAATTTGAATTGAGATCAGTTTTAGAAAAAGGGAAAGGGGGTATGTGAAGAAAAAAAAGGGGGGGTAAATTTTTCTTATTTCAGATTTCATAAATAAAAAGAAAATTTCTTCAAACATTTTTTCAACAGCATAGTGAATTGCTCAAAGGCAAAAAAAATATTTTAAGTTCATTAGACCACATTCATTCTGTGTCAGAAACCTATGCTGTGTCAACTATTTAATTGCCCAACCGTTCAGGTTTCAACCTCTGCGGTCGTATAAAGCTGCGCCCTGCGGAGCATCTGGTTTTTATTTGCCATAATCGCCGATAATATCTACATATGACATAAAAATGCACATAACCGTGCATTTGAAAACAGTACCACATTTATAATTTACCAGATAAAGAGGTTCCAATTTATTCATTTTACACATAAGTAACCCCCCCCCCCCCCCCCCCAAGAAAAAAAAAATGTTTTATCACTTTTATGGCACATGAAACCCATATGATCGATATCCCTAATATAGGCCCAGGAAACGCCCAGATAGCAGGATTTTGCACCATTTACCCCAGAGCTTCTGGGGACCTTGTGCGGCCCCCAGACCCCCTGCCAAATTTTTTTCGCCTTGCTCCTCTCCGCGAAAGGATCTTGCCTCACTATTTAACAGACCCTAGCTACGGCCTTGTTGTAGTTTATGAAAATCCTACTTGTCGATCTCGCAACGGAGGCGTGGCTTGTTTTCCTTATTTGGAAAACCGATTCAACAGGAAGCTTGAAACCCACATGTTTTGAACGGACGGAATGTTTTTGTTGCAAGAGACGAATAATGGCCTATGTACCCACGGATTTCAGCTTACAAGCCGAATTGTACACCATAACTTGACTATGAGTAAGTATTCTGTCGTCTTTTTGCTGTTTTCTGTACCCGACTATCTTCATTTTGACAAAAATCTACCCTTGAAGTTGAAATTCTCCCCCTTTTTTCATCTGCTTTTAGAAATTATCCCTGAACCAAGGAATTGAATAGTATCAGTGGCGGATCCAGAAATTTTCATAAGTGGGGGCCCACTGACTGACCTAAGAGGGGGCCCGCTCCAGTCACGCTTCAATGATTCCCTATATAAGCAACCAAATTTTTTCCCAAAAAGGGGGAGCCCTGGCCCCCCCTAAATCCGCCTCTGAGTATACTATGCCTGAACTGTCTTAATTGCAAGTCTTTTCATGGTCCACAGTGTTTATGTGCAATTTAGGTGAAGTTTTAGAATACCCATGAGCTGTCCAGGAAGTTTGTTATGCTATAGTTTCACTTGTTGATGTAAAAAAAAATTAAGGTCTAGTCTATGCATCATTCCATGGTTGGCCAGCTGACAGTCAATCTGTTTGAATTCATGAATCATGGATATAATTTTTTTTGAGAGCGAGTGATATAAGAACATGAGATTGGCAATCATAATAATAAGTTGCTGGTCTAAAAATTTTGAATCTGTAGAAGAAGACACTAGGCTAAATTTTCAACAAAGACCCCACCTCAATATTATCAATAGGAACTGTAGTGAGCACCTTTATTATCACAGAGTTTATAACTTTGCAGACAGTGTGTAGGCAAGACACTGCCAGATGTTCTAAAGTTAGCTATCATGGCTATGTCATGTATGTACATGTACAAACTACATTTTCCTCAATTTCAAAGCTGCATCATGAATGCAAGGTCAGTTTTTTTACGTTTTAAAACAACAAAAATTCTAGATTTCTATTCACATAAAGACTTGAAAGACTTAAGAGTAACTGTATGCTGATTGATGTTTTATTCTTAGGCTGCCGCAGGCCAGATTCTTATTTTCTAAAGAAAATTTTGCATAGTCTGATAGTACGTATTCTTATTCGTCTGTAGTGTACAAGCAAATGTAGAACTTTACTGAATAGAAATTCTGACAGACCTAAAAGAAGTTTTTAAAAACCTGGGCTATTTGTCCTGTACCCAAGTGTAAATCTTATATATATACAATATATACCCTTATTTTATTCTGTATGCTTCATGTTTAAGTTCTTTAATATGTATATACCGGTATATGAATAAAAGGAGAAGAAAAAACAAAAAAGCACTGTTAAAGTCAATGTTCTGTTCGAATTGTGACTGTGGTTGAGTTTGTGAGTCCAACGAACCCACCCCCCTTTGGAAATTCCTGGTTATGGGCCTGTAGGGTGTACATTGTACATTTTGTGTGTACATAATCATATATCATGAGACAGCTACAGAAGTTCTTTTTGTACTACCAGAATAAGGTTTATTCTGTTGCTATACTAGTTACACATGTTACAGTCTTTATGAAATAAGTAACATGTATAAAGGCCACACCAATTTAATTCCTTGTTTGACCAACCCGCCCGCACATTTTTTTCAAAACAGGATTTTTTTTTATATATTCCCCCTTCCCGCATCTGGAAATGTAGTCATGTCCATTTCCCGTATCATTTTTTGTAAATATTATAAAAAAGATATTAACACTTGTTTTCAAATCACTGTCTTACCTGTATTTATTGTTTAAAACCTATAAGCCCCCCCGACCACACTGTATAAATATCTTGTGTAATTTTTTTTATTAATAATTAAACCTATATACATGTACATTGTATCCCAAGTGGGAGTACTCCGATATAAATATATAACAGGAAAAAATGCCTGTACATTGGTTTCCTTCCCCTTACTTACAAAATATGTTCGTTGTCAGAACTTCTAAAGAACAGTTGGCTTCAATTGCAAATATATTGCAAATATGTTGTATGCCGGCAGAACAAAACAACCCATACTCGCTGCATGTTTATGTACCTGTCAGGATTGATTTGGGGGCCTGTCGTTCAGTAGTTTGTTGATGTGGTTCATAGCCTGTTATTTCTCAGTTTGTATATATATTAGATTGTTGGTTTTCCTGTTTGAATTGTGTACTCTAGTTATGTTGGGGTCCCTTATGCCCTTATAGCTTGCTGTTTAGTCTGGGTCATAGCCCTAGCCGGTGTAAAAGGCCGATAAATGACTTGAATTTGTTATAATCAGGTTTGGAAGAACCCTTCTTCAAGTAAGGGGTTATTTTACTGTTATAGAAGAGAAAAATAGAATAAACCAAGGATGTGTATAGTGCTACTATACAAATCCTTGGAAAAGCTTAGAATTTTTTACTTAAAACGAGGAAAACAACATCATATTTGAAACAACTTTTCTAAAAGAAGGTTCTGCAAATATTTGATGCATGTCTAGGTCGAATTCATTAAAGATCAATTGGAAGTTAAGTGAAAAAGTAAAAAACATATCGAAATACAGAAACGATGATCTGAACCCCCCCCCCCCCCCCCCCCCCCCCCCTTCCAAAAAAACATACCTAGTACACACTCGCAACTATATATATATCAAAACAAAAAAAATCATGGTTCATGGTGCCCCCCCCCCCCCCCACCGAATATTTGAATTACATTTAATGATGTGGCGTTATTTTCATTTTGGTGTACGAACAATGAGATTACCATTTACCCAGTCCTATATATAGATTATTGAAAAGGCGAATTACTACCTGAACCTTTTTGTTTCAAATTGGAGGCTGGAAACAAGCATATAATTTAAATTCGTTTCGGTTTGAATTAAATTGAATTAACTAATATAAAAAAGAAGATATGGTATAAATGCAAATGAGACAACTATCCACAAGAGAACAAAATGACACAAATTAACAACTATAGGTCACGGTACGGGACTTCAACAATGAGCAAAGACCATACCGCATAGTCAGCTATAAAAGACACCGAAATTACAATGTTAAACAATGTAAAACAATTCAACATGATCAAACGAGACAGGCACAAATATTTTCATACATACATAATGTAGCGGAGATATTTTAATTTTGCAAAAAGTTGTTATTTTGATAGTTAGTGACTATTTTACAAAAATGTTCAGGGTTGGCAAAGTATTACCCGGCCGGGTTTTACTGGGCGGGAAAACCCGGGTTTTCCCGGGCTGGGCAATACTCCCAGAAACGGGTAATACTGGGAAATACTGGGCAATGTTAATTTTTAAGCTTATTTCAACACAAAATAGTAAAGACTTGTTGTAGTTTCATAGTATTATAGCTAAATATATACATTTTATACAGATAACCATAGAGAGTCATTTCTAGCAGATTAAAAATACAAGTTCATTCTCTTCTCCACTTAAATTCTATGAAGGCAAAATGCAAGATTTGCCCAATTCCTTGTTAATTTTGAAGTTTTGTTTCAATAATCTAAACATTTTATTGCAGTGTTTATGAAGATTGTAAATTAAATTGCTATATATGCAATTATGATTGCTAAACAAACACCCCAGAGGGTCTTGTCATTAACTCTTATAGAAATGAAAAGGCTGATTATTGTTATATAAACATATCTATGTTCTAATCTGAATAATTACTTATTAATGAGTATTGTACATTTGTACATATAAATTATTTCAAAATAATTTTTCTTACATGTAATTTTTAAATACTTTATACTTGCTATATTTAGTTGAAAAAAAAAATTCTCAGAGTTGTTAAAATAATTCGCTCTCAAATGTATACATTTGTACATGCATGTATTATAAGACTCAAACAAGTAAACTTATTTATAACTAAAAATAAGTTTATATATATATATATCTTAAATGTATTGTATTTGTGTTTGATTACTGAATCCTCTTTAAATTCAGTCCAGTATCTTATATTACCCAGTATTGCCCACTATTACCCAGTAAAACCCAGTAAAACCCGGGTTTTCCCAGTATTTCCCACTGGGCTGGGCAATACTCATAAAACCCAGGTTTTTGCCAACCCTGAAAATGTTAGGTGGATATTGTTAAGTTTTAACACATCTCTTTTCACAGAATTTTTGCATGTACATGTAAGTTTGGATTACAATATAATTAGTCCTTCATGTTTATATATATCATGTATATGAAAAATATTTGTATCAGTAATACTGTTATACTGCTTACTAGATGTTTTTTTTTTGTGTACACGATTGTCAATTGTTACTTTTTTTTATTACAGGTTCAAGATGACAATGATGAGAACAAAAGTGCAAAAGATAAGCCTTACATGTACATCGCAATACGTGACTGCAGGATGTACGAACCGAAAACATGGACAACATGTGTTCAGCATGTTCAGGGCAACATAACTTTTTGAAATGGAATAAAGATAACTTTCCAACCAGACGTTCCACAGTGTGATCATGGTGATGTCAAACAGCATGTTAAAAATGATTAAAAACAATATAGTAAGACTCAGCTTAAAGGTGAAAGCAGGATCCAGTTTTTGACACCCACTTTTTCTTGCCTGTTTTTTCTGGACAGAAAGAAAACCCTCCATTTAAATAGAATGCAGAAAGTGAAACACGGGTAAAGAAAAAACCTCATGTAATCTATAAAGTAATTCAACATCTTGTAGCAGCCTCGTAGAGATCGTTCCACAGCAGTTAGGGATGACCAAAGGTGAACAGTTCTAGTTTTCAACATGAACACAGACATGTCACACAGAGATTAATCTAAACAAGTACAATTTGATTAAAAAGAATTTGTGCTCATATACATGTACGTTGTACAATTTTGTACCTGTATAGTGGAAAAATTACATGTGCAATTTATTACGAACAGAAGACCAACATAAAAGGGCTAAATGTTATAAATATCTGTAAATTTACATTATGTTCATAAGAACAGCTGCAGTATCAACATTTGAACAGTAACATCATCCATTAATTTTTTGTCAAGCCTGTGTATCAAAACATTAATTTGATTAAATATTTCTATTTATCATTGTTTATGCACTGTATTTGCATTACAATTTCATGAGTAATAAGGCCAGTTTGATTTCAGATTTTTATGAAAGTTCTTGGATGTTTCATCATGTTCATCACAACTATTTATAGGTTACTGTACAGCTTTCAACAATGAGTAAAACTCTTTATCATTTGCATTTATACATACAATTACATTTGTACATGAGTTATGCTACCTTTAATAAACAAATTAACAAATAATGACAGACAGCAACCAAAAAAGAACAACATAAGCTTTAGCTTAAGCATGTTGAGAGACTGGCACATAAAATGTGACTTAGTAAATATAAAAAAGAAGATGTGGTATGATTGCCAATGAGACAATAGTCATGTGATTGTAAACATGTTTTTGAGAGTTTTTCTGTGACATTAACATATCAGATTAAGAAAGGGCATTTAATATGTACATGTATGGGTACATACAAAATTAAGAAAATGTGGTTTCATTGCTAATGAGACAACTCTCCCAAATAAGGGCAAGCAACTAAATGATGTAAAAGTAAAAAACTAAAGGTCAGTGTTAGGCCTACAACTACATGTATGAGCAAATTTCATACAACATAGTCATTTAGCTGAAATGCTCGTCTTGAAAATTGTACTGCCTTTAACAATTGCAGTACAAAATTCAATAAAAAGAAACCAGAAAAAAAATTCAACCTTGAGAAATCCTTAGAAAATTATGTAAATAATGACAAATGAAACACATGAAACATGCAGTGGTGAATACAGGTTCAAAGTTTGAGATGCAGGTTGTTCAATAGAAGGTGGTACCATGTACTTTTAATTCTTATGTTACGGAAAGTTTCATGTACATTCACCAGCTAAATTTAGGATTTTTATATTCTTGCAATATACATTGTATTTAAAAGAATCTACTATAAGGTAAAGAGTGTCGGTCAACATGAATGACATGTACATTTTTAGATATCAATGAATACCAGCAATTGACGAAGTTCAAACTCGGTCATGGCTGTAGACAATGCAGAAAAAAGAAAAAGTATATCAATAGCTCAATCAAACTTGATTGGTGTAAAACACACAAAACATGCACAAGGACAAAGAAATATTTAAAGAAGTTAAACATATATAAAAGCAACAATTTGGTACTAAACATGAATCCCAGTAAAAGTTGAACTTGAAGTATGTTCCATTAGACTGTATTTGGACAGAAAACATACTTTCAGTCATGTTAAATATACAGATACATCGTACATGTAATCATAAAATATTGCCATTTCCATTATCAAAATAAGACACAGATGAGACTTCTATCAATGTCTTCGCTTATATATTTTTCTTCCGTAAAGTTCCATAACACATTTTGCCTATTATAAACCACTCAAACTATACATGTACAGTACTGAAAATTCAGAAATAATTGAATGCGAATAATGTGACTAGGTAAATATAGCAATAAAAAACGTTTGTAACTAAAACATGCACATTTATGAGGAATAATTACAAGTCTGAATAAATAAACATTTTTTAGTAAAATTGAGAATGGAATTTGGGGAATGTGCATGTCAATGAGACAACCCAACCAAAAAGCAGATAACAGCTAAGGCATACATTCTTGAATAAATACAATAATAAATAATCATATACTGGAAATAGTATAATTCAATTCAATTCAATATTTTATTGGAAAGAGCACAATAGAGGCGTGATCCAAATACAGACAATTATAATATTAAAACAACACATAAATGAAATAAAGATTCATGTAACAAGTCATGAGCCAATTCTATGTATACAAATACATAATAAACTGATATTGATACCATAAACTTATATTTCAGTATTATTCTAGATTTTCATATATTTACTTAAAACACACAATATAAGATTTATATATATATATATATATATATATATATGCATATGCACAAACTAATGTAAAAGATTATTATCTGGTGAAACGGTATGGTGGTCTCTCAAATCAAGAGCTTCTTCAATATACATACAAATAGATTTTAATTCCTTTTCAGACATAGGATTTAACATTTTGGTAAAATTTTCATTCAAATTATTTGAATTAATATCATTAATTTTATATTTAGATCTAATTTTGTTATATTGCGGACATTCAATCAAGAAATGAATCTCATTTTCAATTTTTCCTGTGCAAAATTTACAAAATCTCTCATTAGATGGTATTTTTGGTCTTGCATACCTCCCAGTTTCTATTGCTAATGAGTGTGCACTAATTCTTAATTTAGTGAGTTTTTTTCTAAGGTATTTAGGAATATTAAAATTTAAATATTCTTGTTGTTTAAATTTAGTATAAATATTACTAAAAAATAAAAGTTTACCACAGTTTCCATCTTTTATCTTAGAAAGTTCAAATATAATTTTATTTTTGTAGAAATCTTCTAGTTTCTGTTTGAAATTACTATTACAATGCTTGTTAAAGGGTATTCCAATATATTTCATTAATTCAGATAGTTTATAAGACCATGAATTTTCTCTATTTGTGAGAGTTTTGTCCACTTCAAAAGCAGCCTTGAGAATTTCATGCGGACCACCAGACCGTTCACCAATATCACTGAGACGCTCATAATATTTATACATAAGTTGATAACATTTAATGCTAATGGGTAAAGTGCCCAATTCACACCACACTGCTAGATTGGAAGACTTTCCATGAACCCCAAGTATGTTTTTAAATATGGAGTTTTGTGTTTTTTCTAATTTACTTTTGTCTAATGCTTCAAAATTTGGTTTGAATTCTGATATCCATACTTCTGATCCATAAGTTAAAATAGGAGTTATCATTGAATTAAAAAGCTGGAGCCAAGTCTTAACAGACAAATTTTCACTATATGGTAGTTTTGACTTCAATGCAAAATATGCTTTTTTAGCTTTATCTGAGAGGCTAATAGATGCATGCAAAACTTTCAGTATTTACAGTTTTTAAAAAAATTGCTGGGTATCCTGATTTTACATGTTTTATAAAATGATTTTATTTTAAATAATAAATCATTTTTCAAAAATATAAAGTTGAAAATCAACATATATATTTATGTGAAATTTAATTTGGTTAGTGTTGGTTATATAATTTCTAAGTTTATCCAGATTTTTTAAAGAGGGGCGCGGGTCAACAAGAAACATGTAAGCAATACATGGTCACACAAAGACTTTAATGCAATTTGTCTGTTTTTATATCAAATAAGGAGATGTAGTATGATTGCCATTGAGACAACTATCCACCAATTGCAAGTTCTAATGAAATAGCTTTATAATTAAGTAATTACACTATAGGCAAATACCTCCTTTGACAATGAGAAAATTCATACTGAATAGTGGACTAAATATGGCTTGGCCATAAAAAAAAAATCAATTGAGAAACTTGACAGCCTAATGTATAAAAAAAACAGATATGTCTACAGACATGAACCAAATTAAAGCAAGCCACTGTCCCTTTAAAACTGTAAAACACCAACACGGAATATTTTTTTTGGTCACAAAATGAAATGTGATGTTTGATATATACACAAAATACATGATAGATGAAATGTAATTGTATGCGAGTACTGACTGGGACATCAATTTTGGAAATGAATATCCTTGCCTTATTAAAGTAAGAATTGGAAAAACACAAAATGGAGGGAAAAAGTGAAAATAATTTTTCACACAGCAACAGCAACAGTGAGCAACCCCCACCAAAAAAAATTTGTCTGTGTAGCTACATATGATAGAAAACTTTGAAGTTGCCTCACCCTGAATAGAAATTATCTTCCATTTAAAATTAAGTTGGTTCTCTATACTTTTCAAGACTTCTGATTGAATTTGTATTACTGATTTTCAAACATATTTTGCAACTGAATATGTCAGAACTGCTTTTTCTTTTACAAATGTATATAATATTCAACGTTTAATGCATACTATTAGCATAAATTTACAAATCCACATTTAATAGAAAGGATTTAAATATGTTGAGATCAAGGATTTATTTAGCAAAAGATCAGTGATTTATATAGCAAGATCTAGCTATACCCAAAATAAACAGTCTGACATAGTCATTAATCACCTGGGGCTGGAGGAAAATAAATGGTTGACTAACTGGACCAAGGACAACTCATAACATACATTGACGGATCAGGGAATCAGGGTTGCAACCCCCCCCCCCCCCCCCCCACACTTTGTTTGGACGATCAATGCATTTGAATGGGAGCATATGGTTGGAACCCCCCCCCCCCCTTTTTTTAAATGGCTGGATCCGCTCCTGACATATATATCTAGAACTCAGACAACCGACATATACACTATAAGACTACTTTTCAAAGTTTAAGCACCCACATTTGCATAGAAATTGGTATTACAATTTATGTATGAAGGTGGAACTGCACATATTTTGTCAGTGTCTTTTTTCGATTTTCTACATACAGTTGAAACCTGAAGAAGTGCGGCAAACACGCACAACTTGTTTTACTATCGTCGGTTATTACAAAGTTCAAATGATTTCAACGGATATTGTCAATAAAATCAATTTATGTTGAGGTTTAATAATGTAAATACTCCAGAATTGTTAACTGTGACAACAGAGTTGCGGTTCTTTGATGATTGTTCGGGTCGTCAGTGCGCTTGAATGACATAGACATATTTATCGAAACCATAGTTACGAAATCTAAATTCACAAAAAGCGGGTTACCAGAGACGATATTTCTCAAAAAAATTAACTGAAATAGAAAGCTATAGTTATTACCTAATAGAAAAGTGCTGCGCGATTAATGAATATGAAACAGTAATCAAATTAAGAACGAAACTATGTACAAATTTAACGTTATATGCTGCCGGGTAAACTAAAAATATTATTTTAATTTAATATGTTCACTTCTGGAAAATCGCGCAGCACTTTTAAGCATCGGGAAAGCACAAGGATTCGTTTAAAAAAAACTTTGTTGATTTTTATTCAGTGTAGTAACCCGTTTTTTGCCAATTTGATTAAGGCATTTTACCCCTGTGGAAGTCACGTGACTTAGGCGATCATGACCAAAATTTCGGTTTACTGATAGTTGTTGAATTTATATATTCATGTAGTAAAGATAAGATTTATGAATTGTTGTTAAAACAATTTTATTCTTGAAATATCACATTTTGCCCCTATTTACGTTTAAAAGTGCCTTAACCTACCTGCGTACTTTAAATTTACACTAAAAACTGATGATTTGAGTGGAAAATCAGTCGATCTTGATATCTTTTTTTCCAAGGGGGTGTCTCCACATTCAAGGACCGTTTTTACTTTAATACGAAACACAAAATGCATTTGTATGTTATAGATCTAGGTCCAGACATGTTTTAAAAGTTATTTCACAATTGCATAGGTGTGTCTGTTCACTTACCTACAATTCATTTCCGGTTCGCCATACTAATTTTTATTTTAGACAAAAGCTTAATTACCACTCTAATATGAACCGTATAAATTATTAATGAAAATACATATTACTCACTTTGAAACTAAGTTACAATGTACAAGTAGGAGACAATTAATCCACTATAACGTATACTCACAAAATTTTAAAGGTAAATGACTCAATTTTGGAATGTTTATATGTTTGTAAGTACACAGGTGTGTGACGGAATGGTTTAAATATGTGTACATAATTTTTATAATAAAAACACTAAGGACATTATTAAGTGCATTCAGTACATAAACATACATGTTTAAAAAAGTCGTCTCGCACCTATGATTGCAACGTAAATGTGGTTTTAAATGAATGTAGTTTAATCTCACGGCCGACACCAGGCTAACCGAGATATTGGTCGGTTAATCTATATTGAGTATACGGCTATATTGGCAGTTGGTCTGTTAATCGGGTTGGTTATACGTCTGTTAAGAGTAAAATGCACAATTTTATGTTAAACTCTGTTAAATAAACAGATGTTTGGCTTATTGTAAGAATCAAATAAAAAAAAGAAAAGTGTCTGACAAAATGATATCTATCATAGAACATTTTTTCACCTGTAAAAACATTTCATAGTCTGCGCAGTTTTCAGTAAAACTAAAAGGCGTCGCGTAAGTATGTAGTATTTATGCTTATACGCGTTATATAGCATTTTTTTTTAATAAAAGGCGAAACAAACAATTTTAGATATCATTTGAAGGACACAAAATAGTACTCTGGTTCTAAAGAATAAATTGACATTAGTAAATATTTCATAATTGTAATATAACGTGAATAATACCAAGTTTTAATGAAAATTATGGGAATACAGTCTGTTAATGGGTTGGATAATTAAAATTGTGTCAGTTAAGAGTTATTTAGCCACGACAATAGTTTTGCTACCTTTATATTATCCCATTGAAAAAGTTAAGAATGAGATGGTCTTGAGTAAAAAAAAATGACACTACGACAGTAAGAGCATTTTTATTTTGAATTTCTTTGCATTTCATTAGGGTGTGTCACTTCAATATAGCGTGAATATGGCCGCTGGAATATGCATGAATTTATTATTAACGTTTTCAATCAGCCTTATTTTTTGGTGTCTGTTCAAAGTATCACGTTCTAAAATCCGACTGAAAGTGTCTTTCTAATACAACACAGGGTACATATAACGTGTTGTCGTTCTCATATGTACATGAAATTTGTCACTGGACATTAAACCCTAATTCGTCAGCATTATCAAATTGGTTCTTTTCTTCTATTACTTAATCATATGTTGTTTACAAATCATTCTAAAGCAGTAAATGGAAAGGAGCGAATGCAGCTACATTTGGTTATCTTAAGTTTTAATTCATTTTAATCCGTTTAGTTCCTTTCTACATACGTGCAGATGAGAACTGCAGTTGTCCGCATGTAAACTTCTAGCATTTGTCACCATTTTGAGTACATCGCAATCCGTTACTGTTTCAACACCCAGGTGTGTTTCATGTCTGTATTCTTAAACAATTATTATTTTTTCTCTCTCTTTTTAGCAATGCATCACTCTCTACTGTCCTTATCTATTATTCTATATTCTGCGTCTCCATCCAGATTCTCGTGTTTACCATGATGGTCCGGATAGGGGGTGTTGTTTATTTCTGTATTCTTTAAATTGTTAGCATGCGGTCACTTTTCTCTAGATTTAATTTATTTACTCATTATTCTTTCTCTATTCTTTATATTTTAGCATCTCAGTATATTTTACTTACTAATGTTTAGTTACATTACGACGTTTATCTCTGATTTATATACTGGTTACAAATGAAGATGACAAATTGGTGTCATTCATGACAATTAAACAGAATCCACATGATATATGCGACCATTCTTGGATGAAATTATTATTACTTTACTATTACACTTTTTGAAACCATTTTTATCAATTTTCAATTTTCATTGTCTAAATTGTTCATTGTTCATGTGTTGTTTCCGTATATTTTATGTTTCATTGTTCATGTGATGTTTCTGTATATTTTATCC